>NC_091827.1:28731600-29331600 GCF_038994185.2 Dermacentor albipictus
TTGTGTTAACATTCACTGACAATTGCTTTTTCCAAATATTTATCGGCCGTCGCCTCCACCTTTCTTGCAAAAGAATCAGTAGCGATACTGAAATCTCTAATAAATCTTCGGACACGTTTCCGCTCTAGTGTAGTACGGAGTGTACAGAGTGTAGTACGGTGTAGTGTAGTACGGAGTGTAGTCTAGTGTAGTGTAGTACGGAGAGGCTGCTGGAGAAGTGCAACTTATATATCGACTTATCTATAGCAGCCTTTCTCTACCACACTATAGCGCTCCCCTTTATCCAAAGTGTCACATGAACTAGCCCAGCAATTCACAATTATCTCGCGGTGCACGTGTTGGAAGGAAAGCCGGTGTTATGCCGTACAACTTCGCACACCCGGTCGTGGTTACGCAATGCCGTGATCATCGTTTCTGGGTAATCCACGAAGCGTATAACGCTTCGATTTGTTCGTGTTCAATCGTTCCCTCCTGAGCCCTCGTTATACAGTTTTTCTTGTTAACAAAACAGTTGAGTGGTAACAGTTTCGCGCTTCATTAGCATGTTTTCAATGGAGGCTGATAACGCGAAGCTTCGCATTATCAGCCTTTATTGATAACAGCCTCTATCAGCTCCGCGTCAGTGCGCGTCGTCTGCTGGGCGTCGGGCACTGTATTTTCCACTCCTCTGCGCTGTTTCGAACCCGCCAGTACTCCAAATCACGGCCACCGAGATCGGGCGGCACGTACGTGGCCGATCTCGGAGGCCACGTGCCGAGAGCCTCCTACCTGGGCAACACAAGGAGCGTCGCCGACGGCACCAGGTTCCGGTGCTCGAGCGTTTCGCGGTACTCCTCGCGCGAGAACTGTCGCAGCGGCTTGGTGCGTGCCATGGTGAACGGGAAGCAGGAGGCAAGGGAACTGGCCAGCAGCTCCTCGGTGTACCAGCGCACTTCGTCCAGGTACGCGGACGACGGAAACGACTTCTGCACCGAGCTGCCGTTGAGGAGGTTGAGAACGATGCTCGCCTTATCAGCGCCGCCGATGCCACGAACCACCGTTGGCGTGAAGTTCACTGACTTGCGAGCAATGGCGCCTCGGTATGCCTGCGGCACGTAGGAGCTCGGGGATCGACGGCCGCCGTTGCCTCCCGGGCGGCTCGACGAAGAACGGATCCGGGGCCGGTAGCGGACGTTTGTACCCGACAGCGAGACACGTCGATGCTTGGCTTTGTCGCTCGCTGTGGCTTCGACGGCGCTCGCCTGTTCCTTGTCGACGCCGTCTTCCTTCTGGTCGCTGACGTGGACGTGCTGCTTGCTTAGCGAGGCCGCAAGCAGCGCGTCCGCAAGGACCACGTGTTGTGATACCATCACCCGGAGCTGGGGCAGGTAGCCGTCGAACAATGCGCAGAAGGTTGATGGCCGATCAGGGCTTCCTCTTCCTTTTCTTCTACGCCTTTCGTTCCTGATTGCGCTGATGCGACAGCACTGACAGCAAGCAGGGCCGCCTAGCGAACTATGGAACCAATAAGCGAGGGGCACGATGCGCACTCGTGGACGACTCTGACCGCGTATCACGAGGCAATTGAAAGTGTCCGAGGTCTGAAAACGTCGAAATGTGCATGCTCGTTGTCTACATCAGATACCTGGTCACGTATCGTCATCGCGGTTACTCATCCCTCAGGTCATATTTATGCACGCCGACAACCACTGAATGTGTTGAAATACTTGAACGATGTCTTACCCGACCTTGAAATTGCGTTCGAATACTCTCTTCGCCTTCCATTTCCACACCCATATTTCAGGCACAATTACTTTGCTTCGTTTCATACATCGTGTGCAATGTTGGGGGTTGGAGGATAGCGAGACCCGATTAGCACGCTTAGGATACTCCACAGACTTTCCGTCCGTCCGTCTGTCTGTCTGTAACCGTTTTCCCGCCAACTTGAGTCACTGGGTAGTCCGTGAGAGAGAGAGTGATTGGTCGAGAGAGAAAAGGAAAGGCTGCTAACCGCATTTTAACTGTCTAGTATGTGGCTTAAAGGGGTTGGGACACCAAATTTTGAGGCTATAAAAAGCATGTTGTAGGCTGCTTCCGTATGCAAGGACACCCAGAACGAGGTATTGGACGCTGCAAACATTTCAAAATAATTTTAATTCAGCTCCAAAAAGTCATTAAAAACTCTTTCTCGTAGTCGAGACCCATCGCTAGCGCGGCAGTTACTACGTCACAGAGGAGGAACGAAAATATCGACGTCATAGCAGACTAGCACAAAAACGTGACGTATGATGAGTAGCGATGAAATGCCGATTACGGAGCCTGCTGAGCCGAGCGACCGAGCCTAGCCTCCACTATGACCGAGCTACAGGCATATAGAAATCCTTTCTTAATGCAAAGAAGGGGTAAGGCGTGCAGACACGGACACAAGAGGAGAGAAGTGAACGGCAAACTGCGTGCGGCGAGTCGCCGTGCGGACGGGCCTTCACGTTTGAGTCACTAGCCGGCCGACTCCGAAAAGGACCAGGATATGCGGCGTTCGTGTTGTCTGCTTCTCTTTTCGCATAGTCGCATAGTTCGGCAGCTCGGAGCGGCACGGAAACTCGCCGCACGCCGTTTGCCGTTCGCGGGCCCCCGTGCGACGGCGGTTTTGCTCGCGAACGGCGAGATTTGCTTGCCGTAGAGAGGACGGGCCCGGGACCCATTTGTGCGGCAGCCGTACGACGAAGCGGTCAATCAGCGACCGAGGAGTGGTCACTCTGGCACCGACGGCAGCTTCACCGCCTCTGATCGTTCGGCGCCGCCGATATCGTCGCTAAGCCTTTTCCGGTTCACTTCAAAGCTAAAGCTTACGGCGCTTCGGAATGAATCAGCGACTCTCACAAGCCGCAATATTTTCTTACCGTTATTGTCGCTCTTCGCAATAATTATAATAATCGCGACATGCACTTCGAATCGCCAGTTTTTGACCTGCTGGCAGAGCATGCTTATGCGCGAGCAGACGACGCAGCATAGTTTTACGTCACTATTTTTGTGGCCCACGTGACCAAGCCATGTAGCGTTTCCTCCTCTGTGACGTCATAGCATCCCCCGGAGCCCAGAAACCGAAACCGAAATCGCTCGGTATAATGATGCTATTATTAAATTATTGATCGCATATATATGAATCCCGCTGTGTATATCGTGCTCCCTGAAGCATGACGCAACGTTTGAATCAACAAACGCATGAACGAAAATTTTGATGTCTCCACCCCTTTAATGGCTTAATTACGCCTGTACAGTGGGGAAAAGGGGAGTAGGGACTTTCTAATGCAGGGGTCACCAAACTACGTCCCGAGGGCCGGATCTGTCCCGCGACCAGTGGCGGTCTATCCGATGAGGGCCGGCCCACAGGCCCTGCAAAGCCACCGCTGCACCTCCGCCTGAGCGAGGCGCTTCTCTACAAAACCTTGCTCCATTGCGCATCGTTACAGGAGTAGTAGTAAGATCTTGATGAGCGCTAGTTGGTTCATACTTAGAACTGAGGTGAAACAGCGCGAAAAAGACGAGGACACAAGGAAACAAATACCACAGACAAGCGCTGACTGCCAACTGGAAGTCAGTTATTTTGCAGATGTTTTTACGACTGATGTGCGCATGCCTATTCCGAAAAAGGTATAAATGTCCGGTGAGTTTCAAATAAACTTCCAGTTGGCAGTCACCGGTTGTCTGTGGTATTTGTTTCCTTGTGTCCTCGTCTTTTTCGCGCTGTTTCACCTCAGTTCTACGTTACAGGAGAGCCGGCTTCACTGCACCGACAAGATTCCATCACGACGTCACCTCATCCGAGAGAGCGCCGCCGAATCGGGAGCTTCACGTGACCATTGCGTGAGGAGCGCGTAACGATCCGATTGGCCGGTCCCAGCCACACGTCAGAAGACGCGCCGAAGCTTCCTCGACCTCGCATATGCTCACTAGCTGGCCCGAGCACTCTACCACCGCGCAACTCTAGAGCAGCCAGTTCCAGGAATCAAAGATAACATCATCACGTACAGGTGAATTGTAGATCATTACAAAGCCGAAAGAAGAATCTTTCCGCCACCGATCGGTCTCTCTCTCTGGATCTCTGGAGGACGCTCGCATTTGGCGGCGCCTCCAGGGAAACAGTTATACATCACCATATTGGATCTACTTAACTCAGGCGAGGGATTATAATGACGCCCTCTGCAAACTTTGTAAGGAGAAAGGTATGCTAGATCATGTAATATGGGAATGTGCTGGCTCCCCAGGGGCCAAGGAAAACATTGGCAGTAGAGAAGCATGGGAGGCCTTGCTCCAGAGCAAGGCTGAAGACGACCAGCGTCGAGCAATCCGCCTGGCCGTTGAGGCCGTGAAGACTCACCGTCTTCAACGCGCGGGGACTGCTTCGTACACCCCCCCCCCCTCCTACCTGCGTGTAGGATTAAGAGGCGGGCACCCCAGTTCGGTGAAATAATAAAGTTTTCACTCAATCAATCCTCGACCTGGCAGGGTGCGCTGGGACCAGAGAGCGTCTTGCACGTTTTCGCACGCGAAACTACATATAAAGCTCGTTGAACTAATTGTAAAAGTAATTGAACCGAAGTCAAACGACGTTTTAAATTACATGTACAAGGAAAAATATCTAAACTCCCAACTCCCATTTCTCCCAACTTCAAGCAATTTGCCCGCGGGTCAGTTTTGGCACTACGTACTTTGTAAGCCAACCTTCTCCAGAATGACAAATTCGACAGAACCCACCTCACGATGACAGTCGATGGTAATGCGTTGAGCATTGAATCACTATAGCCACACAACATTATTGCCACTGTCTAAACGAGTGATGCACGAGTCGTGTACTCCTCTTTCATGCTTCGGATGGATGGATGAATGTTATGAGCGTCCGCTTTGGAGCGGCGCGGTGAGTTGCGCCACCAAGCTCTTGCTATTATACTACCTAATGTCCTACGGATGTCAAAAAAGGAAAATAAAAAGACCCACGATGAATTCTCACCTAAAAATTTTCTGACGCCCTATTGTGAACTTTGTTTTTGTACGTCTTCGTTGTTTGTCGTTTCCCTACTTTTCTTCCAGCAATCTTCCAATCGCCTCTTACCAATCTCTTTGCGGGCATGTTTACTTTGCCCCTGCTCTCGCTGAACCCAAGGGCTTCAAGGAGGCCAGTGGTGCCTAAATCGACTGCTGGGCAGATATCTTCACATAATAGTAAAACATGCTCCATGGTTTCCCTAGCTTTTCCCTAAGAATACTCGGCTCCATCTAGCGGCACCGCCGCGAAGCCTCCGAAATGGACGGCCTCCGAAATGCACGGCGCCCCGGTGCGTGCGACCGTTGAAAAAAAACGCTGCATGCGGCAGCCGGGCTCCTCTCTCTCTCGCTTCTTTATAGACGCGTTGCGCCATCCAGTGGGGCTGCCGAGAACTCCGCGCGTGGCCTCCGAGACTGGAAGCGTGGCGCGCCGCAGCTTGCGAACGCCGAGAATTGTCCGCTCGCTTGCCGCACACTCAGTCGCACGTACTCAGTGATCCGAGTTGGCTATAGAGGTTCGCTGAAGAGCGACACAAGGCCAGTACGTTGGTGGCGCAGCCTGCTGCTAAAGCTTCGGGTTGCTGTCCTTGAGGAACCCACGTGACGTCGGCTCTGTTTCGCCCAGAATCGGGAGAAACTTAAGGCGGGAGAACGGGTACCTATAAGAGCGGTACATATGCACACATTTACCACATAATCAGTAATTCAAGTTGACCCTATTGTTGCGTTTCCAGCTCTATTCCCTCGGTGCAGAAGCCTGATGCTCTCACGGTTCGACCATGGACCCAGGTTGGCGGGACAACGGTTAGATGGATAGTTAGCCCCCGGAAAGTCCGTGAAGTACCCGAAGAATCATTAACGCAATAATAATATCGCGAAAAGATATGCACCCTTGGAACAACAGATCTGAACTTTGGATTTGACTGCGTACAACAAGGCCTCCTTTTGCGGCAACTTCCTATGGTGTTTGTGGCACGGCGTGAACATTGATTAAAATTATCTAACTTCGAAATTACAATATACAGAATTAAATATAGCACTATCTTAAGCACAAACAATTCATTAGGATGCGCCGCGGAGATGTATCTTTTAGGCCAGTTCAATTTCTATTTTTACATCGACGATATTGTAAACATGTCGTACCAATATTTTTACGCAGATGAAATAGACATATTTTTGTCGATAATGACATTCAAGAACTAAACGAGATCACTTATATATGGTTGGAGAATGTAAACAGATCGTTAATAGGAAACAAATTTCAATGAAACACCAGTAAATCAAAGCGCCTGTCGTTTAAACATAAATGTTATCTGCACCCTAACCTTATGCTTTCGGAATGCTACTATTAAAAATTATACAATCAGATTTTCAGATGTTTTATTTAAGGAACATATCTCATGGTCACCTCGCATAGATTCCATAAGAAGAGATCTCTCCAGATATGTCGGCGTTTCAAAGAGTTTGAGATATTCCATGAACAGTTATGTTCCGAATTTGTTATGCACTCGTGCATTAAAACCTAACATACTCCTCACTAGTATGGTTAATGACGACGGAAGCAAACGTTTTATCATTATTTTCCATAGAGAAAATGCGGTACGCGCCATTAATAACATTCAAGTGCATGATAACGCAATCCCGTATTTCAAAAGCTATAAGTATTACCACTGAGGCAGCTATACAAGCACAAGTTATCCTTAAAAAAACTCTACGCCAGCATCCTACATGCAAGTCTCGGTTTTAAAACAAATAACGCAATAAACACACTGCATACGAACTAATATTTAAAATCTATATTAGGCGTTAATTAAGGTACTCGATTAATATCCTCTGTAATACCGCACCCCTTAAACCAGTGTGCCATAGAACACTCCATTCATCAGAAAATGTTTCACCAGTGAGACGTAAACAATCATTTAAAGAAGTTGTCCTTGCGGAACATAACTCAAATCCGTAGTCTAAAAATAAAGACAGCCTGTTTGTGTATCGGTTTCTATTCTCAGAATGTTACGAGTATCTTGTATTCAAAACTAAACTGTATTTTATATTATTCTCGTACCGCGTTCCTTACTCTCAGTGCTTACTACTGTTGCCAGCCTATAATGCTCTTCCACTAGCCTTACGTCACTAACTACATAATTCGCAAATGTACAAATGCCAATACGTTCGTAAGATCTCCCTGCTACGTCCGACATATCCGTAATCTGTACGTTTTGCAGCCTACTTGTGTCGAGAAGCTGCCGTCGCTATGGACAACGCAGGCAATTTCAAAGTATATTGCCTTGTCTCCCAAGGCACTATCAGAACACTGTACTGACTAACAATGAAATTAATTAATGAAAAAATAAAAGCCTCTCGAATAGAGCCAGATTTCGATTCGAGCCGCCTCGCGTCCACGCACTTTGCCGGCTGGCCCACACCAAGATGTCTCCTCGCCTCGACGATCGCTAAAGATCTTTCGTTCGCGACATCGTTATGCCGGCTGGCCCACACCAAGATGGCCCCTCGCCTCGACGATCGCTAAAGACCTTTCGTTCGCGACACCGTTGCGATTCACTTCAGAAGATGTCAAAGTTGTCGGTGTGGCTTGAAGGCCTGCGACGACACAGTCCGCCGCTGCTGGCGCTGCGCGCGGGCGTCGCGACGCCACCTGGCGGCAGCGTCGATAGCGTCGAGCTGCCCAGAGTGCCCGACAGAAAGGCTTCGCGCGCCGCCACAGCAGCCGGGTCGGTCGGGCAGTTCAGCAGGTTCCAGACGAGCGACAGCGGAGTGGCCACGAACATGCCGAACACCAGCCGGAAGAGGGCCACCCACATCGGCTCGCCCATCATCCCGCTAGGGAGCAGACCGCTCTCACCCTGCGCCGCAGATCTGCGGGGCGCGGATTCAAGGTTCGGTTTAAAGGGACACACCAAAAGTGAAAAAAAAAAACGATTTCTTCTGCATCAGTAAATTGCCGTTCTACGACACCAAAAAGCACCACTCCGACAGCGATAAGACCGTTTGGTAAGCCAGAAAAAGCGCAGGAACGAAATACGGGTGGCGACGCCTACTGAAGTTCCCCGCACTTGGGGGCTGTGACGTCTTGGATTTTGATGGCATCTTCTAGGCCCTACTAACTATATGTAACGGTACAGACTGACTACATTGTGTTCTAAAGGAACCAAATATTAAACATGGCAAGTTTCGGGAACCTTCATTCAGCCAACGCGGCCCAAATGCGAAAACATACTTTGGAATCCCTGACGTCACGCTGACGTACCGGCCCTGGGGTTTCGGCGCGAAATTCAAATACTGATATTTGGACCTTCATTTTCTCATCTAATAATCGAACTATTTTTTTGAAATGACTGCCTGCAGGGTTCTCAAACAATGCTTCATTAGTCTAAACTGATTTATTGTTTTGCTTTAGTGTCCCTTTAAAGCTCGTTACGTGTTACTGAAAAAAAAGCAAAAATTACAGATTACAATTCTACTTCATTTAAGACCGTTTCCGAATGCGTCGATCAATTACTATGGTTACCTTCTGCTTTATAAAAAAAACTACAAAATTTCTGCTTTGAAGTTTAGGCCAGCTTAGGCACTGATAAAGCGCCATAACGAAGTCACAAGAACGCCTGAAAATTCGAGCACGAAGACCTGACAAATCCGTGTACCATAACCATCATTCCCATGGTGGCTGAAAGATCCGAGAGCCAGAGTTCCCTCCAGTAATCTTAGTAATCTTTATGGACAGAATGCCGGAGGGACGCATACCTACCAGAAAGTACATGATTGAGGCAAATAATGCATCGCATGGAAATTAACCGATTATTTTCGCTACTTTCCTCGGTATTATTAACATTGAAAAAAAGAAAGGATACAGCGACACGAATGAGCTTGTCTGGCTCTTTTAATGCTTTCTCTGCAGTCTTTCGCTAATTGTGCTCATCTTCACTCAGTTACTTTTCAAAATTTTCGTCTGTCGTAGTCACTCGTTTTCTTGTAAAAAGCTCGGTAGCGATACTGAAAACTCTTTCACAATTTTTGAATATACTGTAGCGCAAGTATAGTGTGCAAAAGTTGCCAGACGAGTACACATTAGCGCTTCCCTTTATCTGGAATGTCGCACGAACAAGCCCAGCAATTCGCTATTCTCTTATTACGTACTGGAAGAAAAGGCGGTGTTTTGCGAACACCTTGCGCACCAGATCATGGTGACGCAATGCTTTGATGATCGCGTCTGTGTTATTTATGAAAAGAAACTGCGGCTTCGTCTTCATGTTCGGGAAAGGCGCTCGCAACAGGGCCAGAAAATGGCGTCGTTGGTTAAGGCCTGCCTCGTTGATAAATAAGTTAAGTGGTAACAGCCTTGGGTTTCATCAGAGGCTGGTAACGGAAAGCACCCATGCTCCTGCGTCGCGTGTGTCCAGGTCACTACGCGTCGTCTGCTAGCTCTCGAGCACTCTATACCTTCCACTCCAGTGCCGCACCGTCTCGAAACCGAAACCGCAAGTATTACAAAGCATGTCCACCGAGATCTGGAGACACGTGCGTAGCCAATCTCGGAAGCCATGCGCACGGATTATTATCGCACCTGGGCAACACAAGGAGCGTCGCCGACGGCGCCAGGCGCAGCTGCTCGAGCGTCTTGCGGTACTCCTCGCGCGAGAACTCTCGCAGCGGCCTGGTGCGCACCATGGTGAACGGGAAGCAGGAGGGAAGGGTACTGGCCAGCAGTTCCTCGGTGTACCAGCGCACCTCGTCCAGGTACGCGGACGCCGGAAACAACTTTTGCACCGAGCTGCCGTTCGGCAGGTTGAGAACGATGTTCGCATCGTCAGCGCCGCCACCGGCGCCGCCGCGAACTGCCGTGGGCGTGAAGCTCGCCGTCTTGCGAGCGTTGCCGACTCCGGAGGCCCGCGACGCGTCGGCGTTCGGGGATCGACAGCCGACGTTGCCTCCCAGGCGGCTCGACGACGTCGCCCTGCTTCGGGCCCGGTTGCGGAAGTTTGTACCCGACAGCGAGACACGGTGCGTGGCTTTGGCGCCCGCAATGGCCTGGACGCCGCTCGCCTTTCCCTCGTCGGCGCCGTCTGCCTTCTTGTCGTTGATCTGGAAGCGCTGCTTGCTTGGCGATGCCACAGGGGGCGCCTGTGGCATCGACAAAGTGCGCTACATCAACAAAGTGCGCTACATCAACGTGCGGGTACAGCACTGGAACGTTGCTACGAAGATGTTCGCGTTACACTGACACGACGGAAATCGCACATCCGTATCGGGAGTAAATAAATGCACACGGAGCTCCAGCAACGCACCTGAACAATTTCTAATCAATTAAAACATACCGAGAATTCATACTCATTTCCAATTCATACTCGAGAGTTGCGCACAGACACACGGACGAAAAGGAATAGACAACACGAACGCAGTCTCAAATGGTTCCTTTACGGTTTCGACATTGTTCCAATGTTTTCAATATGGCACCCGTGACGTCACGGGCAAGGCAACAAGTATCAGGTGCGCCAGTACCCAATCGCCAGACCAAGAGTGCTGTTCTGGACACTTCCAAATTCCGCCACGTTGTAGAATTCCGCCACTTTGCCATTTTCAGCCAATCGGAGAAGGCACAGCTACTTTATGAGCCAGGATGTCGAGAAGGTGAATTCGACAACGTGGTGGAGTTTGAGGGCCCACGGACAGCGTTACTTCATATTGCTCCCAACTCTCGCCCTGGGGCCATATACAAGGCACTACCCAAGGAAGCACCTCAGAGCCAATTAAGCCACGCCAATGCCTTTGGCCACGCGACCATGCATACAGACGCTTTTACACCGCAGTGCAAGTTTCCACGTCACCTGAAATCTTATCCAACAGACGGCCTTTGTAATATCCTTCTTTCATGATACAAGTAAAAGGGTAACGTTAAAATGTACAAAGACAGAAGTGCGGATCAGGCATTAAACCTGGGCGGATGATGCTCTAGAGATTGATAGTTAGAAATAGATCGTCAGGTCACGTTAATGCGATCAAAGGAGGTCTCGTTAGAGTGGGGCTAGGCAAACGTACCTTGGCAATGTTGGTGCGCGACTGAGCGCTGACGCTAAGAGACACGGTGGGAACTTCCACGTCGTTCAGCGTGCGACACAGGTTGTTCAGCGACTCCTCGAAAACCCCCGCCCGGTAAAGAAGGGTGCGCCTGGACGCCGTGCGAGCCATCTCGTCCATCCAGTCAGCCTCGCCTCTGAACGCGGCGGCCGAGGGAGTCCTGCGAACCGTCAGTTCCTCGTCCACGGTCTCGTCGTCACCGTCGCTATTCACGAGGCGCTCGTAGAGCGGGCTCCTGGCCGCCATCGCCCTCTGTTCTCTCGGTCGCAAATGCGACGGCGGCGCCCTCTTCGTCGTCACGGCAGCGCTGTCATCGCTGGTGCGGTGCGTGGGACCGAAGACGAGCGCCTCTTCCAGCTGGGAGTTGCTGGCCGTGAGGAACTCCTTGCTTTTTGTGGGACTCGAGGGCCTCCGCGCGCTCTTCCGCGACTGGGGAGGATTGCGATTCTGAGCCACAGTGGTTTGCGTCGTCTGCTGCTGCTGCGGTGACGGAGCCTGTGACAGCGGAAGCGGCGGAGCCGCCGCTTCGTACCCGGGTTCGTTCATGGAGGATTTGTAGGACTTGTCTTCTGCGACTTTCTGGACTTCTGGCTGAGTCCGAGCATCCTGAGAAGGAGGTAGCGGTGATCGCGGGGGTGACGGGGTGGGTTGCGGAGACGTAAGGCAAGAGTCGACGGCGCCGGGCTCTTCCTCCGTGATGGTTTCGATTCCCGGTCGCGCACGCATGACGGACATGTGTTCGAGAATTGGCGGCGGCGGCGGCGGCGGCGGCGGCATCTGAACGTGCTTTGGCGGCGACCCGTTCTCGGGAGATCTCGCCGGGTTGTCGTCGACTTGCGGCTTCGGCGGCGAAGCGCTGTTTGGCCTCTTCGCTTCTTCTGTTCTCATCTCTGCTCTTCTCATCCTTTTCTCATCCAAGGTGACCGTCGCATCCTGAGCTTTGACAGCGGCCGTTTCGAAGAGCTTGATCTTCTGGGCGATTTGACTAACGCCGGTGTCCTGCACTCTAGTCGAAGAAACGAACACTGCAGCTGCCTTTACGGTCGCCTTCTGCAACGTCGTCGTGACTGTCTTCGAGTATCCCGCATGGTGCTTCGCTGGGTATTCGCGGTGCATCTTGCGTTTCTCAGAGCTCTGCTTAGCTCTGAGAAACGCAATTTCAGAGCTGTGCTTAGCTTGCCGGTCTAGAGTGCTTGACTGCTGCGACTCTGAATTGCGCGGCTGCTTCTGGGAACGCGCGCCTGAAGAAGCGCCTCGCTTTTTCGTCCAGGTGTCCTTGTCTCCCTCCTGTCCGAACGCGGCCTCTTGCAACGCCGCGATCGCTTTGGCAGCGTCGCCCACGCTTCCCTGGAGGCACTCCAGCCGGCACGACCTCTTAAACGTGCCCGCATATTGGCTGTGCCTCTCTTCCTTCGCGTAAATCTCGACATTCTTGGCCGGGGGCGGCGCCTTCGATTTGGTGACCTGCTGTTCCTTCTTGGACTTTTGCTTCTGCGAGGACTCTGCGAATCTCCGCACGTTCGCGGATGCCTTGGTTGTCTCGGCGGCCGACGTTTCCAAAGACTTGGTGTCGGAGTGCTCGCACTGCGTGCTACCCAAGACCTTGTCGGCAAACTCGTGCGCGAGAACGGCGAATTTAATTAGCAACGACGAGCCATCCGCGGCGTCGCACGACACCGAATCTATGTCGTTCGGCCCTACCAGCGGCACATCACTGACGGCGGCGCTGGTCGGGTGCTCTACCTCAGTCACGCGCACGGCTTCTGCCGCTGGCGGCGGTGGTGGAAGAGGCGGCGGCTGCGGTGGCGTGGTTGCATTAATCTCGTCATTGCCCTTGGGATAATTTTTGTGTGATCCCGGGCGTACGTGCTCGTTCGAACAGTTTTCAGCGCACTCGGCGGCATCGGCCATCTCCCTTTTGTCGTCGTTCGAAGCGGCAGGCTTCCCTCTCATCTCAACGTCGACGGACTCGCCACCCGTCGCTGCCCCCGCGGTTCCGGCGAGCAGATACCCGCTGAGTTCTTCCGGCGTTATTCCCAGGTCTTTCTTTTCGTTGCTGTCTCCCATCAGCGACCCCAGATCTCCGGCCAGGTCGCCGTGGACTTCAGCCGTGGTGACTGTGGTGCGCGAGACTAACGTGGCCTCTTCCATCGCTCTGAGTTTCTGGAGCAGGCTGTTGTACGACCGCCTGTCGTCCATGTTGATCTGCGTGGACTGTTCGGCGAGCACCACGATGCTGGTCTGCACATTGGCCTCTTGTATCTTGTGTTTCCTCTTGGATCGCCGCTCCCCGCCCTTGCTGCGTTTCTTGGCGACGCCTTCGGCTGGCGGTTGTCTGGAGAGCGCCCTGGCGCCCTCGGCCGCCAAGACCGAGACGGGGAGGCGGGCCGACGAGGAGTGGCGGTTCGCGCGCGTCATGCGGTCGAGGGACAAGCTCGCGTCGCTCGCGTTGCGCATGTCCGAATCGACCTTCCTGAGGGTGCACGAGGCCATGAGCGCCACGAGTCGGTCGCTGAGCGACACCGGGTCGGTGAAGCCCACGACGGAGGCCTCGAGGTTGCCGCGCGAGCTGATGAAGAACGCGGACGGGATGGCGGTCACCGGGTAGACGAGATTGAACTGGCGGCAGGCGCTGCTGTTTGCCTGCAGCCGTATGGGGACGCAGCCCATGACGTCGATGAGCTTGTTCACCTCGGCGTCCTCGAAGGTGGAGTGCATGTTATGCGAGGCCATGTCGTCGCCCTCGACGAACACCAGGAGCAGGACGCGTCGGCTGTGGGCCTCGGCGATTGCCTGGAGCATGTTGCCGCTGAACCACTTCATGACGATTTTTTCGTTGCGAGGGAAACACGAGGTTCCCCGGTCCTGGTCGGTATGTTTCACGCCATCGCTGGGCCCTAATTTTGGCGGACTGGGCAGACGCCTCAGCTGTCCACCCTCGGCTCTTTGGCCGTCGGGGGAATTTTGTTCGGCCCCAGCCCGGGACTAGGCATGATGGCCGATCCGAGTTTCCTCTTTCTTCTCTTCTACGCCATGCATGACTGTAGTGTCGTAGGGCGACACTAGGTGCCCTTAGTTGCGTAACTAACAAAGCCCATAAAGAGATGGCACCACTGTTGCCCGGATATATATGTATCAATGCTCGCGTGAATAAAGGGTCTTCCGTCTGGTGTGATATGGGTTAGCATCTGTGTCGTTCTTCTGCTGATCGCACTGCTGGCCAACACTACAATTACTGAGAGCACCGTTTCATACGGAAATCACTAGAAGGAACTATGGCGTTCGTGTATACAAGATACTGCGGTTCAAGCAGCAGGAAAGTCCTGTGCAATACACGAATTCGCCTAAACTGCGTTCTTTAGCTTCAAACGGATTTTTGGAGGGGCCAATATATCATTTTCAACCAGATATTGCACTTAATATTCAAAGATTCGCAACGATTATGCTTTATCTTTAAACGGACTTGAAACTTCGCAAATTAAAAGATGATATTGCTCTATAAATTCAACGATTCGTAACGATTACGCACGCGGGCAGAGACTATACTTGACTTGCTGTGTTTACGAAACTCTGAGGACTTGGAAATTTAGAAATATACAAGTGTTATAGATAACGTCACCTGCACGTTTGAAGCCACAAGCATGGATTTGACAAATCTATGTACTAGCCAGAATTTTCACTGTAGCCGAACGATTGCAGTGCCAGAGTTTCTTCTAGTAATTATTGTAGGAAAACTCTGTGTTTGAGAGTATACAGGGTGTGCTACATAATTTTACCAAAAAGTTAAAGATAAGCAAATGCCACGTAGCTGGATGGAACCAAGGTAATGTGGTTTGCCGTCGCTTAGAGATACTCAGATTAGCTTCTTCATTCCACCTAATGACAAAGTTCGTCTTAGTTAGTTAATCAATTTCTCAAATGTTATAAGTAGACTGAAAGTGTAAACGAGAAAATTGTAGAGCAACACGTACGAGAAGCTCCCGATACGACTTTCTGTTGCTCAACACGTGCTGCATAAAAGTGTTTTTCCGAACGTGAAAGAAGCCCGCAAACACCAGCTAAGGGCCTCTGGCGGCCAGTCGCGCGGCAATTTCGCGTGCATTCGTGCACCGTTATCGCTGCGCTCGTCTGCTCTATCGATCGGTGCCAAAGTCATCTGCCACTCTCCGAGAATTTTATTCATCGATCGCCCAACATTTACGACACGTCCATTTAGTATAGGTACCAAGGCACATTGTACTCAGTTTTAAGCATGAAATGCTTCTAGCTCCCCGTTGTTCGCGATCAGCTAAAACCAAAACCGTTATCCGGGCACTCAAACGAGAACACCCGGGGAAGTTTCGAGAACACCCGGGCAACCAATCAACACCGCACTACATACGCTAGTTACTTCCGAAACAAGTTAGAAAAAATATTGCTTCCAAGTTATTCCTAAAGTCCCAACCACACGTACGCGTTGGAACGCGTCGGCACGCGCCGCGCTTACCTGACGTCGCGTCGCGCCCGGCAGAGGGCGCGCACCCAAACGATGCAGGAGCTGCCGCGCGCTCGTCGCGGCGCCAGGACTCATCTCATCGTTACTGCGTGAAATGAGCCGAGACCTTTTTAGCGTGTCCGGTATTCCGGCAAGCGCGGGCGGTTTGCCGGTTTAGCGGGGGCGTAAACGTGAGCGGCCAGATTGGTGGCGCCAGCTGGTGGCGCAAAGCTCAACCACACAACCACAGAGCTAATTACTGTATTCTGCTTAGCTGCTGGGGTAAATATTCGACAGTGGCGTAATCGTGTTCACAATTACGCCGCTGCCAAAAATTTGCACGAGTGGCGAAGCAGGATATGGTGAGTTACTGCAGTTTTAGCTATGCGTTTGTCTGGTCGAGCTCTACAACACCAGGCGGCTTCACCGCTCACGTTTACGCCCCGACCATCCGGTAATCCGCCCAAACCGCTCCCGTTTACCGGAATAGCGTACCAGCTAAAAGTCTCTATTAGAGACCTTCTGCGTGTTCGGTATTCCGGCAAGCGCGGGCGGTTTGCCGGTTTAGCGGGGGCGTAAACGTGAACGGCCAGATTGGTGGCGCCAGCTGGTGGCGCAAAGCTCAACCACACAAACACAATGCCAATTACTATATTCTGCTTCGCTGCTGGTGTAAATTTTCGACAGTGGCGTAATCCTGTTCACAATTACGCCGCTGCCAAAAATTTGCACCAGTAGCGAAGCAGGATATAGTTTGTAACTGCAGTTTTAGCACTGTGCTTGTCTGGTTGTACTCTACGCGACCAGGCGGCTGCACCGCTCTGACCGCTCACGTTTACGCCCACGCAAATCCGGTAATCCGCCCAAACCGCTCCCGTTTACCGGAATAGCGGACAGGCTAAAGGTCTCCATTCTTTACTAAGCGTTGTGCGACGCCCACTGATACGCCTCGAAGGTAAGTTCATCGCTGAGGGGTGCAGGGCAGTCACAGACGACGTACTGATTCCATACGTTCTTGACGGCCCGTTCCTGGAAGGCGTCTATACATTCTAACACGATAGGCCGCCGATCCACAGTGCTCGTGTTGTGCAAGAAGTGCCGGAAGAGCGCGCCGTAGGAGCAGCTGTCATTAGAGAAATTCGGCGCGCCATGGCTGCCAAGCCTGCTCAGTCGGTAATTATAATCAGGCTGAGCAGGCCCGATCATAGTTTCAACAGCTTTCGCGAGGCGGCCTTCGTTGCACCAAAGTGCTCGGCATGTGATGCGTCATTCACGTGGCTGCAAAACCTCACCCGCGGCTCTGGGACACTTAATTAGGCTTATTCACACCGGCGACTGACAGTGGTCGCGCGACCAAGTTGGTCGCAAAGCTACCAGTCGCAAATGGTCGCAAACCGTCGCTTTTCTCGAAAAGCGACCATCTTGGGCCAGTCGCTCACTGCGCGATTTTTCAGTCGCGCGACCGTGGTCGCAAAACTGATAAACCAATCAGCGGCGCACCGGAAGTGATCTCTCACGTGTCTACATCCGGCCTCCTCCCGCGTCGCGGGCAAATTCCGCATAGATTCCGAGAGTTCTCGCTGTGAACGATAATCTCCGGGATTGCGACTTGCGGGTCGCGCTCAGCCGGGCTTGCCGGTGTGAACATCAGTCGCCTTCGGTCGCATTTTGATCGCGAGTCGCAAATGGTCGCGCGACCTCCTCAATTCGCCGGTGTGAATGAGCAATTAGAATGGTTGTAAAACGTAATGTCGTAGCTTCTTTCGCAGTAGTACTCGCAATATAGTGAGAAAGGAAGTCAAACATTATATTTGTAAGCAATCATCATACTGTCTTTCGTCACGTCCTGTCTACGAAGTACACAAAATGGCCCCCATCGTGGCGATGTCATCGGTTCCGCTCAACAAGCTTTCCCTGGCTTGGGTCGCGCGTAGTGGAGTGCAGTTTCTGTCGGCTTCTGGAACACAGCAGACGAGTACTGTCGTCATTTTCAACTTTACATGGCTAGGGCATCTCCACATGTCTGCCTGATGCAAAGGGCACAGCTAAAGTTGCTCATGATCATCATCATTCGGCAACTTTTTTGATCCAGTCGACCAAAACTGCACGTTTTTTTTTTTTTTCGCAAGATGTGAGACCGGATTAGTTATTAATCTGTGGTATGCACAGCGCGACAGCAGAAGAAGGACTGAAAGGCACGACGGAAGCGGCGGAGACAAGCGCTGCTGTGCCCGCGACGCGGACAACACATCGCCGCAAACGAACGTCACCTCCGTCTTTAGCCTCCGTCCGTTTAGCCACGCTCGAACACATGCTCTGGTCTTGCGAAAGAATTGAAGACTCGGCGATCAAGGATGCGTCCAGGTGGGGGCTGCACTTCGCAGCCCGGACCTGGATGAACAATTCTGGGCTGTCCAGCAGGCTCACGATGTGGCCGTGAGGCTTGGCCTTCCGGTCCCGACGTGGGAGCGGCCCGCTTAGTGATTAATTATCACTACTTGCAGGACCAAATAAAGTTTTCCTTCCTTCCTTCCTTCCGTCTTCTTCAGTTGTGCCTTTCCGTCCTCTGCCTCTGTCACGCTACGCACATCAACGTTTCTCGGCAATCTCTCCTGTTGGCAACAGTCGAGAGGGGAGGATAATTGATAATGCGTATACGCGTCAACAACAACAACAACAACCAATAGTGCAATTATACGTCCACAGATGCGGGCCGCACGTGTGCCCGAGACGGCCTGCCTCCTGGTCATCGTCCTCCTGGCCGCTGTGTTCTTCCTCGTGGCAGAATGTCACGGCACCGAGAGTAGCAGCAGCGTGAGCTCCGACGGCACCTTGCAACCGTGGCACAGCAACGCCTCGTCGCCAGACGGCCGCACGTTCACTAACTCCCAGGTGAGTGTCTTCGAGAGCGGAACTTCCTTTCAATCGGTGTCTCCTTGACTGGCC
Organism: Dermacentor albipictus; assembly: GCF_038994185.2. NCBI lineage: Eukaryota > Metazoa > Arthropoda > Arachnida > Ixodida > Ixodidae > Dermacentor > Dermacentor albipictus. The sequence goes on from NC_091827.1 coordinate 28,750,133, forward strand.
CCTTTCTTTATAGGTACCTTTCTACTTGTCGAGAATCAAGGTACCTGTAGGATCTTTGTGGATATTTCCCAAAATATTCACGTATGCATGCCTCCTGTATTCCTTGATTACGTATGCCTCTATGACTGCTGGTATATCTACTGAATCAAATGCCTTTTCGTAATCTATGAAGGCCACATAAAGAGGCTTATTGTACTCTGCAGATTTCTCGATTGTCTGATTGATGACATTGATGTGATCCATTGTAGAGTATCCCTTCATGAAGCCAGCCTGTTTTCTTGGCTGACTGAAGTCCAGCGTTGCCCTCATTCTATTGGAAATTATATGAAGGAAGGATCAGCCCCGGCTGGCCCCCGCATCAGTTGAAGTGTGTGTGTGGCGGAAGTCACATGGTTGGTTTTTTCCGTTGGGACTGGTGCGGCCATGCATCAACGTTGCCATAGCAACCGCGTTCCAGAAGCTTTCGCTGCTGCGCTCTATAGGCCTCTGAAAATCGAGGCAAGTTTTTTTTTCGGCCCGTGTCTTTATCGCAGCAGATTCTGTTCGCGAGACAAGCTGACGCTAGAGTGTGGTGCGTAAGCTTGAATGTTGTGTTTGGGGTCTATGATTGTGAATGTTAGCCAGCGATAGGGACACTCAAGTAATCACGGCGCGGTTCCTCGTCGTCGTCTTCAACGTGCCACGGGAAAGCACAGGAGCCGCCGCGTCTGCTTCACTAAAACTGCCACAGAAGTTTCGTAGACTTTGCAAGGTAAATATACCTGGTAGCGAAGCTTCCATAGGAGCCCATACGTTCAAAACATGGAGGTCCATCACCGGCTCATGGGGCTTAGCGCCATCTGTATGTGGTGGGAACACTTCCGGCGGAAGAAAAAATAACGTGACGCCATGTCCGTTAAAAGCAGAAGTGACGTCATTTTGTTTTCAAAGGCGCGAAATTCGTTTTGTTGTTCTTCCTTTGGAGCTATATATTCAAATGCCCCGCCATTCGACTCGATGGGCGTTTCCAGCTTTCAGCGTGGAAAGCGATGCAGGAAAAGGCCAGCCGTACGGTTGTCGAAATCGCATCCCTGCGCAGAACATACTTTCTTTGGAGGCGACGAAAGCTTTAGGTGTAGAGTGCTGATCCTATTGTCGAATGCCAAGTCCGTCGGCCGGCGCAGTCGTTCGATAACAACTACACAATTATCTGGCAGTCGTAACTCACTACTTCTGACTGAACAGATTAAGAAGCAATGAAGCTACCCGCGTCACCAAATTCAGACAAACTTCGACAAGCAAGAAAGCACAAATTGTGAGGGGGGCGTATTTCAACAGGTGATACGAGTGCGCCTTTCTGCCCATTTCAAGACGTGCATTGCACTGCGAGCGATAGTGGCGTCAACGCCCCCAGTAGCGATGGGCGCTGAAAAGAAATGCATTTATTAATAGAGAGTTTTAGTATAGCGTAAAGCAGCAAACGCAAAGAGTTAGCGTTAGCGTTAGCGTTGCGTGCACCACACTGCGCATGCGCTATACGTAAACGCTGCTGGAGCTCTTACGTACGTACGCTATTTTCAGGATTTAGCGTTGAACGCTAACGCACGCAAGGGGAGCCTTACGTACGGCAAGATGGCGGCGCCAGTCGAAGTGAGAGCAGCCCGCTTCGGATCTATCGAGTCGTCTGCCTGCACTGGTAGGCTCTATCCTTCCCCACTAATGATCGTGTTCACCTTAGATTTGTGTGATGATGCTTCGGCAGCGGTGCACAGGTGACAAATGGGCGTTGTTTACGATATACGTTCTCGATTAGCGGCGCAGTAGGCTTAACGAGAGGGTTTGCTCATAGAGTTAGTAGAACAATTCTATGGGTTTGCTTAATGTGTTTGCTGTATCCGCCTCGAGATGGCGCCCAAGTGTATTTCGCTCGTTCGCTTGGTGTAAAGCCGCATGTGGAGCCGATGCATGTCATGTATTCCGCGGCAAAACACAGTAGTGTGGTCGGTGCTGTGGTCACAATGCGTGTGCGTTTTACCAACGACGACGATATGAACCTCATGAAGGAGGTTTTCGCCTTGAACCCATTCGGATGGACGTCAAGGTGGGCGTCCGTTGTAAAAAATTGGAAAGAAGTGGGAAATCCGCTTTTTGGAAGCGAAATTGCCGGCGAAACGTCCCCTCCGGTATAGCTTCGATGATGAGTGGATCTTGAGGACACGTAGAACCTGCGCGGTCGCTCTCGTTCCCGAAGCATGAGGGCGTCTATGTGATCCCAACTTAAAAAGGACACGTAATATGGGTCCCACAGAACACTCGATCGCGGCTTGCCAAGAATAATGGGTGTGTTTCGCGACTCTCGACAAAACAACGCTCAAACCAAACACCTACATGCGTAATTAACGCAGCGACTGTGGCTTTCGATAAGCTTGGCTTAGGGACAGACTTTCGGATTCGGCATTAAATAAGCTCGACATTTCGTGTGGATTTGGATTTTCAGTACTTTGTGTTTTTACATCTAGATGGCGCTGCATTTGTTTGCGTTAACGTTAACGCTTTTCTCCGTTCCGCTATTCTAAAACACTACCTTGTGCCGCGCAGTGCAGTCTTTCTTTGCGTTAGCGTTGCGTCGCACGCTAACGCTAACGCAAGGATTTTACGCTATACTAAAACTCTCTAATAATAATAAAATTAAATGTATTTATTTAACTCATCACGAATATATAAAATTGACTAGGAATTTTATTTTCGTTGAATGAATCTAACTGTGTCTCCTTTGAATTAAAAACGCGTTTTTCTTTCCCAATGTTTGTTCCCTCCAAACATAGTCGCGCTTCGATCGCTGCTCCCATAACCCCCCATGCTGATGTCGGTGACAATCTGTACTGAACCGCTTTTCGCCCGAAGCTTCGCGACCTATTTGAATCGACCTTGGACTTTGTTCTGACGCGCTTCGGCAGAACACGCTTCCGGCGGCTCGTAGCGATACAAGTTCAAAGTTCGCGCCTATCTGCTCCGGCGAGCTGATTGGAGCCACTAAGGGCTGACGAACATGGCTGCACTTGCAGCTTCAAAAACGTGACGTCAGGGCCTACTTTGTTTCTTTCCTCCACGATTTCAGTACTATGCTCAGTACTTATCACCCCCCCTCCCCCCCTCGTAGCTCGCATCAGTAGGCAGTTGCCCACCTGAAACTAGACTTCAATTGCAGATTATAGGGGGGGGGGGGGAGGCATGTGTTCCTCCCTTCGCGAAAGTGGCCTTTTCACGTTGTTCCCGAACTAGGTGCCTAAATTATGCGAGCTCTTATGAGCTATATTGCATGTGCGAACACTAGCCTATGCAGTGCTTGTTCAGCGCCGTATAATCTGCTCTAATCGCACCTTCGCTGCTGTGATGACGACCAAGGAATGTGGCATTGATACTCGCATAAATTCACATGAGTGCACATGGACGTTGCGTCTTCAATATGCCACATTATTGTTCGTAATTTTCAAGATTCCATTTTTTTTTTACCATTAGATGCAAATGAAACGCACGAATTTATCACAGAAAGCTACGATAGGCAAAAGGGAGGAAGTATAACAGCTTTAGAGAAAGGGTTATAACAAAGCATTTATATAGCAAGTATTCAAAAGCGGGATTCTATTTTTCTCGCAGATACTGTTTACTCAAGGATGCAAGACATCTAGCTACCCTCCGCCGTATCGTGTCGCTATTTTTTTTCTTCAATTTTATTGTTATCGTTCGTCGCGACAGAGTATCCGATCTAGGCGGCAAGGGTGAAGTGGTCCTACGTGAAGCTACAACAGGGGCTGTTGCAATTAGCAGAAAAATATATACAGTCGTTTGAAAATCTGGCCCCGGCTTACTTGCTATTAAATATCAACCGCCTCTAAATAAGGAGTTATGCAGGCTGCTGCTACGCGAGTCCTGGAAAGCTTGAAAATCAAGAGCTTTTTCCTTTTGGTCGTTAAAAAGTGTACCACGATTAAGCAATTGATTAAAATGACGCCTAAAGCAACACAGCAACACAGGGGTTATCTATTTCACTTATTTCTTCCTTAAGGACCCAAAGGCTCTATATTGGGGAGGGAGGGGAGAGCACACAGAGACATGTAAGCATGAGATAATACAAGAATAGAAAATATCAGAGCAAAATGCGGTTACCATTCAGAATGCGATGTTACCACGCAAAATGCGAGTTAAGCGAGAAGCCGAGGGCTCCGTTTAATATTCACCGCGAAAGGTTCTTTCAAGAGCGCCCGAAGCTCTCCACACAGGCGTTACGGCACTCCTAACGCTGTGGCCAGCTAGGAATCGAACGCAGAACCTCGCGCTCTACACCGGAACGTCATAGCCACTGATATACTACCAAGGCGGGTGCCCAATAATGTCAATCAATGGTAAAAGAAAAAAAACATAGAAAAAAATACCCGCGTTTTTTTTTCTCATTTACATATTGCGCACGCATTCACACGCGCTGATCACGGCCACCTCGAGCTCGCGCACGAGATGGAGTTGCTGCAGGGGTGTCTCCACCCCGTAGGCGATGACTTGGAAACCGCGGTCTTGCCAGCTTCGGACGAGACCCGACGAGATGGACTCGCTTCCGATCGCCACGGCCGACGACCTTGCTATGACCGGAACCAGGCGTTCAATTCCGTAGGCCTCGCTTATTAAATCCCGGTAGACGCTGGAAACTACGCTGTCCGCCCGATGTTCCCGACTGCCGTTAACGCCGCTTACGAAAGCGGTCGCCAGGCTCACTACTTGCAGGCGTAGCCGGCGCAGGAAGGTTACGTCGTTCGATGCAACGATGATGCGATTCTTTGCGTCGGGGTACTCCACGACAACTGAAATTAGGGCCGCGATGGCGTCGTAGCCCGGGCTTCTGAAGAGTAGGAGGGCAGAGAGTTTCAGCGCGTCGAGTTGTTTCAGCACGGAACGTGCAGGGTACGTCTGCTCTCTGCGCGGCTGGGTCGTCTCCACCGTGGTCGTCTCGCACGGCGTCGTCTGCAACGATAGGCGTAGTCCTTCTGCGGTTACCTTCGCTTCCAGAAGTACTCCGTCGAAGCGGCGTGCGGCGATTTCAACCAAGGGGTCCAAGATGTCCAGACTGTCTCGCCGCAGGGAGTTACAAGACGTCGCAAAGATCCTCCCACGCCTTTGTTCGCCGTCTAGTGGCACAGTCAGCACGTTCTTCGCGCGTCTCGAATGTATCGTGCCGACGATGTTGCAGCACTTGTCGGTGAGCGCCAGCATGATTGCACAAACGACTAAAATCGCAGCGAACTCCTTGAACATTGTTGTTGCCCGTGTTGTTACTGCTGCCTCAAAACATGGCTCGTACCCACAGGAGTGGCCACACCAGGTTGATTGAAAAGGGCATCGAACAAAATACCAAAAGGGGCGAAGGCAAACATTCAAAACGAACCATTAGACAACTAAATGCTATAATAGAAAATTGTTGTTGTTACTGAAGTACTATAGCGCCAAACAGACGACACAAGAAGAAGAGACACGGACGAGCGTCTCTTCTTCTTGTGTCGTCTGTTTGGCGCTATAGCACTTCAGTAATATGCACCAACTGGCCCAACAAAAAGTTTTGTAGTTGTTGTTGTTGTTTTAAAACATGGCTCGTACCCACAGGGGGGATTGGCCACACTGGGTTGATTGAGAAATGCACCTAATAAAATACCAAAAGGGGGTAAAGGCATACGTTCAAAAGGAAGCATTAGGCAACTAAATGCTAAGAGTAATTTCTAGAGGGCCTATACATAAATTTAGGATAAAATGAAAATAAAGTAAAGCGTCCCACAGTTGATGCCCTAGCAGCGAAACCTTCCTGACGCTTCAATGAACTTGTGTATAGCAGTAATCATTGACCCTTGGCTTGTGCCTAATTGACAGGCGCCAAAGGACAATATGCAGTGGCGTAGCTAGTTCGTGTGGCACCCGGGGCCCATAGGTCTTCTGTCACCCCCCCCCCCGGTGTAGCCGGCGGAAAGAGGGGTGTCTTCAGACGTATATGACACCCCCCCACCCACCCACTGGCCCCTTGCACCCGGGGCCCACGGCCCCCCCCCCCCCCCCCCCTGTTGCTACGCCACTGACAATATATTTGGTGAAGTAAGCGCTAAACCCAGTTTACTGGTTCGAAATAAGAGGAACATTCTGCGGAGGGAGGAGAAGCGGCGGCAAGAAAGAAAGGAAATGGTCCATAGATTCTGGTTCATTGCAAGAAGAGCAGAGGTTACTTACGAATAAACCAGATCTATGGAGGTAAACATTTAGGCGGGGAATTCTAAAACGGAAGCTCGTTAAGGTCACCTCGCATTGTCGTGAAAGGCATTTGCTCGTGTCCCATGGGAACTTTAGGTGTCGTAGATCATCTGCGGAAAGTAGGGATGAACCATTACAATTTAAATATAAAAGACGTTTAAATCTAGCTCCCGTTATAAAAGCGAAATGAGGAAGCATATTTAAGACAGGGCCGTTTAGTGACGAGGATGCGAATGAGTCACCTGGTTCATCAAAAAAATCCACTATGACCGGGGACCCAGACAAAGCGGACTTCGGACGTTCGGGGCAAGCGTCGATAATATACTCAGACGGTGTGACGGATTATCAGAAGTTAAATGAGTACAAATTGAAAGCGCAGCAGTAACAACAACTATTTTAGAATTCTGCGGACTCAATTGTCTCATAACTAGAACAAATGCCAAAAGTTCTGCTAGAGATATTGGGGTATAATCAGCGAGACGGAGAGCAAGAGAGAAAATTGTTCCTCTTTAGGTCTGCGAAAGCAGCGCTAATTTCTTCCTTCTAACTAGTGGCTCATACTCTCTATATACGAGGGATCGGCCGAGACAGGGGTGAATAAAGCTAACAAATATAAAAATTATGTGTCATTTGCTTATTTGGGGAAACAAACCTTAAATTAGGTGTTACAGACAAAAATGAGTGACGTACCCTAAATCCATATGTACTGGGGGGGGGGGAAGAGACGCTGTTTTGTCAGAAAAACGAAGCATTAATAGTGATTGCAAAATATTACACTACACAAATTAAGGTTCGCTGTTTTATCGACTGCCTATATGTTGCAGCAAACATTCGCTTACTGATTAACAAGCATAGGGTCACGCACGCACGGGCAAACATCACAAGTTTTCACTCGATGACCGCGAGCACTCGATGACCGCGAGTACTCGATGACCGCGAGCACTCGCCGTCATGACGCTGGCGTGAAGAGGGCCGGCCTCGTGGAGCGAGGCTGGCGTTCAAGAAATCAAAATGCATAACTGGTTAATTAACATAATTACAGTAGTTAACTGTTGAATTACGCCGCACATCTCGAAACCGGTGCCATCCTCAGAATTCGTTCAAGGTTGATATGCGAACTCACTATAGCTACAATCCGTACATAGAAATCTGTGTTGTACGTAAATAAATTAAAGTTGAGTTAGTGTAACTATGTTAATTATTCGATACAGAGTTTTTGATTTCTCGTAGAAGTAACGGCCGCTTAATCGAGCAATTCGGCTCAACGATTAGAACTGCGCTATCTGCCACAGCAGATTTCTTTTGTCACAAATTTTGTGCAGCTAAATAAAAACACGTTTATGTAAAGCGTGAGCCAAATGAAAGCGGAACACGCGGAGTTGGAGACATCGAATTGTATGATATCTTGAATCTTGTATGAAGTTGAGTATCATTGTGAAGAAGTGTTAGTGTCCTTTCTTTTTAGAAGAAGAAGTATTTTAATGATTGGAAAATGTAGAGAGGTCGGCCGGATAATGGAGCATCTGGCCTGCTACTCTACGTAAGGGAAGGGGAAGAGGGGAAGAAAAAGGGTCACAATGGGGGATGATAATGGGAGGAACGGGGTGAATGACACATTAGACAACTGGTATCACAGGCGTGAGTCCAGGCCCGGGTCACCTAGGAAACGTGAAAGTGCACGCATTGTCTCTGTCGTCTGCCAACTCTGTGGCCACGCGCCTAGCAAGAGGTCCTCCGACAGTGGTCCATTGTGTAAATGTCTCAGTGTATCTGCCAATGTCAGTCTTTCTCGCGCATACTCGGGGCACACCACGAGCACATGTTCTATAGTCTCTACAGCGCCACACACTGAACAGTCCGGGAAGTCTGTCCGTCCAATAATGTGCAAATATTTGCGCGTGAAGGCGACGCCTAATCGCAGTCTGTGTATCAGGCATGTATGAGGGCGTGGAATTCCACGCAGAATAGGAAATATTTAGAGCGCAGCTCTTGGGCGCCCGTTCCTGTGTCAAGAGTTACGTCGAGACTTACGCTCGGTTACGGGGGCCCACGTGGAGGGGCTTTAACGTAACCGAACGGAAAAGCACAGCGAATGATGAAAGAGCGAACGCGGAGCACAGCGGGTGATGAAAGACGGCGATAGCGAAGAGAGCGCGAGGAGGAAAGCGGAGGAGGGTGCAGCGGAAAGCGGAGGAGGGTATGAAAAGGAAAGCGTAGCGCCGCGCAAGACGGGCTCTGCGGCGACGAGGGCTACGAGATGGCGCCGGAGTAGCGCGCGTCAAACATATGGAAACAAAGCGCTGCATGAGCGGAAGTCTGTCTGCGGCTGCTGCTGCGAATCCCGCCCACGCGTCACCCACGCGCTGCCTCTCGCGACCTGCCGATTCCCATGGTCTCCCATGATATCCCATGGTCATTCCTTTTATTTCTTAATGGATATATAGGTTTCGAGATTGTCACGTGACGCTCCCCCGCAATGTTTTTCACCCTTGCTGATGACGCAGCAGCGCGCTCTCTGACCCCTGGCGGCGGCCTCGCAGGTGCTGGCCTTCAACGTGTCCAACTTCGTCGCCGTCATGTTCATCAAGGCGCTGCTCGTGGCACTGGGTCTCGCCACGGGATTCAGCGGATTCGGCCTCTACACGGCCAGGCGCACCGACCCGCCCGAGTTCGCGCTGCAGTACCGGCCCGGGCCGCCGTCGCAAGCGGTGCACGAGCCTCAGGATCACGGACACGTGCGGTATGCGGCACGAACGACATCCGGCGCTTCGCTCTACCCGCGGCCTCCGAGATCGGGCGGCGTCGACGGCGCGCACTGCCCAATCACGGAGGCCGTGTTGTATCCATAGGGTTTTCTTGAAAATTTGAACTATATGGAAGTTCCGCGTTGCGATCGCGCACCTACCATGGTAACGGCTATTTAATGTCTCCAAACGCACATTGGATTATGAAGAACGCCGTAGTGGAGGACTACGGGTTGATTTTAACCACCCGTGATTCTTTACCGCATTGCATTCTGCCCTCTTCGAAATGCGGCCGCTGCGACTGGGATAAAACCCGCCACCTCAAGCCCAGCAGTGCAACGCCATAGCCAAGCCACGTCGGCTGGTTGTTATATTGACATTAATTGATAGCGACAGTAAAGTATCATAAGCTATACGAAGCAGGGTTCGTAGTTTCATCACCCGTACAAGTTGCTGTAAACATTCACTTACTAATTGAACTAGCAAGCGTGGAGTCCCGCGCGCACCGGCGAACATGAACAGATCTCGCTCGATGACCGGAAACACTCGCTGTCACAACGCTAGCTTGCTGAACAGCGCGAACAGAAGGGAGCTAGCGCTTCTGCTGCCTCTCCCGCTGACATGTCTCCGAAACTTGCAGACTACGCGACCTCCAGCACCAGGCGCGCAGAAAGACAGCGCACGCGCAGCCACCAGCCAGCTCACGCCGATTTCGCAGCCGGCAGAGAGTGGCCTCCAAGATAGGGTGCGGAGAGCGCACGGCCGGGTTGAGGAGGAGACGCGAGCTCACGCTCCCCCCCCTCCCTCCTAGGGCGCTCTTGATCACGTCACCTCCTAGGCATCAAGCCTCCTAGTGCATCAAGCCTCCTAGTGCATCAAGCCTCAGACCCTTCGCGTCTCACCCTCGCAAGCTTCCCCTCGCACCAACATGCGTCGCGCTTTTGCGTAACATCACGGCGACGCCAACGGCAAAAATTCGCCCGGAGTGTCCACATTATTGCTATCGCAATTGAAACATTACACACAGCGCAACCGCGCTTTGTGTAAGCCGCTGTGGTCTTCTTGCGCAATTCCGCGTAGCCTTCTTTTGAGCAAATATCTAAGCGAAAAAAAAATGGCGGAATTCGACAGAGTCGGGAACAGCACCTCGGAGCACTTAACCCATTAAAGACCAGCGTGACCATATGGTCACGGTAGTCTGCACAGTGGATTTCAATTAATTACGATTAACAAAACGGCACCAAAACCACCTTTGACGCGCCGTTTGACAGATTATAGTTCCCTTTATGGATACCAAGTGGCAGCAGCTGTCAGTGGTTTTGTGAGAGCCCCTTGCAAAGGATGGAATAAGTGTTGCTCTGGGAGTAGCGTTGCCATGCATGGCTCCAAGGGGTAAGCATGTTTTTCTTTTCACTACTTCTTTAAGCAGTAGTCAGATATCCTTCCCTCCGTATTGTTCTTTGAATATGTGACCTTCGATGAGCAGTTGTGAAGGATTAATGTTTGATTTATCCATGAAGGAGCGTTTTATCTTGCGCGTTGCCATATGGTCACGCTGGGCCTTTAGGCTACCTAACTTTTTATTTATTTTTAACTGCATTCTCATCTCTTGCACGGCTGTTGGCGCGTTCTCGCAGTGGTTATTTCTTATTTTATTGTCTGAATAGGTTGATGTTGGAAGAAATAGCGAAGCAGTCGTAGAGGAACATGACGACATGTCAGTGATTTATATCGAGCCGCAAGAGGCTAGTACCTATTCGGGTGAAAACTCGGCCGATGACGACTCAGGTGGGCTCATTGACATTCTAAGCAGGGCTCATTGACATTCTATTAGCCGGCGCTGAAACTGTTTTCTTTGACGGACGCCGCATTGGTGGATGCAACTCGGACGATGACGACCCCGGCGAGCGAGGTGACAGAATATCAGAGGTTTCTTCTTCTGTATTTGATCTGGCCATTCCGGCAAAATTATCCACTGCTTTTAAGTGGATGAAGGGTGATCTCCAGACAAGCCTTGGCACATTTCCCGACCCAAACTTTGCTGCTTACATGGACTTTTCACCTGTTGAGTTGTTCGATGTTTTTGACAACACCGTACTCGATAGGGCATGTACTCGTATGTCGAGAAGAAGCGAATCAAGGTGGCCCATCCGAACACTGTAGCTAAGTGCAAGATTTATAGGAGGTGCGGCCCAGATGGATGCAAATGCAGGCGCCCATAGGATTGTAATCCGTGGCAAAAAGTGGTGGTGGCCGATTTTCACTTCACTTTGTGATGTATCTATCAGCAACGCTTGGGCGCTAATTCATAGCACAGGGTTCAACGCCACGCAGGTGGAATTCCGCAGGCAAATTGCACAAAGCTACCTGATACGATGGGACAAAAAGCCTAGAGGACCTGGTCAACGCAGAATACCCAAGACTGGTGATGCCCTGACTGGTACGCGGTGTGACCAAGTGGCCCACTTTGTTGCACCGATACCTAATGGCAAGAAGTAGAGGTGTGCATGAGATAATTGCAACAGCGCGGTGCACACACAATGCACAAAGTATGACGTCGGCATGTATATTCCAAGATTTAAACCATATCACACTAAATAAGTGCTCGACTATTCGCTATATATGTTTTTGTGATGTTTCATGGCTTGAAAAGAATGTTTTTAACTTCGCGTACTTTGCTGTAGCGTAGGGGCCCAGTGTGACCATATGGTCACGGGCTGTATTTCAAAAACTAATTAGGCAAGAGTAATAATTTCTTGCATGTGAATTATTAGTATAAATGTAAGTTAAGATATGACATTTATTTCAAGATCACAAAAAAATAAGGAAACCGGTCCCTAATGGGTTAAGCTTTCTACGCAAGGCGATTTTCGCTGGCTGTCTGAGCTTCGTTCTTCCCGGCGACCGGAAAGAAACAAGAGTCAGTGCTACTGGTCAAGGTTCCTGCTTCCAGAACTATGTTGAAATGAGATTACGTCCTCGACTGTAATCTCGTAAATAATTTTTATTCATCATTTTATGACAAGGTCTTAGCTGAGTTCACACGGGGCTGGCGTATCTGGGACCTCATTATCTTGTGACTGCTTAAAGAAAAGTACCATCCAACTTAACTGCTGCATCATCCACATGATCGGCGAAGTGCCATAGTTCAGCACGAAGAAAAGCTAGATTGGAGAAGCAGGCAGAGCAGAGAGCTGCCGGCCACGCGAATGTATCACGCGAGCTTTAAGCCTGTGCTTTGAAGCCGTAAACAATGGGGGCTAATAGGCCCTATGCGTCATGGTAGTGTGAAAGAGCAACAAAAAGAAACGCAGCGAGGGGCACATTCCAGAATGTCAAGCGCTGAAAAAAGTGTCGCCGATAAACAAGATACGAATGAGATGAAATGAGTGAATAAATAACATGAAAGAGACAGAACAGAGGTACAATCAACATTTAATCAAGGAAACATTTGAACTGCTATGTACGTTGATCTTGTCTTCTGTAGAGTCGACATGTGTCAAGTGTTTTACCCTTTTGTTTGTTTGTTTTCCATGTTTGTTGCTGCACTATACAATGTTGCAGTAACTCCGTGTTGTTCGCGTTATGTCGCCGGTTACTTGCGCATGCAGCCTGTGAGTGTGACGTAGTAGGCAAGGCCTGTGACATAGTCTGTGGCCGAGGCAACTCGCTCCTCTGAGAACAAGGGCACGGTCGCTTTCCTGTGGACTTTCGGTGGAGTTTGCAGCACTGTGGCCTTTCTTTTTTTTCACTCAGAGACAATTGTTACCGTTATATTCACCAGGACCGTTTCTTTTCAATGCCCAAAGCCAGTGTGCGGCCCTTTACCTAGGAGATAGCACAAGCACCCTCACTTCCTTTGTGCAGGTGGGCGACCACATACCTGACTTCCCTGAACACAGGCGACTACCGGTGCCTCAAGAGGATTGCATGTGAACAGCCTGAAAGGGCCCGTTTCTATGCCAGTCTAAAGGACACGATCGTGGCCGCACTCAGGATGATGCCATGGTAAGCACACGCCTGTGGTTTTGGACAGGGTCACTACGGTAGCTCTAGTTTCGAAAGAAAAAAAAACTTGTATATTCGACCATTCGCATAGTTGAACCACGCTGCACAGAATTCCAAAAACATGTCCTGTTCGTTTTATGCTCTGGTGTACCAGACGGCAGCATAAAATTTTCCTTTTTTAGTCCGCGACTACTATTCTGAACTGAGGTTTTTTAGCGCATGAAAAGGGACGAGAAACAATGGCAAGACGTGGACACAGCACTACGCTCTTTCAAGTTACTATTCTGAGTATTGTCGCATTCCGCAATATTGTCGAATTTGCAACTTAGTCAGCTCCGATTGGCCCAGAAGGCTGCTATGGGCTCTCCGATTGGCTCAAAATGGCACCACTACAAAATTAGGCATGGCGGAACTCGAAAATGCCCAATGTTTAGAATCGTACTCCTTCATGTCACACAAGAACGACTGAACGAAATCGCACGCTGAGCTTCGCAGTATTTTAAGTGTGCACATAAGTTAATGTTCTGGTATCATCTAAATGTATTGAACAGAAGAAGAAATGACATGTAGATTATTTCTTTACCGTTTAGCCGGATTTGCAACTGCATGTTCTGCATATTATACAAGAAACTCACTTCCGGGACAACTTATAGGGCATTGCAGTACTCGATCGCCTAAGCTGCGGTGCTTTCCTCCTTGCAACACTTCATCGCTGAACGCAGCTAAGCAAGCGGACCTGCCAAAGTCAGAGTTCCCTGGCATAGGCTTCTGCGCACGCTGCCACCAATTCAAATACTTGTAAAACGCAGAAATGGTTTCTTTGTAAGAATTCCTGCGCAGATTTTGAGAAAATTTGTTGCTTTTCAGGAAGCAAGTTAAATTCTAGTGACTGCAGAAGCGGAATTCTGATATAGAGCTTGGAATTTTTTCGCAGATATAGCCGAAGATTGCTAAGTTTGAAAAAATATACTGAAGCCCGAAGTTTGCAAATCCGTAACTCTGCATCAAAAAACAGATATCGCAGTTCAGTCAACTGCATTCATACAACATTCAAAGAGGACAAATTTGATATATAAATTTTTATCATACGTGAATTTTTACATCTATGAGAATTTTGCAATAGCCCTACTCACATATCATTTATTGGAGAGTCATGTATAACACACCAACCTTGCCTGTTTTAGATGTACTATTAGATGCAATTAACGGAATTAAAATATCATTTTCATTGTTGAGTTAGAGAATTGTAAACTACGCAATTTAGTTTTCTGAAAGTTTGCAATTTTCAACTTTTTATTAAAAATCGACCCAAATAGAAAATTGCCCTTCTCACAGTCGCTGGATTTTAACTTTTTTTTTCTTTTAAGTGTCACAAACCACGTCAATTTTGGCATAGTGGTGGCCAAGAAAAACGATTTCTACTTTCCTGTCTATTTAGATAGGACACCCCAAGTTAAACCTCCCCTTAAGATGTATTAGCCAACCAATCGTTATTGTCATTTTTCCCCCTTATTGTCCTTTTCATGTGCTCTAATCCTTTAGCGGCACAGTCGCCTCAAGGGCCCACCACAAGCTTTTTTCTCTTTTTCGTGGTCGAGATGTCCTGCATACGGGAGAAAGATTTGTACTTTCTGTCTGTAATAGGCGTAATGCATAAATATGATAGTTAGCAACACAGCGTAGTTCATGTAATTCCTGTCAGCGATGCATACCTTCCACTATAGTGGAAAAACAAAAATATGTTGCAGGTTTGCCCAAAGGGCGAATTATCATAAGCTGCAGTGTATAAGAAACTACACGAAGTATGACTCAGAGCCTTACGGACATTGTAAACTGCAGTGGCATCACGTGCCTAAGAAGACACATGGACAGCACCGCGCGCGAGTGATCACGGTCATGATGCTGGCGTTATGTGGAGTGCTGCAGGATGCAGGTGCTTGTCCCAAAGCGAACATTCCATGCTGCTGCTCCCTTTACCATATTGCACTACGTTGAGCTTCTGAAAATCGGAAGATCAAGTGGCCTCCAATACACGGCGCGCCAGCGCCGTTCGCCCCATCCATGGGGAGCATGATGACGGCCCAGGCCCGCCTCGAGAGTGTCCGTGTAATCGCTATCGTGATAAAACATTGCTGTCTAGACACTAGACAACAGTCGTATGAGAGAAAAACGCGTGCATCTGTGTTCCACAGGAAACAATCTAGGAGGCCACAGGGAAAATGACAAATTTTCCTCCAGAATTGTTTGATCAAGGCTGGAATGGATGTGCACTGTGCATCCTAAGGTGTTAAAGAAAACTAACCCTGCATTTATTAAAAATAACCTATTTCGTAGACCACGCAACCAACACCACGAATGTCAACGTTATGTCACATCAAGTGGCACAGAGTCTTACAAGATGCCATTTCTGCTGCCTATGAAGTTGTGGAATGCCGAAAATTGTGCGGCCTACGGGGTTTGCAATAATCGTGCTCATTTAAATAAACAACAATGTGCAAAAACAAAATTTGGGTGCATCCATCTTTTAGAGGCGAGTGGCGACTTCGATGCCATTACAACAATCTACTATCTTATTATGGTTGGTAAGTAACTGATGATAATGTTTTATTTAATGAATACTATGAAAGACCGTGCATGACATACACAGTTACCCAAATTGGCGTCAAAGACCTTTATTGAAGAGTAGCACATAACCGAATGACCCGAGCTGGTGTTAGGAACGTTCACTGAAGAGCACCAGGTACCCAGAGCTACATACCCAGCGATCCAAGTTAGCCCAATGGTTGCTTTTGAACCCCAGCACAGAAGCCCAGCGATCTGCCCATTTGACTGTGGACTACCTACAAAAAAATTGAATTCTAGTTTTATGTGCCAAAACCACGATCTGATTATGAGAAGGGTGCTGGTTTGTGCTAGTTGGTGGCTAGTTAGTTCAATGTTGGTAACACCATCATTTGTGGCATGCTTTGAGGCCCGCCGAAGTGACGGACTCTGGATTAATTTTGACCTCTTGGGGATTATTTAATGTACACCCAATGCACGGTATATCAGCAGTGTGTGTGTGTGTGTGCGTGTGTGTGTGTGTGCGTGTGTGTGTGTGGTGTGCATGCGTGTGTGTGTGTGTGTTGCGTTTAACCTTATTGAAATTCAGCCACCGCAGCCAGGATTTGATCCCGCACCCTCGGTCTAAACAGCACAATGTAATAGCCATTACGCCACCACAGCGGGTCCTCAGACTACCTACAGTGGCCCAAGTTGGTGGGAAAGAGGTTAGGTGCAGACATAGACTTAGAGACAAACTGCTGGGTGAAGTTTCTAAAGAATGCTAATAGTACTAAAAGAAAAGGTGCCAAACAGCCCTACTTTTCCAACTCTTTTGAATGAGAGACAATGTTCAAAGTGAGTAAAAGCTTTTATTGCCATGAATCAGGTACTATATGCAACATACAATAAACACCATTACGAAAGTTCAAACATTTGGCAAGTGCTGGCAGTGAGAATTGACACTACTTATTTTTTTTAAATTTTTTTTTATTCCTTCAAGGATACTGAGCACAGGCATCAAGGGCTTGTTTTAATCGACAGCTGGAAATGTTTATCTGGAGACAGTGCTGCGCAAAGCTAACCGCATGACTGAAACTTGTCTCCTTTTCAGGATGTTCCCTCACAACCCCAACCACGACAAAATCACAGAGGAAGTGAGGCTGGCTGCACGCATGGGAACAAGGTACCATCAACTCTGCCGCATCAAGTTCCCGTGCAGAAGCCTCCCATCACAAAGATGACATCGAGAGCGTTCCTAACCTTTTTTTTACACATGCAATGCAAATACTCCAAACACAGCTCACAATGCTTATACTTCATATGCACATCATCATGTAGATGATGCAATCGTTTTATAATAGGTTAATTCTGTCACAACATCTCACTCACTGCTTGCTTATAAAAGGAAGCCGTCAATTTAAAAAGAAGGGTAGATGCTTAGTGTAGCTCAGTGTAGCTCAGAGCTTTTAGGTTTTACTTTCCTCGCTGCCCTTGTTTTGTGTAGGCGGTAAAAGCCAGGGAAAAAAAAGTTCAATGAGTCATGAAAAGCTAAAGGAAGCTTTTCTGTACTGCTAAGATTACAGTGTCAGCTGCCTGACTGCTATGTCGCTGCCTCCCGCGCTCAACGAGCAAATACTATAAACCTTCCTCTGGAGAATTTTAGCCAAATTCTGTGGCGTAAACCGCCGTGTGGCAGTCAGCGGAGAAGACTGCCCCTTAACATGGCCTTTGAAATTGATTGGGTTTAGCACTGACGAAGCAAAAGAGGGCTATGAGAGATGCCATTGTGGAGGGGGGGGTGGCTCTGGACTGACTTTGACCAACCCACATCCTTCAGCGTGCACTCAATACATGGTACGCACGAGCATTTTTTTGCATACCGCCATTACAGTTAAACCTCAATATAACAAACTCGGATATGACGAACTAAAACTAATATCTGTCCTGCCAATATAAGCATGACACGCATATGTGCTTATAACGAATATCGGATATGACGAACGTATGTTTGCGTAGGGTGCGACTTTGTTTTGACAAGGCTCGACTGCATAATGCAGCTGCCGCAGCCGGGACTCGAACCCACGACCTTACGCTCGGCAGCGGAATGCCACAGCTGCTGAGGCTAATCTGGCAACTTATAGTTAGTATAATCTAACTACACAACTTCCGGCATAGAAGCCATATTGCATTTGAACATGTTTAGTTGTTTGCCGCAGCAGCACGTGTGACAGAATCGGCCAAGGCACACGACAAGGCAACGCGGAAGGCATTGTGTATCCACGAAGCTCCAGAGCAAAGTTAAAAAAAAACATCAACCAGTACATAATCTGCTTATGAGAATAACGACACTGCAAACATTCAGCCTGTGTTAAATTGTTCTAGTCCATCCAAGAGCAGAACTCCCCGTGCAAATGGCATCAAGGGAGCGGCCCTGGAAGTGGCTTTCCCTGCACCTCATGAAGTCAGCTTGACTGGCGTAATGCAATGCCACCCATATATACAGATATATATACTATGTTAACGTTAATACACACCTAATGAAACAAATGAGCATGGTTGTTACATTTGTGATCAACAAACCATTACTTGACAATGCTTGTGCATCAAGTACTTTAAGAACATTCACTGAACAGTATTGTTAGTACGTGCACCTCTTCAACACCATTAATGATGAACCACAGCTATGGCAAACATATGTGGCTGAATAGAGAAATTTAATGCTGCAAAAGCAGCTTAAACAGACTATTGCAGGTGAAATCAGTGTCACAAACGAATAAATTCATTTTCATCAAGCCATAGATTATGACTCGCAATAACTGTAAAATGGGGAACGAAATGAAATACAAGAGCATTTCTTTCTGTGCTTTAGGAAATGTGTTCAGGCACAAATGAAATTTCAAGTCGAATGTATATATGTGAATAAATGTGCACTGTGAAAGAAACTGTCTTAGATCTCTTCCTTATGCTGCTGTAAACACAGACTGGCACAGACTGGCAATGGCACAGTTGGAGTTTTGCATTTAAAGACAGTTTTAGCCGAGGCCCATCCCGATTCCCTTTTTAAATGTATGTTCAATGCAGAAATGCTACTATTAGAGAACCACTGAACTTATATGAATGAAGGGTGTTGTGCATAAAAGAGAAAAGCACAATTACTGACTGGCAGGAGTGGATTTTTTATTTGCATTCTTAAGTATCTAGTCAAAATACCGTAGCTGAACATGAAAGACTTAGAAAAATAAAAATTTAACCTCCGAAGTCCCAATGTCAATAATTTCACAATGGAAACAGCCATTGCAGTCCTGTGAACAGCAGTCAAGACCACCAAATATAATGTGTCAGTTTACAATTTATTTTAAATGGTTATTCTGTACACATGTATCCTGTTAAGGCCCCAATAGTATTGGACATGAGCAGTCATTGTATCATCACAGCTGCGCTTCAGTTATGTGCAGTGCCTACACAAGCAATGCTCTCAGTAAACAATTGTTTCTTCCTGTTCTGGCCAAAATGCTATGAGCATCATGTTTGTTGTAACATGGCATCAGAAGCGGGATATAGACACCATGTCACCGGGAAGAACCAATTGCATGTCGAGAGCAGTCCTTAGGTACTCGGGAGACAGCATGCCATCAGTACTGCACATGACTGATGCGCAGCTGTGCCAATACGATGACTAGATGTGTGCAATACACTATTCACAAACTGTTGCTTTATGCCACTCCCCAATGTGATACACAATTTTGTCTGCTTTAGACATCCTAATTATTATGATCATTAATTAAGATGTAATTTAGAGAAATGAAATATGTATCTTTTCATTGTGGGGTTGCCCAGAGTGCATTCTTAAATGTAACGCTTCCAATTTTTTTTTAAATACCCAATTAAAAAAAAAATTGTCAAGAACCTGAGCACCTGAATAAAAAATGTGCTCCCAGCAGTCTATCTGACCTTATCTTTCAGATTCAACAAATTTGTTCAAATTTGCTCAGCAGTTACCTAATAAAAGTGTTTCTGCATTTGACATGTTCTTGAAAAGGAGCGGTAAGAGCTAAGATATCATCCTGATGAAGTGTGTTAAATGTGTGGCAAAGATAGAAACGCAGTCACGCTTATTCAAAGCTTGGCAATTTACAATCTTTAGATACGCAAAGTACACCACAGGTTTTCAGAAATAAACGAATACCACAATATGTATTTAATACAGTTTTCTCTCACTAGATAGTTCATGTCAACATGTAGCAGCATGCACTAAATTATACTGCCACAATCCAAACAGTACATAAAAGAGCATTTGAAGCGACGTCTACCTATTTGTATGGCACTGGATACATGCAAACGAGCTTTAAATGTAGGCTTCAACAAAACAAATGACACAGAACAGGCCCCAACACTGGGAAGTCAACAAAGTACCCGTAGATAATAACAAAATACTACAAGGCAGCTAATTCGTATCGCCTACAAATGCAGCATCCTACATACTTGAAAAGCAGCTACAGTCAAACCGCAATATAACGAAGTTGTACTTGCAATGAAAACCTTTGTTAAAATACAAATTTCATTAATTTGAGGTTTTTAAAAGCTTCAGCAGTAAAAACAACTTCACAAATTCCCAGAGCGCATCTAGTTGACAGTACTGTGTCACTAAACACTTATAAACAAATCGCAAGAAGGTCAGGCCATAATAGTATGGCTGTGAGCGCCAGCATGCGCGGTGAAGATCGCGCCGAGAGCAATGCATCTACGACGCTCGCAGCGTTCGAAATTTGCGTGTGTTGCGTCGCGTGGCGCCATAAATCTTCAATGCCACGGCTGAACGCGCTTAGTGACCCGCAGCTGCCATGAGATGGTGCTCACAAATTAAAAACAGAAGTGTAAAAAAAGATAAGAACATTCGTCCCGAACAAAAAGGAATAAAAAACGCCACAGTTTTGCCAGAAAGCTAGGCTGAGCACTGATAGCGATAGCAAAGAGACAACTACACGAAGTAAGGTTCGTAAATTTATCAATGTTGCACACCGCTCAGGTAAACAAAGTGGCGTAACATATCTCACTCGATGACCACGAACTCGTTGTCACAACGCGACCAAATGCTTCGCACGGCATCTCGAAAATTTGAGATTACGCGACCACCAACACTACAATGCATGAGCACAATGCACATCAAAGCTCCAAGTTCCTCGGCCACATGGCCCGCGTGTGAGGAAGAGACGCGTGCACTATGGGGAGAGAGCAAATAGGCGCACATTCCTGTGTCCGCACCCCCTCCCCCCCCCCTGCAGCACCAGCTTTCGTGTTTCTCCGAGCACTGTGAGCTGGCATGCACCCACATGGCCTCTGCAAGCTGTTTACCAATGCTACAACTGATGCAGCGGCATTTGCTGCTTACAGCATCTTGATGCACGCATTTCGACGGCTTTTTTGCCGCTCAAACTTTTCACGCAGAAGGACACTTGAAATAACTTTTGCCTCGGCTGACATTTTTACACTTTTCTTGCTACATTTACTAGCCATACAGGGTCCAAATACATGCTTGAAATGGTCGTTAAATCGGGGGGAAAATGCACAGTTTTCAATGGAACTAAGCTCGGGAAATCAAAGTAGTTCATCACATTGCAAATTTCGTTATATTGAGGTTTGACTGAATATAATTTCTTAATACCTAAAATTTATATAATAGTATTGTACACACTACAACACACTACACTCTTAAATATGAAACATAGTCGTAACACGCATATAGACAACATCTGAATGATCTGGATGACGTCGTTATCCCAGCCGACCTAGAATTTTGCCCATGTAGGGCATCACTATGACTAAGAGCATGTGAACAAAAACTAACATGGATAACGCTTTAGCAAGCACTTTCTTCGGCCATTGTGAGAACCATCTAAGTCCACGAGTGCAATAATAACTTTTTGATTCTATGTACAGGTTGTCTATGCAGAGAACTGAGATTGAGTGATAGCCTTGGCAAGGCTGCTACCTGATTCTGTTCCATGCTACATAAGCAACAGGCCGCCACAACTTTACAGAAGAACCTATCTGACAAGGGAGAATACATATTTGCTAATTCAAAGTAAAGCCAAAATAGAAAAAGAAAGATAACGCCATACACAACTTGCCATTTCAGAAGTGTTATGTGCCACATCTCTTCATTCTTACTGCAAACATGGAATCTGACAATTCACAGAGAAGTACATGCGATTGCGCTAAACAACAGAATTCAGATTACGAAGTATTGCTGCACAGATCAACATGTAATGTAGGGTAAGACTTGAAGATGTGAAGGCAGCAGTACCTTTATGTATCATGCGAGCACCCAAATTGGCATGGATCAGTGCAAATAGAGGAAAAGTAGACTCTACCACAGCCTTGCATGGCTACGCACACCAGAAAAATATACGGTGGCATGCCATGATAGATTGTGCAAAGCCTTTGGCGAGGCTATCGAGTGATGCGGTGGCCGACCTGTGCCAGGAAGCAATTAGAATGGCTTTGGTCTGACCTAAAGTTAGTTACCCACTACGATTTTCAGCATGGGGACACCTAGGAAAGATGCATGACATACTGCAGGACTGTGCGTTTTTAGTGCATTCTGCCTTTTCTCTAATGAGCCGACCCAGCAATACGAGAAGACGGGGTCAATGCCTGACGTAGAGATATATTGGTCATACATTTTTGGCCATGTTGACCCCACAGAACACGAGTATGGGGATGCCAAGGAAAAAAAGAAAGGCACACGATACAGCACTGTGTCCCGTGTTTTCAAAGTGCAATGCCTCTTCACTGGCACGCTAACTATAACGTAAAAAGTCGGGCCCGATGGTGGCCGAACACTGGTAAGTATTTGCACATTATTGGGAAATGCTGGTCCTACATAGGGCCATATTGGCTCTACATTGGCCCCAGGTCCCGTGCTGCTTGGGACACACGATGCAGCAGGGTTTCGAGTGTCCCCTCCGACACAAGAATGCACACATTTTCCATGGCGAGCACAACTTGTTGCTATATGGACTATGATGCAGAGGCCTGGCAGCAAGTACTTCAGATGACAGTGCTTTACCCTAGCAGCTTGCAGCCTGCTTTACCCTAGCAGTCTAATATGGAGTGACACGTTTGTTCCTTATGTTCACGGACAAAGCTTGGCATCCCCAAATGGTGGTAAACCTATCATGGCGTCCTCTCCTGGTTGTTACAAAATGCATCAGCAGTGCTTCAAAGGCGGTGCAAAGCAGCACCAAAACTGTGTTGCACCAGAGTGGGCTCCACTAGGGGCACTGAAACACCTGGTCGTTACTGCACTCGCAATACAGCTTGAATGCCGTCTTGCACAAATTTATAACGCTACAAGAACATCTTGGAACAGCTAGTTGGAAGTGCCTTCTTAGCTCTGAAGATTAACTGCAGGTACAGCACTTGCCTGCAGTAGTTCTGCAAGGCCTGTACATCAGTTCTGTATCAGCAGGCCTATACATATTTAACATTGCAACTACCAGCCCTGCCACCATCTCTGGCACACACTACCCAGACATATGACATGGCACATTATTTGCATCCTTCCTCGTTGCATCGAACATTTTACTCATGATTAAATTTAGCTATGGTTCAAGAGCTTCCCATGAGCAACAGTAAACTTCTGCATAGTAAGATGCCCCGCGAGAGAGTAAAAATCATTGTGCAAATGCCGCACCTTTGTCCTTTGACAATTCACTGAGCAGCACTTTGGAGAAGCTCATTAACGGTAGATATTTACTCACTCCATGCTTCATTCAGGCCACCCTTAGTGTTCCCAGGCTAATGCTCAGTTTGCTGGAAGACTTAAAAATGTAAAGGCTGCAGTGCCTTCGTAGGTGATGCAAGCGTACACACACTTTGCACTGCTCGGTGCAAGAAAAGAACGGCAATTCTAGAACAGCCAGTGACCGTTACAGCTGAGCAACATGATCGCACACTGCCAGAGGTTATTCCACGGCAGGCGACGCAAAGTGCTGCTTTGTGTATTCCCACACCAAGATGGCTCCGCTAACGTGAACATTGAGAGAACGTATGACACCGTGTTGAGGAATCTCGACACAGACGTCAAGCAGCTGAATCAGCTCAACCGGGAGTCCTTCCTTCTCATTTCTAAATGTGATAAAAGAAAGAAGTGAGAATTTCATTGTGACAATCTCTTTTCTCTACACGCTAATCATTTTCTGAGCCAACTCCTGATCTAACGAACACCTGAACATCTGCCAAAGGCTTTTTCAAATGCTGACTTGATAGTACAGGACTCTCGGTTAGTTCTGTTAATCAATCTGGCCACAAAAAATGAAGATGTGATACACTGTTAAGATACAATGGCTAGAGGGAAACCAGAAACACTTTAGGATGGAACAGAATAAACTCTAACACTGGGTTATAGAAAATTTACTGAAGTGACTACACCTATTATTTTGTATTACAAACTTGAATTTGACAATTAACTTCAGTTAGGCAACAAATAAAACGTGTTTTCTCCTAAGAACAAAATAAAACATGTCTGCTGACAACAGTTAACGGCAGCAATCCACAATGTCAGAGAAAACGAAAACTTCAGAAAACGAAAATTCATGCACTGCGTGGGGGCTGAGGCCAGCCTCGTAACTAAGACGACAAAACGACTTACCCAAGCAAGAGCAGTGTCTTCTGCGGGAAGCTAAACTCATGCAGCGGTTTGCTCCCAGTCGTCTGCTCAACACCTACCAGGGTATACCCTTCACTTCGCTTCCCGGATAGGTATTCTTTCAGCTGGTGCACTTTCACCTAGGGTACACAATGTGGGTGAGAGAAGAGAAAAATGGAAAGACAATAGATTGTAGGTGGCAAAAAGACACCCAAAAATGGCTCTTCAGTTCTGTGAGTTGGTCGACCAACATGTGAAGAACGACATAGACCGACGACAACTACGTGCTTTTTTTTAAAACCTGCAGCCATCTGAGTGCACTTATGTATGCACAACTAATACTGCAAGTTTAAAACATTGACTGGCATTACATCACATGATAAGAGCAAAAAAAGGTTCAAACAGCTTTTAATTGAATAGATTTTGCTAATGAGCAATTATGTATAGCACAAAATCCACTAGATTAAGAAAATTTCGTAAAAAAAAGGCTATCATCCACCCAAAAGTGGCACAAAGCTACAGAAAGAAACCCACATGGGTTCTTCAGAAAGAAAACTTCACAAATGACGAAGTGCTGAAGATCTTCAGAACGTGTTCTGCAATTGCAAAGATTTTTTTTTAATCTCAAAAAAAAAAAAAGACACGTGGCTTTTCTTTGCAGCGTCATGCTGCTGTCAGGTGGACAACTAATTTCCCTTTCAGATTTTTAAGACATTTTCCTCAAGTCCTTAGTGATTATACGCAGATTTCCCTCAGCAGTAATTATTACATGATCTCTTTTTGGGTAGCAGCTTTCAAACTGGGGAAGGCGCAGTCTTCCCAAGGTAACAGTGCTGTAGACTAACCTCATTTATGGTGATCCACTTTTCAGCTGAAACGCTCAGTCCTTGGAAGTTCCTGTCTTCAAGGTACTTTAGCGAGCCTACCACAAACTCGTTCACTCCGAATACCTCACAGGTCCTGCATAAGCCTGCAAAGGTAAAAAAAAAAAGAAAAGAAAGAAACAGAAGAATATTGTTAAATTTTTCGACAAAATAATGTTTAGACCACGCATGCAAGAAGTTGACCGATAGATTCATTCGCTCATCCATTCATTCATACAAGGTGTTTGTCCCAAAGAAACACAGCCATGAGATATGCCGTAACAGGGGGCTCCATGTTAACTTTGACTGCCTGGGGTCCTTTACCATACACCTAAATCTAAGTACACAAACATTCTTGCAGTTTACCCAAATTGAAATGCAGTTGCCACGGCTGGGAATTGAACCCTCAACCTCTAGCTCAGCAGCAGAATGCCACAGCCACCGTGGCACCGCAGCAGGTCCGCACAAAAAAGCGTTAAAGTAAATTGCGACAAGGCAAGCTGTAATGCCAAATTTAGCAATGCAGTCAGATCGCATGATTGCACGAAATTTGAGAGCAGGAACCGGAATCATTGGCAATTGAAGCACGAAATATGCTCACAACAATTTCGCAAGCCTGACAAGAACTCACCGCCCAAGTTGGGAATGCGGTCGATCAACGAGGCGACGACGATCAGGCCATCACCAGTCTTCTTTTTCGGTACGCCGAGGTCCCACATCAGGTCGCACGAGGCCAGCTGCTGCTTCCAGGGGGTGATCTTCTTCTGGTAGTCTTCCTTGTCGAGAACCACTTCAGCCTCCATGTGAGTTCCTGCATTATTTTCATCGTCAGGCGCCAAACTTACTAACTACTAGCACTTGGACATCACAATAATCATCAGCAGCCTAATTTATGTACATTGTATGTAGGGTGAAAGCCTCTTCCAGCGATCTCCAATTACCTGCCTTCTGTCAGCGGCCTACATTCCAATGCCGGCGGATTTTCCAATCCTCAGCCTTCCTCAACTGCGTTTTCCTTCTTGTGGCACCAATTCTATTACTATTACTATTCTATTACGTTATTATTATAACAGACCAGTGGCTATCTGCTCTACACATTACAAGAACTGCCCATGACTGGACTTACTGGTGACATGAGCTCAACGGCTTGTTTTTTTATTGCAGAAAGCGCCTCTTGCTGAGAGAAATATGATGACCAGCACCTGTTCATTCCCATTTCTCGTGAGAAAACATTACAAAATAAGAATGTTCAAGTAGAAAATCAGCATTGCTGTGAACTGTCTGACATTGTCAAATGGTGCTGTTGTTCTCTTGTTTGTGCAAGAGATATGCAAAGAAAAATTCATTAGCGACACATTAGCATTGAAGGGTGAAGGCTGTGCTGCACAAAGGTGAGATGCCTTCTGGAAAAAAAAAAGAGTTGAGGGTATCACGCAAGCCACACGCACTTTGACTGTGTTCAATCTGTGTTCGAACGGCGATTCCTGGAAAGGTCTTAGTCAGAAGGTCACTCTCACATTCTCAGTGTTTAGTTCTGATGCTGAAGACTCCCCCTCCCCCCCCCCCCCCGCTCCCACCAGAGAACCTTTGTTTGTTTGTTTGTTTCAGCAGAGGAACAAGAGAATTACTGCCTTGAAACGCCAATCAAGTTCGTATTACCGCGCACAAGGTGGGAATAATTTTTGAGGGCCACACGGAAAGCAGGAGGGTGTGGTACCAGGTGTGACAAAGAGAGTTGTTCACTGTGAAACGTGTACTTGAGTATCACACATCTAAACAACCACTATTACATGAAGGCAAAATAATATTAGCACATTATCTTTTACCCTTACAATTACGGGCAATGCTTGATGCTGTCATACAATGAAGACATTGTGAGAGAACTCAATGCCAAAGAAGAACAATAGTGGGAATTCACACATCACTCACACTCTAATACTGTATAACCTCATTCATAAGCCTTTGCAAAAGAAACATGAGAAAAGTCATACTATCCAGAAAAAAGTATGATCCAAAGTCACTAAAAAATTTGACAGGCTCCACTGTAGTTGATACCTACGCAATGCTTTGCATTGCGAGAATCGCTGCAGCACGAGATGCAAACGCACATAGAGAGCTCGTGCGGCCCCGAGCTATTCGAAACGTGCGTTGTTGTTTTTCTGGCTTCTGCAAGCTTGCGTTCGTGCTCCTCAAATTCAGGCTGGGTCAGCAGCATCTTCAACCGGTGCATCTTGGCGGCAACTTGCCCTGCCCACTCAGTGCATTGATGTGGCACGAGTCCAGAACATGCATCAAGCTGATGGTTTACGAGCAACTAGAGACACCCACTGTCGCTTTCCTATTGCAGAGTATTTTAAGACAGCGACGGGGGACCCAACTGAGCTGCTCGGTGACACTGGCATACGATACGTATCGCTCATGATGCCACCAGAGCGAAACATGACACTCACTCTGCACTGCCTGCAGCAAGGGCCTGCAGCAGGGAACAGTGGCGCATTTGGGCTAACGCCCATTCAAAGCACGCAGTATGCTTCCAACACCACTATGCGCTACACGCTGTGAAACAGATAGGCAAAGATACTTATTGCAACAGGGCTGGCGGCGATAGTTGGGAATGCGGCGTGCAACGACCGGGGAGGAGATTTTCCAGTGCTGGAATAGGAAACTGAGTGAACATGTGAGCATTTACACATGAGATGGTCTTGTGTGAGTCTCATGTGAGCATTTTCACATGAGATGGGCAGGCAAATATTGCAGTGAAGCTGCTGTGGCGGGTGGCTAATGATTGTGCACGCCTTGCACCTTTCCTTGTTTACATGGAAACGGTGACCACAAAATGCATAACATGGTTGTAGTTTGGCGACGTACTGAACGTAGGTGCCAAAAGATAGTGCTTTCCGGGAACGTATTAACAGGAAAAAAAGAAGCATGACTGTACTGAGTCATTTTCCATGTTCTCGATCGTGAATGTTGGCACCGGGAAATCGTATGTAACAAAATCCTATCTACGAGGTTCTACGGTATTATAAGTTTCATATTATTTGCATTATCATTTTTGAAAAGCACTTGTGAAGTTGTCTGCTTCTTGGCCAATACATCATAGCAGGTAAGAGCAACTGTTTAGAAACCAAAAAAAAATATACATATACCTTCAAGCCAATGGCTGGGCTTAGCAGAAGAAAGCCGGTCATCAAGGTTGTACAGTGGCAAGGCAAGCTTCTCAGGACCCAGGGTGAGGACTTCTTCAAAGACAGTGAGTGGAATGAACTCCCTGTCCGTGAGACCGGTCAGCCGAGGAAGGTCACAGAATATTGTCTGTACCGAGAAATGGTCCCACACTCGTAAAGCAAGACTTCACAAATATATTTGTGAAGTGATATTTCTTCAAAGATGCCCTTGTTCACAGATGACTGTCGTTTTTCGCCTAACCACTGACGTAACTGATAACCTAGCTCGCCAAACCGACTTACTAAATTAGATAAATGGTCTAGTGACTGCTCAGTGGTTGCGAATACTACCAAAACATCTTTGGTTTCTTTTCATAATTGGCATGAGTACCAAACATATAAACATTCTCTTAATGGCAACAACGTTTCACACTCTTGCGCAGAGTAAATAAGCATTAATATCTCCCACGACCTAACATAGACAACTCACATAATCAAGAATAATAATGATGCTAACAGACCTCTAGGTTACCTCAGGCGGAACATAGCACAGGCCTCCCGTTCGGTAAAACTACTAGCTTAACACGCTAACTCGCCCCAAATTAAGTTGTGCTAGCTCTGTTTGGAATCCTGCTGAACACATTCCAACTGACCTTGTTGAATCGATACAAAAGTGTGCCGTTAAATTCATATACTATTCTGATTACTCATACACTACTCCCATAACTACTCCCAAAAGAAAAAGCACGTCTACGAAGACTTTAAATACACTGCAAAATTCCAACTTGTTCTGCCATCAATGCAGTTCATTGCATCTCTCAACACACCAGTCATGTTGAAGCTGTATGCCCTCCCCGTGCACGCACCACCATTCAGCTTCAATCATTTTTATCGAGATAGCAATCGACTGGAACAATCTTCCCTGAAATGCCATTCTTCGTGTCAACCCAGCTCTTTTCAAAGCCACCTCTGAGTCACTTTTTGTCAACATCAACTAACCTGTTTTTTCACCCACCCCTCATGTAAAACCTTGTGTACATAGTCCTTGAGGTATTCTTGATAAACAAATAGTGAAATCTCGACAATTTGATTATGTTTGATTACATGCAAATTCCTAAATAACAGATGCTTTCAATAGCCAAAGTGAAAATCCACTATGTACAATATACAAGCTGGTTTCCCTTTGGGCTCTGCTAGATAACATGATTGAGACATTGTCAAAATGATTCAAACACTGGTTGAATACACTGTTTAACAAATGTGACAAGCATGTGCGATCAATGTTCGCTTTGCTCCATAAACTTTCAAACAATGCTCCCCACTTTCAATAATCTGATGCACAGCTTGACCTCTGGCAATATGAGCATGACAACAGCACACTGCTTCGCATGTTCATTAAAGGTCAGATTGAGAGTGATGAAAACACAGCACTGCTTCCCATGTTCAGTAAGGGTCTGCATTCACCTCTTGCAGACATGTGTCAGGCCCCTCTGAACAGATGAGTATATCGATTCCAGTCAAACATTGGGAAGTGTTGAACATGCACACTAACTTGCAAGAGCTGGAGTTTTGTTTGCATTTGCTGTGACACCTTTTGGAACTTCTTCAACAACTAATAACTGCACTCTGCAGCATCTGCATACAAGGGCAGCACTTTTTATTGGAACACGTGAAGGAATTCGTGCGCACTTTTTCCGTAGTGTGAAGCGCTCGGAGGATGGCTGCGTGTGGTTTGCTTGAGTTTAGTAAATCTAACAGTAATATAAGCGCAGAGTAGGAATGTATTCTGCCTGCAGATGACCAGCAAACATCGTTGGATGAGAGTATCGAAGAAAATGACGATGATGACCCTGGAGAAAATGGTTCCTGCGGTGATCACCCACATTATGCTGACTGGAAAGTTCAAACTCTACAAGAGCATCAGGAACAAAGAAAATTTTTGAAATAAATCACTTTTGACGTGTTTGTTCACCCAAGTGTCTTTCTGCGCATTGCCCACAACACGCAAAATAGTTCCTGGCCACAACAACAAGGTGGGTAAATGCTCATGACCGCAAAAGGTTAAAGAAGTAAAAGAATACAAACGTGCATCAAGAACAACACTGCTCAACAGTCGCATCATGTCAAGTCACACGAATTTCGCTTGGTATAAGCAATACCCAGAGTGCTGCAAATTTTGTATCATTGAGGTACTACTGTCACACTCGAATTGCAACATCGAGATTCTCACTTGAAGTGTAAGGTCATCAACAGCATTGAAGTCCTTGAAGTAAAAATCCTCCAGGAGCTTTTCAACATTTCTCGACCAGTTCCTGAAAACATTCAAATCACTAGTGTTATGAAGCCGACACGTAACAGGAAGAATACCTTAATGGACAAGATGGTCATTTGTAAAGAAAAGTGCATTCACTACAGGTAAAGTAAGCCAAACTTGTGCCACGACAACAATGTAAAATCTTTCCAGAGCATAAACAAGCATGGTCGTGGGTGGATATATGCATACTTTTATAAAGACCCTTTATTGCTAAGCAAACAAATGTAGCGTATCCTAGAGAATATGCTGTACTTAAGATACACATAAACTAAGTTTTTGTTATCATTTACATTGCTCCTTGTCCACCTTTCTTTATTCCGTGTTTTTATCATGCTAAGTTACTACTTCAAATATGGACGACCAACTAGCCCAACAGTCAACCCTTATATAATAGCATAATACTGTATCAAATATTCAAAAATATTGAATATTTGCAGAAGCCTAGTATTATGCTATTGCAACCATATCATTATTGGGCTGCCCTCAGCCATAAAGTCCCTTCAGAGCTTTGACAATTGCTAGGCGACACATTTTGTCACAAAAAAATAATACTACAGCACCAATTTGCTCACATTAAGGGACGGGTGCCTTCGTTCAAGTTACAAATTACAAATGACAAGTTCAGACAAGTTACTCTTACAAGTTCTAATGCGGAAGACAAGGCCAATGCCAGCCCAAGTACATACAACTTGTGCAGATCTGAATGCACAGCTCACCCCATCTGAATGGTGCTCTTCAGACACGTGAACAGGGCGTCGTACTTCTCCGTAACCGAGCTCAATCCGTGCTCTTTGCTCCAACGTGAAGCTAGGTGAAGTGCCACCTGAAAAGTACCCGACACGGCACGACGCTCCACGTTGAGCGTCTCAGCAGGCAAAAGCACCGAGAGTTGAGGGAAGTTGGTAACCATTCGTGGTGATTGGAATGCTGAAAGCACCAAAAGAAAGCACGCGAACAGAGGGGCAGAGGAACGGATGAGACAAGTGTTGCAATAACAACTGAACTTTATTGAAGCAGCATGGACAAAATAGTAAAAAAATAAATAAATAAATAAATAAATAAATAAATAAATAAGGAGTGTTACTTCAATAAACTTGTTGTTAGTGCAGTGTTCGTCTTGTACTTTTCTTTGCCCCTCTGTCTGTGTCCTCTTTCTAGCTGCTTTTCCAACATTCCAATCATGTCAAAGCAGAAAAAGTTGAAAAGGAGGAGTATGAAGCACTAAAAAAAAAGTCCGGCACTTTGCATGTCATTGTCTACAGCCACTCTTGCTGAAGCCCTGAAATCAAGTGGCACTGAAGCCATCAAATCAAGTGATGCTGTCTCAGCAAAACGTGATAGCAGGTGCTTCACCCTACCTTGCACATTTTTAGGACACTGCAACCAAGACTGCAGCAGCATTACAACAAAATTATCGTGTCTCAAAAGTCAATGCAACGCCAGCCAAAACTGTAACACCAGCTCACGGCAGCCACAAAATGTGGAGATGCCAAGATAGAAAGTGTCCAGTATAGGTATGTCCAGTCGACCAAAGAGGAAGTCGATGATCACTGAATGATGGACGATGACTTCGCATAAAAGAACAGTTAGATGATCTGCCCTAAGTGATACAATGCCCTTCTCTTTTGTAAAGTACAGTAAGCCAAAGTTGGTCTAAGATGGACTGCTTTTTCGTGCCCCAAAAGGCTGAGGATGATGACTCACTGGGCAGCTTTCAGCTCTGAGTGTGACGTGGCTGGATTCCAAGCTTTGGCACGTAAGTGAAATTCATGCTAATGTTATCAAACAAGCGGGTTCAGCTGTTAAAAAGAAATTTTTCTTTCAAAGAAAAACTAATCATGAAGCTGTTACTTTTCACTAGAATGTATAGATGCAAAATAGTTTTTTCCTTACTTGGGCATACACCCTTGCATTGAAGTGCTGCCCCATGCTCCAAGGAAGCACAGCAGGAAGAAATTCCAGTAGGTGTGACTCCAGTTCGGTCTCAGGATCGAGGCAGGCACCCAGGTGAATGATAATAGCCAGGAAAGAACACACGCTTCCTGTCCTTTCAATACCTGCCTGTTTTGGGGCAAAGTCAAGGTAAAAAAGTTTCAACTGACTGCCTCTGAAGATTAATAGACAAGCCCATATTAATATGCAAAGCTTAAGTCTATTACACTGGCCTCTTAGACTTCTCTGCTTTTTTCTTTTTCTGCTACTAAATGCCAAATACATGAAAGCTAGCACACATCACAACGTGCAATCACACCAGCATAATAAAGCACACAGAAATGTGATCACATCATAGCATGTAAAACCTGGCATGGCCGCACTGGCTGGTGAATCTCACGTTAACAGTACCGTGACAACACCAGAATTTGCACGCTCCCACAGATTCTCCCCCACTGGGATCCTCGTAGCTGCAAACAGCGATGATTCCGCGGAGTCGAGAAGGAGCAGTAGTTGTTCGCAGTGCTTGTCGCCGTGAATGAATTAAAACAGCCATCGACACACCGCAAAAAAACTGCCACGAGACCCGTTTGCTCAGCGACAAAAAAAATGTTGCCACTTGCCCATTCTTGCACCATCCATTGTGCAACCAGTGGCATGCAAATGCACGCTTTCTTAATTGGGGTGGACATACTGACACATGTAAAGGTGCAAAACAGTACAGTGCAGCACAGTACCATGCAATGTAGCACAAGTAAAGTGGGCGGGAAAGAGCCGACACCTTGTCCTATTGGTGTAGCAAAGAATCAAGCTATCCACACACCGCCTCTTAAAGCTGCCATTAGCTAATAAGGCCTTTTAGCCTAACAGCAACTAGTGGAAAAAAAAAAGAGCAGTGTCATTTAGTTTATGTGACACTGTGCTATCTGCATGTGTGTGACATGAACACCTTAAAATTTCTCACCTGTTCCATGGAGGGAACCAGCTTCGCACGAAGTCGGGGTGTGCGGAGCAAAATGGAGACAGCCGTCCATTCCAGCAAGCAACGAATCGACGGCTGTTGGCTGTCTTCAACGAGCTCTTGAAAAACATGTTCCAGAAGTTTTTCAAACATTTCCTGTACAAGAAAAAAAAAAATTAATTGAAGGTCAGCAGACCTGAGGGAATCCTCAAGCTCCGATACAATAAAGAAAAGTAAAGATCCATTGTTGCCTACGCAACCAATTAACAGAAAAAGAAGTCCAGCCAGGCAATGGAACTGACAAGGCACGTTGCTGCTGATGTACAATTAACTGTTGCTGTTAAGTGCTTTTTTTTTTCCTCTCATTTCATGCAGACTCATAATAAAAAGAGAATGTACACTATGATTCTTGGTAAGTGCCTTGCTAACAGTATCCTCGATTACACATACGATTCTTACAATCCCTCTGATGTCTCACAAAAGTTCCCTTCTGCCCCCTTTTTACTTAAACTACGACCATCAAATTCCCCCTCAAACTTTAACAAAAAAAGAAAAAAGTAATAATAAAAACGAGAAAGCCCTACACAGAAAATGACTAACTTTCATGTAATCGACGACGCGAAACAGATGCGTACAGAAAACACATATGTACTGAACACACACGACAGAACTGGCGCCAAGTTCCAACGGCAAGTTGGAAGCTGGCGCCCGTCCTGTCATGTATGTGTTTTCTGTCCACGTCTACTTTGCACCCTTGATTTCATGAAGTATGACAAACCGATTAGTCAAAGCCAAGATCCTGCACGATTAACCTCCGGTGTCTTCTCACCGTGAACCATAACCAGATGCGTCGAAATTTTGCCCGTTCTAACAGGACGTTGAGACAATTTGCCACGCAAGAACAACAAACTTTATTAGACAGCTTTAGTTTAACAATTGCAGTTCAATCCACAGAGAGCCATTCACACCCCAACAAGTTTTACGCAGCCAACCAGTGAGAACGGCAGCGTGCGTGCACATAATCATATATACATCACATAAGTTTATGTGATATATGTATTTTTAGTGACGCTATGGTGGAGCAATTGCCGGCAGCTACTGCAAGGCTAATCCCACCAGTAGCCTACAACCACTCAACTCCACAAAGGGCACATAATGCTCACTCCAGCAGTGGAAAGCAGAATTCGGCCCTTGCTTATATGTCAAGCCGATAAGCCGAATGCAATGCTGCATACACTTGGCTTCTTTGTTTTGTCGCCAAGCTGACCAAGGAGAGTCATGGTGCTCGTTGCTGGCGCAACCGTCACACTGGCACACCACCTGCCGGTTTACCAGTTCTCCCAACACTGGCACATTAAAAGCTGCATTGCGAGCGCTCTGTCAGGTGGGCGTAAGTGCATAGCAGACAACAGAAATATTGCAAGCGAATTTATTTCTAATTCCTACAGCTCTTCGCCGTCATGTTATTAAGAGTTTGCAAGACTAAACCGTCTATCAATCGACCTCCATGCTTCAATGATTTTTTGAAGTTTTTGAAACAAAAGAAGCATTTGCTTAGGTCGGTTAAATCGAATGCCAAATATACATTAAAAAGCGACAAATAGAACAGATACATTGAATGTTTGCCGATTTGGTGAGAGTACATTGTCATCCATTTTGTTGTCACATAGACTTCTACGTATTTGCTGCATTGTTTGTGGGCTGGAATGTGCCTTACAAATACGAAATTTGTTATAGCAGCATTACGTCCTTAAAGGTGTTCTAGAATTTATATAAGGCCCTACAATAAATTTAAATCATGCAAAATTCACGTTCTGCGTATCAACATTTTCTTTTGTTTTCATTTTGTTCATACTTTTGCATACAGTACTTTTAACAAAAAGCAAGCCCCCCACCAAACACCTATCTCAGTGCCACCTTTCTTTACCTCAGCAAAGGCAGCAGCCCCATGGATAGCTTGTGTTTCTGGGACACGCATTTATCGCAAATGTGAAATCAACACACTTCCTTACAAAGCCAGATCATGAAAGTCTGAGCAGTGCAAACTGTACAGTAAGCAATGTCGAGCTAAAGCTCTGTATTTCTTTGCAAGATCAAGCAATTGAAGAGGCTTACCTCGCTCAAGAGATGCAAAAGGCACAGCTGAGCTTGCCAGACCCTGTTCTTAATTCGGTGGATCGTCGAGTTCCCAAAGTAGCGCTTCCGTGTTGAGGTAACCTCACGGTCGTACCTTACCAGGGCCTCTGAAAGCTTAGCTGGGGTCTGGACAGATGCTTTCTCACTAGAGGTTAGCTGGATCAGGAAGGCAATTCCCAGCGCTCGAACTTCAACGTCAGCTTGGTGTTCACTTGGAAGGGAAAAGAAAAATGATACAGAAGTTCAATGAAGTAAGTTGGCATTGGTACAAAACAGAATAGCCTGGGCCACGGTACCATGGCAGTCACGAGATGCACGGTAAGGATAATTACCAATATTTAATGCATACAGTCGACTCTAATTAACCCTTTCGCTGTCACGGACGTACCGGTACGTCATCGCGCTTCCCCCCCCACAGTGTCACTGACGTACCGGTACGTTCTCTATCGTGCGTTCAAAATTTCGCGCCAGAGCGCAAAGCTGGCGCTCCTAGATTGGCCACGCTATCTGTTGACTCTTTCTACTAGTTCGTATATTCGCCCCGACCTGTGTTACTCCATGTATTGAAGAGTAGGGCGCGACTGCCACTCCCCACTTTCTCTTTGCTGAGTGGCGCGGTGGCTCCGTGTTCGCTGTATCATGCGTCGCGCGCGTGTGGTTATGGGTTCAAGGGTTGTTCTGCTATCTCGGCTGGTTTGAAGGTTTTTATTTTTCTTCTGTTGGTGTGCCTGCTACGGCGCGTCAAGTTCAGGCGCACGTGCCGTTGCCTCTCCGAAAAGAGTGACTCGTTGCTGCTTTCGCTCTCTCGCCGCACCCTCGCTTCCGACTTGCAGCAGCAAACGTACAGCCCTTCGAACTTTGTTTAGCCTTTTTCCATCTCCCTCTGTCATCTTGATCACGCAACGTCCCATTTATCTCCGTTGTGCGGGCGACTGAAAGCGCATCCTCCCTGCGCGCGGTTACTTTCGGATGGCTCAGCGTGCGGGACCTTTGTCTGCTCATTGGAGCGGTGGCTGAATTCCGATTCAGAATACGAGCCGAGCTCGGATTCGGACTCGGACAGAGTCGCATGCGAGGAAGAGGGTTCCGCATCGTCAGATTCGGATGTTGAAGGGATTTTATAGTCAGGCTGCTGCTGCTGATGATGATGTTTATTAACAACAGCTGCAGAACACTGAAATGTGCATATTGCATTGACTATGTTATTTGTATACCAATCATAATCAAAAATAAATTGCTATGTTCATTCCCTGTTATGCTCGTTCCCTGAAACCAAGCCGACACTGGGGGTGCGTCACGGCCAGAAAGGTCCGACAGCGAAAGGGTTAAAATGGACCCTGACAATCTGACAAAAAATGACCGTTTTATCCAAAGTCCATAATATTCTAAACACCTCACTTTCGAAACTTTCGTCACGATATGCAACAACTTTATTGCAAAGAGTGAGTGACGAACGTCCAAAGTAAAAAAACAAACAAAAGAAAGTCGCAGTTTCACCCGAGAAGCAAAGCATCAATTGCGACAGCAAATTATTAGACAGCTATGCGAACTAAAGAGCACAGTTTTATCGGCCATGTAAAGTTGTAAACGTTCGCTTACTGACTAAATTAACACGCACAGTGTCACGCATGCACAGGTAAACATGAACACATCTCGCTCGATGACCGCGAAAAGTTGGTGTCAAATGGAGTGAGGGAGAGCGGTAGCAGCTGTGAGCGAATCGACCTTCATGCTGTCTCTCACTTCAATGCAATCTAAACGTTGAGAGCACAGCATATACGAAGCCACCGGCACTGGGCACACTTTGTCCACATTGCAGGCCATTTTCAAGATACGGCGCCCGCGCAGGCAAGCTGTAAGCAGCAGCCGTAAGCAGCAGCCGCCAGAGTAGAATCCCTCTCCCTCTCCCTCGCCTCCCCCTCCGTGTCTCAGACGCAAAAGAAGACAGTGCGCTTTTACCCCGCCTCCCTCCCTAGTGCACCCAACATTAAGCTGAGATTGTCAGCTGACCTTTGCAAGTCCGTTGTCAGCCCGCGTCAACACAGCAAAATTCCGTTTTCTACACCCGAGTTAGACAAAATTGCTGCTAATTTCATCCACTGCAGCCGATAGTCTGTTGTGGCACAGTCCATTAAAAGCGAACTTCGTTGCATTAATAAAATAAGTAGAGCAAACTAAGGTTGAAATGTGGTCCATTGTATCTGAGAGTCTGTTGTACGCAGGTTTGTCGTAACGAGTGCAGATTCCAATTACAAGTATCAATTAAATGACAATCTACAATTACTGAATACCAAATATGCACTACAACGCAAAAGCCATTAAAAGTTGAAAATGCCAACCTTCGCAGCAGCTGGTTGACGGACAGGGCCTCGCCTTGTGCTGTCACAAAGGCCTCAGAATCAAAAACTATCCTGTAAGAAGAAGAGACAGAGTGTAATCAATGTGCAGCTTGTAATACATGTCAGAAGACAAAAATCCTCATCTGCCAGTCATACGATATCCTCAACTTTCTTCAATGGCCAGTTGTACAATTATGAACCTTTCATATAATCGCTTCTTTCCTAAGATTTTAAAGGATTTGTTGAATTTAGGCTGGGAATTGTAGACTGCTTTTAGTAACCAGCAGCCTCAGTTTGAAACTAAAAAATGTTTCCCCCAACCTTCACATTCGCCAAGTGTCAATATTTCATGTACGAGAAACGTGTGGTAGAGTTTCTGCAACTTTGAAAATATGTGAAAGTACAGTTATTGTGTACAGTTATATGAGTGAGAACAG
Organism: Dermacentor albipictus; assembly: GCF_038994185.2. Lineage (NCBI taxonomy): Eukaryota > Metazoa > Arthropoda > Arachnida > Ixodida > Ixodidae > Dermacentor > Dermacentor albipictus. The sequence goes on from NC_091827.1 coordinate 28,788,489, forward strand.
TTATTGTCTACAGTTACACATGTAAGTACAGCTAATGGACGTGTAAGTACGGTCATCTGGTACAGTTATATGTGTAAATACAGTTATTGTGCAGTTATATATGTAAATACAGTTATTGTACAATTGTTTTAATGGGCTCACGCTTACACAAACAGTGCTCCCATTGATGCAGTGCACTGTACTGCTGCTTTGCAGAGTCCTAAAGAAATATCACCAAGCCCACACACATGTGGGAATCATATATAAGTGAAGCTTTCTTTGATGTTTAGTGAAATGTCTTCACCTCACTTCTCGTTTTCTTCACTGCTCTGCAGTTCAACGCTCCTCGCTCAGAGCACGTTCTAGTTACATTTCGTTGACTTCACACTCCACTGCTTTTGTTGCCAATTTATTCACTTCCTGTCTCTCGCTCCACTCGCCTCTTCGCGCACCCACACTGCGAAACATAACCACACTGGGGGGATAGGCCAGTGATGTTCACGCACCCAGTCACACGTGCCGTTTCACATACCCAGCTGCCCGTAACTAGCGACCCAAGTTGTATAAAGGACAAAACAGTAACGGTCAGCGCACCCAAAACGGGGAGAAGAGGCACAGAAAGCTTCGCATTAAAATGAGCCACCCGACACAGATGTGCGAGGAAACATACCGTTGGTCCTTGCGGTAAACGGGTCCGTATGTCAGAGCCTTAACCATGACATCCAGTTGGCTATCCATCAGTACCACGCTGCCCTTCCATACGTCTATCAGTTTTGTAATCAGGGTGCAGAAGACACCAGGCATCACTTCTCCCAGATCCAACAGCTCGTCAAGATACTGCAGGTAAGGAAAGCACGAAGTTGTGTGCGATTCGAGCTGGCAAATGTGACAGGCTGAACTACAGATAGCAGTAATATGAAAAGCTGGCCATTATTTTTTCAATGATGCCACTTTAACCACATGCTCATAATACACTTACAGCACTGGCCATTACACCAAAAATTGGGAAATTTTAGAAATATTTGTAGAGCATAAACCTCCAAGGATCAGGGAAAACAACAAATAAAGTTGCCAGAACAGTTAGGTGAAATAACAGCTACAACTTCTGCTGCTGTAAATTAGCATATATCAGTACATATGCAAGTCCATTACACAGTTGTGATACGATAAGCGATATATGCAGATGAGTAATAAAACTGCTGTTTTCCAAAACTTAAGCACCTCTGGAACCAAAGCACCTTTGCCCTTCTGGGAAGAAAAGGCACCGGAAGAAAAATATTGCGCACGAATGTAGTGCTTAAATGACAATGTATAGGCAGTTTTCGTGGTCAATTTTTGCAGCCGGATAAAAATTTAATTGGTCCCCGGGGACTTCTAACTGTTTGACTTCTATTTGTTTATCTATTAGAACATGTCTCTGAAGCAATGTTAACACATAAGGAGCAGCGCAGTTATGTTTGCAGAAGTGTGTTTACTAGGCCTCAGCCGACATTGAGCTTTGGATAAAACTTAAAACTTCTTGTCAAATGAGACTGCAAGTGAGTGACTAACGTGAGGAAGCATGGTTATGGCAAGCAGGTTATTTACCTAGTCAACCATAACCTGTTATCACACTGAGAGTGATTCTGGACTGTTTATTTTCCCTTTTTGCCCTAAGAATAATACATAGTGGGCAATCCAAAAGCAACAAGAAATGTCAAAATGTAATAATTTGATAAGTATAGACAACAGTGATATTCAATATTTCTTTTTTGTTAACGAGCTCAAGAATAAGAAGCCAACCACCAGCAAGTGAGAGCGCTGGCTCCCGGAGAAGAAGACAAAGTGAAAAGAGAGAGTGTCTGTCAAGGATGGTATTCAAAATAATTCCTGCAAATAGTGTAAATACAGCTGTGTCTCATACTAGGCGGTGAACATTACTTCAATAGCACAATGAGGTTTTCACAGAAATGCACCGAAAGACGTTTATTTATTTTGTTTTATTTTCCTTTTCAATAATAAGGTTTCCATTGCCAGAATAGTTGCATCTGTCACCGACAGGTGGCACTTGGTAGCACACTTGGGTGGGAGCAAACACAGGGACACTACGCTAGAGTGTAGGGAGCCTTCCTGAACACACCCATGCTCAAGCGCTGTCATAGGGTGGCGACATTTCCAAAAGTTCTGCCGCTATTTTCCCCCAAGTTTGGCAGACCGCCATTTTAATTAGCAATTCAGTTGGAAGGCATGTTACATTGCTGCCTGTCACGCGTGAGAATATGCCCTTAATAAGAATGCAATTAACGTAATTTTCTTTTTACTCATACTGCAATGCATGAAGGCAGCTTGAATACGCCTTCAACCTATTTGTCGCCTTTTTCTTGTATTTGAACACCATGGAATTTATTTCTTTACATTTGTCGGTTGTACAGAAGGCTGAAAGCAGAGTTCTACAGCATGGTCACACATGCTTGGTTAGCATAACCTCACATGAAGAACCTGAAGTGAATTAAACCCCGTTCTTGCTCACACATCTGCATGTAAAATAAATGCGTTTTTGAAGTGTTCAGTAATAAGGAATGTCCTGCAAGTCTGTATAACTATACGATAACTGTGTTGTGTATTGAGCTTACATATGCTGCATCTTTTTGGTGGCTGTATGCTTATTCGAGAAAAATGGCTACTTGCATCATGAGACCAATGACCACAAGTACCGTGGCCTTATCTGGGTCATGGTCTGGGCGGCCTCTTGGTGGGCCACCATTTCAAGTCTCAAAAATAGCTAAATTTTGCTAAAAGCTTAGCCCAGCATTATGCAGGCAGCAGCATGCACCCTTTCAAACCCTGGCGCCACCCTAGAACAGCATGTACGCCTCCGTACGAAGGCTCCCTAAGCTACAGTGCTCACACAACTATCAGTTCCAATGGGAAAAGCTACAAATCATCATCACTATCAGCAACTACAAGCTACTGGCACAACTGAAGTAAATGTAAATGTAAAGTAAATGTAAATTTTCTGACAATAAAATTTTGTGTCCTAAAAAGATATGCCCTTTCTGTGCTATTTCTATGGGAACAAGACCTTGTGCTACCGTACCGTTATTACAGTTAAAAAAAATTATTCAATATTTATTTCCTCTGGGACTTTTGGATCACCCTGCATTTTCCTTACAAAAGCTTATATTACTTTAACTGCCTCAAATGCAAGCACCGGTCATAACTTTGATCATGTGAAGGAAAGGGGAGAGGCAGTTCACGCATTTAAAGGGGCCCTGAACCACCCCTCGGGCTCGGAGAAAAAACACAGTTTTTGGATGGCATACGCTGCTGTGAACATCTCAGCCAAGTTTTGCAGTTCTGCGCGACGCATGGAGCTTGCAAATGGAGCATGAAGTCACCTTTCTCTCAAATGCTCTTTTCAACAGAAGGCCTGGTCCTCACCACCTTCTAAACGCACTATTTTGTCATTCTCTTAGATGGCTGCTACTGGCCGAAAGCTGGCATTAAGCTGCGGTTGATTACATGGCATAAATACCGCAGCCGTCGCAGGGTACCATCACAAGTCCACTGGCTAAGTGCACTGTGACTCGCCAAGGACAACCTTGTTTAGCTTACGTTTAGCGCGTCGTAGGCACCAAAATCGGAGGCCTTGGCGTCTACGTTAGCCACTGCAGTGCAATGCATTGAAGAAGGAAAGGAAGCACGGTGGTGGCCGTGTTTAATTTCCAATAACTCCGCTTATGCTGAACGCATTGAAGTCCTTTTTGCATAGCAGTATTTCTGAAATAGCACATTTTCACTTCAAATGCCTTTCTTCACTTCAATGAAAAGTGGTTCAGGGCCTTTAAAGAGAGGTTATCACTTCACATGTCGCACTACTGGGAATGGTAGTACCAAGCAGCTCCTACAGGTTCTCAAGGACAAGGGAATTTTCTGTACTGATACAAGACATTCGTCTAAAGGCCTTTATATGGTAAAATCAAGGGCAAACACTTTCTATGCCACCATATAACACATTGCTAAAAACTGCAAACTACTTGCATGACTTAGTAGGCGTCCCTCGTTTAGATGTAGTAGTGATGGCTGGAAAGCAAAACTGATGAACATCTCCACAGCAGGTCGGAATATGTCGCTTTTCTTTAAGTCCTTGCAGCTCTGCCAGCAGGCCTTAAGGCACTTGGACAAGAGGTCAGCATCAACGACCTTGACCTGCAGATAAATAAGTTCAAGTTTCCGTAAATAACCGGAGTCTATCATTTGAAAGTTGCACCAGGGGCTGGTGGGGGTACGAGGGGGCAAGACTATGGATAAATTTTGACCCCCTGAGATTTTTTAATGCATATATTCAACCAAGTATCATTGTTTAAATGTTCTCAACGAAACACAACACAATTCACATTCACAGTTAATTTCAACATTTATCACTCAGTCTCATAACTCCTAAAACCTTTAAATATGATACAACAAAGTAAATATGAAATCTTTTTGTTCAAACTCAGCATGTAAAAATATATGTTTATAACGAATATCGGATAAATTGAATGATCGGCAAATACGAAATTTGTAGCAGATACCATCTTGCAAAGAATATGTGCTTATAACGAATATTGGATACAACAAATTATCGGATATAGCAAAGTAAATATAAAATATATCTGCATGTAATGAACATATGCTTATAACGAATACAGTAGACGTTCGTTAACTTAACTCCGCTTCATTTAATTTTTCGGTTAATTCAATCCCCGCCAAAGGTCTCGGCCGGCACCCACGCATTTCTATGGGCCCAAACGTTCATTATTTCGATCCTAAAAGGGGCATTTGCCGAATAAATCGAACTTGACCAGTCGGCAAGCACGTGCCCTGACCTCTATGGTGATCCCAATAACGATCCCTTTAGTGGCAGCATCTGTCTCAGCAGAGCTTCGGGAACACTGAATGCGAACGCACGTCATCACTAGTCAAAAACCTCTTTTCGGCCTGCCCTAGGAAGATTTTCAAGCAATAACAGCAGCACACAATGTATCATTATTGTATTTACCGGATTCTAACGCGCGCCTTTTGTTTTCCAAGGAAAGTGCGGCGAAATTTGCCTGCGCTGTTCAATCAGATACGAAACCAAAACCAACTTCGCGGCGTTCGTACGATTTACCGCATAACACGGCTGTATTGCGGAAAAGTTGACTTTAAAATCAGTGGCGAAGCTTACTTTAGGAAGCCGGCCGCTATTATAAAAAATCGGGTGTGCGTTGGATTTCTACTTTGTTTAGAAGCTTTAATGTTAGTTCTACATTAGTTTTCTACTTTGGATACATAGACAGTAGGCGTGCAATTGATTCGGTGGCGTGTTACACTCGGGCAAATACTGTCAAATGTATCGGCGGTGTCTTGGCGTTTTTTCTGCATCTTGTTTAATTCGACTCACCGGATAATTCGATAAGTTTCATCGGTCCCATCAGGGTCGAATTAGCGAATGTCGACGGTATCAGCTATACAACTGTATTTTCATGTTACATGCAACTTTGTTAAAGCAAGGTTCGACTGCACTCCCTTTCCCTTGAGTCCTGTCACCTAATCTGGCAACAAACAAGAGGCTCGAAGCACATATGTCCCTGAGAATTGCTGCCTTAGTCACAGCTCAGCACTCTTAAGACATCATCATCATCATCAGCCTGGTTACGCCCACTGCAGGGCAAAGGCCTCTCCCATAGTTCTCCAACAACCCCGGTCATGTACTCATTGCGGCCATGCCATGCCTGCAAACTTCTTAATCTCATCCGCCCACCTAACTTTCTGCCGCCCTCTGCTACGCTTCCCTTCCCTTGGAATCCATTCTGTAACCCTTAATGACCATCGGTTATGTTCCCTCCTCATTACATGTCCTGCCCATGCCCATTTCATTTTCTTGATTTCAACTAAGATGTCATTAACTCGCGTTTGTTCCCTGACCCAATCTGCTCTTTTCTTATCCCTTAACGTTACACCTATCATTCTTCTTTCCATAGCTCGTTGCGTCGTCCTCAATTTGAGTAGAACCCTTTTCGTAAGCCTCCAGGTTTCTGCCCCGTAGGTGAGTACTGGTAAGACACAGCTATTATATACTTTTCTCTTGAGGGATAATGGCAACCTGCTGTTCATGATCTGAGAATGCCTGCCAAACACACACCAGCCCATTCTTATTCTTCTGATTATTTCCGTCTCATGATCCGGATCCGCCGTCGCTACCTGCCCTAAGTAGATGTATTCCCTTACGACTTCCAGTGCCTCGCTGCCTATTGTAAATTGCTGTTCTCTTCCGAGACTGTTAAGCATTACTTTAGTTTTCTGCAGATTAATTTTTAGACCCACTCTTCTGCTTTGCCTCTCCAGGTCAGTGAGCATGCATTGCAATTGGTCCCCTGAGTTACTAAGCAAGGCAATATCATCAGCGAATCGCAAGTTACTAAGGTATTCTCCATTAACTTTTATTCCCAATTCTTCCCAATCCAGGTCTCTGAATACCTACTGTAAACACGCTGTGAATAGCATTGGAGATATCGTATCTCCCTGCCTGACGCCTTTCTTTATTGGAATTTTGTTGCTTGCTTTATGGAGACATCGTAAGTCATCGTAAGTCCCTAAAGCAGCCTGCACTTACTAGTGACAGGGCATGCGACACGGCCTTCAGAATGTGAAGGCACGACTTTTGCGAAGCTGTCTCCAAGGCTTCGATGGCTTCCGCGATCAGCTTGTTGCAGAGCTTGTCAGTGGAGAGAGCGATCTTGGAGACGCTCTCCCAAACGAGCTCCGTCACTGCGGCCGCAAACGCCACCCAGCGCGACTTGGCCACTCGGTCCTGGATGCTGCGGAGATGTAAGGACAAGAAACGGCAAATGAGCTCGGCATAAACTGACAGAGAGTATAAACAAGCCAAACGCGAAAAAAACTTGATGTTGAATGTTTGAAGCATCTCCCCGTCACTTTGGGTTTGCGGTGTACGTACATCCAAGAGTCAGGTCTAGAGATCGGCCTTGAGATGCTTCCTTTCTCAATCACTTCAAGGAGCAATGCTTCCACTTCATTTGTCTTCCGAGGAAAGCGTTTGAGGACCCAGCGAAGGAACCTCCAGTAAGGCACCGTTTCCACCGACACAACTGCCGATGCCTGAAAAATGTGCAGTAAAACCTCGTTAAAGGGACATGAAAGGTAAACCTTAATCAGTTAAGACTGATAAATTATGAGGGTTATTATTTTTTTCAAGGTCTGATCGGTTGCGAAATGAAAACTGCAGTGAAAATACGATGACACTATGTGCACATGTGTTGCGCAGTGCCTCTAGTATGCCCCTCGATTGTGTGAGGTTGCAGTTGTCAATTCTGAGGATGCAGTGATCATGTAAATATACCTCGTAAACAACAGTGCATGCTGTCATTCGATTTCTGCATGCTGAGGGCTGCAAAACAGATGAAATTCATTGACGAATGAGTAATGTGTACGGTACAACTTTTATGAGTGACCGCAAAGTGCAGAAATGGTGTAGGCACATTGAAGCAGGACACACAGACATTCATGATGTAGGCAGGCAGGGAAGGAAGCAAGTGTCAACCAATGACCTTGTTCAGCGAGTGGATCAGGCTATTCGAAAAAAATCGTCGGTTCACAGTTTCTGTGTTGAGTGTTTAGTTTCCTGAGTGAGAGATTCCAGTGCCGCCAACTGTGCGATGTGGGTTCCCAAGATGGCGACCGACCATCACAAAGCACAGCGAACGGCTGCAGCCTCAACGTTTCTCCAATGCCACCATGACAAAGAAGATGATACTTTTTGAAGAAAATCGTAACGGGGGTTGAGACGTGGGCCCAGAACCTGAAGAAACAAAAGAGCGATCCAAGCAGTGGGTGCATTCTGATTCCTCGTAACCATAGAAGTTCAAGTGAATCTTCTTCAGAAAGTGTCTGGCTACTGTGTTCTGGAATAGCAATGGTATTCTCTTGGTGGAATATGTGGAACGGGGCACGACCATCACTGTAGCCTCGTACAACATGACTCTTGAACGTCTACGAAAGGCAATTCAGAATAAGCGACGAGGATCGTTGTCATCAGGCACGGTCCTTCTTTGTGACAATGCACGGCTGCACAGCGCAGCTGCAACAAAGAAGCTCCTACAGCGTTTTCAATGGGAAGTGTTTGATCACCCACCGTACAGCCAGAGACTTGGCTCCCTCCGATTACCATGTCTTCGCTCACATGAAACACTGGCTAGAGGACAGGAGTTTGACACAGACAATGGGCTGCAGACCAGCATACAAAATTGGCTGAAGGCACAGCCAGCTGCCTTCTCTGACAAGGGCATGGAAAAGTTGGTACCATGCTTCAACAAATGTTTTAATCGGAGCGGCGACTATGTGGAGAAGTAGATGGAAAGTGTATCTAAATGTTCCAAATAAAATAGTTTCGATTTTCAATGTGGTTTTCATTTCGTGACCGATCGGGCCTTGGAAAAAACTACCCCTTGCATAGTCTTTCAAAACTCATTTTCGTTAATTCCATGGCAACAGGTAGATTATTAGAAAAGAAAATGCAAATCAAAGTTCCACTTCTTTAATTTCCCTCCAAAGCCCCAGTGCCAGTACGTCGCTGTGACGTCCTGGATTACACAGTATTTTTTTCGCATTTGGATACTTGTGGCTCAACGTTACTGAAACCTGACAAGTTCTGTTTTTAGCTCTTGAAACACAATGCAGTCTATTTTTATTTATAAAAAATTAACTACACCCGAGCGGATGTTGTGAAAATCTACAACATCGCAGCAAGCTGGTGCGAAAACAATAGGGCGGCATTGCAACCCATTATTTGCTTTTTGCATCGCGTCTGACTTACCAAGTCTCATCTCACAGTAAGAGTGCCTTTCCGTTAGTATTGTAGAAAGGTAATTTACTGCTACAGCTGAGATAACATTACACTTTAGCGCCCCTTAAAGAAAAACTACATTGCAGTAAAAATGCAAATTTATACAAAAGGAGAGAAAAAGACTAAAGAGATAAGAAAAGGAAAAATTGGGAGGTTGACCATCAGATGTCTCCAGTTGGCTTGGAGAAAGGAAAATGGGATAAAAAGATGGAGACAAAATAGAGGAAAACAAAACTGAGACAAAGTGCTGTCAGACACGCAGAGTCACACACTGCTTCTAGTGTAACACAATCTGTCACAGTGTCACACAATCTGTCACAGTGTCACACAGTCACAGCCTGTTGCACAATCTGATACACTTTCTCAAATAACATGGAGCAACACTTTTAATGCCTGGTGTCAGTTCAGAACAGTGTCCAAGAATCATTATTTCTGAGAGTGGATAATTGTCCAGCTTTGTCTAGTGCAGTGGATGGCACTGAATTGGCACACCACTTCACATCCGATCACGGTACACAAATTTGCATGCCATAAATAATCAGTTCAAGGACTAACACATTCAGAAAATTTGCTGTAGCTAAAAGTGAGTGTTATGAAGCCAAGTATGTGTCTCTTGGCCATAAAAGCAAATACAGTAAAAAGGAGTATAAGAAATGTCCGAACATAAGAAATGCCATAACCGAAAGAAATCTTGAACAGTTAAACCTCAACATAACGAACTTCAATACAACAAAATTCTCGATATAACAAAGTATTAAACTTTTTACAACTTTTTATCCATAGAACACCATGTATTTTGAACCTCAATATTTGCGTATGTGCTCAGCCACCGCCGTCGCTGAGCACATACGCAGCCCCCGCGCCTTGTTTTAGAGGTAATGTGCCTCCTGTGCAAAGAATGGGCGAGCTGAGATGGCGTGGCATCATGCACTCTATATACCCGCGCATTAAGTGCTGCAGGCTGCGTAATCTCGAGTTGCAGGGATGCGCTGAAGCGAGGCAGCCGAAACATTTGCTTCCCACTGCCGGCGTTTTTCATTATAGCATCATCCCACTGTCAGCGACACTATCAGCCGTTGGGGCGAAGTGGATGCAAAAACATGACCGGCTTCACTTGATACTGCCAATGTGAAGATACTGTCGACACGGCATGAAACCGTCGCGTTCATCCCCAACTTTCAAATTCAACAATTTCTTTTCTCATTCAAATTCACTTTTACAGATTGCCCAATTATTCACAAAATTCTGCAACCCCTTCTGCATAAGAAAAATCCATTGGCAACTGTACTTCCTTGCACTAAAGATAGAATTTTGACACAACGAAATTTCCATGTAATGAAGCCAATTGTCGACGTTACCGACTTCAATATGTTGAGGTTTAACTGTATCAGAAATAAGTAAAAATGTAAACTCACAGTTGATTGTATGAGCTTCTCTCTACAAGTCTCGAGGCCCTCATTGATGAACTGGTAGGAAAGCGAGTTGAACTCACGCTCACCGGCGAGAATGTTCAAGAACTGGTAGTGAACCTGGGTTTCTTCAAAGTCATCCAACTGCCAAGAGAATGGAGAAGAAAACACAAAATCTCAATACCTTCGAGATTTGCATTGCAAAGACGAAGACAAATCAAAGATACGAAAATTATGGCCATTTCCTTGAAAGTCTGCACCATTCTTGAAAACAAACAAGACTCAGCCCATGCACAGCATGTGCCAGCACTTCAAGCAGTCCTGTTTAAGAAAATATGATTATTTTTAAATACACAGCTTGAAAAAGTACTCGAAACATGCAGGATTGCAATAAACAGGCAAGCGGCCTGAAATGACAAGCAACAACAACTTGGGTGCATAGCATGCAAAACATACACTAAAACGAAAGATGGAGTAATGGACAAGTCATGTCATTATCATAGTGGAAACATTACACTACTAACATTGTTAACAATTAGCTTAAACCAAAACAGCAATGCTGTTTTCTTTTTTTCTTAGCCTTCAGGAATTTACAAACAGCATCTTCCCATCACAGACCCTTGTTTCACACAAGCAAGCATGCTTTCTGCATGTACGAATTATGTGGAGGGCCATGTATTGGCTATAAAGCTTTTCATCACATAATTGAGCTCTGCCTTCACCACACGCCTGCAACACCTGAAAGCTTGACAATACTACAAAAGGCATGCAGTAGAAAAACTAGAAGAAAATTTCACGCAGTCAGTGCATTTATCATCAAGCAGCTACTTAATCACTGCACAACTACGATTATTTGGGCTGAAAATGCAACCTACTACCGAGTGACTGTCAAGTGCAGCATAGCTTTAGGTTTACCATCTTGGAAGCTATACAGAACTTGTGCAACAATTACCTTTTCTTGGACGACTACGCTTATACAGAATAGGTGCCCAATACGAACTCTTACTATGAAGGTACAGTTCTGTATCCAAAGCTACACATGGTGCCCCCGAGTCACAGGTATTAAAGTACGGCCTTACACTGTTGATTGAAAGAAAGGCAAGCTTGTAGATGTACTCGTGCATCTCCTCGGCACGCGGCACGAGCAACAAGAGCAGCTCCTCTTGCAAAGAAGCTGAAAATGCAATAATGAAGAAGAAGAGGCATTACAACACGAAACTACCTACCACAATGTTCAGATCCTTCACTTACACTTTCTTGTGACCGGCATCGACTTCGGTAACCAATGCAAACACAAAAATGAGCAAATAAACGAAAGAGGGTCTAATCATAGGGACATGTGTGGTAAGACACAAAAATAATGCAATTTGTTATGCGATAGTAGACAGCACAGGAAATTAAGATGCGCAGAAAGAATGCAAAATTACAAGGTACCGAGGTGTGAGTTCTTTCTTTCTGCCTACCATATTCTGTTCCGTTTCTCGTCGCAGGCTACGCTGTAACCACTTGGCCCAGCGTTACACACTTCTGCAAATTGTTCTTTGCATGAGCAGCGTGGCCGGTGGATGTGCGAAAAAGTATACGCCGGCCAAACAGGACGCCATCTAAATGAGAGACTTCACAAGCGCTGTGATAACGTGATAAATGCCATGAACGTGCATTTGGGCATGCGCAGCAAGAAGTGCCACTTGAATTTAACAAGTGTGCCTTTATGGCAAAACACAGTCATCCCTTGACTCACAAAATCATTGAAGCCAATTTTGTAATGAAACAAAAGGATCACCGCTCTACAGTGGTATCCGTATTGCTAACAAACAAAGAAATCCTATTTCTACTGCAACAGCCTTCACCATGAGTATTTCGAGCGCTCAATTATAGGTATCTGTTGAGTGCTGCATGTTTCCTTCATTTCTTTATGCACATCACCATGCTTATCTATCTGCATATACGGTCCAACTTCAATACAAAGAAGTAAACCTAAAATGTTTCTTGCCGACATCAACATGTACCGAATATATGCTTACAATGAATATCACTTCAACTGCATCTATCGGAAAAACATGACAGTTGTCTAGCAGGACTGCATCTCGTCTTTTCTTCGTGCTTTTTTTTTTCTACGTCTGTATTCTTAGTGCCATCCAGTCGAAAAAAATTAAGTTGAGGAGCAGAAACAACGGCGTAAAATGACGACTCACAGTCGCCATTCACTGGCTTGGCTTCGTGGTAGATCGCAATGAGCAACTGGGCAGCTCTGAGCGAGTGATGTCGTGCGAGGTAAGGCCTCGTGCCAGAGGCGCTCAGAATCTCTATGCTTCCTTCGAGAAGCTTGTCCCACGTGATGTCGCCGCACAACAGCCTTGCATCATGGAACAGCACAGCCATCCTGGCGAGCCGGCACACACAGGTCATGTTTGCCATAGAGCTGGGGCCTGGAGATGGGGCAGAACAGGACAGCGGCATATGGAGCAGCGAGCTTGAGACAAACCAAGGAAAAAAAAACGGCACTGGAACAACGAAACATGAACAAAGAAGGGGGCGTGAACAGAGGGAGCGCTGGTGTGCGTGTGTGCTGTTTTATTGCGATAGCAATTATATGGACACTCCAGGTTCATTCCTGCCGTCGCTGTGATGCTCCGTATAAAATCCAAGGGTGATAACATTGTTGCCGCACGCCGCAGTGAAAGCGGACAAGAGTGAGCTGATGAGGCGGCTCAATCTCTCGAGCACAGTGGAGGAAAACGGAACGGAAGGGCACTGTCTGCCGCGGCGTGGAAGGCACTGGGGGGAGGAGAGAGGGGGTGTTCTACTTCAGCGGCTTCTGCATGTGGCCCGGCCACGTGGGCCCTGCAGAAAGCGATCTGCGGTGAGTACAGAGTCTAGGTTCGTCGGGAGCCCATAGCATCCTGTGCGCTGTGTTCTTGCCACTTAGTTCGTGCTAAAGCTAAAGGCAGCACAAAGGTCAATTCTCAGCACTCATCGAGTGAGATGTGTTTATGTTTGCCTGTGTGCACGTGACACCATGCTAGTTAATTTTGTTAGTAAGCAAATGTTTACAAGTATATAGCGCTGATAAATCTACTATCCTTACTTCGAATAGTTGTCTACTAACTTGCTATCGAAATGGATGCTTCGCCTTTCAGACGGAATTGCAACACTTCTTTTTTTCTCTGACACACATCAAACCTGTATTGCTTAAACACACGTCATCCACACATCAGCACTAATGAAAATAACTCTTTCATTCTGTGTCGTCCCTGTGCTGTTCTCTCTAAGTACATATACAGTCGACTCTCGTTGCAGTGGACCCTGATAATCCGACAAAAAACGTCCGTTTTATCCGAAGTCCATAATATACGAAACACCTCACTTCCGAAACTTTCCTTGCAATGTCTAACAATTTTATTGCAAAGATTAAGCCACAAATGTCCAAAGTAAAAAAAAAAGAACACAGTTTTGCCCAAAAGGCGAAGCATCCAGTTCGAAAGCAAATTATGCAAGATAAGCGCAGCAGCAGCAGCAGCAAGCGAACTGACCTTCGTGCTGTCTCTCGGTTCAACGTGAACTAAACGTCGAAATCACAGTGCATGTGAAGCCAGCAGCACTGGTTGCACTTAGTCAACATTACATCGCAGATCACTTTGAAGATGAAGCCCACGCGGGTGCGCACATTGTCCACATCGCAGATGGCTTTCAAGATACGGTGGCCGCGCCATAAGCAGTAGCCACCAAAGTCAAACCTCATCTCTCGCCTCCCCCCTCCCCCGTGTCTCGTGCGTGAAAGAAGATGGTGCGTTTCCTTCCTCCCTCGCAGGCACGATATTGAGCCACGATCGTCGGCTGACCCTCGCAAGTCAGTTAGTTGTCAGCCTGTGCTTCCCACAATGTCAGGCTATTTGTCCCAATAAAGGATTCTGTAAGGTGCACATAATAGTCACACTGAGGGGATAATCATACATGTTTAAAAGGTCATAAAAGGAGTAGCTAAATACAGTTCGACCAACTGGTATTGCAAAGCAGCATCAGAGGCACATGTGTGTTCATTATAATTTGTTACACACTGCGAAAGCAGATGCAGAAGTTCCTGCAATTACGCTTGCAAGACAAGCTCTCACAGCAGGCAACCGAATGCAAACAGCATAAAGATGTTTAAAAATGTGCACCAGTAAAACCTTATCATTACAAAAATAACTCGATATGAGAAATACTACCTTCATTATACCTAATATTTGTTACAAGCAAATATACATTACATGCTGATATTAGCAAGAAACAGTTCACGTTTACTTTATTATATCCAAGAAATCGTTTTATTCGTGTTTGTTATGTTGAGGTTAAACTGCATAACCAGAGTTATACAAAAGCCACAACCTTACATGCATATCCGGAATTCGCAGCTTCCAGCTGCTCCTGCTGAGTGTTTCACCTTTTTTTTTCTACTAAAATATAAAGTCTTAGCTGCGAGTGAGCAAATATTCCCTTCGATATAGCCAATATTGTCTCGGCTCTTGCATTTTCGATTCTTTTACAGGAATACTGAATGAAATAAAGCACAGAAACCATATCTCAAACTTCGTTATATCCAAATATTCATTACATCTGTGTTCATTATATAAAGATTCAACTGTTGTTTTAAGAGGTGACCGTTGCAACCTACAGTCATCTCGTGCGTCTGTTCAACAGATATGAAAGGCAGCAAATGTCTTGGTACACAAGTTCGATAGGAACCAGTTTCACCATAAGGGCGAAGCAACGAATGCAATAGCAACTTTTTAGAATATTACACGACGTGTAAGACTCGTGGCTGTAGTGGCAATATGAATTCAAGCAACGTAATCTGAGTAAAAACGAACTGTTGTGCTAGGAGTCCTCTATCTTAATCCTGTCATCGTACAATTTCATTAATGTTTATGAATTACAGCCAACATCTTTCTTAGCGACTTTACCACCACTTTACCATAATGAGCATGTTTCAAACCTCTTTTCTGAGCTGATCCTGGAGGTAGTGTACAGCCATGCCAATAAAATTACATCATATTCAGGTTTGAGCTCTGTTACTGTTTCGCCTTTTTAATATTTAAGTCTTAGAAGATTTAAGATAAAAGGCATGTGCTGTTTGTGTTTTGTTTCATGACATTTGTTTGTGGGCTGCCATTTTCAATATCCTGAAGAATCCTTTTGTCCAATATGTAAGACCTGGTAACAGCAACTTTAGTGATATAATGGTGTGACAATATAATCCGCATATAACGTGTGTCATACAGCATGGCATGGCATATAGCATCCATATACCTAAATATCTGTGGAACCTCACAGTGATGACGACAACAATGGCAAAAATTCACTTGGAGTCTCCATATAATAGCTATCGCAACAACAACAAAAAAGTAAAGAAAAACCCTCCAACAACATGCAGTACATTTACCCCGAAGCCATGTCCACCACCCATAGAAGAGTGCAGCCCGTCAAAGACGAAAGCTCTGATGAAGAGTGCGGGCCAATCAGGAAAACTTGGCGTGCAAGCCTCCTCGCTGGAGCACCGTTCAAGCTGTGCCACTTACAACTGGCTTCGATAAGGTCCTTAACTGAGTGCGCCAGAAAGCTGGTCACATCCGCCGGCCGGAGACCCGCTTCTTCAGAGTCCTCAACCAGCAGGAGTTCTCGCAGCGCTGACACCGTCACCTTCCATTGCGCCGTGCCTCTCATTATGACCTCTTTCCTCTCGAAGAGACCCAGGAATGCCGAGAGCTGATTGTAGTTCACTTTTGTCTGAAACAAATAAAAAAAACTGCATGCTTTGTAAATGAAAAGAACAAGCCTACCAAGCCAAATGCTTATTAACATCATGCAAGAGCTCACCAGAATCGTGGTCAGTACCTCATGATCGAGGATGCTTACATAATGGACAAGAGTAAACTTATATGCCAAACTTGTGCTTTTGCTCTTGTTGTCTGCTAGGTTGTTATCACAAACACAATACATACCTGTCAACCCGTGAACATCAAAATTAGTGCCCACCCACTCACCTACACACCCACCCATGAGGATGGATAAGTGAATAACTCGCATTTTATTACTTTGCCTTGAGCATACACTCTTTACGATACATACACACTTTACTGATGATCATTTTCTTTTAGATGCAGCACACAAGTAGCAGTAAAGACAGAGGAGCAGAGACTGACATCATTGTTTTTATATCAAAGTGACTTTTCCAGTTACTTTGCTGTTGCTGATATCAGCTGCTTCAGGAATTTCTCCGAATATGTTTGCTCAGAACAAATACTCTGGTACTTACATGGAAGCTTGCACTAGTACAAGAGGGCAACGTAGGTGCAATCGCAAATTTTTTTTCCCCCTTTTTTTTCTTTCAGCATGCATTTCCTTAATCTTCCATCGTGCCGCCCCATCTTTCCACACCTTTAAAGCTTTCTTGCCAATAGAATTTGTTTTTCATAAAACGTATCGCAGCAATTGTAAAATCAGAGAACCAGCCGAAGTTTGTAAACCTTGCAGAAAATTCTGGAGCGTTAGCAGGTGTGAGTACAGCACCCATTGCTCTTAACTACAATTAATGCTCCTGCTTATTGCTTCACTGTCCTATGCTGACAGCAGATGTGCATGGGCATGGTTTATACTTCATTTCCGAAGCTTTATGTATAACCTAACATACATTCATCGGGAAGCAAAAGTGACACATTAAGAAATTTGGAAGATTGGAATACAGAAACAAACCCTGAGTAGTGTTAAGGGTGGGCAAGGGCTGCAGCATTAGTGTTTGTAGCAACACCGTAGCAGACGAAAATAACTAAGACGCATGTTTTCTGTGCACGCGGATACTTTTACCTATCTTGCAGGCACATGCTCCATCCACACAACACTGACTGCCCAGCTAGTCCCGCCAAAAGTGGCGACCTCATCAAGAAAAACATCAGCAGTATGCATCACACAGAGGACAAAGCATCTTTCAATAAGCCAGAAATTTACGTTAGACTTGTAGGGCGCCTGTTGCACTTACCGGATCGAGCAGCCGAAGGCATACGACCAACAGGTAGCACTGAGCAGCTGCCCGCAACACCGGCTCTTGGAAACGCTGTATGTTAAGAATCACTGTCCTGCAAGGTCAACATGGCCTACTAGAACCTGACAACTAAGTGCGCGAGTTACTGAAGCATGAGGAGTGACGCACCCAACACTGACAAGAGCGGAGTCACCTAGCACGGGCTGCTTCTTGAGACCAAGCAGGGCATAGCTGATGTACATGAGGGAGACACCATTCCACGATTGCTTCGACAGGGCTGCAAACAGCTTTTCAAGGTAGCCTCCTGCATTGCATTAAAGGAGGCCGACAGCATGAGCCTGTGCCAACTGGCAGGACTCTAAGCGTAGCAATCCTTTTTGACCAGCAACAACCATTTTAAAAACCCACAAACAACAAAGTCGGAAAGAACGCGAAGGAAACAAACTTTTTTTTTTTTTTGCGCTAAGCTGTACAGCAATTCTGCACGAGAAGAAATAGGAGAAAAAAAGTTAACGGTATAACAGCCACTGCCATAGCTCAATCAGTAGAGCAGTGCACGCATCGCGTCTTAGAAGTGCGAAATGCTGGGGGAGTTGGTATTCCATTACTGACAAAGAATCTCTTGTGTCACTTGTGGATCATGCCACTGTTTGTCAAAAGATCATATGCAGGTTGTGGGTGCGCATCCAGCCAGTGGTGTGCTGTCTGTCCTTCCACTTTTATTTCATTTTCCTTCATCAGTAATACATGCAAAAACTTTTATTTAGTGGTTTTTCCAAAATTATTCGACAGCTGAGTCTTTACAACAGCACATTTCCTCTTTCTTTTCTTCTCATGGCCTTCGTCAATTTTAAAGGGCAGCTCCAGCATTTTTTTAAGCTTACTAGGATATTGTCATTTTAAAATGGCATTGACAGTCCTGGCACCGGTAGGGTGGTTCAATTTACTCTGAAATTCGTCAATAATTTTAAATAACCAATAAATGAGATACCGAAACCGAAACGGGCAGCTACTTCGTGTGATGTCACGATGAGTTGATGGCGTCAGATCCTACACTACCTTAATGTAAACAGGTAGAATGTGTGCTAAACGCGCAGTACAGGTGACGCTAACGCCAAAGAAGCGAAGCTGATGATTCCTCCTGACGACACAGGGAGCTTTTACAAATCTTCTGAACTATACAGCAGCGATTTCAGTGATGATTTCAGCGACAGTGGCGGTGCAGTTTCTGACGTCACAAACACAGGGCGGACACTAAAAAGTCATAAGTTGGGAACATACAAACAATCTTTAAAATTCATTTTCAGGAGAACTATATGACTCGCAGCCATATTGTTTGGCACAGATAATCAGAGTACATCGAAAAATTGCCAGAGTTGCCCTTAAAGGACTGCTATAGAGATATAATTAAGGTAAACTAAATTGGCAGTTTCTTAGAGAAGTATTGTATCCAATTCTTGGTTCTATAGCAAGTTCACCCATGAACACCTGGATTCTTAGCCAGAGAGTGTTTATAGATTTATATGCTATTTTATAGAAAGACCTAGAATGATTCAGGCAGTTGCTTCCATCCTCTCTCGCTTTGCCCTCTGTACACTTCTGGAATATAGCACAGGTCAGTCCTTTGCAAGTGAGAAGCACAAGTTCAGCAGCCAGGACAGAACATTGAAAAGGCGAAGACAAGGTGCTGCAAAGCGCTCAAGTTCACTACACAAGTTCCGACTCACATGTCGGTGTGTAAGGGCAAAAGAGAAAGACTAAAGCGCACAAAACAGCACCCATCAAATCATGCGATATGAGTTTTCAGATTACGTTTTGCTGTGATGTGTGGCTGGGTAAGCCAGGAAGGTCACAAAAGTTAAAGGTTGGCGACAACCCCATTTTAAAGTTTCTGGCATCAGCTTTCTTTGACTTCAGATATATATTTCGAAAGTGTCTGCTTGGGTCCGTTAAATCACTGAAATCATCAATCAGTTAAAATCAGTTAAAAGGAACAATATGCTCTATTCAGAGGTAAGTGAACAGTCAACCTTAAAAGCCCAAAGAGTAACTCTAAAAGGTTTATAAGCACTTCGTGCTGTCAGTCTACGTACCAAATTTGTCAGTAGTTAACAGCAAGTCTTGACAGTGTTTAAAGAAAACTTCAAGACTTTCTGACAGACGAGCCGGCGAACCAAGAGGATCGGTATCTTCCCTTGAAAGAAAAAAAAAATGAGAATGAGACGGGACAACTTTGAGAAATGTGCCACAGGTATCATTCCCTAATGACTGTCACACAGTAGTTGCTTATTACAGCAATATCCCAAAACACAATTATAATAAACATATTTATAAAAATATAACTAAAGTGCACTAAAGAAAATAAACAAGATTTTTCACTGTCCAATCACTTTCAGAGAAAAATCTGCATACTATTACATTCTGACAGCAAGTCCACAGAACACTCGAGTCAGAAATGTTCATCTCTAAATTAGTGCAACGTTGTAAGCTTCTTAGTGCTCACAGGATACCACACTGAAATCCCCCATTTAAATCTGCTGCTCCATGAGGTACCAGCTACCAGATTCCCACGGTAATAAATAACTTTCCCTTTGAAACTGAGTATTACCTTCCACAAAAACGCTTTAAATCTACAATCAAAAAATACCTATTGGAACAAACGGAATGATACATTTATTTAGTCGACATACTTTGTATTTATTTGTATTTATTTACTACTTTTGTTGTATTTATTTGTATTTTTTTGCTACCTGTGATATTGTTTTTGTTTTAGGACTGATATATTTATGTTTGTATAAAAAAGATGTGTCTTTACACCCCTAATACGATAAATTGTGTACTCAATTTATTCTTTTCTTGTACAAATTTTGTGCATGTTAACTTACTGCTTCATGCTTTTACAATGCTTGAGAAATTTATTGTGTATTTTGTTGTGAAGTGCTTATGCACAATGCCAGCTGTTTTACGGGTGACCGGGACCTTGTCAGGCTCTTGCCTTTTGTCTTGGCGCCCTCTTTTCGTTGAAAAGAAAATAAACTTTCACTTTCACTTTCACTTTATGATATACATACCTAGCAAAGATGGCACAGTCATTCAAAGAGCGTACTAGAGGACCCAGGACAAACTGCGAAAACAAGAAGAGTGAGGAAGGTGACGCCAAAGTACTCGCATGATGCTTTGTGCGCTAGACTCCTGTGACATTTAAAACCCTCCACACCTTTTCCATGTCGTTGTCAAACATGAGCTTCACTAAAGCCGGCGAGCTTGTAAACTTGGAGATTGCCCACTTGACCACGGTCCGGCTCTCGTGTGTCAGCATCCGATTGAACACCAGGAGTAGCCAGGAGATGTGAACTTTTGGAGAGGCCTCCATGCGCTCCAAGAAAGACGCAAACTTTGCCAGCATTGGTTTCACAACGTGGGGCTGAAATGGGACAACACTACTACTGTTCACTGATCCCACTGACAGTACTTCCTACATTGCGCTCACTGGCACCTTGCATGCGAGAACATCTGAGCTGTCATCCACTTATGGGCTTGGTACAGCAGATAGTGGACCCAACCCCATCAAGGGGGGCATGGTAGGGTAAACTGGTCACCTTGGTTTCAGCGTTCTGTATTAAAGGCTACAGTATATGCTAACCCGAAATTTTGTGTGACGAATGGGCAACGTAAAGCCCCTTCAAATTTTTCGTGACGAATGGGTATGCCCTTTCACTAAATTTGCAGTAGATTGCCGCTCCCACATCTGCAGCATTTTCAGTAATTATGTGCAAAATTTTAGATTACGCTTCAGATTTCAATGTGCCTTTTTTAGAAACTAATGACAGGATGACCATATAAAATTTTAATAATTCCATATTTTACTGTCGTCTCATGGAACCTCAAAAGATGGCTTGTGCTAGCAGCATTCAAGAAAAATGCATTTCTCACACTTGTCACGACTTATAAGGAAATTTAAAAATCTGTCTTCTTTTTCACCATTGTAAAGAATGCTTTATTATCGTAGGTTTATACTGTTGAAAATACAATGCATTAAAGCCATAAAAGCTTCCCAATACATAATTACTTTGCACATTTCTCACAAGCAAGAGAATATATGAAATCTGCTGCAATAACATGACCTCACAAGCAGAGTTACAAAATGGCTTGCTGGAACTTCAACAGAATAAAACAATCATGAGTGCATGACGAGGGAAGGGTAAAGCTCGAACTTTAAACAAGACAACGAAGGTGCTATGAGTGTTCAGTTAGTGCCACAAAGGTACAGTAAAGAGAAAAATAGGAAGAGCTGTTTCAATAAATTACCTTATTACACAATATGGCCAATGAAATAACCCGTCCTTTGTTGGTTTTTTTGCTGAGTAATGACTATCTTTTCATTGACTAGAATTATTTAATCACTGAAATGATTGTACTTGCATAATTATTTAATGAGTAATTGTGCTACTGCTCGTATTTTATTGTAACTGGTTTTTATTTGCTTTTTTATGTTTAGTAGTTTTTCATTTCATATAACATATCATAGGAAGTTTCCGTACAATGTTTTCACAACGGGATTTCCTTCTGTACAATATCGCACCCAACTTTGTATATGCTTTTTATCAGAATAAGCTTCAAACTTCTAGAATATCAGAAATGATGCAAGAACAAAAGACAAGTGACAACGGTGCCTTGAAGTTCACGCACCAACCAGCTATGACATCCATGAATGCTGATATCCCATGCTCGGGCCACGTTATTTTTTTATTGATAAACTTTGTATTTAAAACGAGTATTTGTATTTAACAAATTAACATTTAACAGTATTTAACGATTAACATTGTATCTAAAGACTGAACTTAGCATGTTTAGAGGACTTTCACAACGCCACAATGGCCCAAATAGAATAATAATAATAATATTTGGGGTTTTACGTGCCAAAACCACTTTCTGATTATGAGGCACGCCGTAGTGGAGGACTCCGGAAATTTTGACCACCTGGGGTTCTTTAACGTGCACCTAAATCTAAGCACACGGGTGTTTTCGCATTTCGCCCCCATCGAAATGCGGCCGCCGTGGCCGGGATTCGATCCCGCGACCTCGTGCTCAGCAGCCCAACACCATAGCCACTGAGCAACCACGGCGGGTCCCAAATAGAAGAGAATACTTCTAAACCCATGATGTCAAGCTAACACACCAGCGAAAAAATTCTAGTTTCACCCTCATTTCATCTTTTAGTAAACAATCTATCACTATGAAATAAGAAGAAAAAAAGCATAAGTTTTGAAAGAATTATTGAACAGTCTGAAGTGATCTAGTATTTTACTTCAGTGTCCTTTAAAGCAACACCAAAGAGAACTATTAGGTTAATTTATAGTGATATTCTACTAAAACGTAAGCTGCATTCATTGAATGGTGAATGGTTAACTAGTATTGGAAATAATTTACAGGAATCTTTCATTTTTTTAATTTCGCACCAAAGCCTCAGTGCTGGCATGTCAGTGTAACCTAACGGAGTGTGGCATAACACCTTTTTTCATATTCAGGCCACCTTGGCGTAACAGTAGTTCTTAACAGTGGGAACCAGGACATGTCCCATGGTTCCTTCACAATACTGAACTAGAGCAGATCCTGTTTAAATCCACGACGACATCATGGCGAGTTGGTGGGTGAACTCGGGGTTCTGTCCCCACTGGCGTTTTGTTTTGGCGTCTTTTCCAGCTTGCCAAATCTATTTCACAGCAAAAGCAATCGTTTTGCTGTTTCAGGGATGTCATTTATTCAAACAGCTTAATCTTAAATTCCCCCTCAGTGTATATGCTCCCACTGTCCTCATAATGACAATCCCCCATCTAGATACAAAGCTGTCATTCAAGTGTTTGTATCCTTGTCTATAGTTCTCTTGTATGTGCACTTGCACTCCTACAACTTGTGTGCTTACATCATCTTTTCTATCCTAAGGAATGCACCACTTGAAGTGAAGCCATACAAACCTGTTTTTCTTCAAGCACTTCCAAAACCAGAAGGAGTTCTTGCCATACACCCATTAGCTCGGCTGTTTCGTCCGGATTCCAGGAGAATACGAGACAAGAGAAGTCCAATTTCTCATCGCAGCATGCGTCCAGTACGTGCTTCATGACGTACATAGACCTCTTTCGTGCCAGGGAGTCTGGGTGCACAAGGCCGTGCTGCACGATCTGCCAGAACAAGTCGTCACAGACTGAGGCGCTCTCATTTTGGTTCAGAAAGACACTCTGTCGCAGGTACTGGGCAAGCCCGCACAAGATCGTGAATCCGCCGTGGCTCTTTTCCACCAGATACCCGCTGTCGTCCGCGGCGAAAAACGAACGCACAACCTCCAGGGCTCTCCTGACGAAGGACTGCAACTCGGTCTTTTGGAAAACTGCGAGTTCGGGCACGTACCTCGCGATCACGTGGGACACTATTGCGGGTTTGCCCGCTTTCAGAGCGTCTAGCATTAGCTCCGACAAGCGCTCGAGACGCCCGCTTCTGCTGCCGATTCGAACCACCGCTTGACAACACTCGAAGCATAGGTTTAGCAGCGGCAACGACGGCTCGAGGATGTCGATCAGAGCCGCAGTAATAAAGCTTTCGGCTGGGTTGGCGACGCCGTCGCACGCCGCCTTCAGTTCGTCCTCTCCGAGCCTGCTGGCGCATTCCAGAAGGTGCGACACGATTTCCGAGAGGCTCGTCGAAAACGCCCGACACTGAGGGCTTAAGTTAGACCGGGGGTCACAGAGGAGAGCGGAGACGGCAGGTGTCACGGCCCGTAGGAGACGGCGCAGGCTAGCGGCGTAAGGTCCCTGGGCGTCCAACAGTCCGCCTTCGTCGCGAAGGCAGGCGTCTTGGAGAACCAGACTAGTCGTGCGAGTCACGGAATCGTCAGGCCAGCAGGTCGCCGAATCACCGCCGCCGCGGCCAGCAGGGCGGCAGATCGAGTTTCGCCAACAGCTCGCGAGCTTTTCTAAAAGACCTACCGCCCCGTCGGCGTTGTCACCGCAGCAGCCGACGGAGATGAGTGCGAAATCTTCGAGCTCCATCCCGGAAGGACGCGACCGGGAGCAGCTGAGAGCCGTATACGGGGTCTCTCCGACAGCTCTGTCCGTAAAGAAGAACGGGATCACAAGTTACCACGTCTGTCCGGACGCATGCTTGTCTGCTTGTGCTTAACAGTAAACCAACAAGGCGACTGGCAGTGCGCACAGCAGAGATTACAGCGCTTCAAACGGCCATTTGCAAAAAAAGCAGTTGCTTGCCAAGCGCCTAAAGGCTTTTAAATAACGCGTACGTCGACGCTTCGTTGAAGTGCCATCGAAGTGCCAATTCTAAAGCACGTGTCCCACGCTTACCCAAGCCAACCGAAACGATCATAAATAACGTTCATCATCATCATCAATATTTATGCAAAACTGAAAATTTATGCATTATGTCGCCAAAAACATTCTCTATTGCATTACAATAAATTTGCTCTGTAACCGTTCACATTAAGTTAGCTCTAAGCTTGTGTAGCAGTGAATAGAACGACGCGAGTGCCTCTGAAGAACGGCAAAGAAGAAGTGTTTACGTTTGCATCTTGTTTACAACATGGCTGCCCGGTAAGGGTGATGCAGAACGGGAGCTCTCTCCGTTCTGCTTGTAGAAGCGACGTTTTAGCGTTTAGGTTAACTTATCAGCATTAAGGGAACAGCAAAACAACCGTTCAAGGATGCCGGCACTAATCGAACGACCAAAGATGAGCCTGCAGATGTGGGCGGCTTTGAAGAGCCACATTATGCGCGAAAGGGAAAGGAAGAAGCAAGAGCAAGAAGCTGACGAAGCAATCGAACGACTGCGTCGAGAACAGGAATTGAAGCGCAAACAGGACGCCATGACGTTGGAGGAGATAAAAGATCAGGTAAGCTTTCGAGAACACGGTAGTAGACAGTCCCCGGTAATCGCTGAGAAAACAATAAGCCACACTTTATCGGGGCCCGTCGCCTCCCCTCTTCTCGATCCCTTCGCATCTTGCGCATTCCGTACCAAGAACCTCGCGGTACTGCAACGGCGATAGGCTGTACTGTTGCGCTTCGGCTCGTGTTCGCAAGATGTAGCGCTCTAGAACCGTTCGATTTGGGTAGTGCGCACGGCATCGTATTGCGTCGCCGCTTTTCCGCACATGTTCCCGAGTTTTCTGTTTGCCCAAATGTTTCATTTGAGTCGTTGCAAGTCAATGGAATATTTGTGAATAACCGCGAGTGACGTAACGAATTCCCTAGGATGTGTTGCGAGTTGGTTGCGTTCCCATTATGTTATGACTGCTACCGGGCAAGAACGGCATCCAGCCGGACGGCCAGGAGCATAAATCACGCAAGAACGGGAATATTGCGCCCGTTTATTCAATGACAGCCCTTTTCCCAAACGTTCCAAAGCAGCTCGCGGCACGTGTGGTGACGTCAGTCTCGCGCCAGTCTCGCGTCACGGCGAACGCGGTTTTACTGTCTTCGTCGTCGTTTTCACTTTGCAGCACGTTATGTTCGTGCTTGCGTACTCCTACTATCAGCAAGTTCACGAGCTCTGCTCCCTAAAGAAAAATTCTGGCAATTCTTAATTGCGCACTATAAATTACAGTAATCGAAATAGTGGCTGTATTAAGGTTAAAGCTCCATGCAGCTGCTAAGTTTAGACGCGTGCGAGGTAGTGCAAAATTGAAAACGAAGGAACCTTCTGATTGCCTTTTTTTTTTTTTTTTTCGCGCGGGTGCTACAGGTCACGCAGTCAGAGAAGAAGCTCAAAGAGCTGAAGGACGAGAAGCATCAGCTTTTCATGCAACTCAAGAAAGTACTCCACGAAGATGACACTCGTCGCCGTGCGCTAGACAAAGAGGCCAGCGAAGTGGCCGCAGCCCAAGCTGCTGCGGCCAGTCAGGCCTACGCTAACCACCAGGCTCTCGGCATCGTGGGCGGAGCAGGCCAAGCCCAGCCGCTCTACATCCAAAGCCTAGGCCGCACACCTGTCCTGTACAAGATGACAAGCCCGCAATCTGGCAATACCATCAGGACCCACTCAAGCTCGCTGAAGCGGCCTCACTCACCTTCGCCGCCCCTTTCGTCACACTCCCAGACTGGTTACCAGGCTCCCCAGTTTACGTACAAGGCACAGGTCACTGCATATGGCTCCAAGCTTGTCCCATATCCGACAGTCGTAACCTCAGGAGCACAGCAAACTCCAGTCTACTATGCGGCTCACCACATCCTTTCGGGTGGCGAGACAAGCGCGTCGCCTATCTACAATGCAACCACGTATGCACCGCAGTTCACCACCCATTCCTCAACAGCAACGGAACTTGCCTTGAAACAGCATGGAGTTGTAACACCAACCTCAGCTTCATCATCACAGGGGCAAGGTTACACACACATCTCACAGCAGGCTTTCCAAAAGCACCTGGAACACGGCAGCAGCAAGGGAGCTGCATCGTCATCTACCAGCACCTACAGCGATGACAAGTTTTACGTCCAGACGAATGTGATCCCTCGAGCTTCACTCTCTGGGTCACTTGTGACAGGGCAGCCGGTTGTGCCGGTGTCACGCCAAGTGAACGGTACATTTGCGGGGCAGGGTGTTCAGCGTCACCAGTACACTAGTCAGTCGGGAACACGGTTTTACTGAAGCCACCAAAGCACACAGTTTGTTGTCCTTTTGTTTTGTTTTGGTTTCTTTTTCTTAATTACTTTGGTTGTTTGTTTTCTTTCTTGCTTGCTTGCTTTTTTTCTTTTTTTTAACAACCAGGCTTTAGAATGTCTGCTTTATTCCATGCTGTTTTCTAGCTGGCTATTGCAGCATCAAGTCATACAGAACCGGCATTTTCTCCTTTTTTTTCTTTTCCTTTTTTTTTTTAATCCAAGAGAAGTAATTTATGGTATGGATTATTGAAAACTGTTCTGAAAAATTGTAGTCGCGTGCGTGATGCACATGTTGGCAATCCATTCACTCGTTCTTGTTTCCGGTGATGTGTCACAAGAGCCATGCTAATGTTGAGTGCCATATGAATGGTTTTGCATAATCTCGTTATTTTCAATTTGCAATCATTAACTATTCATTCCATGCAGCACCCTTCATGTAACAGCATTGGTCAGCATAGAGAGCTTTCAGTTAATACACATCGCTGTATGTAAGCGACATGTGGAGTGAGCTTCTATTATGAATTCTCAAGCATCAGAATCTGATTCTGCAGTTCACATGGCTTGAGGTGAATGGTTATGCTTACTGTTTCCAAAATGCTCCTTGTGACGGCATGAATGAAGTATGGCGCAGCAGTTAATTTATGAGTGAAGTCATTGTGCATCCTGTCATTTTGCACTGCTGAAGAAATGCCCTAAGATCTTTTTTTACAATATCAAAGTTATCCACACCATCGATATTGAGGACTCAACATCCTTGACACTCAACAACTTGACAAGGACATACTTAGATAACTAACGAGAACAGTTTTGTCATCAGTATCAAGGACCTCTTATGATTGTCACTGAGCACATTGTTGTAACATTCATCTTGCCATGACAAGGTGATTGAAACCATTTGTGTTGATCTCATATAATGACGTCAGCAATAGCCTTGTTTTCTTTTTCTTTTTTTCCCATGTGTGCTGATGATTTGCTTCACATGCAATAAAAAGCAAACATCGCACTGAAGCTATAAACAGCTTTCCAGCAATTTCAGCTAACATGTCTTCTATGCAGTCATGCTTGTGTGTATGAGCCTTGTCCCAAAGTTCCTGTAGCACTGTACGAACCGTAACATTACCAGTCATGCAGCATACAGTGATCTCCAAGACATTCTCTTTTTTGGCAACACTGTGTTTGGCTCGGCAGTGTGCCTGCATTCACACTGTTAGTGGTGCTCGGGAACTGCCGCGTTGCGGGCAGTACCAAGTTGTCCAACCACCGAGTCGCTGTGTACAATTTACTGTAGCCCACCGTTCATGTATCATGTGGACGTGCCTGTGTCCTTTCTTCAATGCTTTGTCATGTTATGCAACTGCGGCCGCTAATATTCAAGTCCACCCTCTGATATGCAATGTACGCATGCACGACTTGCTGCGGGGGTATTCTGCAAGTGTCCGCCCAGTGGACATGTCCATTTCATCTGCTGCTGGAGTTACAATTGGCTGGGCTGGGGTATGCATCGGAAGGAGACAAGCGTCCCCAGCAAATCATCACTTGAGCAGCAGATGAAATGGACATGTCCACTAGGTGGAAACTTGCAGAATGGCCCCCTTATCTGTACTAGGCACACCTCTATGCAGATGGCTCGTCAACATAGGACAACCTTCTGATTCACCTTATTGCAGCTGCTTGCGTTACAGCCCAAAGTTACACCTGACACGTACTGATCCCAAAGACATGAAGTTTGTATAATACATTGCACTTTGCAACAGCTTTAATGTCATAATTATCATATTTACAGTCTGTATGTGTGCTGTTTACTCGTACATGGAAAGAAAACGCGCACCATAGGGTATTGTTCGCTTGATGGCAAGACTCTTCTCGATGTTGCCTGCGCTTTATGGTGAGCAAACTGGCATGTAGCTGCACCATTGATGTCTTCAGTGTGGTCCACTGTTGAGGCGCAAATGTGCAAGAGCATTGTGTGAGCAAATTCACGGGTGTGACTGTAGTCAGTGATGGGTCAAAAACACAGCAGCAAGTGTCTCTCACAGGGAACGTGTACACATGCAGCAGCGAATCACCTCCTATATAGACACCCTATCCTTTGGATCCATGTCCTCGGCTCCAATTGGACGCTTCCTTAACAAGCAGCTCCTCACCTTGCTGGGAGATGTTTTACACGCATCAGGCGTAAGTGACAGGACTGTGGAGCAATGAATCAGTCTATTAGTGCATTTAGCCTTTTTCGGTACATCAAAACATTTTTTTTTTTCCAGTTCAGTTTATTTCTATTTATGATCACAGACGTTGCTGTAAATTGTTCGGCTAGTTGGTTCATTACGGCAGCAAACAGTGCCAAGGACATGAGAGACAAGCAAATGAGTGTCTCGGTCTCGTGTGCTCTGGTGCCGTTGGCTGCCTGTCTGGGTACACCTCGGCAGTAGTGAGCGAGATGGCGGGAGAAGCGGTACGAGAAGGGGGGGAGGGTAGTTGGAGAGGAGGCATTTTGTGTATAAGGCCATTGTTTCTCCTAATCCCCTTTTTCAAACGACCCATGTGCGCGGCGGACTGTCTTCTCTCGTGCTCATTGTTGCTCAACAGCTAGGGCTCCTCCCCTTCGTGCCAGTGGCATTTGTCGGGGGAACTATTTCTTGAAGCACGGAGGGTATAAACGACAGGTGCACCACGCTTTCTTGGGAGAAGCTCCTGTGCGTTCTTGACTTGTCACTGACCATAGTTTGGAGACATCTGCACAGCAGACACATTGAGGCTGATTTACCTGGTTTTCTCGGGTTTACCTGATTTATCTGCTTAGTATGCCGACACTGTTTCTGCTGGCAGCCGCAGCTAAAGTGCCTCCAGAGTGCGAGACATCTGCTTGCGTGTTCCACTTAGCAGTGTACCACACTGTGCATACTGGTAAGCCCACATTCAACCTGTGGGGAAAAAAATAAAATAATTTACATGGTGCTTACAACCTCTTGAGGTATGTACACATTGGAATGATTTCTCTACTCACTTTGTGTGTCTGTTCTTCAGCCTGCCGTGTGTTGTACAGAAGTGCGAGATCTAATGTTTGACCATGTCTTGTACATTTCTTCAAGTGTACTTTCTTTTTTCAGAGTTGAGCCTTCGCCTCGCTTTAGTTGAAGTCTTACAATGTGTGCTTTTTGATGTTGTGCCGACCTCTGCTTACCTGCTTGTTTTTTAACATGTCCATTGCTTACAACATATATATATATATATATATATATATATATATATATATATATATATATATATATATATATATATATATATATATATATATATATATATATATACACACACACACATGCACGTGCTTCTGCTACTGCAAAAATAGCGACAGAGTAGCTTTGAACAGCTTCAGCTGTTTGAGGGCGCAAGAGTACTGCAAACAGGTCAGAGTACTTGGAAATGCCAACCAATCCATAATATTGAGGTCACTATCAGTGTTCTAACATTATTACCTACAAGCTCAGAGTGAGAAGTCATTCGTTCATAAATTATTTCCCATTGCTACTCGTCCCCCTCTCTCCAAACTTTTTCTTTTTCTGTCCCTTGTCATGTGCTCTTTAAAGCACAAACCGGAAACTCTTGGTCAGCTTTCAGTTCTGATGTACCTACCAACTTTTCTTCAAGTTTGTTGTACAAGCTCTGACCATATGTAGGCATGTCCTGGGTTTTCCAAGCCTGTCTGCAGCACTTTGTGTTACCCCTTCGCTAGCGCTTCATTCACAGTAGGTTCTTGCCCTGTGTGGCATTGTGTACAAAGGTGTGCCATTGGTGGATGTATTTCCACTGTAATTATTACACAGCAGTCACATCACCTTTCTCATGTGGCTGCGCTTTTTTTATGCAACCTCCCACACAGCAGAACCGACCGTGCGTCACAACGCGCTAAAATATCTATTTGGGGATTCACCGACTGGCTCAAGTGTAAGCAAGTGGCCAGGTAACGTTGCTTGAAGGGAGAGGCACACAAGTACAGAGCCTTCCATATGCGAAGAGTACACAGCCATTAATGCATGCTCCAAAATGAAGAGCCTCAGCTTCCTGTTTTCAACACAGTCGTACCTAGTTTTCTACTGAAGTCTCATCCGACACAAGCTTCTTTATATCCTGTATTCTTCATAAGCACATGTTTGTCAAATGCCAAGATTGTTGAGAAAAATTTGACTTACTTTATTATTATATCTGTGTTTGTTATATTGAGGTTCGACTGTACAGTTAAATCAAGGAGTTGGTAAAAATAAACTGCATCTGTAGAGCACCTTAGCCATGGCGAGATGGCTGTGTTAGGGATTTTGGCATGGCCGCAGAAGCTGTCAACAAATTTGCCCAAGAAGCAAGAAACAACCAGTGGATCATAGGACATGCACTCCCGCAAAGAGAACCTTTTAGGTCTATTCTCAGCCAAGGCAAACAAACTCCAGCCTGTGATTTGCACCGTCACGCTGCCTTTTGGTCAATAATGTCGCAGCTCTTGTGCACAGATTGTGACAGGCACGTGGGTTCCTTGATGCATACTGCATGACTAGAACGGCAAATAGCTGTAGCCATCCTCGCACTTGCAACTTCGCATTCAGCACTGTATGCCTTTTGCCCCCTCCCTCTGACAGTACTCTTACCATGTTGGAGGTTCTGGAAGAGAACATCGTTGAAGTGGCAACTTGTGGCACGATATTGCAAGCTTCCTGCACGGAGCTTCATTTTGTATAGCAACCCCGATACCGTAGTTGAGTTCTCAGACACCTGGTGGTGCTAACATGATGTAGGTGCAGACACACCTGCAGCATGTGACACCTTGTAGCCACGCTGATGAAGCGAGTTTCTCCAATTCAATATTTCTCGCTTCCTTCCCAGCACCATACTTGTCAGCCTGTACAGCTGCTAGCAGTTTGTTTACTACTTTTTGCCATAAATTTTTCTGTACACACAAGAAAAAAACCTATTCAGAGCCCTATATATCTATACAATATATAAATACATATATGTATACACTCATATATATATACATATATATACACATATGTATACAAGATTTTAGCATGGAGCATTTTGCCAAAGGAAAGCTGTGTCATTTTTTTATCCTTTCTGTCCTCTCCACTCTTTCCTGCCCAGTTATGTTTTTTGTTGTATATTTACATTGCAACAATAAAGGGAGCCAAGTGATTGTCTCAAGTCCTTTCTTTCTTCGCTTGTCCTTTCTAGCATACTGGAAACAGGTGAATAATGCTCTCGAAAGCATTAAGGAAATGCAATGTCAAGAGCGTTGAATGATATGCCACTCTGGCACCACTTCACTAGTGTTCAAGATGACAGCCTCTTTGCTGCAACTAGCTTTAAACTTTCTCGAAGGCTTGAAGAAAAACTAGCAAAATCTGGAAAGGAGGGACCTTAAAAGGCATGTAGTGAGGGACAGCTTTTATTCGATGACCAAGAATTGTACCTGCCAACTCTAACAAAATTTTTTGTTAGGTTCACCAATTTTAGCTCGTTCCACGATTTCATTAGTGTTGCATGAAGTTCTGTGAAAATTTTGTTTGCAGAAAATGTTTTAAAGGCGCTGAAAAGTGACAGATTATAAAAATATCTGCAAAACGTAAACTGGTGGCTGCGCCGCCCTTGTATATAACAGCGCAAAACGTATACCAGACGAGTGCTTGCTTCAAGCAAGTTTATTCAGATAAGTTCCTGAAGTAGGTGAAACTTGACAGCAGCCATGTTGCTGAAAAAAATTGCTGTGATCGAAAAGCAATGTTGCCAGTCTCTGCTGTTCCAAGTTTGCTGTTTGTGTGCTAAGGTGTTTAATTTGTATGTATCTAACAATGTAGGAGCTTAAGGCAAACAAAAAAATTCATGCTATTCCTTTAACTTCCCCAATGCGAATGCGCACCCGCTACAGTGGACCCGCATACAACATACAACAAATTCCGCTTTTAATGGACCCGGCGATAACGTACTATCGGCTACAACGGACAAATTTTTGGCCATGTATTGTCTATAGATGGTGTTCACACAACGTACTCTGCATGCCGTAGCGATGTGGCAATGCACGCAACTATTTCCGGTCGCTTGCGGAATGAGCGAAAATGCACTTTTTCCTAAGGAACGAATACGGCAAGCTTCCCGCAGCGGCATACCGCGCAACGCACTGCCAGTGAGGGGTTCTATAGTGGTTTAAGTGTCGACCACGTAAGCGGCCCATCGCCGTCCACAGCTAACGGATCTGCAGCTCTGCAGTGCCGAGGTGTGCCGCTAGGCCTAACCAGCTTCGAAGCAAAGTCGTAGCATTCGGCGCTTCAAAAATTAACAATCGCCGATGATTGCAAAATGTGTCGTTTTGAGAACGCTCTATTTCTGAACGCATCAATTCGCAGTGGGTACGCGCCATCGTAGGAGGATATCCTATACATTCGCGGCGTCTAAAGTGCAAAAAGGCGCGTGGTTACGATTGAGTTGAACAAACTGGTTAAACTTGCACCGTACCGGGGCTCTCTTTAGATCGCGCTACAGGCATTATCACGAAAGATAAAGTTAAAACATCAGGTCGTTCAACTGGCCGCTATTTCGTGTGAAAAACTAAATGCAGCCGCGTCGTTTAGCTAGTCGCCCGGAAAACGGCAGTCGCCAAGACGTGACGTCGTACGTGCTGCGGGGCTGTGCCGTTTATCGGTAGTTAATTATTTTAATTTCGATGTTTTTTTTATTGTTATTGCGATCGCCTACGGGTCAGACGGTGACATAGGCGAAGTTCCGCTATTTCACGATATACCGCGGCCGTACATTTGGACAGAACGGACTTCGAATATAACGGACCTTTTCGCTAGATTATCACAGTCCGTTGTAACGAGCGTTGCCTGAAGTTCACAGGTTGTCAGCTATGCCAAGAGCTGTAAATTATTGAATAATGAATTGAAGAAAAATGTATTTATTCATTACTTCTTTCCATCTTGCGGGTTTCAACACTTGCCTTTGCTTCGTGTTGTCGACAAATTCGTCTTCGCCCTGCCATCTGCTAGCCTCCTGGTTAGCTCAGATGGAAGAGCGGCTGCCCCGGAAAGGCGGTGGTCTCGGGTCCGAGTTCCGGACCAGGACGAATCTTTCTTCAACTCCGAGGCTTTTCTTTCGAGGAACCCGTATGGGTTTCCTTTGTAGCAATTGCTACTAACGGGTGGATGTCCGATTTTCCCTTTATACATTGCAGAACTGTACAATACACCAATTTTGTTCACTGTGTGTGCCTCAAGAGGTTCAGTTTACAGAATTGCAAGCTGTTTTTATTGCCGAGTTAGTTGTAAACTTGATACTCATTTTTCTCCTTTCAATTATTTTTGCAGTAAAACCGAATTAACGATCTGGTCCCTGCAGTTGGAAGGGCTTAACTTTTATGTGCAATCAAACTCACCAAACTGGGTAAAGTGAATTCCGAGGAAAAAATTAGATCTCCATTCCCATGTATTTAAATAAAGAGATACTAGATTAGCAACAGAGCTAGTAGATTTAGATAGTGAAGCTGACACTTAAGAAAGCATAGAAGGTCGACTACATGAATAAAAATGTTAAAGATCTTTGTAAGCTTGTTTTTGGCCTGTCATACAGCTATTAACAAGGCTGGCATGTATTCATTCCACGGTGCAGAAGCCTAGTGTTTGCAGCTAAATTTTGCTACGGCAACGCTCCTCACACACACACACACACACACACACACACACACACACACACACACACACACACACACACACACACACACACTGAGAGAGTCCAGTTCTTGCATCAAAGGAGGCCATAATACACAGCCTGACCTATACAGAACAAACAAAAACAGGCATATAACAAAATATGTTTTATTTTGCACTACTCTTCGTCTTCACTTTCTGTGGATGACGAATCACTTTCTTCGTAGACAATGTTGGGACGGTTAGTGTTGACAAAGAGGTCATCATCTTCGTCATCACTGTCTTTAGGACTGGTGTTGTTGCCATCGCCTTTGCCATTGTCGCTGTCGAAAGCCTTTGGCCTGTAAAGCACCGAACGAAAACGTTCCAATATACCGTATCTGCTTAAGTAAGACTCCCACTGTTCCCTTAAAATATTACAGGGCCCTATACTCCGTTTCATACATTGAAGATATCTCTATGAAGGCTAGAGAGACTTCTCCGACTGCTCCCATTCGTGACCAAAAATAGAATGTCACATTTGAAATTAAGATATAAGCATGCATTGAGTAATTCGATTTAGCGTTTAGTCTCATACAGTCATACTCTTATGTCACAAAATATGACAAATTTCATTACCTGAAAGGTGTTGAATATTTGAACCTGTTCGCCAAAGAACTAGCGGAGAGACACGTATCAGCTACCAACAGCCACCACTTGCACTCGTGACCAGAGCACAGTATATATTGCATACTGGAAGCGCGAAGGCACACAAATAATATGCGATTTGATGCAACTACCATATAGCCCTAACTTCTAGGAACGCACTGCTTGCTTGTAGTTTCCTCATCTTTCCAAGTATGAAACTGAGTATAGCCTCGTACCAATTGAGCTTATGGCTACCCGTTGACACCAAGCACTGTGCAGATATGCGGAAATTGCAATCGCCAATTAACCAATGGGAAAGCTGTTTCCCAAACCTACACATTTTTGCTGTCTCCTAACATGGCCTGCTTTCGGCAAGCTAACTGCTGAAAAATGTTTTCCCCCAAGTTTTGTGAGCTCCGATATAGAGTGCATGGGCATTAGACTAGCAAATGTGGTAGTGCTTTTGATTCTGTTACAGCGGTGAAACCTGCCTTTATGAAATTCTGAGTGGAACAAGTAGGATACTGAAGAACGTTCAGTGAAATTACAGTTAAACCTTAATATAACGAAGCTCAATATAACAAAATTCTCGATATGACAAAGTATTTACATTTTCAGAACTTATTGTTGAAAGAACACCACATATTTAGAACCTCAATATAATAGTGAGCTACCTTCAATATGCAGTACATAATTTGCCATATTGCAGGAGGAGAAGTCGAATGTGCAGACTGCGTTTTGTACAGTAACGATACGGTTAAAATGCAGCTGGAGTGCTCAATTGGAAGCACCTTATTCCATGGCTGTCTCATGCACTTTGCTGTGCGCTAAGTTAGTGAGTAACACTTCTTAAGGAAGCCCACAACCCTTCGTAAAGCATGGAGTAATTATAGTAAAATGTTAGAGATGTAATTGTGCAATGGCTAAATTCACTGTGAGACACAATGGAATTATAGGCCCGACAGAGAAGAAATAGCAATTTTGCTGAAAATTTGATGGTGCTCATCTCAAAGCTGGCGCTGGTTTCGAAACACGTTCTCCTCGAGAACTGACTAACTTTAATTTATTAAACACGTGTGCCTAGAAATCAATAAATTAAAAAAAATACTGAAGTATTGCTAATTAGCAAAATGTTTGGCAATTTCTCTAGCAATGAACTCATTGAATTCATTAATTGAAACCCGCCTTAAAGTGACTAATTAATAATCTAACATAATTGATAAGTTAATTAATGAAACTTCAGAAGTTATATAAACATTTAAAGTGAATGTAGATAGGTATACATAACTGAGTGAAACGAGTTGAGTTACATCATACCGGCCCAGGTTTCCCTCAGAATAATATTGCAATAAACTCTAAGCTAATAAGTAAGTACGTATTCAATGGAATCAGGCTAAGACCTACCACAGGCCCTCCTCCTTGATGTACTTTATCTGGTCACGGTACAAGATGCGCTCGATCTCAGCCTTGACCTTGTCTCCCTCCTCAATGGGTTCCACGATGACAAAGTCACCTGCAAAGCAAGATTTTATTAGTCCCCTTTCACACATAAAAGCCAGGGACATGTAGTTCCCTGGCCAATGCAAACATATAATCTCACACACAATGCAAGAAAGTGTTGGTGCGGGCGGGCAAGTGCAACAAAGACCGGAGATGGCAGGCACATCATTTAGTATTACTACTAGCAATGCTCTCGCCAGTGTTTTTTGTATGATCGAAAAGTAACAGAAGAGTAAAAATTCAATCATGCTAAAAGTATACATCCACATGGTTTTCCTCGAAATGTGCCGCAAGAAATAAACTTGTTTTCAATGACAAAAAAGAAGTTATTGCCAGGATAGTGACATCTGCCACCAATACATGACAATTTCTGCCACCACACAAACTTATGATTGATGATCATGATCACTAATTACACCTTTTGAATCGGGGGTGAGAAATAGTCACCCAGCCCCCGTAAGTTGATTAAGTTTGGCTATAATAAGTTTGAATCCAGCATTCCTCTTACCTCTACCTTCTCATATCTGTCAATCTGTGAGCATTGAAATTCGTAAAATAAAATACCGCCGACACGACTTCAAGACGGGTGGGAGGTAATAGCACGCACTTTTTTTTTTAAAACTTTGCCCTTAGGAAACACCTCTTGTGGGCTGCATACATGATTATTTAACCTTTAGACAACACACAAGCAGCGACAAACTTGGAACAGCACAGTCTGACTAGAAACATATTGTTTTCTTATTACAGTCGCTTACTTCTTCAGCAACTTTTGCTATTGCCTGTTTCAAAACCTGGCTCAGAAACTTGTCTGGATAAACTTCTTAAGAGTTAGTGCCTCTCTTATTTAACCATCAAATAGACATTACCCAATCCTGACTGGGAGCTTACCACCATCGCTGATAGGAAAAGGTTACACTCACTGCATTCTACCAGTGCTAATAGAGCAGAAAACAGGAGGTTAACGAAGAAGCTTGAGAACAAGTTAAGGATTGCTCAAAAAGAGATGGAATGAAAAAGAAAAAAAAAATCATGAGCCATTCCACTCTGTGAAGGTAAATGAAGAGCAAAGCTGGGGACATATTCTGAAACAATCCACTTTGGCAATACTATGACCAAGACACGCTCCAATTGGCTGGTTGAGGAAAATCGGATTACGTAATGCTCAACCAGCCAATCAGCTAATCCGATTTTGCTAAAACAGACATTAGCGCTCGCTGATGGTGAAAGTGTGGTTGACAAATTATATAATTTTTAATTGGCTACCTCCATCTCTTTCAAAAATATAATAAACCTTGTCCTGTGTGTATAGTTAGACATATTGTGTATGTTCACGGTGTTTACAGGGTAAATTTAAAACAATGTTGAAGTGAGAAAACACAGATGAAGCAGCCACTGCTGATGCTTCTAATGTGCTTGTCCTCATATTGCCAGGATTTGCAGAAATAAAGCGAAAGTATTACTTAAAAGCCATGCACATCCATGTTAACAACGATGCAGTAAGGTATTAGCCCTAATAAAATTTCAAGTGAAAGGGTCGATGCCTTATGTAATGCCTCCGGGCCTTTAAGACTTCAATAAATGAAATGAAAGTACAAATAAACCTCAAATGATGTGGGTGACAACGCTCTGGTAATGGCACTTTAGGTGTGTGTGAGGAGGCTTTGGCATCACCAGTGTGATCTATGCCCTACACTTGTTGTCTGTTAGCCATGTACAAACCTGGTTAAGTGCCCCTTTGAAGGGACACTAAAGGCAAATACTAAGTTGACGTGGACTGCCTAAATACCATTCCTGAAACCTCTCAATGCTTGTTTCGTGCCAAGAAAAGTCTTAGTTTACGAGAATATTGCATCTGAAGGGTCCGAATACCTTTATTGCAATTCAAGTCTCCCACCACCCAACCGGGGAGTGGTGACGTTGTACATGCCATTACCACTCTTTGCCACCGTCGGTGAGTAAAACGGCACCCGACCGACGGTGGCACAATTTTTTACCAAAAATACAAACACGCGGCCGTGGAGAAACCAAGCCAATACGGAGCAGTGGATTCGCCATTGTAGCTGCTCTTGGTTAAGTGGCGCGGACCGTTCAAATGTCCTGCAACGTCACACAGAAGTGGAATTCCCTGCTACTTGCAGTTTGTGCGAGTTTTGCGAGGCAGCAAAACCAGTACAGCACTATGCGATAACGAAACTGCTGAAATGTGGGCGGCGCAGAGTTGTGCGAACACCTGTGTCATTGTCAAGGGTAATAATGAGTTTTTTTTTCTAAAATTGAAATAGAACTGGACAAGTGATATTTTCTTTAGTCTTATAATTCAATACAATGATGTTTTCACAATCAGTGGCTGAGTACTAGTGATAGAATTTAAATGAGGAATGTCTTCGTCATCAGGCAAGTTCTTGAATGTCCTGGGGGAGTCTCTAACCATGCCCTGCATTTACCTCAATTTCTCGATAATACTGACGCCTTAGAGATTCTTGAGCACTAACCTATCACTTTAGCTTGACTTAATATTTGCTTTTAGTGTACCTAAAAGGGCCCCAAGCAGGGTATCACCATGGGTCTCCCCCAAAACTCTGGTTTACTGCCCACTGCTCCAGTTGAATGGCCAAAATTTCTGATTCTACTAGAACCAATTGCAGGTGCAAAAAGTTATGGCACAATTAGTGACGTTGAGATTTGTCGTCTGAGAGTGAGGCTGGAGTACCAGGAATCATTTAATATTGCTCACACTGTAGTTATAACCTTAAAGGGACACTAAAGTGAAACAATAAATCAGTTTAGACTAATGAAGCATTGTTTGAGAACCCTGCAGGCATTCATTAAAAAAAAACTAGTTCAATTATAGATGAGAAAATGAAGGTCCAAGTATCAGTATTTCAATTTTGCGCCAAAACCCTAGCGCCGGTGCGTCAGCGTGACGTCAGGGATACCAAAGTATGTTTTCGCATTTGGGCCGCATTGGCTGAATAAAGGTTCCCAAAACTTGCCATGTTTAATATCTGGTTCTCTTAGAACACAATGTAGTCAATCTGTACAGCTACGTATAATTAGTAGGCCCTAGAAGATGCCATCAAGATCTAAGACATCACAGCCCCCAGGTGTGGGAACTTAAGTAGGCGTCGCCACCCATATTTCGTTCTTGCGCTTTTTCTGGCTTACCAAACGTCTTATTGTGGTAAGAGTGGTGTTGTAGAACGGTAATTTACTGATGCAGAAGAAATCATTTTTCACTTTAGTGTCCCTTTAATGTGAAGCGTTGAATCTCTTAGTGCAATACCGAAGAGATTCCACAGCATTACTCAGGTGAGCTTCCTTGGTACATAAGCTCTTGCACTAAGTTACCAGTACATAAATACTGGTACTAAATTATGCATGCGGAAGCATGACTAGCTTGACAAATTGGAACAAAAGGGGGCTCACCTCGCTTGATCCATATGTTCTTTCTGAACTTCACCGGCATGCTCACCAGGTAAGTATTACCAGATGGTTCTTCAACTTCATGCAGGTTGTTTCCTCTGCCACAGAGCACCTAATAGAAGAAAAGAAAGAAAGAAAAAAGACATTTAGTATACATTGTCGATAATTACTGTCCGAAGCACATAGGCACCAGAGTACTGTCATGTCAGCGTTGTTAGTTGGATTAGTTAGGTGGAAACACATCACACAATGATTGAAAAATAAACAAATGACCTTATGGTGAAAAATAGGAAACGGAACAGTATGCAGTGTGCACGTGCGTGCTAATACAGGACTGGGTGGAAGTCCTCGTCATTTCAGTAGTGGGTTCAAACTCTGAATGAGTGACTGCAATCGATAAAATCATTCTTCCTTTTTTTTTATTTTAACAGTGTTCCATGAAATGATGGAGAAGAGAGGCCATGTACAAAAATATTAACTAGCGAATATGCAGCATTGGCGGTAGCTCGGTACTAGTCCAAAATCGTACGTTTAGTGCGCTGGCCCTTTGTCTTTTGTATTAATAAAGTCTGTTCAACGATGCATGCGTGAGCACACCTTCAGGTGCCATGACGAAACCCAGAATCTGAGACACCATGTCCGTGCCATCAAAATTACTACGATTTCCCCATGGTCTCGCCACTGCTGCTACCCTCTTCCCTTTCAGCCGCACTTGTATGGGCCAAGTGACTACTGAGAGTTTGCATGCAACTTTGCCTTTGTGGAAGAAAAAATAATCCCGTTTGTACGATGCACCGCGACATTTGAATTTTTCCTTTTACTTTTCCGTCGTGCAGTTGACTGAGCGTGCTACATTTGTTACTTAATCGTACAGCGAAGCAAACGAACA
The DNA here is from genome assembly GCF_038994185.2 of Dermacentor albipictus. Lineage (NCBI taxonomy): Eukaryota > Metazoa > Arthropoda > Arachnida > Ixodida > Ixodidae > Dermacentor > Dermacentor albipictus. Next base: position 28,829,550 of record NC_091827.1, read on the forward strand.
AAAGATCGGTCAATGCACACGGTATATCGCCCCATGGCGCGGGCGGTGAAATTTCGATTTCAAGTTCTGAGTAAACTTTAGTTGCTTACTGTCAGACAAGTAACATACAAGTAACAGACGCGTTTACTGCGCGCGCCTTTAATGCATTTTACGACAGTCCAAAACAAGGCAAGAACAAAATGAAAAAAAGAAAAAATAAGCTGGCTGGCTGTAGAATACCGACCCGCACGATCTGCTGGTTTTCCTTGGGGAGAACATAGTCCTCCAGAACCTCCTTGGTGACGTGTTTGATTTTTGTCGTCTGCGACATGTCGGCGGCCGTTGACCGCTACCTCCAAGTCGAGGGGAATGCAATAAGTTGGAAGGTCTCCTTCGCTGAACACGGCAAGGTGGCAACCGTGTAAGATGAGGTCACTTGTAGGCTCCTTTTCGACGTGGACCACGCTGCTGTGGTGGCGGCCGCTTCCGTGTAAACGTCGAAACACGCGTAGCCCGACGGTAGTGCGAAGACTGCTCACACTCGAACAGAAGGATCAACTGCGCGCACAAGATCGCACGGGAAAAGAGTTGACGGGACTTCCTACGAGCGTAACTCAAAGGCAAAATGTGTGTGTTTTGACGAGTTTACGGTTTTCGCAACCGCACACATGGAGTCCGCCATCTTGACTGTTTATCAGGTGACCCTGTTACGAGAGTATACATAAAAAAAGAAACTTTGTTCGTGTAATAGAAATTTCAAGTTCTCACAGCGCCATTCACACAATATTGTTTTAATAATAATTTAAAAAATTGTGAACAAATGCGTTGTTACGATAGTGTGAAAAGGTGACTGAACTTTATTGCACCTTGCTGTCGAGGGTTTAAGATTCGCAACTTGCGGTGATTTCATTCGACGGATATTCAAAGTGCTCCCGACCGTGTCGACCGCGTTGTGAGGAAACCGGTGACTCGTCGTGTGGGATCTGTCGCACTTTTTCTAAAGGCAGTTGCAAGTGGACCCCGCCGACTTCTTCGGAGTCTCAGCAAGGCCTTGTCGTCCCGAGCCAAACCAACAAAGGTGTGTTCGCCGGTTACATTGTTTGTTTGTTACTGCCTAAAGCAGCATGGCAGAACCGGTGGTAACGGCTTTCTGAACTGTCGCGAGGAGTTATTTCCAGTCCAGCGTTATTCCCCCCCTATCTTTTCTTCTTTGCCCAGCAGTAGCAAGGCGTTTCGGTTTACGTATTCGGAGCACTTGGGGCAAGGTAGCTGACTTTGCTTACCGAAGCAGTCGGGGTGTAGAAGACGCTTGTAGAACGACAGGCGGCTCACTAGCTCAATTCAAACAGCGAATGACCAACAGTCGACAAAAAGGAGAGAGGAAATTTGCTGTTTTCGATTCTAGTGTTCGCTGCCGCTTGCTTTTATCTTCTTTGTTTGTTTTTCACTCAAAAGTTCGTTGGAATGTCTTTTTCATACGCAAGGCGCGTTTTAGCTGTTCTAACGTTTTCCTGTCGTTTATCCCTACGTGCCGGCTGATGTGACAGGACTCCGTAGCACGCGCTTCCGGATGCAATCGTCTGTTGAGGTGTCGTCACGTTCTGGGTCATGCGAGTTCGGTGCAGACGCGTTTACATGCTGCGCACCGTAGCTTCACGATATGATTACCGGAGAGAACCTTGGCGCTAGTGTCTACGGGATCTGCAAAGCGCATGGATTTGCCATGCCAGCTAGTGTCTAGCACAGCTCGCCGCCTCTCTGCACTCCGCGCTGAGAATCCATTCGGAGCGCGCGAAACTCGGCCCACCGGCTGCAAGAGGTGCGGCTCAGCCAGCACGGGTATGATGGTTAGTGCAGGGATTTGCCAAAAGACCGTCGACCAATTCGACGTTTTTAACAGAGTACTGCGTAATGAGTGAATAAACTTTATTAAAGGGGCTTCGAACAACATTTAAATGTGTAAGCGTTTCTACGCTTACCCAGCGAGATAACTGTCCCACCTTCCGCCCCGTGACGACCTATCTCGAGATAACGCCCGCAGCAGCGAGCGAATTCACCTTTGCGCTGTCACTCGCTTCAACGCACCCGCACCTAAACCTCTTACACAAGCAGCACCCGACATATTACACCGACACCTGCCCGTGGTGCGGCGCGAAACCCACGCTGGCCCACATAACGTGGGAATGTACGGCTCGGCCAAGCAACGTCAATTCACCTTTTCTAAGCGTCACAGACTTTTTACGGCAGTGGGAGGCACTACTCGCAAGCGAGGATCAGGGGAGCCAGTTGGCCCTCCTGGACCAAGCTCAGCCAGCCGCAAGAGCCAGTGGAGCCCTGGTGTGAAAGCCCCACCCAGACCTGCCATAACTCCGATTAATTGAGCAATAAAGTTTTTTTCTCTCTCTCTCTCTCTCGCTTCAACGCCAACGAAGCAGAGAGAACACAGGGCTCACGGAGCTCCCAACACACGCCTCACCCTGCCACTTTCGCAGATCGCTTTCAAGATACGGACCCGTGCGGGGGACTTTCTGCGTGATTTTTTAAAATCGTAGTTGAGAAATGCATTTGAAGATAGATGAGACTATTTCAGAAATGCCTTACTGCGAGAAGTTCTTAAATGTGTTCAGCAGAAGCGGAGTTATTGGCAGTCAAACACGCTGTTCGCAGTGCTTCCACTCCTTCTTCAATGATTTACTCTGCAGAGCTACAGTGGAGCAGGGTGTGCCCGCAACGCTCCACCTACCGAACGTCGCCGTGGTGCGCAGTTCATGTTTCCATTTTCGGTGCCTACAACGCGTCAAACACGGTTGTCCTCGGCGAGCTGCAGTGTGCTCAGCCAGTGGACTAGTCGCTGCGACCGTGGTATCTGTGCTACGTAGCAGGCTGCAGCTACATGTAACTAGGCCGCAATTTTGTAGCGATGGCTTTCCCGGTGCTAATGTCTTTCGGCGCTTCCTGTGTTTGTAAGTGGCCGCGTTCGACTTTCTGCCCAGGATGGAGCGTTGAACTTGGCCACTTACGAATGTGACAAGCGCTGAAAAGGCAAGGCTACAAAATCGCAACCCTGCAGCATTCGCTTAGAGGGCGCACTCGTATACTCCACTCTGGCTGGGCTACGTGGTTCGGACCGGCTTTGTCCTGCACCAGCTTGAATGACGGATAGTAGCCACATCCAACTTGCACATTTTGAAGCTCTATCAATAGCTTATTAGGAAGCAAAGTCTGCCAAGGTGTCTAACTAGGAGCAGCCGGGGGTTAGTGCGGACTGGCAAGCGTGTGCGTGGTTCCAGGCTAGTTGTGTGTTAAAGTCTAGTTAGCGAGACCAGACGGCTATGACATCGATAAGCAGGGTGGCTGAAGTGTTAATTCCTACGCAGGCGGCCATGCCTGATTGCGAGCGTACAATAGTCGGCTTCTTTTGGAAGTATGTAATTATCGAAATTGGAAAGCAGATTTTTGATTTCTTCAGCTTGTTTATTAAACTGGGTCGACAAGTACACACAGCAACAGCAGGAAGAAGCGCACTGATCCAACCATCCTTCTTGATTGAAGTTAGCTATTGGCCAACAGCAGCCGCGTATGGAAATCCAATATTATATGAAATAAGGCGTCCAGAAAAGAGTAAGGAGCAGGCTTCTGTTGAAAAGAGAGCATTTGAGAGAAAGGTGACTTCGCACTCCGCTTGCGAGATCCATGCCCCGTACACAACTGCAAAACTTGGCCGAGATGTTCACAGCAGCATATGCTATCCGCAGACTGTTTTTTCACCAAGCCTGAGGGTTGGTTCTAGGCCCCTTTAAAGTTACCTGGCTGCATGGGAAGCCTGGTAATGAAACCGTTATGCTACACACATTTTTTTCTTTATTGCATACAAATAATGTCAAAGATGTACATCACACACTATTTACAATAAATGTAGACACACAAATGGACAAAACAAGCGAACTATGGACATACGGTACACGCGTCCATGGCTTAGGCTTGAGACACCACGGATGCCTTCGACATGTGTGCCGTGCATAGAATGCGCTTGTGAACTTCTCGCAGGCAAGCCAGCGCATTTTGATTTGGCCATCTCGACAGGCTGAACCGCTGCAATTAGTAGCTATTGTGTGTGTGTTCGCAGAATTCTCTGCACTAAAATTGAGGACAATAGACAGCATAATAAACGAAGCCACAAGAATGTCTGAATCCACAAGCACGAAAATCTGACAAATGCATGTACCGCCCATCATTGCCATGGTGGCTGAACTCTGGTGGTTATTGTAGGAAGCCCTAGGCTGCATACCGGTTGTGCATGCCCCAAAGTTGCATATTTGACTCTTCCCATTGGATGGACACTTGGAACTGTCATCCATTTCAGTTTTGCATGTGGTGTAGGTTCGCTTTGTGCATCACTCCGACAAATGCAGTTTAAGGGCACATTCACACCGGCGACTTGAGGAGGTCGCGCAACCAAGTTGGTCGCTTTGCGACCAGTCGCAAACGGTCGCCTTTCTCGAAAAGCGACCATTTTGGGCGAGTCGCTCTCAGAGCGATTTTTCAGTCACGCGACCGTGGTCGCAAAACTGATAAACCAATCAGCGGCGCACCGGAAGTGATCTTTCGTGTATCTACATCCGGCCTCCTCCGGCGTCGCATTCAAATTCCGCGTAGATTCCGAGAGTTCTCGCTGAGAACGATAATCTCCGGGATTGCGACTTGCGGGTCGCGCTCAGCCGGGCTTGCCGGTGTGAACATCAGTCGCCTTCGGTCGCTTTTTGATTGCGAGTCGCAAACGGTCGCGCGACCTCCTCAAGTCGCCGGTGTGAATGTGCCCTTAGGTCTGAATGGAGTGACGCCTGCATTCGCTTGTGGACGTGTTTTTTTTTTTTTTTTTTTTGTGTGTGTGTGTGTGTGTGCGCGCGCCAGAGGACAGTATTGGAGCTGATTGTAGTTTCTGAATCTCCGCTTCTTGAATGTCTGTGAAGTTGTTCAGCAAACTGGGCTGAGTGAACTCCATCCTAGGGGCGGCAAAGCTTAAAATTTCTTTCTCATTAAAATTTCATTTTCTCATTGTGTGTCATCTAAAAAAGCAATTAGCACTCGGTGTATGTACCCAAGTGAAGTTGCAATGTGGTGTGAATTTTTGCAGCTCCTACTGCTGCGTTAATAATGGCACTTATTAACCCCTTAACTGCCGTAACAAGTTCCGTGACGGAGAAAAAAAGAATGGCAAAAGTAATTGGACATTGTTTTCTTGTTGAAATTGCAAGCAACTGAACGCATACACATGTGCAAAAATTGCCAAAAATCCACGGCGAGGTAACTAAAGGTGGCACTATTGATGCTACTCCAAAGGAAACATCGACATCGTCATCAGGGCTAAGTTGTTGGCCCTTGAAAGTAGTCTATTAGTTGACAGTCGATGCAGCTTTTCTTTTTTCCTTTTTCTTTTTTTTTTGGAATGAGGTAAAAACATACTTTTTCCTCATGCGCAGAGCCAGCCATGTCGTCGACATCACAGAAACATCGCAACTTCGTCTCCGAGCCGATGGGAGAGAAGGCGGTCACAGACCTTGCTGGCATCGGCGAGGTCCTTGGCAAGCGACTAGAACAGAAAGGATTTGACAAAGTGAGTCTGCCACTCTCGTACTGGTATCGCACAGTCCGGCCCATATGGGCAGAGCCCGAGCCATTTTGACCTATCGGGGAGCGCTAATGGGCGATTTAGAATAAAAACGGATTGGAATAGTTTCACGTTATACCGGCCAAGCTTTCCAAAAATCGGTTGCCCCTGCATAACCATAACTTTCGACAAATACTAAATAAATGCTTGCTGAAAATAAATTCGTTCTGCAAAAATGAAAAAAAAAAAGGCTGCTGGAGCATTTGTTTCGTAGGCATGTGTAAAAGGACTGTTGCAAGAAAAACATCTCAAGATTAATCTGCTGCATGATCAGACTGATATAAATACTAAATCGCAGGTTGTCATGCAGGTTTCCACCGCGAAACAGAAACCAAAGCTTGCATAACCCATTTTGTCTCTTTATTGCTTCGAAAACTTTTGTCTTGTTTTACTTCTGAACTCTTTTGATACTTTGTTTAGCAGACTGTGAAGAGTAACTAGGCTTTGTCGTTCGCTTGTTGCAAAATATTTGGTTAGTTTGGAATGTTTGGACGTGCCAAATATTTCATTTTCAAATGGGAATACGTAGTGAATGTGAAGTATTCTATTTGTATTTGAATGTTCGCCCACCCCTAGTATAAAGTTGAAAACCGAATGACTGCAGGGTGCAGATATCACTTTAGCTATTAATTTCTTTAAAGAAGCTTATACAAATTGGAAAATTTCCCAAAAATTGATACATTGAATTTGCAACTCCAGAAACTACTGTTAGTTACTGAGAGCCTTAACATTCTGCAAACAATTTCGAATTTTGATTGCTTCACACTTTCAAGTGACATAGAGTAGTAACATGCCTGGTAGTACTTTTAGTGATTTCTTTACGGCTGTTTTGTGCCAAACTTGTTCACACATCTGAACATTGTGCTTATTCTTGCGTTCTGCATTCTCATAGTGGCACATGCCTGTTGAGTTTTGAGCATGTTGAAATCTGAGGCGCAGCATTTAAAAGCTAGATGCTGATGCTACGTCATTGAGGTGAGCTGAGGAAAGGTAAAAGTATGCTTCAGACATCCAGTAGTAGCAAGCATGCAGAAACGTGGTCTTGTTTTATTTTTTGCTGAAAGTCGCTGGAAAACTATTTTGCTCTTACGGCTGCTCTGCTCTCACTGAAATTTCGCAGAAAGGCAGCATTTTATGGTTAGGATTGTTTAGGGTTGGTTTAGGATTTGTTAGGTTGCTTCCTCAAGAACGAAGACAATTTTTCTTTTTGTATTTATTTATTCTTGCAAAATAATTGTTCTGTGACTTTCAATGGAAAATGCGCGTCCCTGTATTTGTGCGCAGTGTTACGAGCACAGTGGTGCATTCATGGTGGGGCAAGCAAAATGAATGCTGCCATCTTCGCTTATGCCGCATCCGAGTTGCCCCTGTAGGCTACTCCTCAGCTTCGAGTTTGGACTAGGTGTAGTTCAACATCCAAAAGACTCTTTATAGGCATGCTCTGACTGGTCTATTTTTCTCTTTTCTTTTTTTCTTGGTACTCGTAATGACAACTGACTTAAAGCCACTTATTAAGGTGTGTATACTTTGCTGCTGCCGCTGGTGCCTTTTGTGGCCACAGTGCGCCACTTGAAGTAATCCACACACATGGTGTGCGGGAGGTGCATTTGCAATGCAAGGTCAATTGCTTTTTGAATCCATGCATACCTTGCAGTGATTATGTATGCAAATGCACACTGACGCAGTATGAAAGGTACCACTTATGTTCAAACAGCAACACCTGTAATTGTGCAAGTCATACACTCACTCGCTGCTATTTGTTGTTGTTAAAGAAGCTCCCTTGTGGATATTTTCTTATTCGAGCTCTGTAGCAAGGAAAATTAGTAGCTTTAAATGGAAATGTGTTCCCTTTTATATTGGTGTATATTGTGCTATGTACCGCTGACGGACTTGCGAGAAAGCTTCATTCTCGTGAAATTCGGGAACGTAGCCTTGAATTCAATGTTTCATTCTGTGTTAGTTTTTGCGACCTGCGTGGTGATTCATTAAATTAGCAGCACCATGCCTTAATGGAGCCAAAACACAGTTGTCACAAAACTCATGTCCTGTAAATATTTTTGGTTGACTAAATACATGTACGAACATACATGCATGCATGGAATACGTTGGCATTCTGTCTGCAACTGGGTTCTTCAAATAGCAGGAGGCCCCGCTAGTGTCCAGTAAGTTGTTGTGCTGTCTGTTCGACATGTAATGGAGGTATTGTGCGAATTTTGCATTAAGCAGCAATGGCGTCAGTTTTGCTAGTTATGCAGATTGCAACTTGCACACTCACTATTTCTGGCCTCTTATTGTTTCAGGCCTTCGTCGTCCTCGGACAATTCCTCGTCCTCAAGAAAAACAAGGACATCTTTGTGGATTGGATGAAAGACATCTGCGGTGCCAACAACAAGCAGGCGACAGACTGCTACCAGTGCTTATACGACTGGTGCGATGAGTTCTTGTGAACGTTGGACAGTTGCCAACAACTGACGGACTGTAAATACCAAGGGGACTTTTCTTGGTTGTTCTAGGACACCTGTCTTTTATCCGAGTCCACTTTCTACAAGAATTCTTTTTAATACATTTCTGTATTTTATTTGGCTAAATAAAATATTTTATTTTCTGCTTTTAATTCAAGTGTGGTGTGTACATGTGTCTGTGCATGTATGTACATGCTTTCTCTTCTAGTTTGGAGTTTGCAAAATAGGAATTGGTTTACTCACGGAAAAAACATACACAGCCAAAACTTGATATCAGAAATCATCTGATATAACAAAGTAAATCTGAAATGTACCTTGCCAATAACTTGTTACGAATGTAGGATATAACGGGTATTCTCATAACAGGTCATAATGACGTTCGACTGCACATTCCAATATCCAGCTCGCGTAAGCCTTTATGACTTGGGCATGGATGGGCAGTCTAGGCAAATAAGCACTCCCCCCAAGTTACTTAAAACGGCTGCAACATTCTTGCACAGTATGCCCATGACAAAGGTACTGTTACAGGTATGCTTATGTTCTCTTGGTATTCTTAATTTGGGGGCTATTTATCGCTGTTTATTTTTCCCATTTGAATGGTTTTTCAGTATCATTTCAATGCTGGAGGAATATTTCAGCTTCGAAAAATGCTGAAGGGAGAGGACATACTTGCCTTCTCCATTCTCTCTGCTCAAGTGGAAAGAGTAAAGGTTATTTGAAGGGGTGGGGTTTTGTCCGGGTACTTCTGTGTCCTCTTGTTCCAGGAGACTTGAATGCCTGGCCTGAATATTTGGAGATAGTTATGCTGGTAAACATAAGGGAATGAACGGGGCAAAGAAATAGCAGTTTTTCGGTTTTCAGAGACTCAAAAAACTGCCTCGGGAGTTAATTTTTGCCATTTATTGGTATGTACTGAAAACATGGAACCCTGTAATTATACGCTGTTCAAGTGTGGACTAGCTGGGATTATACTGACTAAAGGAAATACCGCATTCACATGGGGTATGAAAACCCTCTGCACAATATATCTTGTGTGCCAACACCATGGGCAACCATGTTTTTTTTTAAACATTAAAGTTATGATTTGATAAATCTTAATTTCAATCGCATGAGAAAATGCCTTGCCGTATGTTTTGCTCGCCCCTGCAGCTATGCAAGGAAGCATATGTTTGTCAAAAATGCTGCAGCTAATATTTCAGAACATTGACACTTCCTATTCCCTTGGCACAAAAATTCCTTTCACACCAGCAAAGCTAAAGTAATTTCTACCCGATTACGTTGTCGAATAAAAGTCTTAAACTTTTATCGTAGCCTTTATCGTCACAGGGCTGGTCTGGTGCCCTAACCTCTGCGCCCAATCTGTGGAGATGATGTGATTATAGACTTTTTTTTCTTATTATTCTGCTGCCGTTTTCTTCAAGGAAATACGTTTAAGGATCAAGCTTTAGACAGCTCAGTTAAAATTTTTCCGTTCTGAATATTTCTCTAGGAGCATCCTCACCTGGAAATAGAGTACATTCTACTTGGAAACTACCACAGGGGCGTTTACTCAGACGCGGAGGAAATTATTGTAGTTTCAGGGAGATTTTTTATTCATTTCTTCCTGACAATTTTACCAATTTTAGTAGTAACAGTAGTTTCCTAATACCATCGAAATCTTGGCCAATGCCCAGCCAATGCTTATGCGCCATCATAAATTGACCAAGCATATGGTCTACTTTCGCTAGGATTATGTAATAATACTGTGGCTTGGTTCGCTACAGTTTCTCAACTGACAGCAATTGTAGTAGTAGAACCGCAGAATAAAGAACCAACTTGTAGAACTGCGGTAGAACTAAAACGCGTAGGGCCGCAGTAACACGAACTTTTACAAACCGGCAGTGCTTAATATTCTTCTATAAACGATGAATTGCAATAGACGGCAATCGTTTTATGGAGGATGCTTTTAACGGGAATGTTGCCGCATTTTTTAAATTGTTCAAATTACCGCGCCCTTTTGGGCTCGGCCAATCAGAGACAACGCCCTCTAAAGTGTCTCGACAACGCTGTCGCGAGCACAGTGGGTTGGCACGTTTACGTGCCGTTGTCGGTCTGCGGAAGGACTTCACAGTGTTCCTTATGGCATTGGGGCTGTCTGGCTGTTTAATCACCGCTCTGTTTCCGTTTGTCACGTTGAAGGCCTAATGACGTAGACGGTTTTGCATCGCAAGCTTCTCGGTGCGCTTCGTACGAAAAGGGAAGTGAATATGCGTGCGATCAAAACCAACAAATCGCCGCCGATCGCGGCCTCAAACTGCGATCATCTCGTCTACTAAGTGTGTTGAAGGGCGTGCGCTGATCTAAGCGTGACACTCCTGTAAAAAGAAAAAAAGATTGTGACGCCCCGAAAGTACTAGGTGGAATCAGCGCCTGCGGAACTAAGTGCAAGCGTCCGTTGCCCCGTTTTACCTCGTAGGGTCGCTATGAACAGCAGTCGCAGTGGAAACGCCTCTGCCTTCTGGCTTGAAGACACGTCGTCACTGGTGATGTATTCGCTCGATTCGTGTGTCAGAAGGCCCTCATGCCGTTGCGATGCATTTTCTGTGAACTCGTACAACCGAACATTTACACGATCTTGCACCGCAAGGCGTCAGATTCGCTGTGAATAACGTCACTTGCAAAAAAAAAAAAAAAAAAAACACCAGTTGTTCCAAATAAGAAACAGCGCGTGTGCACTGAAGGACGAACCGCTAATGTACGCCAGTGATCGGAAAAGAAAGACAGAGGAAAAAAAAAAAAGAAAGCGTTTGCCACACGTCAGTATGTTCATGTTGCTTGTGCGTCCGAAAATTTCATGACAGATGTTCGTTGCAAACAGTAATAATTCCAGTGTTGTTACAAACCAGTGATACACAGTTGCTGAAAGTCTTTGCATCCTAAGTCAATTTGTTTCCTGTAGAACAACAAATTTTCATTGAACTGCAGCAAGAAGCAGCCCGGCTATCAGCCCAAGTCAAGCAAGATGCAGAATTTGTAACAGATCCTTTCAAGCCATCCACCATCGACGATTCCATTGAGCAGACGGTGCAGTCGAAAAATAAGTGAGCCCATTTTTCAGAAGCTACCACCAGGGCAGCTCGAGAACCTTTCTTTTTCTTCTGCGCAGAAAGGAAGTGAATGCCGACGATGACTTCTGGCACAAATCTGCTCATGCTGCATTCAACTTTGACGACGACTCGGTAATCCAAAGTTGTCCCCAGCACGACTTTCACATGATGTGACCTAATGCTTGCTTATGCTTCCCTGTGATTGCCTGTAGGACGACGACGGGAGAAGGAATGTGCAGTCCAACAAGAGAACACCGTCTTCCGGCAACCATGCAAGGAAATTTAGCTTCGACGAATCAAACCGGGTCACCGCGGAAGCCTGTGGTAAATAGATACAGTCATAGAATGTGCCTAGGGCCTTTCGTTTTCAAGTCTGGCACAATTTTTCTTGGCCTTTGCACCCTGAACAGGCTTTATTAAAATGTACCCAGTTGATAACTTCATATTGCCTACATCGCTGGTGCTTTAAATTGGGCACAGCCCGATCTTAAGGGAAAGATTGGCCTTCCATTTTTCCTGGTGGTAAGCCATATGATAGCACCATGTACCTGTAGAGAGTGCCAAAATAGAGTAGCCTTACACACCAGCGTTCAGTTTCCATTTTTCTTTATTGCATGTCCGCGAAGGCATAGTTCACATGACGCAGAGAGAAGGAACTTGAGAAACAAATGGCAAAGAGGTTGACGTGATATCTCCTCTAAGACCCGTTCCTCTACGACGGGGTCAAGGAAAGAGAAAGAAACACTTTAATGTTAGGTAGAAACATAAGAAAAAGTGGTAGTAATGAGGAAGAAAAAAATGAAAGTGCAATGAAAGGCTTTCTTCGAGCAGACTTTCATGGTGCTGTGTTTTCGTCATGTCTGTCCATATGGCATGTCATCTGTTAATTAAGTTTGTGGTTAAAGTAACTTGAACCGAAAAAAAAAATATTGAATTCCAGGCAGACATTAAGGTGTAGGGGTGTGCAAATCGTAAATTTTGAGATGGAATTGACTACAAGTCAAGTAGTGCAAAAGTCAAATAGAATATTGAATACCTTTCAAACAGTTTTCAAATAATGAGCAGACATTTCCACAATTGATGTGAAACAATGTTCACATCCTAGTAGTATTCTTAACGTTAGCAAGTTTTTGTTTTTACATTGTACATTATGAAGTGTTGTTCATTAAGATGCATAAATAGAACATTAGAAGCTATTCAGCGGTTTGTTTGCATGCACAAAGCTCTTCAGGGAGCGTGAATTATTGCTGTATGTTTGATGGTGCACAGTTGTTGTTTTAAAATATTCGAGAAGCGTTCATCAAATTTATTTGTACTTGCGAATACTGACTATTCGATTTGGAGACCGAATGTAATGGGACACTAGTTGATTCACTGTTCGAAAGTTTGGAATATTTGCACACGCCTATAAGGTGTAATCTAACTTTTCCACGATATGTATTTATTGAAGTATATTGCATTTTTAGACGTAGAGTATAGATATGTGCAGCAATCTTGGGAAATGTGACTGAAGTCAATAGTTTGCCTAACTGGTCCGCAATGCCTTTAGACAAGTTCATGCTGTGCAGGATGCAGCGTACAACAGCAAGGTACAATACAGTCGGAAAAAAGAGCATACAATTGCCCACAATGCCTCACATACAAATAATTTCAAATGTTACATCAATTACCAATATAAACAAAAAAGGAAGTAACCCTGAACAATCATATCACACATGTAATACCAGGGCTTATTAAGGCAGCCAACCAAATGCAACATTAGTACTCTTTTTAGAGGCAGAAGCTGGTAGATCAGAGGTTAGTACATGAAGTAATAAAAAGTATTTGTTTAATGAAGAAGAAACTTGAAGTTGGTACGTTAGACTGCTGACTCAAATTTCACCTGCGTTTCGTCCTTGCCAAATCACGAATAATACAAAGCCTGGGAATGATAGGCCTCGGATATGCTTTATGTGTGAGCGGCAACCTGAGTACAATTATGTAACAAATTATTATTTTTTTCATTTTTCTTAATCATTAGGTATCACTCTACCCGCTCTCGGCTCAAACTTGAAGCGTGCAGGCCTGGAAGATGTACTACAGAAGCACGCCGAAAGGCTGAGAATCGGACACGACGATGTGAGTGTTCTAGAGTGACTGAACTAAGAGGACTCCACTTGCGTACTCCTTACACGAGCTTGTGTGCTCTGTTTGCAGGTTCCCGCAAAAGGTCTGAAAAGTACAAACACCCCGGAGGAGACTGTGAGAAACATTGCGATAGGCCAGGTAGGGTACTGCCGTCTTAGAAATGTTGTGACAGGCCAGGTAGGGCAGTGTGCATGACTATGCGTATCATGCGTGCAATAAAACAACAGCAACAGCAATGACATCGTGACTGCAAAGCATTTAATTAGCAGCCGGTCAAAAAACGACCTTGCAATGCCCAACTTAGTCCTAGAAAATGGCCAATCTGGTATAACAAAATCTGATTACGCACAATATTCTGTGGTTGGTGCAGCCAAACTGTCTTTCATTTTTTTTTTTTTCGTAATCGTAAGAAAGTACAAACTACCTTGCTGTTCTACCTTGCTACAATTCATGAAAGTATTTTTATCTGGTTGGCATTGGAAGTGAATAGACGCCCCCACATGCAATCTAGGCACATTGTAGTACCGCTGCACTGACCTGCATTTAATAGTTTTCTTTTCCTTTTTGTGTTCAGCCATACTTCCTTGGTCAGCACCGATCAAAAGAAGACAAGATTGCTCTTCTGAATGAGGCTGTGCGTGTCCAAGATGGAAACGCCATAATTGCTGTAAGTCAGTTGATCAGGTTCATTGTTATTGCTCTTTGTAAGTAGTTGAAGCATTGAAATAATTTTGTATTGTAGATTAAGGTCAGTCTAGATACAATTATAACCAGTCGCTGCAGTTGGACTTCAGAGTTTCATGTGTGTCATTGTAATTCGACTGCACCACTCATGGATTTCAATATGAAACATACCGATTGTATAGATTTTGGTACACAATGAAGGGGCTTTACTTGCCGCAGTCGTTCAGTGGACAGAGTGTTTTGTCACTGAGGTTTAGGGCCCAGGCGCTCAAGGTGGGAAGAGATGCTGCAGCTGCATCTCACCGAGGGAAAAATGCGAAAACGCACATGTGGTCAATTTCAGTGCACTTCGAAAAATCCGGGTGGTCAAAACCAATCCGGAGAGGTCTGTTACCGTGTCTATCATTGATAGGTACTCACTCATATTTATACTTGCATCTTTTTGCATTTATAGGCACTCACATACGTTTAGACTAACATCTACTCATTTGAACAGGTATTGTATTCACTCAAGGTCATAATCACACTTACTCACCCTTTGTCACTCACTCACCTTGTAAATGTATGAGTGAGCGTACTTATGAGTGAGTAGGCTGGCTTAGGCCCATGTGTTGCTTTGGAATGTCAAAATCAATCAATCAACCAACCAATCAAAGGACATTGCATTGTAGTGTCTCATCACATAGAAAGAAGAGAGCGAAATGTATGTTGCTGGGATGGGGGCTGTTTGCAGGTCTTGCTATTTCTGAAGCAAACCCTGAAGCAGTCGCTTTTCAACCAAGAGCTGATGCAGAGACCGAGGGCCGTGTCCCACTACGTCAGTCACCTTCGAGCTGTGCAGGACAACACCCAGCTGATGGATGTTCTGGGGTGAGGACGCTTGCTGCGATGCTTTTTTTGAAAACGTCGTGCATTCCCTTATTACAAACGCTCGTCTGTGACGTTTGCATCCTGCGTTACTGTTTGTTATAAGTGGGCTTGAGTGCACTTTGATAGAGCAATCAAACGCTTTGCTTGGCATTACTGCATGTGGGATTGCATTTCTAGGTTAGCTCTTGGTACGTCCCCCCTACACATTACTGGTGGCCAAAGATGAAGCCTGCCATAGCTGTTGCTCTTCACTATTCGTTTCCTTGCATTTTGCCTGAAGAACACTCCAGGTGTTGTGCTTGGTACTCACAGCATTGATATGGCACACGCCTTTTCCTTCTCGGGAAACTTTGATGCCATAATAGAAGAAAAATTATCTTTGCCACTCTGCATATCTTGCAAACATCACTGTGTGCATTGCAATTTTGGTTGTCATAGCGAAGCATTATATTGATAAACAAGAAAACTTAGCGCACAGGTCAAACTGAACATTTTTGTTCATTGTTACTTCGCGCTACAGCCGTAAGCAGCAGACACAATATTAAACAGTATCGCAGTAGTTTATCATTATGCAAGACCTGTCAAACCTAGGGTGGTTGCTTGAGCTAGTTGGTAATTCATGATCAAACGTAATGTACAGCGCGAAGGACAAGGACTGCGATAGACGACATACACAGCGCTGTGTATGTCGTCTATCGCAGTCCTTGTCCTTTGCGCTGTACATTATTTTTGTCAAACCTGTTTTTAACCTACCAATTCCAGAAGAGTACATCATTGCTTGCTGTGCTTTCTTTTTCACACCAGTATGCTTGGCAGGGCCGAGGACGCTGCCGTAAGTGTCAAGCTCAGCCGTGTAAATTTTTTTCACGTCATGTCGCTCAAACGTAAGCACTTAAGACAGACCTTGGTTCTTAGATGTTCAAGTACAAGCTTGCTGTGGAAACACCGGAGGCCGCAACAAGGCTTCGAAACCTGCAGTCCTGTTACAAGTGAGTCTGGTCCTCTGCAGAATGAATGTTTGAATGAACGAATGAACAAACAAGTGTTATGCAGTTAACTCCACGACTCCTGTGCAGATCCCACTTCCAGTCTGACCCTTCACTTGAGACGCAGGCTGAACTGGTCAGAGAAGAATTGAAACTTCTTGAAATGCAGCTAACCATAGAGGTAACTGAGATGTTTTGGTTTCTTGTTTGTTTGACTGTTTGTTTGTTTGTTTGCTTGCTTGCTACTGAAGAGCCCTGGTACGTGGTCTGCAGGAACAAGACTCAAGAGCCGAAAAAGAAGGTCAGAACATCCTCATGCAAGAGTTTCCTCGCAAGGCGCCCGTGGTCGGCACGTCCCTGGTCACAACACTTTACTACTGCTGTCTCTACCATTACAATGTCTCGAACGTAAGCTCAATATTCCTCGACCGCATTGCTCGCTCAGGATTTACCTGTGCTCCAAGATCACAGCTTCGAACACTTTGTGCGGCCTTGACAATGCTTTGCTGAATTTGACAACTGTTTTGCAGAGCCATATTGCCAGTCCAAGCCAGATGAAGGCGCTCTTCAATGTGAGTATGTGACTCTCATGCACACCGACTACTTTCAGAATAATGTGCAAGTTCCACCCATCAGCCCATGTACAGCCGAGAGCAAAAGTCTGGGGACCGGAGGTGCCACAAAAATATATGTTTTTCTGCACAGCCTAGGCATAAATGCTGAACTCGAGTGGTACTGCCTATGCGTGCCTGTTTGATCAGCGTCATGCACTAAGACAATTTCATGTTCCACGGCTGTGCTCTAAGAAGCTAATGTCTTTTGATGATGCCATGGTCTTTAAATTTTTGCTTTTGACTGTACTTCACTGCTAAGTACGAAAAGCTGGGCGCATCAGTGCAGGTGCATTCTATGGTGTTCCCATGAGTGCAGACAAACCCCACTTTTTGATAAGAAAGTTTAAATATTTTCTTGCGGTAGTGGTACATATGTCTAACTGGAAAATGTTGAGGTTTATCATGTCAGTATTACTCAAATCTAGGCTAGCCTTCGAAATTGCCAAGGTCAGAAAAAAAAATCGAGGATGCTTAAGCTTTGCCTTTAAGAGTGAAACGCCGCTGCTTAAGTCTGCACGCCGCTGAGAGCATGGTTGGCAACACGTATGTTATAATAAACCGTTCAAAATGTTTATGCGTTAGAATCATGAGGCACTTTCGCTCATTGAAATACCATACAGGTGATTTTGACAGGACCGCAGCGTCAGTTTGAATAAACTAGAAGTTCAAATTGAGTGCATGGGTTCAAATTAAGGAGATTCCACTGTACCTTTACTACTGTTACTGAACATTAAAGTAAGGTGTGGCTCCATGGTCAAGCATGTCACACTGCTTTGAAGCTGCACTGTGCTTCAAGAGACAGATTCATGACGCCATGAAGATGCACTGCACAGGAAAGTTCGTGCATAACTCAAATCCCATGTGAACTTAAAAGAACTTCGAGTCGGAGCAGTATGCATAAAAACACATGCGGCGATGTACTGTACAGCCGAACCCCAATACAATAATGAACCCAGATAAAGTGAACTATTCTCAATATTAAAGTCTCGAAACTTACTGACCTATACTCATGTAATATAACTCTCTATAACGAAGTGGACGTTGCATATATTGAACTCCGGACATCTTTTGCCAGTACCATTTTGCGAATCCAGTAGTCATGGAAGTTTCCCCTTTTTTTTTTTTTTGCATGGCTCAGGCGCATGCAAACATTATTGCCTACTACACACTTTTATTCTTGATAGCTTTATTGCTTTGTTTCTTTTTCCACTGGATATAAAACATCTGCATATGATAAATGCACCAGTTCGTTTAGGTTCATTATAGGAGAGTTTGGGTAGATCAAATTACCCAATATATATCAATCTATTTTCGGCACATAAGCCTGTTCATTATGATCATGTTTGACCGGATGTACCTGTGAGCATGTGTACACGGGCCTCGTGTGTACCAAGGTAAAAATTTAACTTTGCAATTCAACACACCCCCTGTCATGCCTTCTTTCTTACTTTATTGTCTTTTTCGCTTTTTTCTCATATATTTTGAACGAGAGCACCTCCTTCTACTTTTATGTTCCCTGCAGCTGACCGAGAAACAATTTGTCTGGACTGCTTTGGCAGCGTTAGCACAGATAAAACATTGGAAAGAAATTGACAACCTGTTTCAAGGCAAGGTAAGAGTATTCTGACAACTCTGATTATAATTTGGACAAAACTTTGTGGCAATACAAGATTCATACTTGGAGTTGACCTCCCTTGTGTGATAAAGTGTATGGAAGAATGTGAAGGACTTAGATTCTCTTCTAATTTTTTCTGCAGTCGTGGCTTGGCAAGTCGAAAATGCGATGCTGCATCGGCTTCGACAAGGCTGTTGAAATCCTGGCCAAGGCCCATGCCCCACCTGAGGTGGGCTACTACCAATTTCTGACCTTCCAGTGTGTGTCGTATTCATCTGTTTAAGCGTTGCGATGACTCGTACTTTTGTTTCTCCCAACTTCGATGTGCCGCTCTTCATATTCTCACAACTTTGTTTACCGATCTTAAATTTAAAGGCACCAGCAATATGAGCATAAGAAGAAACAATGACTTGCACAGTGGACAGAGATGTTGTAGCCATCACAAACATCACCGTAATTTTAAAATGGAGGTTGCAAACACAGGCCCAGCTTTCTTTTTTGATTCGTTGACAACTTTCAGTAGTGGCAGTTTTGCAGGCTGGTTGCTTGTGATGCTGCCATCGTCAGATCCCACAAAGTTTCTGGGAAGCGCATAGTTGCCCACAGCCCGACGTTTCCTCAAGTTAATGGCAAGTCAAGTTGAGAAGCAAGCAAAGTCAGTGCATTGTGGAGGAAAAGCAAGAGCATGCCCTATGCCTCTAAGAAGTGCCGAATCCACGTTGATACAAGCCAAGTTTCATTTGCCTAATTACCAGCTTAGGAAAGTACTGCCTCGCACTGCAATTTAGGACCATGCTTCAAAAAAAGGAAAAAGAAATGTCCTTCCAATTTTGCACTTCAAAATGTGGTAAGTATAACCACTCCCAAGGGGGAACATAGCTTTGCTTGAAAGCCAACATCACAATGTCTTGGGAAGGAGGGCATGCTACTTGGTGGCGAAGCGCTTAATAAGAGCTCCATCAAGAGCAACAGAGGCTGTGGTTAAAAACAGTCAGTTAGCCTGGCCTGCTGTGCTAAACGGTATGTATTAAGCCTGCAGTAGGCAGCTTTTTAAGAAAACAACAAATCGCAATGCAAAGCAAAGTTCACCATGCCCGATAGTAATGGCTTTTACATTAAAAAAAAAAAAAATGTTTGTGTGAGTTAGTGCCGATGTGGAACATGCACTTTAGTAGGACAAGATAAGCAGCAGAAGGCATGGCTATTATGCTTCTTCCAGTCCTTTTAGTACAGCACAATTAAAGTAATCAAATCACCCAGCCATCAGCAATCGCTGCAGTATTTATGTGCCGCGGTAACTAGGACCGTCATTTCTAAATTGGACTTTCACGCTTGCTCTTCGGTACCATCCGTTTTAGGTGTTCGAGAGATACCTCCAGATGGTTGACGATTCAGAAAAGCGACTAACGTTGGCCAAGGCGCACAAGTGCCACAACGTTGCCATTGAGGTGAGTTTTAGCCGCTAAATTACGAACGCTCTTGTTTTTGAGAAGGCTTAGCTTTGTTGGGACGGTCGAGTCCATCTAATGCTGACGTTGCTCTGACACATTACTTTCAGCAACAAGAAGACCGGTGATGGCTAGGAGAGCGAAGTAAGCAAAAAAAAAAAAAACCCGTGAAGGTGTGCTTTCGGCATGTGTGCCCCTGTAATACGTTTCTTGCTGCAATGCCTTGATTAACTGAATGACTAGCGAAACAAGCTGTACTCGATGACAACCTAAGAATCTGGCACAACTTTTGCACACAGTACTGCAGCCACCCTGCCCTCTGTGCTTCCACGCTCTGGAACATTCTTCCTGAGAGACACTGACATTGAAAGCACAGTGTTTCCTGCAAAATACCATTAGGGGGAAGTCTGGGACTGGTAACCGTACGGTAGGTGCAAGTAGCGACAGTTCAGTCAGCATAGAAATGATGGAACGGTAGACAGATATGACTAAACTTCAGCCTTCCGGCTTTATAGGGCATTGTGGCTTTGAAAATCAATCATTTTCTACTAAAGTATTCCGCTATTTATACAACAATTCGCAATGATTATGTAGGCGCACAGAAAATGAATCGTCTCGCTTTGTTTAGAAAACCTAATGTCAAGCCAAAAGCATGAAGTTAGACAAATCGATAGAATAACCATTATTCCCATGGCAGCTGAATAATGGCAGTGTCAGAGTTCCCTGGAGTAATTTTTTTTGTAACAAACTCCACGATTGAAAGAAGTTCGCCTTTGTTACGACGTCACGGAAATGAGCTAACACAACTGTCTGGCACTTATATCCCCTTCAAGAACTGATTAATTCTTGTGGAAAATTTAGATTGAAGGCTGTACTCGCAACTTCAGCAACAGTAACATGTTCAGTACGGCAGCATCTCTCGTAGTCTCGATTTCTGTGTTGGGTGACCCATCGGTAGGTCACTTTTCATGTTCACCTGGTGCATCGTGACCCGCCGGCAAGTTGTGAGGGAGTTGTTCCCCTATGGAAATTCCTCAACATACAAAGAGATGGCACCATGATGCGTCGGACCAGAAGCAATAATTTTCCATATCTGTTGATTTCGAGGAAAGATGTCGCTTGCACACTGCAAGCCACAACCACTGCAGCCACAGCCACAACCACGTTGCAGTGAATGTGTTAAAAACCTACAGAAGCAGATCAGATCAAGAACTTGACTTTCAGCAAGTTTTGTCCCATCCAGAATATGGGCTCCAAGCCTTGAACCTCAAAAATACTTTGCGTACGAAAATACACTAGACCATTTCACATGAAGTGGACTCGGAAAACTCCTGATGGCTTGTGAAATTCATCAGATTTTAATCATTGCTGTCAAAAAGAATGAAAGAGAACCCATGACATTGCCAAGTATTGGCGGCACGATCAAACACCCGGCCGTCTGAGTTCCAACTCTTCTTTTTTTCTAGCACACTTGGTATGTATTATTAAACACTTTCTCAAAACGAGTCCAATCAGAAGTGGTTTAAAGTGTCACATTTTCAGTGTCAATGTATTTATTGGCAGTTATGATTTTGAGACATTGCCTGGAGGGGATGTACCATTTTTTTTAGTTGGACGACAGTACATGTGCCACTGCATTGTTAGGTTGTCACGAACGGTAGAGCAGTGCAAGATTACGCAGTAGTGTTTTAAACAGTCAGCAGACTTTTCAGAGATCGACTGTGATTTGCATGTGTGCTGGCATTGGAAAGTTTTAGTCCAACACAAGTGTATTACCATTACCGCACGATTTGGAAACTGGCTGTATAAAGAAGCAGCATTACTGGTTGCGAACTCTTGTGACACTGCGTACAATAGTGTGCATGTCATGTGATTTCATTTGCAGACACTAGCTTACTTAAGAGATCGACAGCGGCTGCTTAGGTACAAGAGCGAAGTGCCACAACAATCTGTTGCATTCTTTGAGATTGAAAGGCTTCTCAGCGGCACGGTAAGTAGGCTTCAATGGTCATGTGTCCTTTGCGTTAGGTAGGCCACATTAATTGAGCGTCCTGCGACCGATTTTCTGCAGTGCAGACATGCAAGTCAAGATAGAAGGAGACAACATAAACACTGGTGCCGTCTGTTTTTCTTCTCTTTGATGTCATCTGCACTGGAGGCGACACGTGCAAATTTCTGTGTTTCTCCACACACGCGTAGCAATGGTCATGCGCAAATGCAAACTAGTCAGTCTCCGGATTTTCGTAAAAGTGGCATATGCTAGTTTTTTCCACAATTCTTTTGATATGGAGTTTGGAATGCTCAGCAGGTGTGTCTGCGAAACCAAGTTCACTAAGAGGATTTTGTAAAACTTGGGGCTGTTCTTGCACTCTCCAAAGCTCTCATTCATCTAAGTGCTCTAGCATACTAGTATAACTACCAATTTGTGCTCTAGCTTACATAGGAGGATTGTTGTACTGGGATGACTAATGCTGAAGGGTGCAAACAGCTACGCTGGTGACAATATTGTTTGACATTGTGTTGCAAGGCTGTCTACCAACCGGGAATTCTCGGGGATCTTGAATAGTCTAGAAATAGTCAGCAAAAATGAACGGGAAAGGAAGTGTGCCACCGCTTCTTTGAAAGAGATTGAGCTCAAAAAAACAAAGTGTTGGCTGATGCCGAGATGCAGATGTCCCTCATCCAAACCAAATTACCTCTTTAAAGCAGTGAAAGGCAACATTGAGGCGTTGTGCACAGGCTGAGAGTATGTTGGGACAGTTGAGGTTGACTTTCCAGCTGCTGGGAGAGAATCTCATTTGTGACAAAGTTCGGGCCTCATACCAATGAGCTTGCAATCAGCTGATAGAAAGAGCTCATGCTCTAACATATTTGCTTATGTATGCGTCTTTTTTTATTCGTATTTGAATATGTTCGACTCGATTTGCAATTTGCTTTACCATTTTTGCGAACCTGTTTGATTCGCTGTGCATTTTGTTAACCCCTCCCTTCTGTAAGTCAATGAAATTTACGTGACTATTTCCAGTTAGAACTGCCACATGCATGTTTTGGTTCCCTAGCTTTGCCAGAAAACGTACACGAGTATGGTATAGCACATTATATATTATGTACATTACATTACATACTGTATATTATATGCACATTATAGCACATTGGTGCAGCAGTGATTACAGAACTTTGCGAAAGGCATATTGTGCTTGATGTAATTTGTTCCTTTTCTCTCCAGGCTGTTAAGTGGAAGAACTGAAGCCACCTTTTTTCTTTCACTGTAAATAAAAAAAATCTGGGTTTTTGTGTCATACACATGAAAGAAGAAAGAAGCGGCGAGAAACAAAAAGTGTGTCTTGTTGTTCATACCTGTTTGTATGTAACAAAAATACAGCTTTATAATATCTTGAAATATTTATTGCTTGAAAAATGTTGGCATAACAATTATGTGTACATACAAAGCGTTAACATTACACAAGTCCTAAACTCTGCAACACAAACAAAAAAGGCTCGGCCAGGGCACACGGTTGCATCGATTCTTGCAACAAATACAAAAACATACATGCTCTTTGGTTTAAGATCAACTAAATGCCATCCTACTCATAAAGTAGAAGCTGTTCTGCGGTTTGCAGCATATCACAGATGTAAACTATGTAGTCCCACATAGCCAGTAAAAGCAATCCTACTACAGATA
Organism: Dermacentor albipictus; assembly: GCF_038994185.2. Lineage (NCBI taxonomy): Eukaryota > Metazoa > Arthropoda > Arachnida > Ixodida > Ixodidae > Dermacentor > Dermacentor albipictus. The sequence continues at coordinate 28,852,771 of NC_091827.1, forward strand.
AATACACATTGTGATTTAAAAAGAGGATGCACAAAGTTGCTCGTAGTAGTTACATTAAAATAAAATGCGACTTAAGCATTTAGGCCACAACAGATTGTGACACCAGCAGCCATTTTCCTGCACAACCATTGTCTGCGCTTTTAAACTCGGCCAGGCTACCGGCTCTTCCGGTCACCAAGGGGTTAAATTAGATGAGGAAAAGCAGCTCTCAGAAGCTTCTTCAACTCAGTTTAAACTTGGCTTCCATTATCACAATTTCTTTTTTTGGCAATCAACCTTACAATGAATGAAAGAGCAATGATGTCACTAAACCCACCACTTGACTTTTTGCAATCAATTCAATGACTACTGTACTCGCTACTGCTCACTAGTGTGCTCAAAGCCGCGGAATGTTGTGGATGAAGGGCATCTCTGACATGAGCCGGTCACTCTCCTCTGGACTGGTTCCCTTGTTTGCCATGAACACCCGTATCAAGAATTCCGGCATGAGAACCTGGTTCAAGTAGTCCCCATTCTGCAAAGGAAAGCATGGTCATAACCTTGTCTGTCTGACTCCCTTCCCATAGTAACATTGTTTAGCTATTCAGGTTATTCGTAGTGGAAAAGAAGAAACTAGGCATTTCCTGCTGACTGCACTAGCTATCTAGCATCACAGCTGACGCCTGAATTGCAGAATAGGAGTGAAAAGCGGAATCGAGGATAGGATACAGCATAGGTAGGAGGCAGGAACTTACACCGTAGTGTAGGCGCCGTTAATTTCGAAGCTGCGAAAACCGGAAAAAATTGTGAGGTAAGCGGAGTTTCGAGATGAGTGAAATTAAGGAAATGGAAGCTTGCTGGCCACGCAGAGACCACATGGAGCCTTTCCAAAATGGGGCCAGTAATATTCTCGGTCGCTTTGGCGTGCGTCGGCACTGGACACATTGACCCGAGTCTACAGGCAACGGAACTGCTGGCACCACGCCAAGACAGCGTACTTGGCACGGAGTCCGGACGATCGATCCTAAAGTAATATTTGAAGCCGGTCATCCAAGCTTAACCGGTTCCAGACACCCAAAAAAGCTGGCGCCACTGCTTTCTGCATTGTAATGAATTTCGGACAATTTCATCTTGAAAACGGAAACTGAACGATCGAAGAGTGCACCGGCCACTAGCAGGTGCCTGCAAGTGACGCAGCATTTGCACCTCACCCTAACGAGAGCATGAAGTGAGCGTCCTTATCAAGCTGTGATTTTGCATGCAGGCTTCTTACGGGTGCAGTGCATGTGCTGATCGCACCTGCTCGAAAGTGCCGATCATCTTGCTCAAGGTCACGATTAATGCACTGCGACGACATTGATGTGCCACTGACAGCGTCCTAAATTAGAAGTAAAAAAAAAGAAAAAAAAACAAGATAAAGGTGAGACCAGCTCACTGCTGCATGCGTGAGGCTACGACAAAAAGTGGCAACGAGGAGTCAAGCAAGTGTGCATAAGTGGTGATAGGAAGAAAGGGGGCAGGCAAGTGGAGAGCGCGGCTCAGCTTGGCTTCCGGCTTGGCTAGCGAGCTGCCAAGGGGGAAGAGAGAGTGCAAGCAACGACACCATCAATGCTGCCTCGTTGCCGTTTGCCTGGTATTTTTGAAGTCGAGGTTTCAAGATAGCTGGAGTCCGACACAAAAACTTTTCGAAATAAGAGGCGAAAAACACTTGGACTGACGACGTCATGACCGGAAAAAAATATTTTGACTTGAACTCCAATATCTTGACCGTCTCTGACATCTCGATTGACAAGAGTTTACTGTATATGGTACATCACTAAGTATGTGGCTGTGAACTGTACAGAAGTGTATAGTCCTCTCACTATCGTTGCACTCTCCCTGTTCTTAAAAATGTTGCAGTTTCGCCTGAAAGATGGAGCATCGATTGCGATAGAAAATTATTAGACAGCGATATGAAGTAATGATAGTAGTTTTATTGGCAGTATAAACTTGTAAACATTCGCTTACTAGCTAACTGTGAACTAACTGTGAACTGTGAACTAACTGTGAACTAACTGTGAAGGCAAACGTGAACAAATCTCACTCGATTAATGCGGACATTTGCTGTCGGAACGCTGATGTAATGAAGAGCGGCAGGAGCAGCGAGGAAGTTGCCCTTCGTGCTGCCTATCACTCTAACGTGAACTAAGTGACGAGAACACAGCACACACGAAGCCATCAGCCCTCGAAGCACCTGGACTATGTACCCACTGCATACTTCTTTCAAGATAAAACCATTTGCGGCTGCATTTAGCTGCACCATGCGCAGCTGCCGCTGGAGTTTATACTTTGCTCCACAACTTGTAGCACAGTCTATAATGCTATATTGTTAAGACTGGACTGCTTTAACATCACGCAGCAGTTAGAAAGGAGACTGATAAATTGTTCATGAGGTTCTATTCATGCCAAGTCATTGCTGATCCTACAGCCACCCCCCCACCTTCCCCTGCCCTCATTAAACAAGCTAAATGACTGCTAGCAGGAGAATTAGAATAATGGTCATTCTGAGAGTGAGGCAGTCATTTGACCAAGAGTGCAAGCAGGTTGGGTACTGGTGTTTAAAACATAGCAATGCTTGTTCTATTGCGGACAAGTGAAAGCCAAACAGGCAACTTTAGATCAGAGCACAAGAACTGGAGCATTATGCATAAGAAATCACTGCACTCTATTAGAATTTCGATACAGGACGCACTGCTAATTTCAGGAAAAAATGCGATTGCACCGATCCACCTTTTCCAAGTTCGCATTTCTAAAAGCAGCACAGTTAGCGCAATGCAAAGACTGGAAAGGACCGGGTCCGCACTTCGTAACATTCCATTTCATTTACTCTTCACCTGCCGCACCAACTTGCTGATCCCTATAATAATGGCAGCTTTGAGGGGGGGGGGGGGGGGGGGGGGGAGGTGCCTGGGCCAATGGCAAAGGTAGAAAATAGTGTGAAACAAAATGGATCATTAAATGATATGGACCCTGAATTGCAACCATCACAGTATGGTGACACCTTCGCTGTTTGATGCTGGTGTTTGCGGGACTAGTGATATCACAACCGTCGGACCACTTGCGGAGTAGTGCAGCCCTCTTAAGAACATGCCCACAGGCTTTACACCAGAGATTACATCCTACATCGGTTACAGAAAGCTTTACCCACGTGCCAACGACCGCAAGGTAAGTTTGCCCAGCAACAGTTCCCAAGCAACTCCAACTATCAACTCACCACTCCCTTCTGAATGTACTCCTCCATGAAGAGGTTCATGATGATGCCCATCTGTTTGTCAGAGAACGGCGAGAAGAACACCTGGTAGGTGAGCATCCCTGCAAAAAAAAAAAAAAGGAGCCACCCATCAGCGCACTTTGCATTGCCTTAACGAAGCAAAAGCACAAATGAAAGAAGACTTACTTTTAGCCTTTCCACCCTTGTAGTAATCGCTGCGCCTCCAGCTTTCAACCTGTAGTGAGAGAGAAGCAATGAATTTAGAATTAGCGAGTTTGCGAGTAGTTTCATTCATGCGAGTGTATTTTCTATCTAGATGCATCGGCTTTTTGAATTTGCAGGCTGCTTGAAGGAAGGAAAAAAAGTGAGTGGGAACCATCGGAGGATGGTTGTCGAAGTCAAGCTAAAGATTCCCACTAGACTTGCTGAGGTATGCTGCTGGGGTGGGGGTGCTATGTTAATTAATGCTATGAGGGGTGAGGTTGCTGCGATGTTTCACTGCCTCGAGGGTCACCCAGCATTACAGACCACATTAACACCGTTGAAAGAGCACACCATGCACTGGTATCGATATCAGGCCTATGAAGTCGGTCACTTCTGATTACACCATCTCGAGAATCGGCCCAGTTTACACGACCAGACAGCTGTTCATGCGGAACTGGAGGAAGAGCCAGAAGAAGCCTCTCTTTAAAAGTTGTATGCATTGCTAAAATCGCATGCCATTCTAGGCTTCTTTCGAATTTTTTTGTGGGGCAAATGGGAATGTTAGCTATGAACGCCGGTTTCCTCTCTGCAGCTGATGTGACCTTGGTTAGTGTGGCACAAAGGAGACATGCTCAGCCCCGCAGTAAGAAAGGAAAGTAGGAACGAAGCTTCCTGGAGAGCGTGATAGGGTCCTCACTTTGTGAATTTGAGTACATTTTGTTTGCTTTTTTGTACATTATGCAATACATGATAATCTCTTGCACATGCAAAGCAATAGCGAAATAGTTGCAGCACAATGTGGAGTGGTAGTAATTCGCTCCACAGTAATAGAAGCTTATCTGCATGAAAATCCTGGCTGATGCTTTTACCGACTTTAACCATTAATGCGTTGCCAACATGCTGGCAAATCGAGAGCAAGGACTGTTTTGCTTTTAACTGACTGGCAATTGTAAGTTGGAAATGTAAGTTAATTTAAATCATCTCCATAGCTACAAACAACTTAATGACATGAAAGCAGTTATTGCAATGCCAGGTAGGCATGGAATGACCTGTGCTGGACTCCATGGCTAATGTTGCACGGCACATTTGGGAAGCCGATGAATTAGTGCTTAGACCTGGGACGCAAGGACACTAATTAAATAGCAGCCTTGCATCTAGTTCAAAATGTGTTTCCCATAGACTGGGCAACTTACATGGGTAGCCACTCCTGATTAAACAAAGAGCCATGTGCAAATATTCAAATGGAGTTATTTCCTAGGGTGCTTTACCTACACGAAGCTAGGAACTTTGTATTTTGCCAATCAAGTCATTTACACCGAGTTTCCTTTGGTTACAAACTGGGCCAAGTAATGGCATTCTTAATACCTTTTAAGTACCATCTAACCATCCTTGTTGCATTAACATCTTGTCAAAAATGTATGTTGTGTCGCGTGTCTGTCATTGCAACACATCCTTCACATGTCTTCAAACATTTCATGGTATGGGACTGTGGATGCAGATTCCCATTTCCAGGCAACACAAGGGCACCGAAATATTGACAGATATGGTGGCTTAAAAGCTCTCCGTAAAAACTGTACCCAAGTATAACGCAGGTACACCCGCGTCTGTGAGATGCACATCTAAAGAACACCACGAAATTTGGACGTCTCTCTTGTAAGGTCCAGTAATTGCGGCTGCTTCCGCTTGTTTAATTTATCCATCTGCAGCGATGTATAGCGATGTATTCAGTCTTTCCCCCTATCCCAACAATACTGATTTTGATAATAGTGAGGTGATCTGCGCAACTTCAGAGCACATCACCATGTCGCGACTTACGGTGACCACGGTACGGAAAAAAAAGTTGGGGACAAGAGTGTTACACGGTTGGGCACATTTAATAAAATTAGAGCAGCAATCGAGAAAACGTTTACTAACTAGATTTCAGGGACAATTTGGCAATGGCTGCACGAGTAATGAGGCAGCTGGCATGGCCATTAGAGCATGCCTACCATGGTGACAAAGGCGAAATTGTTTTTTGTCATAAATGGCATTAGAACATTCGTTCAATGGACAGACTATACAAGCACTTTCCACAAAGCCCTTATGTTGTCTTTTTCCTGTACAATACAACCATTTATAATGAAAATGAGTGTTTAGAAAAAAAAAAAAGCAGATATGGTTTCACGTGTTGCCGTTTCACGTAACTTTGATTTGATTATTGGTTTTCTTTATGGCATAAGGGCCAGTTCTGGCCAAAGAGCGCAAAAGGCATGATGCAGTGAGTGAACAATGGTTCATGAATTCAAGGATGTAACATGGCTGTAAAGGGGCCTAAAATCACTCGCTGTATAAATGCGTAAAATATGTATGCACTAAAATGCGACAATGACAACTAAGGTGTGCTATGGCCATAAAACATACATTGTGGAGTGATCATAAGATAAAAGTTTCAAGCGTATGCAAGTAGCACTGATGTACCACACCCTTGGGTGCAAGAACGAAGAAGCACATGCTCTAAATAATATAGCAGCAGCAGCCTCCCACAAGAGGCTGTGCTACATATCACTTGGGTGTATAACAAGTAGTACACAAACATTGTATAACAACTTTGCGAAGGCAGAATAGGCAGCCCATGCTTTAAACCTTGTACTGGCAAACTAAAAAGAGCCACCTGTTCATGTAAATCTGATACTGAAAGACATAGCCAAAGCCGCGAAGCCAATGACAGTACCTTCCCCGCGATAATTCCTTCCATTTCGGGCAAACTCTTCTGGAATAGGTAACGTAAGTGTCTCTCCTCCAGGTCTTTCACGTCTCTGCCCGTGGTGGAGAACAAAGAGATGAAGATGGGTTAGAAAACCTGTACAACAGCGAAGCCCTCCCCCGAAAAAAAGGCAGGAGTCTTTGTGCATCAAACAACACTTTTATTTTACAGGTAAAGAACCAAGACAAATGTTCAGGCTGTCACTGCTAAGACCATGCTAAGCAAATACACAGCTACAAAACAACTGCAAGTCTTTCCAATTTCCCAGCCTTGCAACCAGAACCTATGAACCATTAGGAAGCTATGTCAAAAAACAGCAATACACTCCTTACGCAAAATATAAATAATATAAAATACCAACAAGATTGTCAGCCCCCTTTCAGACCCCTGTATACTGCTGATATGTCTGCTGACGCATTGTCGTAGATTAAAAAAAAAAAAATTTCATTCTGGAGTGTTGCGCGCCAAAACCACGATCTGATCATGAGGCTCGCCGTAGTGGGGTACACTAGATTAATTCTGACCACCCGAGATTCTTTAACATGCACACAATGCACAGTACACAGGCGATTTTGCTATTCACTTACACCAAAATGTGGTTGTGGCGGCCTTGGATTTGGTCTCGCGACCTTGTGCTTAGCGGTGCAACGCCACAGCCACAAAGCCACCATGGCGGGTGCCGTAGCTTAACCTTGCACACGAGGCCATCTAATGCACTGGTGGAACAATGGTTTGTTTGGTTTAACTTGCCATCTGCCCAGCGAAAGCACACTTTTGATATCGTGTGTGAGCAACCATTATGTTAGGATGGGGAACCTGTGGCAGGCAGAGGTCCATTATGAAACGTTCCGAGTATATATTTTTTTGATCAATTGTACTTTTCCTGCCTAATTACCAAAACATTGCCCAATACACCCCTTTTTCTGATAAATTACAAGTGTTGGGACGTCGGCAGTGACAAGGGATGCTATGGTATATCCCTAAGCTACACCGGGATGCTGTACTACAAGGCTAACAGCCCACTCAGAACCCCGACAGCACCTTTACTGTGCAATAAAATCTCACAACCAGTAGAGCACAGCTAATGCAACCAGGTGGAGCTCCCCCAGCTTAGCGCTCGGCAACGGAATGCCAGACGAGCGCTGCCCCTACAAGAAAAAAACGCACACTGTCCCGATGCAACACATAAACGCAGAATTAGTGTTGAAGTAACATTATTTGGCAGCTGGTGCTTGAAACTATACAGGTAACTGATCACGAGTTCTCGTGATCAGTTGGCATTGAATTCGAAGCAACAGCTGGCAAGTTAACGCTTTGCCAAGAGAGCGCAAACAGTGCATCGAAACAAATAGATCCCAAGCAGTGGCCCTGGTGGCCACTGAATTAGCGAATTACTTGGGGGCTGAGTACGTTCGCTGGGAAAGCTGGATGATCGCAAACTGCGGCGAGTGGCACAAACAGGTGGGGTCTGAACGACATGTAAAGATGGAATTAGAGCTGAACTTGACCCAGCAGAGAGAGATATTGCCAGTCCATGAGCTATATTACTGTTTCACGGAATACCGGAAACATCAAGCACTAATGGCGCCATCTTGCGAATGCCGAGTTCAAGTCGGTACGTAAAATCAAATTCCAGCGACCGCGTTATCTGTGGCTGCTAGTGTAAAAGCACTGGTAGCAACCATCATTAGCGTGCAGTCACTTTTTCCTTTTCGATTGTGATGAGGACACCCATGCAATTCAAATATGTTCCCCACATACGTTCCCTACATGTGGCTTAACCTAGTGTCGCAAGATGTCGCTAACAGCGCTGCTGCCATTTGGTGTCCAGGACTAGCATAGGGACAAGCTAGAGCATTCAGCTATGCCAGTCACAAGTTCGACAGTAGTAGCTACTTCTTTGTGCCTGTATACCACACCTGCTTGCACTGCTCGTCGCCAGTTTTTCATTTTTTTGGATCTGCCCGTCGTGAAACGTACGGCCAAGAACACGACTCACCAAATGATTGCTTCCGCAGACACCCTAGTGGCCAGAACGAGCATTCCACAAATGTAGCAGCTTTGCAAATGCTTCCAACTGGCCATTATGCAAAAAAAAAAAAAAGCTGCGGAGAATGCAGTGTTCCTACAGATCCTTTCGTTTGTTTCTAACAGCACAAGAGTTGAAAGTCATTATTTTGCAACAACAAAAAGTTGCGTAACTATATGCACGAGAAAATTTGAGACAGATGGGTCCGAAAGGGATGCAAGGTCGAAAGCCATGCAGATACATGCATGACTGATGGCCACCCAAGAAGCACAGAAGATATCTGAACTCAAATTCAGATTCGATTTTGAAATAGCTGATGTACTATTAAGGACAGATCAAGTGCAAACAGCACATTTCAAACAGAAACATGAGACGAAGAAATTTTGATGGTTCTCGTGTAAGGGTTGATATGTTTTTCCGTGCAATGAATAGTGCGTGGCACGTCAAATGTTTTAATCAACACACTAGCCTAACCTAAATACCAACCAGTCCCTTAACCTTGAGCACAATCTTCCAGCTCTACTAGTCTGATTTGAAAGCTTCCATCAGGGTTTCAATTGAATTGTCCATGATAGCACATTCAACAGAGCTGATATAGTACATTAGGACATAAACAGCAACATCAACAAGGACAAAAAGACTTCACCAATTTAGTGTGAAGTTTGCCTCCGTCCAGTCTCAAACAACTGAAGGGAAAAAAAAAAAAGCAAGCTGGCACCTTCATAGCTTCCAAATAAAATCGAAGCTTGATATAGAGAATTACTGAATATAAATACTATAAAGTGTTTATCGCCGATATTGGAGTGCAACTAATACACACTTGCAATGAACATCGAATACAACACAAGTATTTTCGCATCAAACATGACTTCGTGATAACGAGGTTTATATACCATGTTGCACAGCAAAATAAACATGCTACAGAAATGTCAAGTTTATAGTAGTGTGTCACGTTATAAAAACTATGAAGGTGGAAACCGACACAATAACGTAGAATCAATCAAGTAAGTGTGCAGGCCTTGCCACAACTGTGTCGATAGACAAGTTTTTTTGTTTCTGCTTTTCGGGCAGTAAATACTACTCACTTTGCTAGAAAGCAAGCGCATAGACCCTTTTCTTCGCACTGTGGCAGAAGTGTGTTTGTAACACCAGGAAAAATACAGTCGTATAAGTTTGGCACCCAATTTTGCCAAGAAAGAAACGGCGTTGTTTCCTGTAGCCAATTATAAGTACTACTATCTGTTCTCAACGTGTTCGAATAAGAAACGTGCACTGTGCCGCGAGATCCCATATGCAGTATTTGTGTATTTTGGAGTAAAATTAATTAAGGAAGCTACATTTTTTTTCTTACTGCAGAGCTAAATTGTCACACTATTCCAAATTACTATTATGTTTGTTACCTACTGAATTTAGTGCGCTGTTCCAGCGGACAAAACCGAAATTCTCTCTGGAACTGTGCATGTAAACACACAGTTTCCATGTAAACATTAAAAGGTCCTATAAAAACTTTTTTAAGGCATACTGAGGTACTCAAAATCCACAGACTTCTGAGTGAATTGTTTGGCACATGTCTTTTGTAGCACTTCCTTTGAATGCTCAGATTCAACTCGAGTCATCTGGTATGCAACCATATGACTCCCGATTGGGCATTTCTGCACATTAGCGCATTCACTCAAAGTGACACCACGCATGTCTGTTTGATGGAGGTACCCAATTGGGCTCTGAATCAAGGTTGTTAAAGGCTCACTCACACTATACCGACAGTGTTTTTTACCTTTGTGTCGGCGTCTATGTCCCACTGTACCAATGGCGATCTCTCCGCCAACCGTCGGCAGATTGTCGGTGTCGTAACAGTGTGACAGAGACGCCGACACCGATAGAGTCGCCTATAGTCGGCAGACCGAAATTAGTGTCAGGTCGGCCTTGTGTGAATGAGCCTTAAGTGCTCTAGCACAGATGCCACTGCCCCCCACCCCTCCAAACAAATCGCACAGCTGTTTCTAACAAGACCGCAGGGAACAACCGGATGCATGGGAACAGCCAGAATTACGATGGCCGGCCCGGGTACCTTGCGTTCCGAATTTCTCGCTCCACCCTGGAAGACGGCACAAATGTGTTTGCGGGCTGGTTCTTGGTTTCAGGCACCTCTGGCAGAGGGGAAGAAGAGTATGTTGTTGTGGAAACGGCGGAATTCGTCTCCCGTTTGGGCGTCGGGATGTACGTTGGGATGTACTCCAAGGTCGACTGCTGGTGCCGTGCGGAGCGGTTGACGGCCTCTGGAACGTACTCCTCATAACGACCGCGTGAAGGCTTTGCAGCACTCGAAGACCCAATGCTTGAGGGTATGTACTCGAATGCCGGGTCTCTCTTCTTGCGTTTCTCCTCCTGTGTTTGATATCGACAACCGGAAGAGAACCATTCAATCTGAGGTCTCGGACTACTTTCTATGCCTTGCAAACAGAAAGAACATCAACAGACACACATTAAGCCACAACAAAATTTCGCTTTGGCTAAATTGGCAAAGTTGCATGGCTGATGAGTGTTTATTTTTTTTTCTATAAACAACCTTTAAACAGCCTGGTGGTTAGTGGCCATGCTGCAGATTTCAAGCCACGGGATCTGAAATTTTCAGCGTGCAACAAGCATTGCTCAATCACCGACGTCTTGTCAAGCGGCCGTGCTGGTTTTCAACATTCAGAGTTCTACATAATTTCTGGCAAGCTATAATGGTGCCATCTCATTTTGTTTCGGTAACAAAAACAACCTTTGTAGCTAGCTTTAAATGATGCATCCATTAGTATGTCAAATGTAAAATTTTGTACTGGGGCTGGTCCACATCCGCAACATCTAAAACTAGACAGTTTTTTTTTACACAGTTCAAACTTCAAAAGCAGTTCAAAAGTAACTGCTGGTGTCACACCTTCGACTATCCCCCACCCCCAACTTCCCTCCCCCCAAAATGCTGGAGAAAGTGAGGTTCTTGATTCAGCCACATAATTACCACAAGGACCAAAGAAAGCATGCAAGAATCTTTCATTTGTGACGGAGCACTGATGTTCGCCTGCGTGTTTATTATAAAGGAAATTAGAATGGAATGCCATTAATGAGATCTGAACCCACAACCTCTCCACAATGAATGTGGTGCTCCAAGATTAAGCTATGGTAGCAGCTGTCATACATAATATTGCCTCGGGTGTTCCCAACACTAATTTACATTTGCATATATATAGTTTCCAGGAATATGGAAAAGAACAGATATATGCATTTAATAAATAAATTTACTAAGTCACCTAATTAGTGACAAGGGCATCAGTCGGAAATTTGTGGCTGACGTTAAGAAATACCTGGTGTAAGTCGTTTTGACAAGTGCACTTTGCATGCTTGTTTATGATAAGCTAGAAAATGAGGCATGCTTGGAGGAGCTGTCCAAAGGAGGCAGCGCAGAGACAGCTCATGCACAATGTCATGCAGAGAGCCTTCCGTGAAACGCAGATGCAGTCTGCCAGCAAACGTGTGCATTCAGCAAGCTTCCCGACACAAGGACAACACCTGCATTTGGTAGGCAATGCATTGCACAGAAGTAGCACAGGATTGGGCAACACACAGCAGCAGGTGGCCTGCTCGGTAATCTTACTCGGTAGATCGTTGTACAAGCACACACAAGCATAGCAAAAAGCTCGAAGAGTCGATTCACCAGGCACTTGGCTGCAATGCTTCCTACCACAGTTTTGAAAGGGTAATCCTTAGTATGTGCTATTCTTGGCCTGTTCTGGACCACAATGTTTTAGACACTACCAAATTCTGCCATATTGTAAGGTTGGCCATCTTGTCAACTCTGCCTGGTTCACTGAGTGACTGAGCCCTTTGTGGATGGCTGAAAAGGTAACATGGCAGAATTCGACTGGCCAACGTACAAGCACACATAAACAGATGCAAATTTGTTGATGTTTAGCGCACAATGCCATGTTCTTGCCAGGTAGTATGCACTAACGAGGTCTCACTAATTTGATTTATGTAATTTGAAGATTATTTAAAGTTGCTTAACTATCGTTGCACGCTTGCAAGGTTTTCGACATTAAAAGCACGACCAACCTGTCTTATCGGTGATGATGGATTGTATGACGCCTCAGGCATTGTCGGTGTCCGCCGGTAGGAAGGCATGTAAGACTCTCGATGTGGCGGTGTTCTCGTCAACTTGGAAACTTCGTCATCCGAGGTGGCAGTCGTGCCAGCTGGTTTTGAAGGCACACTTTCTTCATCTTCTTCGGCCTCTGTTGCCAGCCTTGCCACGGGAGTTGGCTCGTATGAGTTGATCTCTGGGGAACTTCGCGCTGCTTGTTTCGCCATGTCAATAGCTGGTGCATCATCTTCGGTCGTGGGCGACTTGCAGGAAGTCTCTTGCCTCGGCTTGTCGTCATCGCTCTCATCGCTGTTCTCATCGTCTTCAAGGAACAAGCTCTTGGAAAGCACGTTTTTAGCTTGTTTCTGCCTCTTCGTACCTGAAGGTGCAGCTTGAGACGACTCTTTCTTGCTCCGAAAGTCATCCAGGCTCTCCCTTTTAGAAGCATTGCTCTTGGACGTGTGCGAGACGACCCTTACGTCGACCTGCTGCGTGGAGTCCGGCGATCGCCTGGATGTTTCGTCACGTTCCTTCTTCTGCGCCACCCCTCCGTCAGAGTCGTCAGAGTCGTCGATGCCGCAGTCTGTCAGCAGCTGTTTTATGTTTGCCTGCTTCATCTTGCTTTGTTTAGGCTTTTGCTCGCGACCCTTCTGCTCGTGAGACCTCTTTGACGAGGACTTCTCCTCTCTGTGCGACGATGACTTCTTTGGTGGAGAGTGCCGCTTATCCCGGTGATGTCTGCTCTTCTCTTGTGTCGACTCTTTCTCCTTTCCGCTTCTGCTGGACTTTGACGACTCCTTCTCGGCCTTCTGAGAGTGAGACGCTGCACTTCGCTCGCGCGTCTCCTTGTGCTCGGATCGGGTCTTGTGCTCTTTCTCGCGAGAGGAGCTGCTGCCGCGGGAGGACGCCACCACTACTGATGCATCATGGCTCTTCGTCTTCTCCTTTTCTCCTCGATGTGAGGACGTCTTCGGTTTGTCGGAGTCTCTCTGAGCCACTTCTCTTGGAGCCACTTCCCTCGTAGCCGCTGAAGCCACTTCTCTCGGAGCCACTTCTTTCGGAGCCACTTCTCTCGGAGCCACTTCTCTCGGAGCCACTTCTCTCGGAGCCACTTCTCTCGGAGCCACTTCTCTCGGAGCCACTTCTCTCAGAGCCACTTCCCTCATAACCACTGAAGCCACTTCTCTCGCCACATCGGCTCGGTGGTCATGATGGCGGCTCCAGCCTGACCGGACAGATGGGCTGCCACCTCGAGAGCCCGCCGCCGCTGACTTGGAAACCTGGGTGGCTGAGACTCTGTCCTCTACCTGGTGGGTCGCATCTTGAAGGGGGACGCGCTTCTCAGGAACTGGCTGTGATAGTGAAGCAAATTTTTTGCCGTCGCCTTCTGCCTTGTTGGGGTCCTTTCGAATGTCGCTGCGAGTAGGTGGGGCGAGCTTTCTTTCCCGACGTTTTGACTTGTGCGCTTCAAACTAGAAGTAAAAAGAAAAGAAAGGGGGTTGGAATGAGGTAACACGTCTTAACACATCGCAACACATTGCAAGCTGAATCTTCACTACATTTATTAGGAAGCCTGAACACTTCAGTGAAGTGCAAGTTTCGAACTATGGGCGCTGCTGCATGCCTCTCGCAAAACCCAGGGAAAAGAATGCTTACATTTTCACTCGCACTGTTGCTTTCGGAGTCGGAGCTGCTGAGATGCCGCTTTTTCGATTCCCTACGATCCAGTCTAAAAACAATAGAATGGCCACATTTCAGCATCACATTTTGATACCAAAATCAAGAGTGCCAAATCTGTTCAAGTTTCTACTTTTGTTTCCCATAACTTTGGTAACAGACAGAGGCAATCAAAAACAAGCCACAAACATCAACTGGAGTACAACATTTGACTGAGCACAACGGACCATTATAAGGCATTCAAGAATTGTTGGAAAAATATTTGTATCTACAAATATGTAGTGACTATTCGATTCATTATTCGAAAGTTTCAAATATTCGGCCACCCTCTATCTATTATATGTCCTACACGTCGCACAACCTACCCAGCTCCACCTACACAAGTAAAGTTACTCACAGCCTCTTCAAAGCTGCCTTTTCATCAGGAGTCTTTGGCCGTGGTACTGTGGCAGGTTTGAAATAGCTGCTGATTCCTCGTGGACTGTTGTTCTGGGACGTCTGGCTGTTTTGAACCTATTGATGAAGGGAGCGAGAACACCTCACTGAGACTTCGTAACACAGAAGCAGTACGAAGGGCTCTCATAAATTTTTTATTATTGATACACCGCCACCAGCAGCGATCCGCAGAGAGCGGATCACGAGTTCAAGCTTCAACGAACTTTCTCAATAGTCACTGCCATTTTTCGTTTTGATGCCCTAGCGGTGTTCCAAGGTACTATACAAGAAAAATAATTTTATATTCCGCTAAAAGTGGAGAGATGTGTGCTCATTTTGAAGCCTATTGTGTACACCTCGGATTCCAAATTTGCGTTATTGATAACAGGAACTTTATCAATGCCACTCATACTGAATTGCTGCAGTTGCCTTGTGCATGCAGACAGGCGAGACATGTGACTTGGGGGACGGGAGTATTTTGTAAGTGTCCACCTAGTGGACATGTCCATTTCGTCTGCTGCTGGAGTGAGTTCCGATTGGCTGGGTTGGGATACGTGTCAGAGTGAGACAGTCCCCAGCAAATCAGCACTTCAGCAGCAGACGAAAAGGACATGTCGACTAGGTGGACACTTCCAGAATACCTCCCCCCAACCTGATGACATCGACACCATCTGCAATAGAGCGTCTTCTAAAGTTTCAAGCAAAACGAGGAATTTCAGAGAGGCAACAGACACCAAATTACTACTAGTATAATAGGCCATGCATAAGGTTCCATTGCGATGCTCTGCATATGAACTGGGTCGCTCAGATCAGGGACTGTATTATGTAGATTTTTTTCTTTTGTTTATACTCATTACTTGTCACCTGTTGCATGAGTGACAGGTACTGCCAATAACAATGTTTTAGTGTCATGTCAGCCAATGACAGAATACAAAAAGAAAGAGAAAACTACAATTAATAAATAAATGAAGCAGTGCATGCATCAGTTCCTTGGCAAATGCTTAAATGCAGACTTGGAAAAAGCTACAATTGTCCCACAGAATGCAATGAGGGCAGCTGTGCCTGAACTAGTGAACACCATCTGGTCCATGCTCTCTGCTATGGCTGGTGCCATCACATAAACTATTCTTAAACCATGTTCCGAGCGCAAGCTTGTCAAAATGCAGAAAAATGCGCACATACCTTGGCCTGTTGTGCCAATTCGCTAGTCGTCAAGCGCCGTATGCTTACGGTCAATTCCGACTTGAGCACAGCTTTCCTTTCGAACATCCCACCTGAAGCAGCAAAAAGAGATTCATCAAAACACGGATGCTGCAGACCTAAGCGCCCGAGCTGCAAGCAGCCAGAACTGTTAGCTCTGGAAACAGGCGACCTCACCGTAATCTTTAAATTTGCAGATGGATTCGTCAACGTGTTTGGCTTTCCTCGCTTCCCACTTGGCCTCGTCCTTGCGCGCCACCATGACAAACTTTGGGAGGTTGGCTCGTTTCTTCATGTTGTAGGTCACCTTGACGTCATCTATGGATTAATGAAACGGAGACAAGCAATTGCAAAAAAGAGAGAGATATTAAGCAAAAAACAAGGACGTCACTTCAAGAAGAGCACACAGTATATAACACCTGCTACGAAGTTTGTAGTATAGGGACGCTACAATACACCACTGTTCAACTCAAAGAGAACTTGTATGCGTATGTGTGGTCAAGCATAGTTGCCCATTTTCGTGATATCATGGTGGAGGTGACGTTCTTTCAATACTGGAGTCTCTTGGGAATGAGCAAAATGAATAAGGGAATCGGAGGGGTTTGATTCTAATGTAATTAGTATTCTCTGGGTATTTCGAGCACTTCCCATCAAAGCTATGTGCCAATGCAGACCAGCGTCAGCGCTGCGTGATTTGTTTCCCAGTACATTATCACCATTTTACTTTTACGTGCGATGTGCGGGAAATGCGATTCCATTCCTGCAAATGCCACTACTGAAAAGGCTACAAGCCTTTGTTCAATAACTCAAGGCCGGAAGGCACCGAATATATAATATTTTTATACATGTATGCCAACTTTCGCTTCAGTGTTAAGTAAAAACGAGGGCTGCATTTGTTAGTTTTGCAATGCCTGCATTTGTTATCGTTTACGAAAGGGCAAACTTCGGGGAGCATTCAGGCTTAACCAGACTTTCAAATATTTTTGTTCTGGGCGCAAATATTGGGAGTTGTCCGGTTTTACGTGACAATGAGGAAGTTTAAGCAAAACGAGAACAAGGTGAAAGCAGGAGCCAACGTTTCGACAAGTGGACTTGTCTTCTTCAAGGCGGCATATGCTTCCCTTGCCACAGTAAGTAGTAAGAACTTTAGGTATGTGCTGCTCTTCAATAAACCTGTCTCACTCAAACTGGGGTCACTGGATATGTGCCGCTCTCCAATGATCCTCTGTGACACGAACTTTGGTTGCTGGGCACGTGCCGATCACTTAAAATTTCTCTGGTGGCGGGTGGAGTTGAACACACATCACATAGCTTCAGACAATCTTGCTTGAATAGACATTCACACCTGCACCATGCGGGGACTTCGCTGCACCGGCACTAGATGTCGCAGCATATTCATAAGAAAGTGCGGGAGAGCAGCCCAGCTGCATACATGGCTTGCGCATGGCGCATTTCGGTGGTTGCAATACGGGGTGCCGATACACTGCTTCAATATTGATTTCATTACTGATTTCATCAATGCCGACATTCATCGCGAGATGGGTCGTGCCGGATTTCTTTTGTGGGTCACTGCCATACTATGCAACAGGAACGCTAGAGAAAGCATGGGGGAATTATGTTTAATTGAAATGTAGAAATAATAAGGTAAAGGGAAATGAAGGTGGTCGAAACTATGCAGCACCAGGTCGAGAGCCGAACCCTCATCCTCAGCACCTATGCGTGCAGTGCTTTACCAATTAAGCTAGCTTGGCACCATCCTCGCGTTGCAGGAAACCCTCTTTGCAGGAAACAATGTTAAGGGGGACACTAAAGATAAATGCTAAATCCGTTTAAAACAGTACAATGTTCTTCCAGTATTTAATTTACTATGCAGTAACTTAGCGATTACTAGAAAAGAAAATAAAGGCCAGATTTCTACTTCTTGAAAACTGCACCGAAACATCGATGGCAGTGTGTCAGTGCCACATCAAAAATTTCGGCAGTTTTTGTACAGTAAAGGTTTTCGAAACTAACTGTGTTCGGTCTTTGTCTTCTTTAAAATACAATGTACTAGTCCATCTTTACCGATACAAAAATTAGGCATGCGCAAACACTGTCAGAGTCCACGACGTGACATCGAGCTGGTGGTGGGACTTCAGGCGACATGTTGCCACCTGTCTTGATTTTGTGTCTTCTGGCCTATGAAGCCTCCTCGGACGATAACAGCATTTTTTTGTTGTATCATAGAACTGTAATTTTCAGACGCAATTAAACTTACTTTTATCTTTAGTGTCCCTTTAACCATGCAACATAAATGTCACAATGCCCACAAAACAGCTGAAAGTACACAACAGTCTAGGAATCCATGTGAGGCTCCACTGGAATACTTGACGAAACTTCACCTAAAGCAACGATACTCGTATCACTACCAGTTTATTTCAAGCCCACTGGGCACAAGTACCTCGCCCAGATATCAACTGCCCTTACCACACATCAACAAATCCCACTGTGTGATTGCTAGTTTTATAATCCCATCGATCCATCTAAACCTCTGGCCCTTGGCAGCATTTCCCAATCAGTCAAGCCTAAGTAGGCCTATGATAACTAGGGTGCGATCTTGTACGCGTTCCATAATAGAACAGAGGCGGTTCATTCCACCGAGCCAAATATGATTCGTCAATTTGAACCGTGCTGAACGCCATGACGTTAATTGTGACGCGATATCTGCTGTCAATCATTCCGTGTCGTCTGCTATCGGACGAACGGAATGGAACATACCACCTATTTCGTGACATAAAGAACGAACCGCCTACGTTCTATATTGGAATGCGTACAAGATCACACCCCTAGTCTTATGCCCCACTCTCTCTCTCTCTCCAAACACACACACACATTACATGACGTGCCCAACTCCGCTTACTTTCCCTAAAGGCCTGAAAATTTTTGTCAAACTTTCAAGGCCGTCAAGTCAAATCAAATCATAAATCAAAATTCTGCTTATTACAGTTGCTATAAATTCAATTTTCTCTTTGAAATTCGGTAACTTTAATTCAAGGCAGTCCAGCGGCTGCTTCAGGAGAATGCATTTTACATGTGATATGAATAGGCAAATTGGAATTGGTCTCAAGATCAAGCTTCCTCTTGAGAATAGTCCATTCTACACACCCACACACAGATTATGCTTGCCACATACCTGGAAACAATATCACGAAAACAGAAGGTGCCAGGAAGCGCAGAACAACAAATATGAGATAGCAATCTAACAAATATGCCACAGCCATGACATAACTCACCGAGAGTCAAATCGCCGTTCACGCTTTCCAGCGCTCCCGGTTTCAGAGAAACGACATCAGGCAGTTTCTTCTCCAGGACATTGCACAGTTTCACTTCAATGGCCTAGAGACAATGTAATTATGTTGAAAACCAGCGCCACTCACGATAATCAAGTGAATGAATAATAACAGTGATGAAACAAATGACAGAGCATCGCTTCGTCTGCCTCGTCAATAGTCACCTGTGCAGGTTCGCACAAAACTTCCTTTACCTTTTATCATCCCTTTATCCCCCTTCCTAATTGCAGAATAGCAAACTTGATAATCCCATCTGGTTAACCTCCATTCCCTTTATTCCTCTTTCTCTCACACAAAACCGACGCCAATCAGCCCAGCTGTTAATCCTTTCAGGTACAAATTTTTTAAACAAAGTGAAACGTGCATTGATTGCATTTGAACAAGAAAGTCAGGGGAAAAAATATTCCCACGGAAGTTTTTGTCAATGAACTGAAGGTTTTTCTCATTACCTGCCGAAAACTCCATGTGTTGTAAGCAACCCTACGACTCTTGACTTAATCCACACTCATAGGAGAGTGAAATTTATTCACGGAATACTTCACGACCATTGTTCTGCCACCAAAGGCAGGCTATACACATTAGGCAGCAGGATCCACAGATACAGCACAGAAGCCTAACCTCAGCTTCCAAGAAGCATGGACATGTGCGAAATTTCAGGGATAGACATATTTATCGGCTGTGCAAAGTCAACAAAAGATGCAATTAGCATTGCCGACACTCACATTACTGAAAATAGTTTTGTTGATTATTGTTCTTGATACTCGGATATTTCTCGCACGAAATGTATTCTTACAGGAATCATTGCACCAGAAACGCTTAATTGAAGTTGCACTAGCTCACAGGTTGGCAAACTCATGCAAATTAGCCCAGCTGTTAATTGAAGATACTGCATTAGACCAGCTTACAAAGCGGCCGACTTATGCAAATTAGCCTACAGGTTGGCAAACTCATGTTAGCCTAGCTGTCAAATGACGTTGCTGCATTGCACTAGCCTACAGAGCACACGATTCACGGAAATTAGCCAAGATGCCAAATCAAGTTACTGCATTGCACTAGTCTACAGATTTGGCAAACTCATGCCAATTAACTCAGATATCGATTGAAGTTGGCGTATTACACTAGCCTAGATACAGTTTGACAAACTCATGCATTGGTTGCATCGTTACAAGAACCTAATTATGCCGAGGTACAGGGGACATTGAGCAGCCCATGCATTTTAATATCTTGCATTTAGCTGACAACGCAAGAGACAGACGAGGCAGCAGCGTTTAAACTTTCCCTGTTTCACATTGTCCATTTATGCTGTTTCAAGTCCAACTCATACCAACTAGACCACATGTTAATGTCATTGTAAACAGCCAGTGGGCTACAGGAACTGGCTATCTAAATATACCTTTGATGTGCCAAAACTTGTACCAAATGATCTAGTCGTCATTACTGTTGCGGAATACAGATAACCTACAACAACCGAGGCACACATCGTAACAGGACATCTACATAAACCTCTATATTCTAGGTATAGCGTTCGGCTATTGAAATGCAATACTTGATGCGCACGGCTGCCAGCGCTTGCGCTATGAGTGGGCGCAGGGGACACTGAGCTGATGCACTGTAGCATACGATGAGAGGAGGGAATTGTGAAGCCTTTGTGACGCATTGCGACTTCGTTTGGTTCCCCAGCGATCACCTAGCGCTCCCCAGTGGTGCAAAAAAGCACTGACAGCCATGTAGTCCAATTATCGCGTTTCAGTTGCCAAGCACTGCAAGTCAGCAGCAGACAAACATAGGATAGCCCAGTCTAATCAGTCTCTTTGCATCATCTAAGCAAACATTTTACATTGTAAGTGTGTCAGCACCAGGGATATACAAACCCGGTCTTGTGTGTCTATTCCTAGACATAACACAGTTTGTGCTGCCTCAAGTTGTATAATGTGACCTAGCCGTTATCCATGCCGCAGCACCACTGCAGCTGACAGTTGTCAAGCAGCAGAGTGCGAGAAAAATAACTACATTAAAGCAAATAGGCGATCAAAGGCAGACTACTCTGTAATGCAGAACACTCCAGGAACTCATAATGACAGAAAATGAAGCCTGGCTGAGCCCAAGTGAATGATATAAATGGCATAGAACAAGATGACAAATAAAGGCGACAGGTCAGGTGCTTCTTGGGTAGGTGCCTCCTATTGTCTGCTCTTATTTGTCGTCTTGTTTTGTGTCATTTCTACCAAGATGAATCTGCCAACTAGGCCAACAATCACTCCTACACAAGTGACTGAAACGAGCTCTACCAACAGCAATGGCAACTTCTTAAGCTAAGTAAAAGTGTAGTGGCAGCTACAGCTAGAGTGTCTACCTGCTATGGGCAGATGAGTACAATGTTATGGTTTACAGAGCTCGGCAGTAAGGAGATGGCAGGCGCAAGAAGGGCTGAACGGTATATCGGGCGCGTGCTTTAAGAGACGTCCATAATTGCAACGGACCTTGAAGCGTTGTGTGGACAGCCAGTCGTCGTTCGGCTGTATGAACCGAATCTGTGAGAACAGTGCATTCGAGGGCCCAACCTGCATAAGGAAAGACGGGCTGTCAAACGAGGTAAAGGACGGAGAAACGACATAAGGTTATTGACCCGTCCCCAGCCTGTGAGGCAGTTGATTGATCACAATTCTGGCTCCATGCAAGTAGGCGCGAAATGCAACCGTTCAGTCAGGGGCAATAGAAATGACAATAAAAGTGACAGGTGCCCATGCACAATTAATTAAGGCATGTCGAACGCGTCTCTCATCGCAATGTAGGCGGTTTCTCGATCGTCTGGCAAGCTCACGTGAACTTGAAAAACGAGAGAGTGTCGTTTGAGCTGTCCGAAATAAAATCTATCGAAACATGCCAAGACCGAGGCGACATTAACAAGTTGACAGAGGACTTTACCTGGATGAACTTTGCCAGGTGTTCCATGACACAGGGCGTCAGCCTCGGTTTACCGATACCACGAGGAGTTAACTATACGTCCGTTTCAGTGTTCATTAAAAGACAAACAAACAAGCAGCGTAAGGCAGGAGCCTGCACACAGCCACACAGCTGTTACCAGCGGCCTCATGCGAACTCGTAGAAACTACTAGTCTCTTCGATTTGGCTGCACTAGCTGCACGAGTTCAGAGAGTGCAGCACCATCGTATACGTTTTGCCAGTGCAGCGCGCGCCCTCTGCACTTTCCTCTTCTTTTTGTACAAGTGCAGGCCTAGTTCTCGACGAGTTCACGACTACGCTGCACTCACGTCGGAGCAAGTGTCAGCCAGTTCACGATGGCGGGTGTTTGTCCTAGCGCGCAGCAGACGACGGTGGAATCCGGCTTTCACGCGGGCAATCTCCGCGCTGCCAGGCCAGCAGATTACTTCGTCTCTGATGCCGTGCAAAAACTTGACGACTCGGTTGACACAGACATGCACCGACGACTCCGTCACGTCAAATTTGTCGCCAGTAGCGTACATTGAGCTCTGGGAGCCTATGTAGACTAAAGCTATCAGACATGTTTTTTCAGCCGAAATCTGCCGCCTTCCTTGTACAGCATCGGGGAAGAAGGCGGATGCCATGAAGCGAGCGCTCAGCTCATCGAAAGTCTTTCTAGACAGCCGGAAGAGTCTCTTGAACTCCATTTCGAAGTACGTGTTCACTACAGTTTCACAGTAACCAGGGATACGATGACGATCGTTTCTGACGACACCGCATGCAAGTAAAATGCACATCTCGTCGAATTCTTCGTCGCTGTCGGACTCTAACAGCTCCATAGCCGCTTGCAAGCAGGCAGCCATCTCGATCACACACGCACGAAAAGTCCGATGCACCACACAAGAAAAAGAAAAAAAAAGCAGCACGAATCAGTGGAGCACCCGGCACAAAGAATACGCCCAATTTCTTTCTCTATGATACGCCTAGGGAGACGGCGAAGCGACGCTGGCGACGCGCTGCAGACGACAAGGCCTGCACATTTTGTGAACTTGCCTATTCGTTTTGACAGCGACAGTGCGGCGCTAGTGTTGTGAACTGCTGGAACCGGTCTTGCGCGCTCGTTGCACGGTGGCGGAACTATCACGGAACTAGTGCAGCCAGTGCAGCCAAATCGAAGAGACTATACGCATAGGGGAAAACGGCGGCAAATGCAAAACCACAGAAAGCGCAGGAGGTTGGTAGTCCCCTAGCAGGAGGCGCGAACATAGAGGCATATGATAGAGGCGCGAACGTGAATTATTTTTCATCCTTGCGTGGCAGCGTTCACATCGTTCACATATTGTACTTTATAAAAGTACACAATATTATTCTGTAACTATTCTCGTTTTTCTAAATTTTATTAAGATGCGCGGAGTTTTTTATTTAAAAGCATTAGTTTGCTACGAAACTGCGTCTATTGAACGCAGAACTGAATCAACGTCGTGCCCGTAAGTTGCACGGTTTTTTTGTTGTGTTTGTGTGTATTTTCGCAGGTAGCGTAACCTAAAGAAAAACGAGTGGCAGCCTACGCATTCTCTACTAGATCAGCCGAACGATGCCATAAGTGCCGACGTTTCCACGAGCAAGGTCTCGCATTCAGTTAAGTGTGCCGCTCTGTAGTTATTCAGCGTCATCGGATCACGGGGAGACGGGGTAGCACACTACGTCGGGCTTCGCGGCATCTACAGCAGACGCCGTCGACTAGTGTGTCACACGACCCA
This sequence comes from Dermacentor albipictus, assembly GCF_038994185.2. Taxonomy (NCBI): domain Eukaryota; kingdom Metazoa; phylum Arthropoda; class Arachnida; order Ixodida; family Ixodidae; genus Dermacentor; species Dermacentor albipictus. Next base: position 28,876,440 of record NC_091827.1, read on the forward strand.
ACGTTCGTGGCTTCGGGCGATACGCGCGTTTTGGTTTACGCTCGTCTGGAATAGCGTCTAAAAATGACTCGCGAGCTGCTGTCTTCGTGACGTTGTAACCTGTCAATACGCCGTTGACAAGGAGTGGATGAAAGACGGCTCTCGGGAGGGGACCGACCTACCCCCGCGATCGTCACGGCCCATTGCCTACAGGCAAATGCTGCATGCATGGGACCTGCCCATCAAGATTTCCTGAGATATGGAGGGACAGTCGGGTAAGAGACGCAGCAGACGTCAGCACGCCGCACGTCTTTCGCTCGAATGCCATCAGTGGTGCAGACGAGTGCACTGTCGCTACGCGTCAATCGGCGGTGTCGGTAAAATAGTTTATGATGATTATGATCGGTGCCTGTCGACGCATATGTCGGTGCGATTTGCTGATATTTTTTTTTTCTTTTTAGAAAGAGAGAGCTCCGCCGACACCTTTTCACAGTCGGGGCGGCGCGCCAAATGTTTAGCAGACCGCTTATACATGTTATCCCGCCTTTTATGATCGTTGCAAGCGCTCCCGTTGAAAGGTCGCAATGCAGGAGATAGGCATGGGTTTGCAAGATGCATAGTGTGTCTGTCCCCATGTTTCCTTGTGTCCCGTCTTGTCGTCATTTCATACCAATGTATTGCTGATATTAACGTGATCTTACTATGGGGTCATGCTCATAAATTTTATGAGATATGAAACCCACAGACAATTCAATTAATAAACAATGGTTACACAAACGATGTCTCGAACTTTGAGCCAACCAGGGGTGGCATCAGAACTTAACCGTTCGTGGGGTTGGGAGGAGAGTGGTTCGTACACGATTCTTCCAGTTCATTGAAGGTGTAGGAGGGCACTATCACTTGGCACTACATGGTGGTACAAGGGCGAAGGGGGTGAGGTGATAGAAGGGCAGAAGATGTTGCTGCCCCCCCCCCCCTTCCACTTATAGAGCACCCCTCCAACTGGAGCCAAGTTTCAACAAGGGAGTCCTGTCTTTGTCAGGACGGGTCATTGACATTGTCGCACTGTTAACAAGTCCCCTTGTCTAAACGTTGCGCTCCAGCCAGAGGCAGATGTTGTACGTCAAGCTGTTGATTACTTCCATGTCTCCACCTTCTTGCAAGCCTCTGTCTTGTTCGGGCCACAAACAATTAACGGATATAGCAGCCGTGAACACTGCGTATGAAAACCACAGCCATACCCTTGAATCCAGAGAGTCGTGCAAATTTGACATGGTTGCGTGCATTGACTTAACTATCACCTTACACTCTTTTTTTCATGACCTCCCTCTTGACTTTACCATTTTTACTATATGTGGAGCATTGAGACAGCATGTTAGCATTACGAAATCGCAAGACAGAGTTGGCGGGAACAAATTTCCCCTGCCATTTCTTTCAGGATCGTCGAGGGACAGCGGCATAACAGTCACGTTCATGTCACATCCGTCCATATGGCTCGCTGCACGTCTCCCGTCGGTAGTGTTGTGCGCCCTGGCCACGCTTGTGTTGACGTTCCTCGCTATACGACAGAGTGACGAGTTCATCAAGCAGCAGGACCAAGAGGAAGTGTTCAGATGGCTCGACAGCGTTGGTTTTGGAGAGCACAAGCAGTTCATATATGACCAAGGTAAGGGCGGAATGTGAAATTGACCAGTAACTGTACTTCTCTAGCACGCAGTGCATGATAATGACACAACACACGGAGATTCATATGCAGGGTGTTCCAGCTATCAAGCATCGCACTTGAAAAAAAAGGCATAATTCTGCCCGAAGGTAACCGCATGCATGTTCACAGTAGAGTAGAGCAGCCGACAGTAAATTTTTTGTTGATGCTATTCAGTTAATAATTAATTACAATTGCCAAATTTTTTAAATTACTGCTCTGAATGATGTGTTGTCAATGAAGAATTTGTAGAAAATTGAAAGAAACTTAAAACTCGAATTTTTTTCAGCCAGGCATTTTTTGCCCATTTACTTTTTCCGGCTGATAAGGAAAGCCTGCGAAAAATGAAAAAGATCACTTGACTAACCCTCTGCCTGCGTCAAAAAGCAGTGCCTTCAAACTAGCTCCACAGGAGTTAGTGGACGATCAGTCACACCGTGCGGTCTTGGGCAGGGAGCGCCAGATAAAGTGCCAGCTCTGGGACTAACTGCTACGGAGCTTGTTTGAAGGCACTGCTTTTTGATGCGGGCAGATGGTTAGTCACATGATATTTTCCGCGAGCTTTCTTTATAAGCAGGAAAAAGTAAGCAGGCAAAAAGTGCCTGGCTGAAAACACCCCAGTTTTAAGTTTCTTTCAATTTCACTATGGTTCTTGATTGACAGCATGGCATTCAGAGCAGTAATTAAAAGATAGCTTATTGCAATTAATTATTAAATCAAATGGTATCAACAAAACGTTACTGGCGGCTACTCGACTTGACTGTGAACAATATGTACTTGTTTATTATCTTCGTGTAGAATGGCCCGTCTTTAAAATCTCAGTGTTGATAGCTGGGACACACCCTGCGTATGGTTTGCATTGGTGTCATCGTGGCCACCATGCCGGTTACTACTACTAGTGCATTGAGAAGCTTCGTAAACACGAAACGTGACAGCACAACTGGCTCATCTTGTGCCAACTGACAAATCGATAGCAGTGATAATCTGCTGAAGAAATAAAGTAGTCTCTGTCAAAAAGCAAAACAATGTACACTTTTTGATATGGTACACCAGTGTCATCATGGCTGCCGTGTTCAGGTACTAGCATCGTGAGAAGCTGCGTTTGTGATGTCACATAAAAACTATTTATAGTAAAACTTCATTATCCTAAAGTTTCACTCAGTACAAAAATACCTTTGCTATAGCCAATATTCGTTGTAAGTATATACACGTTGCATGCTTTAATGTTGTCGTGAAACATTTTAAATTTACTTTGTTATGTCAGATAATGTATCCTTTATGTTTCTGTCGTTGTGCCTGCCCTACAAGTTAGAAGATGACTGACCAACAAACCCATTTCGCCGCACTCATCAATGTTGGCAAAGAAAAGAGAACTGGTAACAAATGTCAACCGAATTACAAATTCAAGGCACTGAAAATATTGTGAGCTATGCATCATATAGGACCAAGTTGGTGACAAACAGTGATTGAACAAGAAATGTTGCTGGAGCCGGTGACATAACTTTGTTCAGCCACTGTTAATCGCTTCAAGTCTCCATCTTCCTACGAACATTTGTCTTGTTCAAGTTTTTGACACGCCCCCTTCATTGTTACCCAATTTACCTCTATTATTGTGGTGTGGTTTCGAAGCACCTCTCACTTGCCCCTTGCAGCCGTATTGTTACCCCGTTGCAAGCTGGGCAAACATATAATACGTATGTTTTGGGGAAGGTAGAAAGTCTATGTCTATAATGAGTCTACACAAGGAAAACCGTGAAGGTAGCATGTGCAAATTTTCCTTCGGGTGGGTGTTTCACTGCAATCTGAGCACCTGAATGACCACATATATGGTTAGGGTCTTCCCTGTGTGCCTGTATCTATCCTGTTTATGGCATGAGAAGATATCATATTTGGGACAGCAAAGATGGGGCAGGGGAGGGGGGGGGGAGGTCTATATATATATATTTATTGCACTAGTAACTCTGAAAGGTAGATAAGACTGCATGTACACATATTCCCGCCCCGTTATCTGATATCTCATAGGGCAGATAAGGCAGGGGACTGCAGTGTCTTTTGTTCATTGCTTTCAACAACTATGATTCATCAGGACACACAAAAAGCAGATTCGGGACAACAGCTGGGTACTGGCTATCCAAATATGTGTGGAACAAAAGAATTGATCTTGTTTGATCGCTGCTGGACTGATTTCATGGGAATTCACTACACTGAATAAGCAAGAACCTTAGCTTTGGTAAGGGTTGATGGAGCTTGTTAACATTGTCAAAAACTACAGCAGTAGAGTTCCACACAAAAGGTTAGCAATAAACACTTGATATGCTGTTTATGCCTCTGACCTATGCCGTTTTTAAGGATATAAAGTTTTGCTTAACTCTCTTCACTGACGTAGCTGTTACATGCAGGCTTAATTTGACACATTTATTTTATTTGCTTTAAAAATGCTCTCGGATGCTTTAACAGAGTTGTAGTTTCAGCCTTGGTGCAAGAGTTTTGAAGTTTCAGACCTAACATCTTGCATTTCTTTTTTTTTCAAATTTTGTAAATTTTCGCAAAGCATTTTATGGCTTTATTATGAATTCAAGTTTTACTGCAGTCACTTACTAGGATTCTAATAAGTTGAACAGTTGCCTGCCATAGTGCTTCTGTCTGTGTGTGTGTGCGTGTGCACGTGTGCGTGCGTGCGTGTGTGTGTGTTTTGGTATCAGGATGGCCAAAGCAATAGGTTTCTCAGTAAAGTTATTATATCAACGACATAGCCAGGAATTCCTTTTGGGTGGTGGTGGGGGGGGAGGGAGCGCACACACTTGACTGGGAACAAGGTGGAGAAGAGGGGGTGGGGGCTTGGGGGTGGACATGTGGTGTCAGGATTGGGGGCTCCATCCCACCGTTCTTAAATCGTTGTCAAGACTGGAGTCCGGCATGAATTAGAAGGTAGCTGGCCCATGCCATCGTCCAACTTATCCACGCTGAGGACGTTGATGAAGGGAAAAACTGCTTCTCATCAAGAACGAGGAATATGGGTTTATTTACAGTATTTACATGCTGTTCATCAGTCTAGTATGACTGCGAGAGAAAGTACGTCAGTCTAACACGACTGCTTAAGAAAGTGTGTCGAGCATCCGTACAACCGCGGTTTATAAACACTCAGTCCCCCCTTGATTCCAAGGGGATGGAAACGTTCGTCCAGTCATTGTAAACACGCCGTCTCTCTCCGGGACGGCTTACACACACACACAGTTTCATGGTCCGGTCCGGAACCGACATCACATGAATTTCGTAGAATTCGGAGCTGACCCGCGAGGAGAACAAAGAGAGAACAAAGATGCGTGAGGAGAACTAAGTCCGCCTTCTCATGCATGGTGGGAAGGAAGAACTTTTCGGCGCAATGGTACGAAGCCCACCGAAGACCGTAGAAGAGTTCCTTCACGAGGCCACCAGCATCGAGAAGACACTCGAAATGCAACGGTAGCAGCTTATGTAACGATAATCCTTACCGGAAACGCTTGCGGCGAACGATGTGCGAGAAGGCAAGATTTCTGGTTCTTTTTCTTCCCCACATGGCCGGTGCCATGGATGGATGGATGGATGTTATGAGCGTCTCCTTTGGAACGGGGCGGTGGGTTGCGCCTCCAAGCTCTTGCTATTATACTGCCTGATGTCCTACCTAAGTTAAACAATAATAAAAAAAGATGAGAAAACCATGAATTACCACACCCAAACTTTCTGATCCCCTAGTGCGAACTGTGATTTTGTACGTCGCCGTCTTTTGTCGTTTCCCCACTTTTCTTCCACCAATCCTCCAATCGCCTCTTACTAATGCCTATTGCGGACATGTTTACCACTGCTACCGCTGAACCCAAAGGCTTCAAGGAGGCCAGTCGTGCCTAAATCGACCGCTGGGTAGACATCTTCAGAATCTAATAAAACATGCTCCATAGTTTCCTTAGTTTACCGCAGCAAGCACACGCTTCTTGTTCCTTCTTATATCTCGCTTTATACGTGAGTGTTCAAAGGCATACCGATCTCGCTTCGAAAAGTAATGAGCTTCCCTTTGAGTTATCATAAATTGTTTCTTTCCTGATTTCGTTTTTTCCTCTTAAGTAGTTACTCATGGCAGGTTTCCTTTCCATATTGCCGCCACCCATCAGATTATGTCAGCCTCTTTGACTTTCCGCTTGACCATCTTTGTTGCTATTTTGCCCACCCTACAGGCCACATACTTGCTGGTAAGCTTCTTCATTCTTTTCCTCCACTGTGAATCAATGTTTTTCCTGTACAGATACCTGAACACTCTTCCAGCCCATTTACTTTCTTCCATATTCCTCAGGCGTTCTTCATACTCAATTTTACTGCGAGCTTCCCTCACTTCAAAACTAGTTCAGCCCATATCGCCCTGCACAGCTTCATTTGTAGTCTTCCCGTAAGCGCCCAATGCGAGGCGACCCACTGACCTTTGGTTCCCATTGAGTCCTGATTGTACCCCTGATTTAATTAAAGCAAGCAGTCGCATTTCCAAAAGTAAGTCCTGGAACCATTACATTTTTCCACATACCTCGGAGGACCTCGTACCGATTGTATCCCCATAGCGCTCTGTGCTTCAGTATGGCTGCATTTCTCATCCCCTTCACTGTTATTGTTTTTTCCTGTGTTTCCATATATCTATTGCCCTCGTTTATCCATATACCAAGGTATTTATATTCTGTTGCCCGAGTTATTTCCTGGCCCTGTATCTCCACTGTCTGTTCACTGTTTTCATTGAATACCATGACACCCGATTTTCTAACACTAAATTTAAAACCTAAATTGTTGCCTTCCATTCACAGATATTAGCCAGACGTTGCAAATCACTTTGCTTGTTAGCTAGCAACACAATGTCATCCGCATAAAATAAACCTGGGAGCTGCTGCTCAACTACTTTACCCGCCTGTTTGTATGAGAGATTAAACCCGATATTACTTCCCTCTAGCGCCCTCTCCATCCTCACCATGTACATCATAAACAGCAGCGGGGATAAAGGGCGCCCCTGCCTCAGTCCCTTGTTGATATGAACTTTCTCATCCCTTCCCATTCAACGCAAACGGTATTTTCTAGGTAAATCTCTCTCAAAAGCTGTAGACAATCCTCACCTTAAGCCTTCCCCTTTCAGAATATCCCTCACAATGTTGCGGTCTACGTTGTCATAGGCTCCTGTAATGTTTAAAAAGGCCACACACAACGGTCTGCTTCCTACTTTTGATATTTCAATACCCTGAGTAAGAACAAATAAGTTATCATCTAAACGCCTACCTATTCTGAAACTATTCTGAAGTTCTCCCAAAGTGCCATTATTCTCTGCCCAAGCTTGAAGCTTTAATTTGATTGCCTGCATTGCTAGGCTGTATATTACTGATGTAATGGTCAACGGTCTATATGAGTGATTTATATCTTCCCCCCCCCCTTGCCTTTATAAATTAAATTCATTCTACTTTGTCACCAACTGTCTGGTATTCGTCTATCTTTTAAACTTTGTTCCACTGCTTTCACCAGAGCTTCCTTACTTTTTGTCCTAGTTCATTAATCAGCCTGACGCGAACCTCGTCTAGCCCTGTGGCTGTGCGCTTAGGAATTTCCTCTTCCGCTTTCTTCCAGTTGAAATTTGTCAGCACCGGCTCCTTTTCTACTTGGGTCTCTTTCATGCTCTTTTTTCCTTCAAGTACAACCTCGTCATTGCCTTGGAAAGATTCGGCTGTTACTTTTCGGATGTAATTTATTACCGCTTCTCCTTCCAGTCTGTTTTCATCTTCGTCTAGGATATGTTGCATTGTTGTTGACTTCCTGCCTAATAATTTTATTTGGTTCCAAATTATTCTATGTGCGACCTTCTTTTTCTCACGTATTTCTGACAACCAACGTTCACTTTCACCTTTTAATTTTGCTTGCACCAGTATTTGAACCATAGACTTTTTCTCCCGGTATATTTCCCATTTACTGATTACTTCATTCTGCGGCAATTGCGCCTTCTTTGCCTGCCTGTGCTCTCGAGATGCTTTCTGTCGTTCGGCGATCGCTTCTCGTATCTCCCTGTTCCCCCAGCTTTTCGGTTTCTTTTTTCCTTTCCAACGAACATGTTGCTTCTCTTTCCGTATTTCTGTCTTTATTACACTTATAAGCTTACCATATTCCCACTCTTTACTTGGCCATTTGCCAAGTTCTTCCTCAACTCTAGTGACTGTATTTGCTATTTGTTCAGCGTTCAAATTTGGACTGGCCATTTTGCTCTCCTTGCTCTCTTTCCCAACTACATATCCCATTTTCAATATGATGCGTTTATGGTCACTCCCTATGCTGTTAAACCCTTCCTCATCGATGACCATTTCTCTCAACTTATCATGAATTCCTTCTGTCATCAGACAGTAATCAATGGTCGATTACCGATTTCCCACTTCCCACGTGATCTGCCCTTCACACTTAGGCCCCGTATTCACGATAACAAGGTTGTTGCTCACAAAGGTCTAGCATTGACTTCCCGTTGTTATCGGTATAGCCATCTAAATCCTGTATGTGGGCATTCATGTCACCTAATAGGAGAATTTCAGCACCATTCCCAAAACCCTTAATATCAGGGCTTATGCATTCCACTAACTCCTTATTCTTCTCTGTGCAATTATTTCCGGTCTACAAATACGTAGCACCCAGCTAAGTTTTTTTCCCACTCATTGTACTTGATAACCAAAGATGTTCTTGACATCTTGAATTTACTCTTTTCCATTTGGCTCCCTGATGGATGAGCATTCCGACCCCCCTCCCTTTCTTTCCGACTGTTCTGTTGCTCCCTTCCTAAACATTCTCAATAACTGGCGGCTCTTCTGAGTCTCTAAGGTGCGTTTCTGTAACCGCATACACCCCTATTTGTTCTCTATTTAACTGCTCCTCAATCTCTGCCCACTTTTCCTTTCTTCTGCCGCCCTGCATGTTTATGTAGCCTATTGCATGGCGAGCTCTGTTTCTTGCTTTCCTCCTTTTCTTGCTATCGACGGAGATGCTCTTCTGAGGTTCCCCTAGGGGACCTTCTTCATTACTATCTACTCTGGCCTCCTGAGCGCCCGGGGGGCCCCTAAAAAAATTGGAGGACGCTTAAGCTTCGCCTTCAAGAGTGGGACGCGACAGCGTTCCCGTCGACCCGCCAAGGGGTCGACAATGCGCTACGGCACAGCGATCACTTACGATGCGCCCCGCATCGGACTTAGCGCCCACCTATCACGCGGTGAGCGTCGAGCAACGCAGCGTTCGGCGCGGCAACGAAACGTGCGCCTGAGCGAACGGAACGAACCAAAGAACTCGGTGTCTCGGAGGGGAAACGATCTACGCCAGCCAAACGTCGTGATCGGCACGGGCAGAGAGATAGATAGTGATCTAAACCGGGAGCACGGCGAAGCGTCGTCAGGGGAGAGGGAGTCCCGCGACGCGCCTGGCAGCGGTCCCAATGCGTGCGCGGCGCGCCTCCTGTCGGGGCAGCGCCGTACATTGAGAGGAGGGGGTCTTCTGTGTTTGCCGCGAGATGGCACTGCGTGTGCGGAAAGCGCAGAAGAAATGCAGCGGAAACGCACTTCGCAACTCGTGTAATTGTGACTTCTGTACGTTACATGTTCATAATTACCGATATACACCGCAGTAGAACTTACCACGGCTCGTTTCGAAGGCAACACCGCATTCACTAGAGGCGCGTTTGCACCGCTTGGAAGCATCGAACTCGTGGCTGAGTGGTAGCGTCTCCGTCTCACACTCCGGAGACCCTGGTTCGATTCCCACCGGACCAATCTTGGAAGTTGCTTTTTATTTATGAAGCGCCTGCCGTGATTTATCGCTCACGGTCAACGCCGCAAACGCCGACACCGACGCCGACGACACCGGCTTTTCTGCGACACGAGCTCCTTAACGCTATCGCGTTAAAACGCAACATCGCGACCACCAATTCGCCAGCCCACTTCTTGTGCCAGCCTGTAATTGAAGTGTATCCCTTCTCGTTTAAAACCACCACACCTTCTCACTTCTCTGTTTACTTCGACCACCTAGAAAGGCTCATTTTCCATACTGCCTCATCAGCAGCCATTATGGCTCTTTGTACGTGACTGTCACATACAGGCACCTCCGGCATCGTGCACACCACGATCTGCACCTGAGGGGATAGCTCGCGCAAGTCGTCCACCCCCTTCGCCAAGCGCTGGGCTAGACCAGTCCCTTTCCTGTTTAGGACGTCATTTAGCCCACCTGCTACTATGACAAGGTTGCGCACTTGGGCATTTTCTGCGAGCTTTTGTTTTGCTCGCTCCATGACAGAACTCAGTGTCCGCCCTGGAAATGTCCCTACCGCCACTCTTTTATCGCCTTTCACCCTCTCCACAATTGCTTTTGAGCAACTAGCCATGTTTGAGTCGCCGGCGATAATCACCCTTTCACTCTCTCCTACCTCTCCCTGCTTCCCTTTGCCCTTTTCCGCGTGATTCGAACTCGACAAGGGGCATAGTCCCTTGGGCTCCTGCTTTTTTCGCGCGGCGGCCTCGAGGTAGCTGCCGCTCTTTCCAGCTAGCCCTTCATCACGCTGCACGAATTCCACGTACCCTGGTGACACTCCCTCGCCTGTCGCGTCGGAGTTCCGCGTTCCATTGTCACGCACATTCTCGTTCACAATGGCGGGCCTGTTCAGCTTTTCCTCGGCTGCTTCAAGTCTCTTTTCAACTACCTTCAGTGCATCACGCTCCCTGTTTAGCTCATTTTGAGCTCTTGCACCTGTCTGACAAGCTCTTCCTGGAAAGCCTCCATTTTTTACTATCAAAATAGTGATCTTGGTCAAACAGAGAGCACAGAATGGTTTACAGACGCTATATTAGATTCGTCGGACGGTCCCACCGCTGTCAACCAGATGTAGGAGTCGTCGGACGACCTCGCCGCTGCCACCATTTGAAGTAGTTGAAGGTGGTAGAGAGGAACTCGGTGAACAGGATTTATTTACATATATTACATTTTAAGCAAGATGCATTGGCAATCTAGCGCGACTCCCATATGGAGCCCGCAAAACTAACATACAGGAAACAGTTTACGAGCACACAGCTCACTACTACATTTCGAGCATGACAACGAGCACTCAGCTCCCGACGACGAGCACACCCTAGCCGGCAGCAAACGCTGCTTATATCCTCTCCGCTTGACGTCATAGTTCGAGGGCCCCGTGGACGGAGTCCCAGTGGACGGAAACTTTCGTCCAGGCATTGTAAACTAGCCGCCCCCCGCAGAGCGGCCCACACACACACAAAGGCACACACGTTCGAGCCCCCACACCCAAAGGCTCACACGTTCGAGCCAGGAGCCGACGTCAGAGGGCTTCGTAGAACTCTCGGTGCCGCATAGCTCTCGGTGCCGACGTCAGAGGGCTTTGTAGAACTCTGCTCAGTCCCGGGTGGCGCGGCGGAGTTCCACATTCCTGAGCTGACCGCGTGCCACGTGGCTGCCGGTCACCCGCAGTTCTCTGAAGGGCGCCCCGTCTGGTGGGCTTGGAACACGTGCAGCGGTCTGAAAGCTGGCACGTTGCCACCCCGTACGGCCATTCCTAACAGCTATTCCTTTACCGAATATGTACAGTGAACGCCCGCAGCGCTCGGTCGCCGCGACGGAGTCCGCCGAACCGTCTTCTCTTGCGTGAAAGGTCGGCAATCGCTGAGAGCGAACTGTGTAAAATATGTTATAGTGGACTGTCTGTATAACCGAATGGAGCATAACGGAATGAAGCCTCATTGCAGCGATCGCACGGGTTCGAAGCGACCGACTGCGCGTCTGCATGCATGTCCGCGCACAGCGTTTCGCTTTCGCTGCGAGCGCGTTTTTGCACCGTGCCGTGAGCTTTACGCCGCAGCATATGAGCATTCGACAGTACACACGCAGCCATTGTTGTGTGGACGCTGTCAGAGCTGTTCAAAAATCATTCCGTTATAACTGGGGACTTCGACACCTATAAGGCGGCGTCTTATGATGTCCCACCACGACGATTCAGTCTTGTTTTTCGCTTTCCTTCTAAAGTCTTGGACGTTTCAATATCATCATTTCGTAAGGTCCGTCGCACTGTATGTTTGATGGGTCTTCTCAGCGAGCAATTAATTACGTGCTGCATCTTTTTCTTAATAGTACATTTCATCGTTTGGTGCTACACAAGCATGAGCATATGCAACGCCATTCTTTAATGTGCTTCTTACCGTTGTCTTTCCAATTCAGTGAACTTGCCAGTATCTAGCATCAACAAGTTCATAGACCAAAGCTTCGTGACATCGGCCTGGCAGCGCGCGCGGGCGACCGTCTCAGTGCGCGCGTTCTGCATGCTACTCGCCGAACATCGCAACCCCGACGCCATAGCAGTAATCTTCCTTGCGGAAGTGCTTGCTGCACACCCGAGTTGTTGCCGAGGGCTGCTTGCCGGTTAGTTTCGCGATCCAAGCTTCGCGCAGCTTCTTGTCCTGCGGGTACGTCTGAAGGCTGACCACCGGGGCTCCGTTGTGTACGGTCAGTACTGCTACACCGAGCAGTAAGCCTATACCACGCCGGAAGCCTTCAAAGGCAGCCACTACCTATTATAGGGCTTTCGAGTGTAGTCAAGCGCGCACCCGAAGCGGGAAAACCTCCCCACTTAATCAGAACCGTAGCGCAGGTGGGACTTTAAACTTTCGTTTTCATTTCGCTTACTTGGCGCTTCCGAAGCAGCCGACGCGGCCACCGTGTCCTCGTCATCCCTCATACGACGTCACGCCGATGGCAGCGCCAGCTATTCCAGTGGTGGAGCTCGCCCCCAAGGGGGCCCGGGGGAGTTCACTGCTCATGTCAGGCTACAACCTCGACAGCTACTTCAACAACTTTGTCGTGGTTAACATCCAGCGTGGCCGATCTTATCGCATGCGTGTGTCGCTGTGTAGTCGGCGGCAGAATAAGAATGTAGCGCCAAATACACCGCTGTCCAACTCAGTCTGTATAGATGCACCTGCCAATCACGTTTCCTTATTTCAGTGACGTCACTGCTCAGGCGATAGCGTTTCAAATGTCGTGGTCTCTCGGGAATTGTTTTGGAGCGTGGAGGCGCAGTTTGGGGTGCAGTTTTGTGGTCTAGAGCGTCTTCCGAATTCTCGGGTTGTCAGTCGCCAAAAAAGTTATGCAGATCCCGCGCCCTGTGGGAATCGATGTAAAGAAAACTTTCTGTGCCGTTGCTTTGATTGAGGATAATTCGCGGGGATTTTGACGGCGAAAGCTTGATTTCGTTAACGTTTAGGCTAACACGAGAGTGGTGAGTTGATGTTAAACGTTACCTTGCGTGCACCACTCCTGTTTGCGTAGTACGCAGAACACACAGGGAGAGGTGTTCGGTTGAGGCATTGTTGCGCGTCATATTTCACAACCTCTGAGAGGGTTGAGCATTGTCATTGCCTCACATCGCACATCGCACCGTGGCAGAAGTGTCAAACTTGAATTGGATTATGGGGCGGTACGTGCCAAAACCACAATCGGATTATGAGGCACGCCTTAGTGGCGAACTCCGGATTAATTTTGACACCGTGATGTTCTTTAACTGGTCCCAAGATCTAAATACACGTGCGTTTTCTATTTCGCCCCCGTCGAAATGCGGCTGCGTGGTTGGGATCAAATCCACGGTCTCTAGGAATGCCATAGTCGCAAAGCTTACCGCGGCAGGCACAGAAGGGTTGATTTGGCCGCCGACCGTTTCCGTAGTGTCGCCTGGGCCCTGCGGTGCACTTTGATTAATGCGGCTTTGCTTCTGTACGCCCTGCGTAATTTGTCCGCTTGGTATATTTGCATAATGTTAATTTTTTTTGGAAATAGCAGGAACGTACTGTACCGTACCTTGAACTTCAGGTTATCCAGTTTCCCCGCAACCGCTGTCGTATAGTAGTAAGGTTTCCTTGACTTCTCACGTCACCTTACCCCCTCCCCCTTGTATGGGAACTGCCTCTTCTCCTTCCTCTTCACTGCAGTTCTATCTACGTCCCCTCTGGATGCGCACGTTAGTAGAAAGGTAAGCGCTGCAGTTTCTGCCATGCTTTTGAGGGGGGTCACGGACAGCTGTCAAGAGGCAAATTTGGTGACGCCCAGGGAGCTCCACAGTAAATTGTGCACATTCGACGCCGTGGAGTCCAAACGAGTTTCTCGCGTCGCCATTCCTCTCTGTCTCGCTCCTGTCATGCATACACACGCTCTGAACCACCCCTCCACCCCCACCCCCCCGGCGCGGTGTGCCAAGACAGCAGCAGCAGCAACAGTGGGAAGGACGAAGGAAGAGGCAAAGAAAGCTTTGCTTTGAAAATTTAGAAATGCTAATTCTTTAGCAGACAAAGACGTCTGTTCGAGCTAGATCGTTAGCGTTTCAGCGTAGATCGTTACGCCAGACCCGTTCAACGCGTCGCCTTCTGGATAACCCGAATCTGCGCCCATATGTCATTGAACGCGAAGCGTATAGCCACGCCTCTTCGCCTTGTGCGCAATTTCCGGTAGAAGAAAGAAAAAGAAAGTCCAACCCACGACCCCACCTACACTCTCGGCTCCATAGTATAGAAAATGAAAGATCGCTGGCGAAGAAAGAGTGGAGAAGGAATAAGGACGGCAGGTCCTTTCCTTCGGGAGACTTTAATAGGCGAGCAAAAGTGCGATTATGGGCACAACCAAGGCGGCCGCCGTCCGTATTCGCTCTCGCAGACGTGTAGAACGCGGGTGGGTTATTATTTCCGGTCGTTAAGTAAGGGGACGTGACGTAGGTTGGGGGGGGGGGCGAGCGATCGCAAACGCGGTGCTTCTTTATTTATTTCTCTCTTTCTTACACTGCGGTTACCCGTTCTTTATGCACTGCGAGTCGTCGTGGCGGTGAAAGAAAAGCGGCAGCGAAAGACTGACTTTGCGCCCTAGTAGGGCGAGACGAGAGGTCGTTGTCCTTCCAGGACCTCTTACCTTTTCTTTCTTTTTTTTCCTTCGCACGTTAAGCTACATTATCTTATTATACTCCCCGCCGCCGTCTTTCATGCCCTCGACTCTTTCACTTCTATTCGCTTTATTCTGCTGTATTCGTCTGCATTTTATTTTTTATTTTAAATTTTGGCGGAGTGTCCAGTGAGATTTTGCGAGCCCTCTCATTGGCATTCAGCTGGGCACGGGCGGGCAGGTTGTGGGAGGACAACAAAAAGTCAATAGAAAGTCAACACGCTGAAGTTTCTCTCTAAAAAAATGGTTCGCGGAAGGCAGCACAATGTCGACGAAATCTCAGCAAATGATCTTTTCGCAGCCGGAGTGCGTAGATGGCAACAGAAGGCTGGTACGAAGTCAGAATATAGTGAAGGAGTTTAGGATGGGGGGGGGGCAGTCATTTGGCCCTTATAAGTAGTTCTGTAGTGTGATGACACTATAAATTTACCACATAAAGTCTGACAATATTAAGTCATTAAAAATACGATTATACAACCCTTTCTGCACGATCGCTGCAAATTGTTGTAGAAATTTAAAATTTAGTGTAATCATGGAGACTGCAACTTGAAATTAAGAAATAGTGATTGATGTTCACGTGAAGGAGTTATATTACAAGGCATTGTATGTTGAGTTTTCAGAGGGAAGTTTAGTAGAAGGCAATGATAAGTCTGTTCCTAATTTCAAGAGAACGAGTGTGTTGTTAGGCGCTTGTGAGTAGAGACCGCTATAAGGAAATTACTTTGCAACACGACGTTATTTTATAGGGAAATGTCCCGCAATGAAAAGTCAATAAAATAAGTATTGGTAATCACTTGACGACGAGTGTATTGGTAGGCGATTGTGAGTAAAATCGCCGTAAGGGATTTACAAGACGTAACACGTTGAGTTTCCCTTGAGAAGTTTAGCAGGCTGTGGCAAAAAATGTCAATGGAAACTCTATCGATACTCACTAGACAAGCGAAGGTGTTGGTGATTGCGAATAAAGGGAGTTACGTGACATGGCACGTTGAGTTTCCCGGGCGAAGTTTAGCAGATTCCAACTAAAAGTACATGGAAAGTCTGTAGACAGTCACTAGACGAGCGCATGTTTAGGCGACTGCGAGTAAAGAGCTGTTGTAGGGGAGTTGCAACACCTGACTCGTTGAGTTTGCCACACGAAAAGTCAATGAAAAGTAGGTAGATAAAATCACAAGACAACGGTTGTACGTGCACACGACTCTGGGTAAAGACCGCTGACAGAGACCTTGCAAGACGCGGTACCTTGTGTTCTTCCGAAGGAAGTTTTCAGAAAGTAAATGAAAAGTCAATAGGATAATCTTCATAGACAACCAGTGTATCTGTTTGACAACGCAAAATAACTAAATGTAACTATTCCATGTCCGTTTGTGAATGAAAGTGTTGTGTGTGCACAAGCAGTCGGGTCCAAAAGCGTATATACCATTTCACCTGCGCACACTCCAGTGTAGCTATCGATCGAAATTGGTAAATCTAATTTTCCACGTGCTTCTTACGTATTTTTTCTAACGGAAAATAAAGCAAGGAGGAAAACGAGACGAGGATTTTAAAAGGTCGTCTAGAAAGGAGTTCTATATGGGAAGCGTGGCTGTCTGCGTGTTGTGCAAGATTGACTGAGAGAAATCTGCAGTATACGTAAGCCTTCGATCGTTCGTGTGTTGTGTGTGTGTGCAATGTCGTTATGGGCCGGTGCCGTTTTCGGGGAGCGGGCCATTTCCAGACTCCCCTAGTATTTTCTCGGTGGTCGCTCGCTTGTATGTTTCGCTCGTGGACGGTTCGCCTGTTTCCTTTGCGTCCTGCATTTATTTTTTTCGACGTTTTTTTTTTATACCTCATGGATTTTGATCGTGCGACTGGCACTGAAAATGCGTTTTTTATCTGCATTTTTTAGTTATTTTTCTTTTTTTCCTTGTCAATTCCTTGTCTAAGCTCCCCAACCCTCTGCCCGCGGATTCGGCGGTTTGTACCGGCTGACATTCGGTTTTTTGAGACCGCGACGCCCTGTATGCCACGTCCAAACCCCGCCCACTTCGAAAGAAACCCCTGCGTTGGTAAATTTTTTTTTTCTCGCCGATTTTTCAGTTTCATTTCTTTCGCTTCCGCTTCTGCCCTTCCTCCCCCAGTTTCTTTATTTCTTTTTCTTTTCAGGCATTCAGCGGGGAACAGGAAGTAAAGGCGCGAGCTAGGCGGGCGTGACATTTACTGTGCGTCATTAGAAAAGAGAGAAACAAGGAAGTTTAAAAAAAATAGATAGACATGGTGGCGTTCGACGCGGCTATTGGGGTTCCAGGCGGTCCGCCCCGAGCACTTTTTTTTTCTTCCTGTAAAGCGGGCTTTTCCTGCCGTGTACTTTTGTACAAGAGAAGCACGCTTTACAGGCAGCATTTCTTGCGTATCGCATTTTGTTTCGAACGGTGCGTAGGTTTGCTTGCCCTGCGCGTTGTTTTGTTCATTATTGAATAAGTTTTTCGACGGTGTACCTATTCTTTAGTTTTCAGATGCTTTTCCTGTGTGGACAGTAATTCGTAGCAAATGTCTTCACCCTGCTCGATCGACATATAGCTGCGCGCAAAAGCGAATTAGCAGCGTGTGAACTAAAAGGAAGAAGACAGTCTGGCGCCACCTATATTTCTCTTTTGTTCGCACAGTTCTTTTTGGCCGTCTGTCGCTCTGCACAGCGCCTGGCCTATTTTATTGACCAAAAAAGAAAAGTGTCGCTGATTAGATTTGTTCTGTTTAGCCTTTAGCACGCCAAAGACACGTGGACAGTTTAGACAGACGTAGACAAAGAGCTGTGTACGCTGTCCCTGTGTCTTTTGTGCACTTAAGGGTTAAATGGAATAGCAACTTGCGCAAACTTGCGTTCTTTCCTGTGTGTCTGTTCCTTCCTCGTCCTCCGTCGTTGTCGCGCCTTCACTTCAGATCAGGCTTAACCAACACGCCCAACTATCCATCCTCACTTCAGATTTATTACCCACGAGGTCACGAGATATGTGTCGTCTTCCTCTGGTTTACGTATGTCGTGTGTTGTCAGGTCGAAACCTGGCGCGTATTTTTTTTTGTAATTTTTACTGGTTTAACAAGACTGCTTGTTCTTTTACTCGTCATCTGTCGTGACTGTAACCTTCCTAATTAAAAAAATATATATATTTGAAGCAGGGGCGTAGCCAGGGGGGGGGGGGGCTTATGGGGCTTCAGCCCCCCCCCGAAATTTTTTCGTGCTGTCCATGCACCGCCGACCAAAGTGACCTCCGGCGCCGGAAATCACTCTGGATTTTGTCTAGAATGTATTTTTGATGCTCGAAAAGACATTTAACTGCGAAGATTGCAAACTCGGGCTGGATTTCGTGGCAACGCCCATACACCGGAAGCAGGGGCGTAGCCAAGGGGGGGGGGATTATGGGGCTTCAGCCCCTCCCCCCCCCCCCGAAATTTTTTCGAGCTGTCCATGTACCGCCGATCAAAGTGACCTGCGGCGCCGGAAATCACTCTGGATTTTGTCTAGAATGTCTTTTTGACACTCGAAAAGACATTTAACCGCGAAGATTGCAAACTCGGGCTGGATTTCGTGGCAACGCCCATACACCGGAAGTCACATAACGCCAAGCAGTCCCATCCGAGCATAAAGTTTCGAGGGCGCTTTGATGGTGAGCGGGCTCGCCGCGGCATCTCACTGAGGCCACGGAATCTGTGGAGCGCATGGATATCAATTGCGAAACTTTATGGGTATAAATCTCATATGCTCTTGATGTGAAAGGTGCATTGACATTTCCAACATTGTGCTTTAGATTTTCAATTGCGGAACTTTGTGGGTTTAATGTTGTTATAAACATTTGACACCAAATGTCTATTGAATTTTCTAAAGTCTTACATCGTAACATACAACGATACAAGCCAAATCAACACACTAGCAGACGAGTTGACAAACAGGCAGCGAGGTCCAATGAGACGAAGCGTTGGGGTGGTTCATTTGTGCCGTCATGTCCCATAAAAAAAATATAAACATTTTTTTAACCTATGCCAGAACATCCATGTCAAGACACTCAAGCCAGCCAAAGTAAATACGTTCTTATTTATTTTTTCTACTTTGACTTTTATTCGCGAGGACACATTGAGCCTCTTCGATTTTTTTTTTTGTTCTCGCTACCCTAACCACGGGCCGGCAGAGCCAACCAGAGCGCATACGTTTTTCTCGTATGGCCCCGACCACCGTGCGGTACACTTTGGTGCGCGTTCGGTTTGCTCTGGCCGAGTGGATTTTCACCGGACAGAGTTTTTGACGTTTTCTGGCTAGCAGACGAGAAAAAAAAAATGGTCGCTCGCCGCCATCACTGTGGGGACTCGAAGGATTGCACCGCATTCCTTGAGCGGAACCTTTCCGGAAAGTCTTCTTTCGCCGCTGTAGGATACTGAGCAGTATGCGTATAGTGGACCAAGCGTCTCATGTTTTCTTCGGTATTCCTTCCGTAGCCCCATTAGGTGCCCGAAGTAGGCATTAGATTCTGGCCAAGATACTTTCCTATGCGTTTCTTTTTCCTTTCGGTGCCTCCGCCTCATAGAAAAAAAATACATTGTTGCGGCGCAGCGAATTGTCGCATGGTGAAAGTTCGATTTTGATACTTCTTTTGCGGTAAGTAATGGGCGACGGGACGCTTCAGTTGCCGGATACGTTTATTATATTATTGCGAAAGCAATTATATGGACACTCCAGGCGCATTCCTGCCATCGCCCTCATGTTTCGTATAAAGTCCAAGGGTGATAACATCGTGACCACGCGCTGCATGCTGTATGTGCGCATGAAAGCGTAGGAGGGGAGGTGGAATGGGTGAGCGGAGGATGGTGGCTGTCTTGTGTGCGCAAAGGAGAAAAGCGGGGAGCAAGCGCGCCGCCTTCCGTCGTGGGCAATACATCGGGGGGAGTGGATGGAATGGGGGCGGAATCTAGGATTCTGTGAATCTATGATTGTGCAACATGTTTATTTGCCTTGTTTGACGCATTATATACAGTTACTTCTTTATTACAGTATTATGTACGCATTATACAGTTATACAGTTATTAGACGCATTATATACAGTTAACTTATACAGTTACATACATAGACTCATTGGAGACTTGTACGTATACTTAAAAATATCTTGTTGCGAGGTTTTGTGTATACATGCAGTGAACTTTGTTTCCAGTGACACTTTTTTGTCCTTTATCAAGCAGTATTCTCGCATTTGCATATCCCATTGTATCTTTGCATTTCTAATGTACGAGGGCGAGTCAAATGAAAGTGAGCCTACCCTAACCGCGCAATAATGGTTCGGTTCATTATCTGCGAGGCATGCGCGTAGGAGAACGGCATGTCTCATTTACAAAAGTGACACGCAGGTGTGAAGATAAATGTTCTTTAATGCTCTCATACACTGGGTTGAATATGGTTGCGTCACATAATGGACACTTCAAAAGTTGAACAACTCGGTGTCGCGAAGTTTTTGACAGCTGAAGGTGTTTCCAAAACAGAAATTAATCACCATATGACTGCCGTGTACGTTGAACACTGCATTTCATTGACCACTGTGAATCGTTGGAGCAAACGGTTCAAAGGACGTTGCAAAGACATTCCAAGACCGGGCCAAAACCATCGTGCAATTACCCCCCACACAATTTCAAAGGTTCATGAGCTGCTGAAACAAGAACGGAGGATAAGCATCGATGAACTGGCAGACCATCTGAACATCAGTCACGGTTCGGTTCCACGCCATAATTCATGAGCTTCTCGGCTGCCGGCTCTTTGGTGCGCAATGGATCCCCAAGATTTTTATCCATCGCGAGAAGACGAAGAAGTTTCGCGCTGCCTTGACTCATCTGATCGGGTATCACAATGAGCATGGCGACTTCTTGTTTGCAACTGTGATCGGGGACGAACCTTGGTGCCACTACTACGAGCCTGAAACACGACGGCAAAGCTTACAGTGGAAACATTCGAATTTACCACGCCCAAAGAACGTAAAGGCCATCATTTCCGCTGGAAAGGTGTTGTTGACTTTTTTTTTTCGATCGACAGGGTCCATTACTGATAGAATTTGCTAAATCTTGAGAGGCTATCAATTGTTTCCGATATTGTGAAACGCCAGAACGGCAACGTGTCGCAATCAATAACGAACAACGTGGAAAATTGACGAATGGGGTCATCTTGCTCCACGACAATGCCTGTCCCCACGTCGCTTATGTGGTTAATACAAAACTGGCAAAGTTCAAGTGGGAAACGCTGCAACATCCGCCATACAGCTCAGACCTGTCACCTTGCGACTTCTACATTTTGGGGCAACCGAAAAAACAGCTCAAGGGAACCAGATAAAGACTTTTTGAAGCAGCAACCCAAGGAGTTTTATAAGACGGGAATCACGCAACTCGTTAGTCAATAGGACAAATGTCTAAATTCTCATGAAGACTACTTTTAAATAAAGTACCCCGTTGTTGGCTCATTCATTTGACTTGCCCTCATATATCTTGTAGAACTCCTGCTTTTTATACGTGCTCTCTGTCGCGACTATAACTTCGGTGCAATTACTCACGATACACGACAAGGGACAGCTACTCCTGCGTAATACAATAGAACAAACGACAGCGTCATTGAGATTTTTCACTGGCCATTTCATATATACAAGAATGTAAGCACGGTTCTTGAATGACAAAGTTTCATTAAGATATTTGTCCTCAACTTGTTCAGTTCATTGCCTTTTAATTTTTCATATCAGCGGCATGCACTGCTCTCCTGGTTTCGAACTGATATAGTTCTAAAGTTCGTGTGATATTTTCTTTACTTAATAAATAGACAAAAAACATGGAAGCATTGACGTCAGTTATGTTGGGCACAATTTTTGGCACATACGAGTATAATATTTTATGAAAAAAATACATATTTTACTTGTATTTACAGAGCGTTGCTTTCAAGAATTCGTTTGCAGCATCTTTGGCAATGACAATGCAGTTATTATTCATGTATTTGATCCCTCGATAAATTGTTTAAGAGGAAGCTTTAGCTCGGGCCCAATCCGACGCGGCCTATTCAAATACTTGTAAAACGCAGAAACGCTTTTCTGAGATAATCCTGCTAATCGCTTTCATTGAAATTGGTTGCATTTGAGAGAGAAAGTTAAATCCTAGTGTATGTTGGAAACAGAACTTCGATTTAGGGCCTGAATTTTGTTTAAAATATTTTGGAAAATTCGAAAGTTTTAAAAAATAGAAGCACGGCGTTTACAAACTAATAGCTATGCATGAAGAACAGATATTGTGGTTCTGTAAACGGCATTTGTTATAACAGTCAAAGCGGACAAGTTTGCTGTGTCAATTTGTATCTTACGTTAATTGGTTACGTTGTGTATAAGGGTTCTGCAAAAGCCGTATTTCCACAATACTAAATTTTTTTTAGATTCATGTGTAACATATTTATTTTGTCCGCTGTAGATGTACTATTAGATGCAATTCACAGAATTGTGATATCATTTTTCATTGTTGAGTCACGGAGTTTTAAACTTGATAGTTTCGTTTGCCGAAAATTTTGAATTTCGGCCAATTTTTACTAAATAATTGACCTCCTAAATGAAAAATTCGAAGCCAGTAGTAAATAGAATTAAACTTTTTCTTTTAAATGCCACAAACCTCCTCAAATTTGCTGAAGTGGTTGCAGGAAAAGGAAAAAACGTGCAGCTACAAATATATATATATATATATATATATATATATATATATATATATATATATATATATATATATATATATATATATATATTGGGCCAGTGGCGTAGCCCCCCCCGAACAAAATTTCTGGCTACGCCACTGATTTGAAGGCTATGAAATTCGGCACCGTCCAGAATTCGTGCTGTTATGCGTAGTTCTGTCTCTGTAGAGAGGTCTCGTCGTTGCATTTCGCAGAAGTCCGCGTATGTAGCTTTTTTTTTTGCTCTTTGCTTTTATTGTGTTGGCTATTGTGATCGTTGTTCAGCGAAGCTTGACGCTCCTGCAGCTGCCCCCCCCCCCCCCCGAAAAAAAGAAGAAAAGAAAAAGAAAAACGATGCGCATCGGAGGTGTCGGATCCGCGACTTCCATTAGTGAACCCCCGCACTGCTGGGAAACGACACCCTCGAGGATTGGAAGAAATAACCACCGCTTTCCTCCGCTATCGCTGTATTTTTTCAAGTGATAAGGAAAAAAACGAAGATAAAGAAAAATAAAGAGAAGTGCTTTGATGGCGGGGTCTCTCACTACGCCGGGGTCGTTAGTGTGCGGTTGTGTTGGCCTGTCTTGGTAAAAGCACGGTACAAGCAGGCTCGGTCGGGCAGAGCCGATTACGGTGAAACACTTCAAGGCAAAGTACGCAAGGCAAAGTACAAACATTGCAAGGAAAAGTGCACACAAACGCAAGAGTGGCACTCGCCGTGGCGCTGCGTGTGTCGTAACAACGACAGTACCCCCCCCCCCCCCCCCCGTGAAACCAAACTGCAGTTATTCAAACGGTCCTGACGGCCATTTAAGGAACGGTTTGGTTGCTCTTCTAAGGGAGCACAACTGGCGAATACTGCGTAGGTGCGCGCTCACGCTACTGAAACGTTCCGTCTGCACTTTCGTGCTTCCCGATGTTTTGCCATACTATTCATGTAGAGGTGATGCGACGGTCGTAGGGAACTGTTTGAAAAGAAGGAGGAAGGGAGAGAGAAAGAAAAGAACATACAGAATACGTTCGAAAACATTAGACTAAGCGAATGGAGTTC
This sequence comes from Dermacentor albipictus, assembly GCF_038994185.2. Lineage (NCBI taxonomy): Eukaryota > Metazoa > Arthropoda > Arachnida > Ixodida > Ixodidae > Dermacentor > Dermacentor albipictus. The sequence goes on from NC_091827.1 coordinate 28,899,876, forward strand.
CCGAGTCATGGACTGTGCAGCGGATTATCTTGGCCACAGTCCAATGGAAGTACACAGGAAGATGAAGGCTTGAACACTGATGAACACTCGTGGAACAAGGGATCTCGCTGGAGCCAACGTTTTCCGCAAGTTGGGTAAATCGAAAAAGAAAGAAAGAAGAGGAAAATAAGCTCGTGTACTTCGATTTAGGTGCACGTAAAAGAATCCCGGGTGGTTAAAAACTGATCCGGAGCTTCCTCCCTTACAAATGTCTCTCTTAACCCCAGTGGTGGCCTTGTGGGACACTTTATAACCACCTTTGAATGACTGACAAGTTCCCACCGTCGAAAGGTTTGTTCCAGCGACATCCTTCGTTTCGATCACCGTTGACCAGTCAAACAGTGGGATCAGATTTGACGTCCGCGGTGCCATCCGCAATCGGGCATACGTACACTCCTTCCCTCCCCTCCCCCTTTTCGCGGAACACCGATTGCGGAGTTTCCGGCTCTCGGACCTCCCTCTCCCCAACACTCATCTCTCTCTCTCTCTGATTCTGCACTTTGCAGGCTGCGACTCGCTCGCCTCCTGCTGCGACTTGCTGCTCTCCCCTTCTCCTCCTCCTCCCTCGTCGCCGACCCCCTCTCCCGGAGGAGAAGGAGGAGGACGGCCTCACCCTCTCCACTCGTTGCCTCCTCTCCCCTTCGCCTCCGGCGAGCTGTACGGCGCGCTGCGGCCCGCCGCTGAGCGGCTGCGGTCGAGGCTAGTGCTGGAGCGCTGGCTGCGCGACCGGCGCCTCCTGTCCGTCGCGGTCCGGCGGAGCGCGGGCTCGGACCCGGACTCTGCGACGAGCGACGCCGGCGGCGACCGCACGGCGTCGTCGACCGCTCGTCGTCGTCGTCGTCCAGGCGCCGCCGGGGAAGAGGGCGGCTGTGACGACGCGGAGGACGCGACCGCCGGCCCGAGGTCCACGTCGCCCGAGTGGTCCTTCTTCGGCTGGCCCGTCCCTGGATACGGCGGGTGAGTCGTGGCGTCTTTCTTTCTAGCTTGCTTTCCTTCCTTTTTCTTTTTTTTTCTTTAGCGCGCCTCTATGCGTTTGCGTATACTGTAGGCCGTTTTCGTGTTTGCTCGCGGCGCTTTGCTAAAACGGAAAAAGAAAAAAGAATTTTGTTCCGAGCGGTCGAAACACGTGTACACAAACTGTACAGTTTGTACTAGCACAGATTCAGATAGACTAGTTTCATTTTTCTTTCTCACAGTTTCTCTTTGTACTTTTTTGGCATTTGGAATAAGTTTACCTTGTAGCGAAAAGAATGGCACGTTGCAATCGCCTGAATATATTTATGGGACCCTCTAGCATAGGACCACTTTCGCGGCGCATTTAGACATTACATTAGTGGACAATTCTTTTCTTTACTCCGAAATAGCGCGACAAGGCTGCTTACGCAAGCTCGACGCACTAAGCGCGTTTCTCGCGTTTGAACACACCGAGAACACGCGTATACCTACGTTCTTATACGGAGCGAAACATTTCGTTTCCTTCTTCTTTCTTTCTTCGCATACTTGACGATGCCGAAAGCTCGCGCCACCGGAGGTCCTTTGGAGTATATCGTATACAACACCCCTTGTACAACACATTGCACATTGCCTTCAACATTTTTTTACAGTTCACTCGGAACTGCTTACACGAGATATACATTCTGGGTATGAACTACGGTGCATGTGTAACTGTAAATAAGCTGTTTACTCATATTGCTGTTATCCGCGTTCAAGAAATTTGACCCTGAATTTATCTAAACCTTCGTGTTGTCCCAGACGGCCGACAGCAACCTTGAGGTGTGTTTCGATATCACTAAGATTAATTGCATGTATATAGCGGACACGCCAGCGGCATGGCAATGCACTACACCTAGTTCCATCTTCGTCTCTGCGTTTAGCCAATGAAATGCAGTTTTGATTATAGCAAACATCAGGGAGATTTTGTCACGCACATGGAGTTGCGGTTTTCGGCATCTAACCGTGGTATTAAAATTTTAAACTTTTTCATGTTCATAACAGTAGACAATCAAAACCAACTTGAAAAGCGATTATGCCCCATAGCTGTGTTCGGCTCTCAGGTGGATATAAAACGCTGTTTACGTGTCTGCGTGTGGTTTTGAGGGGGGGGGGGGGGGCGTGTTGGGGTCGCGCTGCGTTCTTTCCGCTCGTAGGATTATATTTCGCTCTCGCGTCACGTTTTCGGGTCGACCGATACGCCTTCCGAGACCTGCCGAGTTTGTTTACTCTTAGTTTTTTTTTCGGGTAGACTCCGGCGCTGCTTACCAGGAACGCGCGTCGGATGTAGCCGAAAGTATAGAAGTACTAAGCTCGGATATGGCTATAGCGAAGCGTTATGCGAAAGGATTCGGATATAACGAAGGAGTTGCACTGGGAACAGCAATTTACAATTGGCAGCGAGGCACTGGAAGTCGTAAGGTAATACATCTATACTTAGGGCAGGTAGTGACGGCGGATCCTGATCATGAGACGGAAATAATCAGAAGAATAAGAATGGGCTGGGGTGCGTTTGGCAGGCATTCTCAGATCATGAACAGCAGGTTGCCATTATCCCTCAAGAGAAAAGTATATAATAGCTGTGTCTTACCAGTACTCACTTACGGGGCAGAAACCTGGAGGCTTACGAAAAGGGTTCTACTCAAATTGAGGACGACGCAACGAGCTATGCAAAGAAGAATGATAGCTGTAACGTTAACGGATAAGAAAAGAGCAGATTGGGTGAGGGAACAAACGCGAGTTAATGACATCTTAGCTGAAATCAAGAAACAGAAATGGGCATGGGCAGGACATGTAATGAGGAGGGAAGATAACCGATGGTCATTAAGGGTTACGGACTGGATTCCAAGGGAAGGGAAGCGTAGCAGGGGGCGGCAGAAAGTTAGGTGGGCGGATGAGATTAAGAAGGTTGCAGGCACGGCATGGCCACAATTAGTACATGACCGGGGTAGTTGGAGAAGTATGGGAGAGGCCTTTGCCCTGCAGTGGGCGTAACCAGGCTGATGATGATGATGATGCACCGGGTACACGCAAGGACCGGCCAGCGGTAGGGCGTCGCTTGAGTTGCCCCTTCTTCGGCAGCCCTTCACCCCCCCGCTTGCGGATACGGGTGAGCGGTGGCCTATTTTAAAGCAGGAATTTTAGCTGTAGTTGGTGATCGGACATGTGAGAGACAGCGCTGGCGCTTTTTGCCGAAAAAAAAAAATCCCCTAGGACAACGATTGAATACCATAACCATCTGTCCTTACTACATAACTGTCTTGTCGCCTTCTCTCTCCTTCTCGTAAGAAACACCGTAGTGCTAGCAAAGTACTAGTGATCCTAGTACTGGTAAAGAAACACCGTAGAAAAAAAAGTACGAGAGGTATAGAACCTCGTATGTAAAACATTTGAGTACTGTGAATATCAGCCGCTCTTCCTGGCCTATCGTCTTTTCGGTTCTTCAATGCGACGTGCGTTTCGTTTTCCCTTTTAGGGGATGGAAACTTCTAATGTCTCGTGTGTTTTTTTCCCCTTTTCTTTGCGGATGCGTGTTTTGGTGCGTGGTCAATGTGTGTGCACGGTGGTGGGTGTTTCTTGCTTCTTGCTTGTTTCTTGCTTCTCTCTGCTGTACGTAAATAACGCTCTCGCGCGTGACCTTTCCACATCGCACGAAAATTTTTGGGACCTATTAGGTTGTTTCGTTTTAATTTTGGGGGGTAACGCCGCGGCGGCGTAGAATTACAGGAACATCCGTCGGATATAACCGACAGTTATATATATAGAAGTAGTACTATACGATCGGTTGTGTTGAATCGGATGAAAAGACTGGCTATAGCGCAGAAGTATACTTTCTCGGTATATATAGTGAGACGCTTGCAAACTCTTGGGTATATATTTCGGGCAGCGGTAAGCCAGGCCCCTATATAAGGAATTCCCGACAGGTGTGTTAACGACTCTCTTTTCTACACCTTCGTTGTCATGTGACGCATAAGCTGCCCTGCTTTGCGTGCATTTCCGAAGAGTACTTTTTTTTTTTTCTTTTGAGATGGGACCGTGGGTGCGAGCGTAATGGTGCCCCGCCCCCGTCAGTCACTGTCGCTCGTGGGTTGCGGCAAGTTGTTTTTTCATCCTCTTTAATTGCCATCAATTTATCGTTTCTTCGTTTCATTTATTAAGCACAAGTAATTTCCCCCATGTTGTCCTTGGTGTCAGTGTTTGTTGGCTTCTCACGATATGACTAATAAAAAAATCGGGACCCTCGGTTAACCCCCTCTCTTCTCGTGGGTATCGGTGACATTGCCGCGAGTGTGCTCGCGTGTTAGCGCCACCGCACCTCGTGCAGGGCGTTGCTTTTCACTTGCACGTTATGCGTTGTCGGATATATAGAGTGAAAACTGCAAACGCTGCTGACTTTCTTTGCGGATGGGAGGGGAGGGGATGTGTCTGTGTGTTGTGTGCGTGTGTGCGTGTCTGCAGATCGAAGTTTTGCGAACGCTCTATGCTTTCCTATGCGTGTCTTTTCCTCGTTTCGGGTCGAGAGAGATAGAGATTGCGGACGCCCTGCCGTCACCCCCCCTCTTTATCACTGTGCAGCTGCTGCGGCGAGGAAATCGGAACCGCGCCGATTTTGCCGCGCAATATATATATATATATATATATATATATATATATATATATATATATATATATATATATATATATATATCAAAGTGTTTGTTGTAGTATAGAGCACGTCGTTTTTTTAAGTGGCTTGAGCATCTCGGACCTCCTTTGTTCCGCTTATAGTCGAGCGCTTCGAACAAATGTCTCCCACAACGAAATGGCCTGAGTAACGAAGGAATAATGCTGTCCCGGTTCTGTTGTGAACTGTGCTGTACGCGACGTCTACAGCGAATTCTTTCGGAGTCCCCAAACTCTTCTTTATGGAAGCGTTCGACCGTATACTGAAACTGCTTCCCGTTCGCCATAGCTATTAGTTTTATGGCACATTCGACCGGTCCGATGGTCGCGTAAAAAAAAAGAAAAAAAAAACAAGCCGTCAAGCTGTATTACGCAAAACTCTTTACGGTGTGCGTTACCCCGGCTTTGTTAGCACGTGCTTTCTTTTTTGTCTCGCTATAACTCGGTTTGCTCGGTTAATTCGAAACTTTCGCAGCCATGAACCCGCCGCGGTGCGTACGGCTCGGGTGGCTATATGGAAATTGCGCCGCTGCGAACCAGGTCCCGGGTTCGACTCCCGGACCCCCGGTGTCCGCTTTCCCATTGCAGGCAGAATGCGCAAAAGAGAGAGAGAGAGAGAGAGAGAGAGAGACGCTCGCTTACCGTTCTCTAGTGGCCCGTTAAAGAACACCGGCTATCCTTGATTAACCCGGGGCCGTCCACTTTTACCACGTCTTTTATCGCTGCCCACTGTACCAGTTTCGCAAACCCCGCAAATTTATTATTATTTTTATTATTATTATTATTATTATTATTATTATTATTATTATTATTATTATTATTATTATTGTTGTTGTTGTTGTTGTTGTTGTTGTTGTTGTTGTTGTTGTTGTTGTATGTGTTATGTGTGTGTGTGTACATGAGCTTGGATTGTTCTTCCTGTGCATTGTTTGCCGAGTGCGCCAGCACCAAGACCCTCGAGGATGTTCCTGGGCGCTTAAATAAACAACGTTTATTTATTTATTTATATATTTATTTATTTTTATGTAGATTCGGTTCATAGTCCCTTAATGACGCGTCTGTAATATGCCATTACGATACTGCACGCGTTGGAAACCGACGGCAATTAGAATTCGGGTTGTAGCGTCTCCTTTGTATTGTGCCGAGGATCTCGGAGGCAACAGCGTATGCAGTGTACCGCATACAGCCGACACTGACGAACGTTGTGCGGAACACAACGTTGTTCCTCAGACGATGAGCCGTGTCCGCTGTGCTGTATATAGCCTGCAGTGTTGCTGTGGTATATGAGATCACAGTTACAAGAATCTCCACCGAAAAAAAAAAATCTCATAATCCTTATATCCAATAAGCTTATGCGAGCATATCGGGATCCCACATAAAAAAAAAAACGTGTGCTCCCATATAATACATGGGGCGAGTATAATATGATCTCCACATGAACGTGTGATTTCGCCCCCCCCCCCCCCGCAAAAGTCTGTTGATAGGTTTCCATACGTTTTTTAGGGCAAGTTCCGGATGATTATATGAATGTCTGAAGATAAAAATAGGCGTATGTTCTCGTATGCCGTATGGGTGCCAGCTCTCCTGGGGTGGTATTCTGTAAGAGTCCACCTAGTGGACTGTCCATTTCGCCCGCTGCTGATTGGATGCAGCTGTACGAGCGAGGAGGAGACGAGCGGCCCCAGCCAATGAGGAACGGCCGAAATGAACAGTCCACTAGGTGGACTCTTTTAGAATACCTCCCCTGTATTATATACAGAAACATGGTGGCTTTTTTCATGGTAACCCCATACGTTCATGTAATCATGAGACATACCCCGTTTGAAATCTATCTGTCTGTCTGTCTCTTCCTCTCTCTCTCTCTCTCTCACACACACACACACACACACACACACACACACACACACACACACACACATATTTTAGGGCGAGGGGATAAAATTATCTGAATCCATGACACGCGCTTCCCTTTCTGTCCTGTTTTTTGCGACTCACCTGCTCTTTGGTTCAAAAAACAAATCAAGAAAATATGTTTTGCGCACGCGCTCTTATCGGCTTTGGTCGCCGGGTCACGTTCGTACATAAGCTGCTTAGCGCCTCGGTTTGTCTTCACCCACATCGGCAAGAGCAGCGCACTTTTCTGCAGGGAGGAACGCTCTCGCGAATCGAATAGCGGACTCGAATCGGATTGGGCACCATTTCGTCTCCCTAGGTCGGCGTAGTCCCCTATAAATCGTCCAATAGCGTCGCATTATAGTTTAGGAACGGAAGACGCCGCGGTACACGACGGCCATAGTTTTAAAGGACCCGCTGGCTACGCAGATATAGATATAAGACATATTACTGCAGACCAAAATTGGTCCTTGCGGATATCGTTGCGAAAGACTCGCTTACAGATGGGCTATTTGATCTCGCTTTAAATAATCAGGTAAGTTTGGCGGTGACCTTATTAAAGATTCCTTACAAAAAAAAAAAAACATCATTGCGACAATCGTCATCGACCATCATCGTCATCTTTCTGTTTTGCAATTTTGGCTAACTGGCTGCGAACTGGTCATGGATGCTATCTATATCGCTCCGATTCGCCTTCGCATACGTTGTCGCTTCACTGTCGTCGTGTTGAACTGACTGCCCTCTGACACAAAAGCAACTCTCAGGGCTCTCCAGCCGTGGCCTCAGAGATTTCACCGGGGCTCGTTGCGATCTCGGGGGCCACGCTGCAGTCGCGCAGAATTTCTTACGAAAGTTGCCAGAGTAGGATACAGCTTAAAAGAAACACCAGTTGGCAACAAAGGCACAATGACCGCGCGGGGTAACAATTGTTACTCCGCCAGCCAATCACAGAAGCGAACAAAGTCGTCGTCGTGCGGCCATTTCAAGATGTCGTCGTACTTGATACTTCCGGAGCGTCTGCTGTTCTTGAAGAGTCTTTTCATCGGCGGAAGCGATGAGATGTGCAACAGACATGGACAATGTGTATGGAGTCTGAGCACTTCACTTTCCAAAAGCCCGCGGTTACAGTTCATTTCGCTGATGACACCATTTTACTCATAATACTTCACTGCCAACTGAAATGAAACTTGACAATAAATAGTTTCAGCGAAGCAGGCATTTTATTTCAGTTCAATTAAGAATTAGGATTTCCCCGTTCCACTATAATAGGCGAGTGAAAACGCACAATCTTACGCGCTTGTAATTTTGTTTTTTTGTGGTTACCGCCTTATTTAGGTAACAGGGAAAGTTTGAAGTACGAACTATTTGCAGCCTCGCGGAGGAACAGTGCCCGGCGGTTATGTGGGCGTGGGCGGGGCTTCACTGCAGACCTGAGTTGTATCCGACTTTAGACGAAGCACTGTCGCTGGGGTCGTTCAGCACTCGTGGTTATGATGGGTGAGTCATATGGTGGATTTGCCTAATCTTTGCGATTCTGGCTTCGGACGATTCCCTCGCGGCACGGTTTCGTTACGCCTTATGTTTCTAAATTTGCATTTGTCTGGCACGCGCATCGTCATTGCGAATTGTTGCATTTATATCACGCAACATTTCGTTGAAGAGGGATAAATTTTGTACGGTCACAATTAGGCTGTTCGAAGCCAGAACAACTAAGTCTTCTGGACAAATCCAAGTGTAGCACCCTGCTCTAGTTGACTGATCCATCACACTTGCAAATCTCATATGTATGCACTAGATATAACGCCAGAGTTCCTTCTAGTCAATTCTTCTTCTTCTATTTGGAAACTCAAGGTCTCCAGTTATACGCCCACACAGGGGCTACCCGTTTCCTTCCTACGCCCGCGCATCGCCTCGTTTCATCACCGCATCCGATCTTTTGTCGTCCCCCACGGACGTCCGCTTCTCTTCTATTAACGTCCTGTAGACGTACGGGAAGCTGTCGGCCGCTTGCGTGGGTTTTGCGTGCCCACACACAAACACGAAAAGAAGTCCGACGTGTCGATCTATATGGTCTGCTGCGCAATAAACCTTTCACCGAGGCCATTACAGATGGAGCACTGCTAAGCAGGCGCAGTCTCTTCACGCTCGAGGCATTCAGGGAGCTAATGCAATGACGTCATTGTCGCTGCGATGATGTGTTCCCAGCAGGGAAGAGAGCTTGCCGCGTTTTCTTGTCGATCTGCTGCGTCAGCGTGTTACGAGGCGCCTTCTAAAGTGTATAGGAAAGCGCCTGGGTTCCCGGAACTGTGACGTCACGACCTTGAGGATGAAGTTCCCATTGCCGCGAGTGCAGTGATTCAGTTGACATTCAGTGTTTCATGTAAAAAAAAAAAACATTTGAATTTTACTTTGCCGGTGCCGTTTTAAAGAGCGTAGGTGATCGTTGTAGGCGAATAATATTACGCCTTTTGGCCGAAACTTACCCTCGCGCGACAAAAAAGAAAAAAAAAAGAACATCGTCACTTTTTGATTAAGCCAGCCGAATGAGGTTCTTGTTTGTTTTAATCTCGTTCTTTCTTTCTCTCTTTATCATTTTTTTTCGGGATCATTGACTGCGTTTGCGTCAAATTAAAGAACCATGGAAAGCCTACTCGGAACCGTTTAATCAGCCTCCGCTCCATAACTCGCGCTAATTGCCCGATTACGAGCTATCCTCCAAAAAGCCGGCCCTCCTTGCTGTGATAGGAACAACGTACCTAAGTCAGTGTATTAAACAACCCCACAGAGACGTTCAGCGCATGTTCCGCGAATAGTGAGAGAACGAGAAGAGAATAACATGACAAAGAAAGAAAGAAAGAAAGAAAGAAAGAAAGAAAGAAAGAAAGAAAGAAAGAAAGAAAGAAAGAAAGGAAAACGCTTCGTGAATAGCTCTCCCCCTATACCAAAATGGCACGAGAGGCACGCGAAGTATATGCATCATTTTAACGTGCGCACACATACAGTCCGGCCGTTCTTCTCTCGACGTTAAGCCCCCGTGTTCTACAGACCGGCGTGTTTGCGGCCCAAGGTACGGTTTACCGCCCTTCGGAGACTGGAAATGCGCCAAGCCAGCAATCTGTGGTATACACAGCAAAGAACAAAAGAGCGCGTTTTATGGCGTGCTGTTTCGGAGGATTGTATAGATGGGCCGGAGACATCCGCACGCCCCTATTCGGTGCAGGGCGTCGTGTGTACGGTATGGTGCGTATGATTTTTAGTCTACTATACGTATAATATACGTATAATATACATATACTACTAAACGTATGCTACACGTTTAGTATACGTACGCTCGAGACACCCCCACGCCGTTCTTCGGTGCGGACCGTCTTGCGTATTGTAAGGCGTATGCGTCTGCAGTATATAGGGAAAGCATGCTATACAGATACCAGTACGCGTATAATATACGCATTGTGGTATGCGTGTACTAGATATCTATGCGCACCCCCCCCCCCCCCCCCTCTGCTCCAGTAATTCTTGCTCACCATTCGAGCACATACTATATGCGCAATGTAGCGTACAAATACGGGCAGTAGTGCAATGATGTAGCATTTTCGTATACCCACCATAAGTATACTGAGAATTGGGCCGTGTCTGTGTGAAAGGGGCTGCAATCTTATGTGCAACCTCTCCCCGTAGTTTATACACTGTACACACAAACACACAGTGTATTCACCCCACGTATAATATATATACTGCATGCATGCGGGTTTGTATACGCGCTGTAAGGCGTACAAGGTGTCGAAATGCGGGTGGGCGCGGTCACTTAGTCTGGCCGCCGCTGCGATGCGTCCCAGGTGTCCCGTATGTGCAGGTGATTGCGCGACACCTATAGGTGCGCGCTCGCTCGTGGATTGCCCATGTCGTCGCGTTACGTTGCCCAATCTCGGCGTGTAGCGCGTATAAGTGCTTTAGATGTTCTTTTTTCTTTTGCGACGCAGGCACCGCGCCGTTATATATACACGCGTGACCATCTTGCGTGCGGTGTTGGTTTTGTGCAAAGCTTGGCGCCTATTTGCCTTCGCTTCGCGCTCGCTTTGCTTTGCTTTGCTTTGCTTTCCTTTGCTTGCTTTGTTTGCTTTGCTTTGCTTGCTTTGCTTGCTTTGCTTTGCTTGCTTTGCTTTTCTTGCTTTGCTTTTCTTGCTTTGCTTTTCTTGCTTTGCTTTGCTTTTCTTGCTTTGCTTTTCTTGCTTTGCTTTGCTTGCTTTGCTTTGCTTTGCTTTGCTTGCTTTGCTTTGCTTTGCTTTGCTTGCTTTGCTTTGCTTTGATTGCTTTGCTTTGCTTGCTTTGCTTTTCTTGCTTTGCTTTTCTTGCTTTGCTTTTCTTGCTTTGCTTTGCTTGCTTTGCTTTGCTTTGCTTGCTTTGCTTTGCTTGCTTTGCTTTTCTTGCTTTGCTTTTCTTGCTTTGCTTTTCTTGCTTTGCTTTGCTTGCTTTGCTTTGCTTTGCTTTGCTTTGCTTTGCCGATGCGGTGGTTGGTGCGCGGGTGCTGATGATGGTGTGCGGTGGTGGATCGTCCGGCAAGTTCCGCGCCTGTCACGCCAGGTGGCGTGCTTGTCGTTCATGTCCTTTTCCTTTTTTGTTTGTTTTCGAAGTGGCGTTTATTTTGGCGCGGAGCTATATAGCTTGTTCTCTCTCTCTCTCTTTCTCTCTCCCACCCGCTCTCTGCTGCCCCGCGGTGCAGTCCCATCGTGTTAGACTGCGACCCCGGCAGAAATTGCTCGCACTTGGAAAGACACAGTTGCTACCACTTCACGGGTATCTGGTTGGAGCCGAGCGGCGGATCCGTATCGCGATGGTATTTGCGTGTCTTCGTAAATGGCTGCGCGCTTTTTTGTGTGTGTGGAGGCGGGCAAATCGGAGGGAGGAGTTGAGGAGGGGGAGAGGAGGGTGCGGCGGCGAACGGGAACGGAATGTGAATCTTTAGGGCCGATTAACGCTCGAGCCGCCCATCGCCGCAAGCCACACCGCACGCTTGCGGTCGCGCGAGAAATTGCACGTATCCCGCACTTGTGCACAAATTACCGTTTACATTGCGTGCACAGTGTATACCTTACACATTGTAAACCGAAATTTGTGCACAAGTGTTTGATACGTGCAATCTTTCGCGCGACCGCACGCGTGCGGTGCGGCGATGGGCGGCTCGAGTGTAAATCGGCCTTTAGTGCCGATTTACGCACGATTTATATAACGCTCAATCCGCACAGCCTTCCGCGCAGGCGTGCGGTCGTGCGGAAAACTGTGCACCTGCCGCGAAAGGGTGCACACAAAATTTCGGTTTGCACTGGGCTCCGACGCACGAGCAGCGTTCGCATAAACCGAAATTTGTGCGCCTACGTGTCCCACATGTGCGGACTTCCGCAAAAAGCTGCGGACTTGCGGAAACACTGCGCGTGTCGCACACCAGGGGGCGCAAATTTCGCTCCAGCCATAATATACAGCTGTGAGTGGTAGACGCACACATTCGCACAAGACTGCAGTGATCCTTCTTCTTCTTTCTTTTCCTTCTCATTTTTTGCGAAATGCCATGAAATGCTAATACCCAGTTTTCCCCTGGCTGGAAGACCCAGATGTGCGAATTTGTGCGCGTGATCGATGATGTGGGCTGCGCGGTAGTGTGTCAGTGATACACTTGTTGTCCCAAAAGGAATTTTATTTAATTAGCCGGTTCGCTTGAAATCCACGTGCATCGTTGATAAAACAGTGTATCTGAGGAGGTGGGTGTGCTGTATAGTACATTGATGTGCCTTCCACAAGATGCCTTGTAAGCGGGCACTCTTGCTCTCGTCTTTGTTTTGTTCTTCCATCTATCGCGCTTGCGCTGTTTTTGTATGTGTTTGTATATACGAGAGAAGAGAAACCGCGAGGGGCTCGATTTTTGTTAAATCACGACCATATAAAGCCAACAGGCAATCAAGCGAAGGAAAGCATCGGACGAATATTCGCTCTCGCTGAAACTGAAATGTAGAAAATAGTGGAAGCGAACGAAAATGAAAGCGGGACGAAAATATAGCTTGCCGATGGTGGGAGGCGAACCCACCACCTTCGCATTACGCGTGCGATGCACTACGAAATTGTGCTACAGGGACGGCCGTCAATCCGTCCTCCACTAATTTGGGTATTTATGCATACTGGATGTAGCCACTGTAGTACTGTTAGCCAGGGCCACTCATTGAAGCCGTGGCGAGTGGATGTGGAACACCTCTTTATTTTGCTTCCCGATGGCGTCACGCAACACATGAACTCAAAAGAGCAGGCACGTGGCTAATAAACCCACGTATGCTGTATACTTAATGACATTAATGTTGCCAGATTCGAGACCCTCGCTACGAATATACCTTTGTGTTGCGTTTTTGTTTTATTTTCGCCCCTTTTTCGTGCCTGCTTGCAATTCCCTTACGTTCTTCGAACGTGCCCTGTTTCCTGCGCGGCGTGGTCGCACACGCAATGCGGTGTGTGCGTTCATAAGTTCCGCGCAGCGAAGCCAAAGCTACGGGTGGCGTCAGCCTACCACCAGAAGGAGGTTGGCTCCCCCATTGTCCGTCACTGATCGCCCTCCGCGCGGCGCCGACTGAGTGCATCGAACTGCGTTCCCTCCTCCTCCTCCTCCTCCTCCTCCTCCTCCTCCTCCTCCTCCTCCTCCTCCTCCGCCTCCTCCTCCTCCTCATCATCATCATCATCATCATCATCATCATCATCATGCCTACTCCGGAACGTGCTCCCTCGTTTCGTCAGTGCAGCTGCAGGATGACACGGGCTCCCGCGCAGTCGAAATGCGTTTATAACGAAGTGCATGTAGCCTCCGAAATCACTCGTTATGCGGGTCACTCTCTTGCAAAGGTCGCGCTCCGCACACCTCCCAATAGAACTGGGACAGAGTTATTCCTTCGCTATACGGGTAATTTCGCTGTAGAGGCGTTCGCCGCGAAGCCGCTCGACTGTATTGTGTTTCTGCTCGCAGAACGTAATTATATAGTTGCTGAGGCGCGCGGTGATATAAGGTTTCGGTACAAAGCCTTTTTTTTTTTCTCTCGGGTAAGTGGAGCGCATCCTCTGGCGAGAAGAAAACAATTGGGAAGTGTGTGTGTGTGTGTGTGTGTGTGTGTGTGTGTGTGTGTGTGTGTGTGTGTGTGTGTGTGTGTGTGTGTGTGTGTGTGTGTGTGTGTGTGTGTGTGCGCGCGCGTGTGTGTGTACGGTGGGAAAAGATATCTCTCTCAGTCTCGAAGCGGTCCCACATGTCATTAACAGACGTGGAAGTTTGCGCCCACCGAGGGGAGGTTAAGGAGGGCAGAAGACGGGGAGGAAGTGCATGTGTACAGGGTAGTCATCGCCTTTTTTTATCTTCGTTTTCTCGGCCTTCTCGGTGGTGTGTGTAAACAGCCCCTTTCGCTTGCGCCGGCTCTCTGTGCATACTATGCGGGCGCGACAAAGTGCCCTCGGCGCGCAGGCTCTTCTTGCCTGCGCGGCCGAGCAATCAATCACGCTAGCCGTCGCGCCTCTCTCGAGACCCCCCCCCCCCCCCCCACACACACACACACACACTTTCCTCGTCGGTGTGCTGTGCAGGCCAGCGCGTGTCTGCGCGCGTCGTCGGTAACAAAAAGCTCTCGAGTGTGGAGTTCAACTAGGCAGAACATATATAGTATGCATCCGGTGATACGTACATCAACGCCCATTATCACGTAATTTTCTAGGTTTAGATTGAACTGTATACAGTCGCTAGCAGTGTGAGCAGTAGCGCCGAATTCGTATTCTTGATTTGTGGCTTCATACCTGATACGTTAATATGCGAGGGGTATGCTCAAGTAGTAGTAGTAGTAGTAGTAGTAGTAGTAGTAGTAGTAGTAGTAGTAGTAGTAGTAGTAGCAGTAGTAGTAGCAGTAGTAGTAGTAGTAGTAGTAGTAGCAGTAGTAGTAGTAGTAGTAGCAGCAGCAGTAGTAGTAGTAGTAAACGACTTTATTGGGGTCCTGAGGAGCTAGGCAGGCGGCCTGTTAGGTAGGTCCCTGCCCAGACGTTGGCTAGTCGCACGTCGGAACAGAGAGGCCACGCCTCTCCGCTCGTTCACGGGCCCTCTGGACAGCCAGGAGCTGGACGTCTTCTCTGGGGTCTGTGATGGCCTTCGTCCAGTCTTCTTCTCGGTTAAAATCCTGTAACACAGGGCACTCTACCAGAGCGTGTGATTTAACCAGCAAAATTCAGTGCCACAATCCGGGCAGAGTGTACGCTGAAGTAGTTTTTTTTTCTTTAGAGTGCACTTCTTAGACACCCGTTCCTGCATTGAGCGTCGGCGTCCCTCGTAACCGAGCTAACGAGCACACCGAAAGATGAAAGAGCGAACGCCGGGCGCAGCGCGGAATGAAAGGCGGTCATAGCGAAGAGAGCGCGAGGAGGAAAGCGGAGGAGGAGGCCATACACTGAAAGCGTGCGGCAGAAAGCGGAGGAGGAGAGCATGGCGAAAGGGCACGGAGGAAGGAAACTAAGGAGACGCCCTGACGTCACTCTTTGTGAAGCAAAAGTGAAGCCGGAAGTTGGCGTTGCTCATGGCGATGCTCCACCTTTTGTGCCACCCTCCTTTCTTGTTTACATCTTTCGCGAAACCACGCCGCGCTGCGCGTGGTTTCGCGCGCTCGCGCAACATCCGGCAGAGCACGGTGCAGGTAAACACAGCGCAACAAGACACGGTGACTAACGCAAACCCGCCCAACACAGCGCCTTTGCCACGGCACGAAACCTTCCAGAGCAACACGTGTGAGCGCTCAAAATCAGAACAACGCCGCCATTGTGGCCCAAAAGGCGTGACCATGCAGCAAAATAAATAAAAAAGCAGCAAAAGAATGAGAACCTTACGTAATTTCCGCCACACTTTTCTCCTAGCGCGCGGAGGGGGTAGGGCCTCTCCTTAGTTTCCTTCCTCCGTGGCGAAAGGGTGACGAGAAAAGCGTGCAGTGCCTCGCAAGACGGGCTCTGCGGCGGCGACCGCTACGAGGTGGCGCCAGGGTAGCGCGCCGTCGTCTGTTCACCGACGGCGTTCTGCGAGCGTGTCCGCGCCGATACCATATATGGAAACAAAGCGCTGCATGAACGGAGGTCTGTCTGCGGCGGCCGCTGTGAGTCGCGCCCACGCGTCACCCGGCACGCGCTGCCTCTCGCGATCTCCCGATTAGCGAGGCAGCCGCGCCACACTTGGCTCCGTTTGCAACGTGCCGCACGAGACAGATTGTCCGCGCCAGTCAGCATATCGCGAAGTGAAAACTCCCCCTATAGGTGCTGCGCTCAAATTTCGCATAGGGAGTATCGTAATCCTCGGTGATGTTGCTTTTTTTTGTGAGAGAACATTTTTATAAGAACGCCTTTACGTAAGACATCTTTGTGTATGACATCAGATCATGAACAGCAGGTTGCCATTATCCCTCAAGAGAAAAGTATATAATAGCTGTGTCTTACCAGTACTCACCTACGGGGCAGAAACCTGGAGGCTTACGAAAAGGGTTCTACTCAAATTGAGGACGACGCAACGATCTATGGAAAGAAGAATGATAGGTGTAACGTTAAGGGATAAGAAAAGAGCAGATTGGGTGAGGGAACAAACGCGAGTTAATGACATCTTAGTTGAAATCAAGAAAAAGAAATGGGCATGGGCAGGACATGTAATGAGGAGGGAAGATAACCGATGGTCATTAAGGGTTACGGAATGGATTCCAAGGGAAGGGAAGCGTAGCAGGGGGCGGCAGAAAGTTAGGTGGGCGGATGAGATTAAGAAGTTTGCAGGCACGGCATGGCCACAATTAGTACATGACCGGGGTTGTTGGAGAAGTATGGGAGAGGCCTTTGCCCTGCAGTGGGCGTAACCAGGCTGATGATGATGATGATCTGTGTTTGGCCACTACAGCCTCTGGAAAGCAGTTTGGCTGTTTCCTTAGCATATTGCTCGAGGGATGCACATCAGTGTTTAATGTATAAGTCTACGCAGATTTCTGCACATCTGAACGCATTATCTCAGAATGTCATGCTATGTATACATCCGCGCTGTATACAGTGAGAAACGAAACAAACGCCGCATGTTCGCTAAATGGCTGAACTGGCCACATTTTTGCAGAAATGTTAAGTTCTACACTTCGCCACGATCATTTGGTTTGCGTCGTTTGTATAATTATCTGTGGGGCCCCGCTAAAGTTTAGAGCAACGTCGCCGATTGCGTATCTAATTAAGCGCCGTTTTACAGCTTCGCGCGACGGTGTAATCACAGCTCGCAATCAAACGCGGATTCCCTGAAGGTGTTGGCCAAGCCATATGGACAGCCGGTTGAATGGCGCTGTTTTATACAGGATTTCCCAACTATCACGCACCAAGATTTAAAGATATGCGAGTGCCGCGTGGCTGGACAGAACCAAGGTAACGTTGTTTGCCGTCGCTTGAAGATGCTCAGATTATTTTTTTGCATTTCCGTCTGATTGCATAATTAGTCTTAAGTAAATAATCACCTTCTCAAATATTATAATCGGATGAAAAGTGTTAATGAGAACATAGTGGCGCAACACGAAAAACTTTCGATACAGCTTTCTGTTGCTCGATACGCGCTACAGAAAAGTGTTTTTCCGAGCGTGAAAGAAGCCCGCGAAGACACACAGAGTCGTTACGATAGATCAATCAATCAATCAATCAATCAATCAATCAATCAATCAATCAATCAATCAATCAATCAATCAATCAATCGGTTCTCGACCGCGCTTTAGAGCCCCGTTTTAGCGAACTGCGTGAATCGGCCTTGTAGTAGCGGCAGCCCCCGCTGTCTCCAAGACCACGGCTCCGAGCCGCCTTTCTCTGTCCGGTCTGACACGTGCGACGCTTCTCTAAGCAAACTGCCATCTCCCTCTCACCCCCTTCTCCTCGGCCTTTTAAGCGATACGCCCCCCACCCCCTCTGCATGACGCTGCTCGCTTTTCCCCGTCCACGAGGATAAGATCAACTGGCCTTCGCGACAAGCCGCCACCAACGCCCCCCCCCCCCCCGCCCCTCTCTCTCTCTCTCTCCTATTACTTCGGCCGGCGACGTCGTCGTGTAGTAGTCGATCGCATCGACCGGCGAGGACACTACTAAGCTCCTCGCGTTGCCGGTTCGATTCTTTCTTTTAATTTCCCGCTTTCGGTTTTGTGCGACGCTGTGACTGTCGCAGACCCACACGCGTTTCCAAACCAGATCTTTCTCTTTTTATTTCTTGCTCGTTTTTTCTCTAGTTGTCTTCCGAATCTCTCTTTCTTTCTTCGGGCGTTTTTCGCCGTTCTTCGTCACTCCTTTTTCTCTTCTTTGTCCTTCTTATACTTTATTTCCTTTGGCTCTTATTGCTTTTATTTTCTTTATTTCCGCGTCCGTCCCTTCGTCAATTTCTTCCTTCGTTCTATATTCGTTATCCCCTTTCTTACGTGTCCTTCCTTTATTTCTTCCAGTGTTTCTTCTTTTTTTCGTTCTTTCGTGCTCGTTATTTGTATCTTTCGTTCTTCCCTTCCTCCCCCCCTCCCGTTTTTCTTTTTGTCATGGTTGCTCCCTAATGTCTTGTCGCGAAGATCTGGAGTGTCAAATGTATAGGGCGCCTCGTTTTGTTCGCTTTCCACGTGCTGTGTTGTCGTCTGTTCGTTCTTGGACGTGGAAGTAGGCGAACTGAGAGAATTAAGAAACGATAAGAAAGAGGGGATGTGGGAGGTCTCCGGTTGCGAGATCGATCAAGTGATTTTCCGAATCGCCTTTGGTACTGGCTCGCCTTATCGTTGTTCCTGTATACACTGTTGCCAAGACTTGGACCGGCGAATCGCCTAGCTCCCTTCACTCGCCACCGCCGCTCTTGGCAGTGGGTCGGCTTTGCCCCTGGACGCTCGTGCCTGACAGGGAGAGCACGCTTTACGGGAGGGTGTGGGGAAACCTTTAAACTTCCCATTTATGTTTCTTAACCTCGGGTGTCTTTTAAATCGAAGCCTTCCTTGCCTGCTTCGTCGCAGTCGGGGCTTTGAGACGCATGGCGCAGGAGTCGCATCACGTAGCGATAATTTAATGATAAAAGTGAGAGAGCGAGCTCTGCTAGCCGAGTATGAAGATGGAAGCTTTACGTCGAAAAAAAAAAAGCTCCTGTAGCCGCACTTCTTTTTTTTTTCAGTTGAAATCGTATTTGTTGGACGCTGGTTATGGTTTCAGTGGGATAAAACTGGCTGGTGGTTGTTAGGCTGCATTTACTGATTGAATGAGCGAGTGAATAAACTTTTATTAGGTCCAGAAAAACGCGTTAAAACGCGCACCCGGCTAATCCCACGATGGGACTGACAGGTCTAGCCTGCCGGCCCGATCGCGGGCGCGCTGGACGGCCAGAATTTGGTCTGCAAAGACGGGACTTCGCAGGAGCGCGTCCCACTCTTCCTTAGTGAACCTCGGCATGCATTTAGTGAAGCTTTATTTGTGGCGTCCGAAAGTTTGGGGGCTGCGGTTGGTGTTGCTCCAGGGACGGCTGCGAGACGTGTTCGTCAGCTAAATCCGCTGCTGGTTTCTTGCCTCGTCATCTTGTCGGATCCCCGAAGCTTCGCTTGCACCGATTCTCGCAGTTCGCGAGAATCGGTGCCTCATTGTCTCATTCGTTCATCGTCGCCAATGGTCGCAGGCCAGTGGCCCTGCGGGTGTCTGCGTGTGGGCTTTGCGCCGAGACACTGTTCTGGTACAGGCAAAGCACGCTTTACACTGTTAAAAAAAATTCGGAGGCTATTTAGCAGTAAATGCGAGATAAATGCGTTAGCATTACGTCGCACCCATTTGGGGTACCGGTCCCATGATTTGAACTGCGGTCACCGAATTGCAAAGCGTTGTTCAGGAACTCACTCGACACGCGTCCTCTCTTCTTGAGGAGCGAAGTGCAGCTGACGGTGGTCAGCTGCACAGCAGCCCCCCCCCCAACCCCACCTCTCTCTCTTAACCGTAACCACGTCCACGAAAGCTTCAGTTCTCGGAAATTCCAACACTTGCGTTTGAACTTGGATCTGCATATATCACTTTTATTATCTGCCTCATTCGTTTTTGTTTATTGGAAACGTCTAAACATCTGCTTTGTTAATATCGGCACGTAGTCCACAATAATATACATTTTTTTCTTTAATTCTGTTTTAGGTTTGGCTTTGCCACACGACGTCACTGTCTTACAGGCAAAGCACGCTTTACAGGGGTAGCATATTATTCGGCCTAATTCCTAAACTTTTTTTTTTTTTTACGGCAGACTGTTTAATTATTTTTCTGCGACATTTTTCTCTTTCTGTAAATTGCTGTAGACCAACTAGGTGGTGCGGATGTTGGGTGTTCACCGTAATCGCAATCAGCCGTCCGCGGTAAAATTCATTCCGCACAAACCGCCACCGAGAACTCGTACCTGGGTCCGCAGTGTCAGCTAGTCGAGCTGTGTGTTCGCGTGCGTACGCGCGCGCGTGTGTGTGTGTGTGTTCACTTATCGCGCGCTGATGCACTTTGCGGAGCACTTTCGAGTGACGGCGGAAAATTAAAACGTCGCGTGTTTTGACGCGGGCAGCGTGACGGGAGAAGTCCCGAGGTCGGGCCGGAAACGTGGCGTGCGGTTGCAGCAGCCTTATAGAGGGCGTGTAGGGGTTGAAGGACGGACTTCGGGATGAAAACCCAAACTTGGGAGTATGTATTCTACATTATTTACAAGGAGGTGAGACGTCAAGTACCAGTCGTACAGTCATTACGGGCCGGCAGCAACTCGGACGCTGCGGCCCGCGGCAAGAAGTTCGAGAGAGGTGAATCAGGGAATCAGGGAATGTCCCAGAATGCCAGGTCTCTCTGGAAGGCTTCTTATAAACCCTTCGAGCACTGTAAGTCACGTCATGTTTGACCAATGGGAGAGTCCGCTCCGATGACGCCACTTTCAGCCAATGGTAGGCGCCTGTGTCGCGGTGTCCCACCTGGCGGCTCTCTGTGGTCTTGCCTCGCAGACTGGCAATGCACTTCGAACGAGGAGAAGGGGAGGGCTGCTCATGCTCCATTGTCGGAGGCCCACCTGCTAATCCCGGCGGCGCACGAACTTGTTGGCACGTGAACTTGTTGCCTTAAACTTGTTTGCTCGGCCGCTCCTCTGGAATGTGCTTTCCTGCTTCGGCATTCCTCAATTAGCTGTGCTGCAATCCGATGTGGTCTGGGGAACTCGAAGTAATCGCAGGAAACAGCTCCATATCTAACAGGCGCGCCCTTCGCAAAGAAACTAACCGACGCTTTTTGCGGAGTCTCGCTTGCGTGATGAGAACATGTGCACGCGTGCCGCAGAAGTTTTATATATATATATATATATATATATATATATATATATATATATATATATATATATATATATATATATATATGTGTGTGTGCGTGCGTGCGTGTGTGTGTGTGTGTGTGTGTGTGTGTGTGTGTGTGTGTGTGTGTGTGTGTGTGTGTGTGTGCTTTCTGGTCGAAGTATTCGCGACGTCGAAAATTTTCCATAAATACTCGTTGCCAGGCGAGATGCCGGCATACTTTGTTTACGTTATGCGAAAAAAAAATAAGAAGAAGAAGAGAAGGACGAGGGGGAGAGTGCTACTCTGCCTGTCCATGTGCGTTGGTCTAACGGGATCGAAAAAGATGGCGCACGTAATCGAAGACGACATTTTGCATCATCAGACATTATCCACCGTGGTTTCTTAGTGGTATAGTGGCTTTGGGCGTTTAAGCACGAGGTCGCGGGATCGAAGCCCGGCCACGGTGGCCGCATTTCGATGGGTGCACGTTAGGCTTAGGTGCACGTTAAATAACCCCAGGTGGTCCACATTTCTGGACACCCCCCCTCTACGGCGTGCCTGATAACCAGGTCGTGGTTTTGGCACGTAAAACCCCATAATTTAATTTTAATCACCAGAGGTTGGTATATGTAATAGTATCGGCTATAGCTATTCTCTCTCCCGTTTAGATCTCGTGGTGTGACAGAGTTCTATCGATCTCGCTTCATTTACTACGCGGCGGCTTCCGATTCGCTGGTGTGTTAATGTCCCCAAGTACGCGTGCCTCTGTATTTGCTGGCGTCTGTATCGTTATTTTTCCCTTCAGTTAGTGCTTTCTTTCTTTCCTTTCCTTTTCTAGCCGTTTCTATCTACCGGCCGGACCTTAGAACGTTGATGAGGATCACAACATTTTGTGTATAATTTCTTCGATACACTGTGTCTCTCTCGTTCCAATGATTATTCGTTATCTTTAATCTTCGAAGTCTGACATTGCTCGCATACAAACTCCGGTTGCTTTTCTCTAGCGTTTGCTTTGCGTGTCAGCACGCGCGTGTTCGTCTGTTATAGGTGGGTGTGCACGCATGCGCATAAGTTTCCGTTTTTCTTTCTCCTTGTACGTGTTGCGCGTGTTTCTGCACGTGTTTTGTATGTGTGCGCGTGCGTTGTAGTGTCGTACGTGCGTGTGTAGTCTCTGGCGTTCGGTTTGCCCGTAGCATTCCGTATTTGGCACCTTTGCTCTCGTTCGCGGTCTGCCGCCGTAGCTCGTGTAGCGGCAACGGCGCGCTACGTCGGCTACGTCCGTGTGCAAAACGCAGTGGTCGTCGGGAGGAGAAAATCTAACGCTGTCGTCCTTCCTTTGCGCGTTCGTTCTGTCGTTGCAGTCGTCGCATATTATAGCTTCCTGCTTCTCGCCAGGTGCGCGATCTTTGTTTCCTCGGGCGTGCCCCACCGGCTCGCAGCTGGGTTGTGACACGGTGTTGTAGCAACAGCTGCAGCTCAGTAATAACCAGAACGAAGTTGACAGATGTGCGTCAGCCACAGCAGCTGATGCATCGAAGACAGCAAAGCTGCAGGAGCCATTCTTTTTTTCTCGCAGCTTTCGGAAGTACATAGTCTAGGAAACGCGGCAGCAGTTAATTGCTGCTTCTTTTTAACGCGGTCGTGGCTATTGTTGTTTTTGTATTTGGTAACATTATGTGTACGCTGTGTAACTGAAACGCAATTTGCATAGATGCGCCAGCCAGCCAGTTAGGTGCGCTTATTTCCGTGACGTCAAGTGGTTTTGCGTGTTTAAAAACGGCTGTTTTTTTTTTGTTTACTTCCCCCGTTAAGATCTGTCTTTGCGTCATTCGTTTTGGGATGAAACCCGAACGTCTTGGCAAACTGTATGGGCGATCCCAATATCAGTGCTCACCCTGTAGTTATGTTTGTAGCCTGAAACAACGAGCTTTCATTTTTCGTTTAGCTTAGCATTCGCATTAGCAGAGCAATTTATGTAAATAAGTTGCGAGTGGACTCTGCATCTAGCTCTCGGTTCTCTTTCAGAGCTGAAGGGGCAGGTGCACTGCTTTCCTGTGGGTGGAGATCCGTTCGTAAATTTTCAGGTTGTCACCGACTGTGGCGACACGCAGGCTGCGTTGCAGCGACGAGCCGTCAATTTGCGCCGCCGAAGCCGTAGTACTAACTCCTGGCCGACCTCCGACGTGGCGCCGGTGTATCGCGACGCGGGAGACAAAATTTACGGATTACCGTTTAAGAAAAATCGCGTGCACGAGTTGTTTTCCATTCGAATGAGACGCACGCGAGGTGACCTTTATTTTACGGTCGTCGAACGTTGCGTTGCAAAGCGAATTCGGGGCTCCGACGCGCGTTTGCGCTGCGTCTACATCTGATATCGACCACGCCGTCGGACTCCGGCCTTCGGCGCCGCAAGAAAATTGTTGCGGAACACCATTTAATGGCTTCGCTGTAATATGCCGGTGCGTGTGTGGGAAGAACTGTTCGTGTGTACGCAGACCTAACGGTGATTAGAACCACTACGAGGGTTTTACTGTTCCGAAGGCCATTATGCGCGCATTCGATTCACTATACTCTTTTGATCGGTCTTGATTTTGCCAATTCCGAACGCCCTCGTTTAGTGCATTGCTGTTGTTTTACGAGCCTCCGTGGTGAAGCTTTCGGGTTGTTTGTTGGTTCGTTTGTTTCTTTGTTGCTTCCTTTCGATCGTTCAGTGTTATTTTTTATTTTTTTTTCTATTCGTGTCATTCGATTTAGAATCTGACGCTAACATCCAATTCCCGCCCTCTTTCTCGTACGCTCGATTAACGTCGCGATTTGAAAACAAGCGCAGCCAGCAAATTAACGGTCCTTCGTGACTTCGTTTTGCTCACATTAGTTTGAGGCTCGGTATGACGACCGATTTGCGTCCCCCACTATCTCTCTCTCCACACACACACACACACGCGCACGCGCACGCACGCACGCACGCACATACATACATACATACATACATACATACATACATACATACATACATACATACATACATACATACATACATACATACATACATACATACATACATACATACATACATACATACACGCACGCACGCACGCACAGACAGAGTCGCTCTGTTCCGAAGTTTTGGGAACGACTGAGGCAACGGTTTTAACAGCCCCCTAACCCCCACTCTCTTTTTCTTCTTTTTTTTTTCACAGAGGGGCGAGAAACGACGAGAACCACACAGACGTTACGGGCAAGATAAACGAGCTAAAACGCTCGCCCTGTCGTCTAACGTGTACTCGTCCTTCTCTCCGTCGCTATCTGTACGTTCGTCACGAGTCAACGGCGGCGAAGCCGTACATAGTTCACGTTGGTGGGAAGGTCTGACCGCGTATACGCAGAAACGCATACCGACGATTAGAAGACCGTCGCTATATACGCTAAAGGCCCCCCTTTCTTGCCATCGCGGCCCGTCCCACGTCAGCCCCTGCTGACCTCTCTCTCTCTCTCTATATATATATATATCGTATCGCCGCCTACACATACGCCTGTAGAGTTGTCCCACGTCGTGAGTATACGATACCCACGCGCGACGCATCTGTTCTTTTTTTTTTTTCCCATTAAGCTCTGTCCGGTCACGGTGGCTGCGGGATGCACGTGGCCTTGGCCCGCATTTGTGAAAGTTTAACGAAGCCACGGACGCCGCGGCGACCAGCAGGCCCCGCCTAACCGGCCGCGGGGGTCGCCTGCTTTGCTGGACGCCGGCTTGCGGAGCTAGCGACGCACGCGCGTTGAGAAGCGTCCACGAGAGCGCGCGCGAGAAGTGACGAGACGACGTGAGCGCGAGCGCAGTTGGCGGTCGTTTGGCGAAGAGCCCTCGTTTGAGTCGGGCCTCGTGGCCGATATGAAACTTGCATCCGCTACGGAATAATGGATGCGTGCTCTTCCCCCTCCCTCGCTTTTACGCTGGTCGCATATCTGCGAGCGAATTAGAGTCGCTCCCATCGGGGGTTCCTGCCGGCGGGTGTGTGTGTGTGTGTCTGGCTTGCTCTTGTCGGGCCGCGGACGGGCGCTTTGTCGCCTGCCGCTGTTTGTTTGTTTGTGTGACAACATTTGAGGGACAGACTGTGTCTTGTAGGGGTTGAGGGCGGACTTCGGGACGAAAACAAACTTGGGAGGTTTATTTTACATTATTTACAGTGAGACGTCAATGAACAGTCGTACAGCTCAGGGAACGGCCCCATATCTAACAGTCTCAAAGGCAGAGGGGGGAGTCCGTATGTGTGAGTGAAAGCGTGTTATTTTGCTTTTCTTATACACTTTAACCCCCTACTCTCCTATCTCCTTTTTTCCCACTATCCCCCCCCCCCCCCCCCCCTGTTGACGCTGAGCCGTGCTCCCGCAAGGGCTGCAGAAAATAGCGTTAACCTTTCCTTTTCCCTTCAAGAACCGCTTCTCTATGCGAGAGCTTGTGTGTGTGTGTGCTTGCGTTTATGTGAACAGTATAGTGACCGACCGTGTGTGTGTGTTATTTGCGTGTGTGAGAGAGATGGGAGCGTGCGTGTGTGTGCATGCGTGTGTGCGCGTTCTTCCCGTATGGGTTCTCCTTGCATGCGTGGATGAGGATGGCTCGGATGTGTTAAACGCGCGCGACGACTAATGGCCGGATAATTCGCGCGACCCGCGCTTTTAGGAGATTAGGGCGCGCGACGCCTTGGTAAACACTGGAGTGACCGTGGGTCTCCTTGCAGTAAGTTGTCCTCGTTGTCGTTTTGTCAGTGTTGCTGCCGTTGCTGCTGCTGCTGCTGGCGTAAACAACATCGATATTTTTGTCGTGTTTACTCTTTCTTCGAGAGGAGATAAGGGAGGCAAATTAAACCTGATTAGGCGCCGCATTACTGCAAAGCAAACTGCACTTAGGCAAATGCAGTCGCAATGCGCCACAATACGCTAGCGCGTTCATTGCGTGTATATATATATATATATATATATATATATATATATATTTTGTCGCGATGCAGAACAAGGCGCGTGCAGACGAGAGCCGATGGCGAAGAAGTGTTATTTTGTTGTTGGGGCGCTTGGGCCACCATGACCTAGTGTCAGCTGGTGCCTTCACAGCATTCGCCTTGCATAAACAACATTCGTGCTTCTTTCAAGCTACATATTCGCAACATTCTTGTGGACGTGCGGGGTACCAACACGGAGCTCCGCAGCGGTCGCCGCGTGGAGCCCTGACACGATGATCGACAGCCAAAGCGCCACGATGACCACCTGCGGTAGTCGCAGACTCTGACCTCCGTCGTGTTGTCCCAGCCGCGAGACCCAGGGACCTTCAGTGGCATCGATGGTACGGACGTTGAAGACTGGATTACCCGGTATCAGCGTGTAAGCGAAAATAATCGGTGGGACCCAACGCTAATGCTAGCGAATGTGATATTCTACCTCAGACACAGCGCTAGCATGGTTGGAGACCCACGAACGAGACGTAACGAGTTGAGACGTCTGCAAGCAGAAGCTTCTAGACCTGTTTGAAAAGCCCTTTGGCCGTCAACTGGCAGCGAAGAAGGAGCTGTCGACCCGTGCTCAAACGTCGACAGAATCTTACGTGACACATATTCAAGATGTCCTCGCGCTCTGTCGTAAAGTTGACAGACATGAACGAGACCGACAAGATTGGCCACATGCTGAAGGGCACAGCAGATGACGCATTCAACATGCTTATCTGCAAGAACTATGACTCAAGAACTATGATCATCATGATCATCAAAGAGTGCCGGAGTTTCGAACTGTTGAAAAGTCGTCGCATTACGCAGCAGTTCAACGGCCTACCAAATACAGCTTCGACGTCTTCGTGTGAGAAACAGCCACGTGGACCTCCTCTGTCTGGACAAGAAAATTCGATGCGGTTAATGCGTCGCGAGCTCGAAGCCATGTCTCCCGCGGTTCCTCATCAGCATTGCCCAGACAACGCACGTTCTGCCTCGCAGGCCGTTGTCAGACAGGAGATGGCGAATTTAGGCCTCCCGTCTCCCTGCCCCGTTCGTGGTGCCGCTCTCAGTCAGGACAGGCCCCGCCCAACCACTGCTTCCCCGTCTTCACCGGTTCCAACTCGCCGTCGTAACCCTGCCGACTGGAGAACACCGGACGATAGGCCGATTTGTTTCAATTTCTCGCGTGTTGGACATATCGCTCGTCATTGCCGCAGTCGTTGGTCATCGCCCCCTAGGTGGAGCTTCCCGTCCGACCGTCCAGATCAAGGTGCTCCCCGTTTCTCTCTGCATCCTTCATCTACGAATACAGACAACGTACCTCCGACCTTCCGAACCAGCCGGTCACCATCGCTCCTACTTAAGTCGTCGGTCTCGTTCGCCGCAGGCCCGCCGTTCTTCTTCTCCCGCGTTCGTGCCACAAGAAAACTAGTCGGTGCAGATCCCGGAGGTGACGCTGCATCAACGACCCGACCTGCAAATCCTCTGATCACATCGCCTACCCTTGGAAGTATATTAGACGTTGAGGTGGATGGTGTCCCAGTCAAGTCCCTCGTAGACACCAGTGTGCAGAAGTCTGTATTGAGTGCCGCTCTTCGCAAAAGACTCAGAAAGGTCTTCACCGCCTGCCATACCATGCACAGTACGCGTTTCCGACGGCAGTACGTCAGTGGTTGGCGGCCATGTGTACAGCACGAGCATCGATTGCCGGCCATCAAACCACCGCCTTATTTGTTGTGTTGGAGCACTGTTCACATGACCCGATTCTGGGGCTGAACTTTCGACCCATTCTGCCCTAATAGACTGTGCTACAGGTGTCGTGTAGTTGGACCTTCCTTCTGACAGCTACTTTGTTTCTTATGCGCATCATCCGTCCCTGTGTTCTGCCGAATTCGTCCGGTTACCGCGTCAGGTCGCTACTACTGTGCCTTTTAACGCTCGACCACATGTTCCTGATGACGACTACATCCTCTCCTCGCTTGCTCGAGGTAGTAGCAGCGCGGCGTTCTGCGTAGCCTAGTCTACCGCGGCCGCCACTGGTTGCCGCGACGAGTCCTCTTCAAACAGGCCAGATGATTGTTCGTTACTGCCCCGTTTCAAAGGGGGAGGCCGGTGAATCATCAGTATCAGCCGAGACACTCAACTTTCGGGTGAGGTCCTGCCGGTGACGAAATGAGAGAGAGAGAGGGGGGGGGGGCGATGACTAACTCCAACTCCGCGAATAGTCGGAAACGATTCGAAAAAAAAAATTGTGACAGGAGATTCGTGAGGCGACTTGCATGAATAGGGAGGCCATTCTGTTATTACTTAACGAAATTGTTTCGGGGCCATTTAATAAACAAACCCTGTATACCTTGCGAACTTCAGCAGAACTTGTTTGTCATGTTCTCGTAAGCATAGGATATATGCTCTTGATCCGACCACATTTCTGCGGTCTTCTTTCCCCAGTGCACTAATAAACTGTCAGTACATATATCTTATTCTTTGTCTTGACCATCACCACTACGGTACTACTACTACTACTACTACTACTACTACTACTACTACTACTACTACTACTACTACTACTACTGCTACTACTGACTCATACTCACCTTCGTTCGTTTATACTGGCATATATCTCAGTGCACAAGAAATCTCTTGGAGAGGCCTTCGCCCTACCATGCATGTAAAAAACGAAGGGCGTGCCTCTTAACCCACTTGGCAGTTTTGGGATCTTAAACCCCACATGTTTAAGAAAGAAACGCTAACGAACTACTGGAGGGGTCAAGTATTCCTTCAAAGCTCAATTGTCGTTAAATTGGTTACAATTGGTGCGTCGTTGCACGAAGAAACAACAGCCGACCTTTTCTTTTTTTCATCTTTGCGCCGTAACCTGAGCCTTATAGTACGTCAGTATGTACGTCACGAATTTTGGAGTTAATTTCTCCTACTTCATCCGTTTGGTCGGGGAGAAATACTGCTATAGGTTGAGTTCTTAGGTTTCCGAGCGGATTTTAACCCACGTCACAAGGGCTTCGCAAGGCCAGCAACCCGCGACGCCTTAGCAGGCTGCGCTACAATTGCACTGGGTGTGTGCCGCTCTTCAGTGAACCTCCCGCCAACTTGGGTCACCGAGTATGTGCCACCGAGAGTGCGGGCCGAGCGAAGGAACAATTCTGAGCGCTCGCAGGCACCGGCGCGCCACCTATACGCTTCTAGTCTCGGAGTCCGCGCGCGGACTTCTCGGCAGTGCCACTAGGTGGCGCAGCGTGTCCAGAAAAGAATGAAGCAAAAAGCGATTGGAAGATTGGTGGCTCAAAAGCAGAGAGGTGACAAAGTTAAAAGGGCAGGAAGACCTATGTTAAAGAAAATGACGAATTTTAATAACTTACAACACAGTTAAATAAAAATAAAAAGCTGACAGACAGACAGACAAAGAACTTTATTAATGGTCCTGAGGAACCGGCGTTAGGGTACCCCCCTTTTCAGGGAGTCCCCGTAGCCGTCGCGGGCCGCACCCACGTCGGGGTCGGAAGATCGTGGTCCTCCGCCCTGTCGCAGGCCCTCTGGACAGCCCGTAGTTGCTCTGAGAGGTCGCCGCTCTTAAGGGCTGCCTCCCAGTCGGTTAGAGTGGTTAGCGATGAGCTGCGTAACGCAGGGCATTGCCAGAGCATATGGGACAAGGAGCAGTACGCCTCCCCACAGTCTGGACAGTGGGGTTCTACGTTAGGCGCGAAGTGACTGAATCTGCCCCTGGAGGGAAATGACCCCGTCTGAAGCATGCGAAACGCCGACGATTGTGGTCTATTAAGTTTAGGGTGTGGTAGCGGAAAGGCCCGCCGAGCAAGTTGATAATGTGTCAAGACTTCGTGGAAGGTGAGAAGCGAATCCCTATACAGCCCTAAGTCGCCGCCCGTGAGTCCACCTGAACCGCCGCGGTGTGTAAGACCTCGCGCACAGTCATGGGCCAACTCATTGGCGTTAACAAGCTCAGAGTGTACATTGATTCCCATATGGGCCGGGAACCATTTGATGCTATGAAAACCAGCAGCCCCCTCGCTGCCGAGGATGGCCGCCGCCTCCTTTGAGATCGAGCCGGAGGCGAAAGCTCGGGCTGCCGATCTGGAGTCTGTAAAGATATTAGAACGTAGAGGGTCCTTCAGTGCTATAGCTATAGCAACTTGCTCGGCTACTGTTGAAGAAACCTTCCGCACGGATGCTGAATTAATGAGAGTGCCATTACAGTCAACCGAAACTACGGCATAGTGATCAGAGCACTCGTACTGGGCGGCATCAACGAAACATGCCAGATTCGGAGTGGCAGCAGCCGCTTTTAACAGGGAACGAGCCCTGGCTACCCGGCGCCCTACATTGTATTGAGGGTGGACGTTACGTGGCATGGGATCTACCTTGAACGTATCTCGGACCATGGGTGATAGGGTCACGTTGCGCTCCGTGATTTCCTGGTGACCGCATCCAACGGATTCGAGGATGCGTCTCCCCGCTCGCGATGATGATAGTCGAATTATTTGAGCCACTCGTTGGGCCTCGATCACCTCTGATAGGGTGTTGTGCATGCCTAGTTGCATGAGACGCGCGGTGCTGGTAGTGAGTGGTAAACCCAGCACGCGCTTGATGCTTTTGCGCATGAGGGCGTCGATTTTGGCCTCATCACCTTTAGACCAGCGCAACGCGGAGGCTACATAGTTAACGTGGCTCATCAGAAACGCGTGGTAGAGTCTGAGTAGATTGCTCTCGCTTAAACCCCCTCTGCGGTTCGAGACCCTGAGGATAAGCCGAAGCATATTCTCCGTCTTCGAAGTAATGCGGGCTATAGTCTGTGAGTTGCCCCCGCGAGATTCCAGCAAGAGTCCGAGGACCCTGATGGTATCCACTCTGTGAATTTGTTGTCCGTCCTTCGTATAGAGGGCTATGGGAATTCGATCTAAGGGTGTGGAGCACCTAACCCCCCGTCGGGTGGGCCTATACAATAGAAGTTCGGACTTGGTTGGTGACAGACTCAGGCCCGTGTCTAGTAGGAAGTGTTCTGTGATGTCGAGCGCCTCTTGGAGCGCACTCTCAACTGCAGCGTCAGACCCTCCCAAGCACCACACGGTAATATCATCCGCGTAGAGGGCGTGACCCGTTCCTCTTACTGTGGCCAGTCTGTCCGAGAGGCCCTTCATGGCGATGTTAAACAGTAGGGGAGAGATGACCGCCCCTTGCGGGGTGCCTCTCGCTCCTAATGTAAATTCCTTCGATTTGATTTGCCCTATTTTGACAGTGGCCTTGCGATCCCTGAGGAAGGAGCTAACGTACGCATGGAATCGTGGCCCCAGGCCCAGATCTGAGATGGCGTCTAGTACGAACCGGTGCGAGATGTTATCAAAAGCCTTGGACAAGTCTAGAGCAAGGATGCCCCGAGTGTCTCTAGTGTCGACATCAATGATTTGCCTCTTTATAAGTAACATGACGTCCTGTGTGGAGAGTGCCGGCCGAAAGCCGACCATGTTGTGAGGGAATAACTCATTATTTTCTATATGCCTAGATATACGGTTGTGAATGACATGTTCGGCCACCTTACCCACGCAGGACGTGAGCGAGATGGGCCGCATGTTCTCCGGCCCAAGAGGTTTGCCTGGTTTCGGGATGAGCACCACTGAGGCTGTCTTCCAGGAGTCGGGGACTAGGCCCGTTTCCCAAATTTTATTGACCTCCCCGGTGAGCAGCGCAACTGAATGTTCGTCCAAGTTTCGGAGGAGCTTATTGGAGATGCCATCCGGGCCCGGCGCAGAGCGACCGTTGAGCGTTTGCAGCACCTCCCAGATTTCGGATTCCGTGAAGGGGGCGTCGAGCTCCCCCACCGCTCCCCCCCGATAACAAGGATAATCCCCGTCACTGGAGTGGCCCAGCGGAAGATACTTTTCGGCCAACTCTTGCAAGAGGACGTGTTCAAATACGCCCGCCGCCTTTTGATTATGAACTATGCGATCGATGGCTAGTCTCTGATTGCTTTTGGTTTGCGAGTCGTCGAGTAAGTGTTTGAGCAGGTTCCATTTGCCCCCCGTTCTCATCTGCCCATCAACCGAGGAGCACACTTCATTCCATTGTTGTTTGGACAGTTCGATGGAATGAGTTTCAATTGTACGATTGAGCTCCGCAATTTTCTTACGAAGCCGGCGGTGGAGTCTGTGCGTTCTCCAGCGGTGCAGGATGGAGTTTTTAGCTTCTAGGAGGTGTGCAAGGCGCGCGTCCATACGATCTACCTTTAGGTCGGTCTTAACCACCTTGGTCGCAGCTTGTACGTCCTTCTGTAGTCTTGTGAACAGACTATCGAGACTATCGTAGTCGGTCTGGTCCGCCTTCCGTATTTTCCGGAAGGCATCCCAATCAGTCACTTTAAATTCCCTGGTAGGGGCTGTGCTAATCGTTAGGGTAATCTCCACAATGAAGTGGTCGCTGCCCAGGTTCTCTTGCAAATTTTGCCATCCTGCTCCGGGGGCGTTCTTGACGAACGCCAGGTCCGGAGTGGTGTCTCGGACTACCGACGTGCCGGTTCGCGTCGGGTATTGAGCATCCGTAATCAATTCCAGTGAGCAGTCAGCAACTGCCTGGACAAGGAGATTGCCCTTGGTGGATTGGCGGGGGTATCCCCAGGCCTTGTGGGGGGCATTGAAGTCACCCGCTATCACTATGGGGGCTCCCTTGCTCAGGGCCACCGCCTTTGTCATGATCGTGGCGAATGACTGCCGTTGATCCGACGGCGAGCTGTATATGTTTAAAAGAAAGACACTGCTCTTAAGCCAATTGTTAGGGATAATTTCGACCATAATGATTTCCGCCCTAGTTCTGCCAATTTGTAATTTGTGTACTTGAAAGGAGCACTTCCGTGCGACCAAGGTTGCTAAACCCCGCTTTCCTTCCTCCCGTATCGATACAACCCGGTATCCCGGGAAGGTGGGCGCGTCATCGAGAGTTTCTTGTAAAAGAATTACGTGCGGTTTGACCGCCTGTGCCGAAACGAATTGCTGCAGCGGAGCTTTGCGCCGTTGGAAACTGGCACAGTTCCACTGCCACACAACCAACTTATTGGGATTGACCGCCATGGTGATTGCCTTGGATTGGCCATTCCACCGTCTTGTTGACGGGGACGGCGCTTGCGGGTAAAGGTGCCCGACGGGGCTCCCTCGAAGGCTGTCTAGCCGTAGCTAACGCGGCCTGTGCACTTTCCAGGGACG
The DNA here is from genome assembly GCF_038994185.2 of Dermacentor albipictus. Lineage (NCBI taxonomy): Eukaryota > Metazoa > Arthropoda > Arachnida > Ixodida > Ixodidae > Dermacentor > Dermacentor albipictus. Next base: position 28,932,990 of record NC_091827.1, read on the forward strand.
CCATCCTTTTAAGGAGGACAGTCACGCTTTCAGCGAGCTGCTGAATAGCCCGCTGCATGCTTTCTAAGTCCTTGTTATTGGACTCGGTCTCCATAGAGTCAGCGTCCCCCTCTGGGGGCGCGGCCCTACGTTTACCCGAGCGCGCCTGTGGCTCCCCTGAGGGGGGCACCGGTTGCTTCTCGACTTGCGAGGGGTACGACTTACGGAAAGACTCAAAGTCGGCCCTCATCTGCTGCATTTCTGCTTTGAGTCGAGCGTTCTCTTGCATGAGTTGAGCGACTCTGGGATCAACCTTATGCTCCGGCAATGCTACCTGCGTTACCTTTGAAGCCGGCGTCGTCTGCTTCGACTTGACACGATCGGCCCAGGTTGGCGTTTCCTGGATCCGAACCCGGGAGTTAGAGCGCCCTCGGGAACGAGAGCGCCCTCTGGAGAGGCTGCGTTGTCGACCAGAGGGCGTGACGGAGCGCTCCCTCCTGGGGGCTCCCGCCGCGCTGGAGCCACGTGGCCTGTTCTCCTTGGCCAGCTGTTGCTGCTGGTGCTTGTTGTTGGCGCGCTTACGGCGCCGTCGGCGTCTGCGTACGACGTATGGGACTTGAAAGCGCTGCTTACACGTTTTGTCCGCCGTAAGATGCGGGCCTCCGCAAAGGGCGCACTTCGGCGAACACTGGTGGTCATCGGGTGGTGAGCTTAGTCCGCAGCCCCGGCAATCCTCATTGGTGGGGTTGGGGCAGACGTCCGCGCGATGTCCCAAGCCGCCACACGCGTAGCACACCTCGGTTTGGCGTTTGTAGAGCGTGCAGCGCAGAAGGCTGACGCCGCACATGACATAGTTAGGCACTTTCATGCCGTCGAAGAGGACAACCACTGTGGTGGTGTTCTTAATTCGTTTGACTTCCAGAGCCTTCGGGTTACGATGGTTGACAATCATGCGCTGGAGTTGGGCCTCGCTGATGTCTGCGTCGACCCCTCGTATGACCCCTTTGCAGGTGTTGTCTGGGGCCGCTATGTATGCGGCTACTTTGTAGAGTCCTTCGCTTATGCGGATTTGCTGGATTCCTGCATAAGCGGCGGCGTTCTTCTTCTCCGGGGTGGATACGACGAGAACGTTTTGAGTGAAATTAGGGCAGATTACGTCGCCCTCAGTTTCTGTGGGGGCTAGTGCAGCCGCCATGGCCAAGGCTTGAGCCAGCTTGATTTGGCTTATCTTCTTGACGTCAAGCCCGCCCCTTGGGCGGACAATAATTCGTATGTGCTCCCTAGGTAGTCTGGGGAGCCTCGACGAGGCTGCGAGACGTTGCAACACGCCTTGCGGGGCAGCCGTGCGGCAGCCACCCTTCGAGCCCATGTGAGCTCTCTTGCTCGTTGAAACTGGTGTTTCTTGCAGGGCTTTCTTGTGCTTGCCCAACGCTGTCGTCCAGCCTGGGCTGTTGGCTTCTTCGGGGGAGATTGCCTCTCCTAACACCATTTCCACTTCGGGCATAATGCCCCTCTTCGTCGCGTTAGGCCTAAGCCTACCCGCGCCTAGCGTCGCCGCGGCGTGGTCTACACAAAAAGTTCCACGGCTTCCGCGCAAAGGCCACTCACCAAAGGAAGTCCTCAGAAGAAACCGTGTCGAATGGCGTGCATTTCCGTGGTAGGTGACAGAAAAAGCAGACCGAAAATATTTACGAAAGCGGGAGCCGATCTTTCCACGTCCGCACTAGTCGGCGCCTTCTTCTTCTTCCTAAAAAGCTGAGCATGGTGGCAACTGCCATCACCCTGCTTCAAAGGGGACGCTCCTGCCTTCCATCCATCCATCCAGAAGCTCGAGACAGGAGGCCCGGTCGCCGCGCATGACGTGTTTCACGTCGTTCGCACGCACCGCGGCGTGCTGTGCGTTTCGGAGGCCAGGCGCAAGCTTCGCGGCGCCGCCCCAAGATGGCGCTGAGCGTTCCCAGGGAAGCGCGAAAGAGGAATCTCGCTGCAGTAAACGCCTGATACATAACTCGTTTTGACGGTGGCAACACGTTGCGTCGCTATATACTGATTCAATGCTAGACGCGTTACCTTCGACAGTCATCGTGAGATGGGTTCCGCAGTTTTTTTTTTTTACCTTCGCGTCGATACCTCAGTGTCGGTGCGTCACTGTGACATCACGGATGGATAGATGGAAAAACTTTATTGAGGTCCATTGAAACGTGCACTAGCACGTAGCAGGCTGCTCCCACGTCGGGACAGAAAGACCTAGCTTCTCCGCCACGTCGCGGGTCCGATAGTTGGGCTTCGAAATAGGGGCTGCGTAGGACAACCTATGGATTGCAGAATATTTTCTCCTATGCAGGTGGTCGTGACATAGCAAATGCCCGTGACCCTTGCTAAGCTCGATCTTTGTCTCCTTTAGAATACAATGCAGCTCATATCTTTACCGACATTATATATATATATATATATATATATATATATATATATATATATATATATATATATATATATATATATATATATATATATATATATATTAGTGAGCAGGCGCCGCCGAAATCCAGATGGCATAGTGGGCTAGTGAGAGAACTTAAAGGCAAGGTCGCAATTCGCGTTTCTTTCTTGCATTTTTATTTCCTATATTTATTGGGCGAGCTTGCCATGGACCTTCCCGCAGTAGGTGTGGCTTTTTTGTTGTTGTAAACGGGTGAGTATAGTTAATGCAGCTAAAAAAAATGCTTCTTGTTTGTGTTCCTTTAATGTCAACTCCGCTCTCTGATTTGTGCTCTTGATATGCTATCTGTCAATGTTCCCTCTAATCCACGCGACTACATTACCGTCTCTCAAGGTCATTTATACTGATACGGCTTCCATTCCAATGTTCCCGTTCGCGGTGGCTCCATTAACTTAGACGGTATTGTGATACGATGAAAAAGAAAAAAAGCCTTTCGATGGACAGGCGACCTCCACCGTGTAGCCGCCTTGCGCGACGCGGCTATGAATAAAGCAGCGCTCGTCAGCATGTGACACGAGCGCGGTGCGTAAACATGTTGATTATCGTCGTGCGGACGAGCTGGAAATGGATCTCGGGCGCCGCCTCCCCCTTTCCCCCTCCCTCCGCTTTTCACCCCCCTCCCCCGATCTCTCACCCACCGCCTCCGTCTGACAGTGCATTATAAGCGAGCAGCAGCAAGTCTGAAGGAGCAGCCGCTACCCGGCTGTCGAAGCTCATTACGCAGCGTACGGACCCTTAAATTATGCATCGCCGTGGCACCGGCTACGCGAGCTTGCAACATTTTCGCGGGGGGTGCTGCTTTACACGGCAGATATGGGACGGTATTCTTGCCTAAGCTATTCTCTTTGGAGCTGCTGCTGATGCTGCTGCTTTTTTTTTACCGAATTCGCTTTCCCCCCTTGTCTGTCGCGCAAGAATACGAAAAACAAAGTAGGCTCTTTAAGTACCGAATTTTCGCGCCCATAACACCTCACCCACCTGTGTTACCCGCATTCTGCATGGGGTAACACAGGGCCGAGCGAGTAAGCGCACGCGATGACAGCAGGTACACACAGATATCGGGCGCAAAGGAAAGCTCATTTTGTTCTTTGTATGCTCAATCGTTGCAGTCTTCACGAAGCCGCTCTCTGTTTAAATGCGATGTTGCTTCACGGCAACGTCACAAAGCAGTGCCGTGAAGCCGAACTGCAGATCAGAATCGGCGTTTAAATTTTACCCTTAATGTACGCGGGAACTTGTGGAATTTGCGGTGAGTGTAATACGCGCTAAAATGCTGTAATGCTTGAACTGCTTTCTGTGTGTTCTTTAAGATTATATATATATATATGCGTGTGTGTGTGTGTGTGTGTGTGTGCGTGTGCGTGTGGGCGGGTGCGCGCGCGCGCGCATAAGCGCACCAGGAGTGCTCGAGGTTTTACTGAACAAGGGTGTAAAGGTGTTTACATCAACTTTCACGGCACTGCATGTAGCGCAGTACGGGAAAGATGACTAGGACTAAGGAGAATGTGATCTTGCGCAAAATTGATTTGTTGGGTGATCTTGCAGAGTCAAAAAGGTAAACTGGGCGGGTATTCTTATTTTTTTTGCATTACCAGAAATTTAAAAAAAATCGCCTGTGGCATATGGCACAAGTCTAGTTATTAAGCTGGATTACCTAAAAAGGCAAACATTGGTTAGACTGCAAATAAAAGTGTGTAATTGACTAATTAACAAAATTTCACTAGTCAATTTCAGAACTAACTACTTTAGTGCAAATGTTACAATACATGGGTTGATGCCAGTGATTTCACGAGGCACATCCACTTGAAATGAATTTTGAAACTAGCCCCAGTTTTGTGATATGCGCTGTCAATGCACTGTAGCTCCACTAACTTTTTTAACAAAGCGCCTTTTTATTCACTGATGCTCAATAATTACTGGGACACCAAGGCATCTTGTCGCAAAATTTCGGTACTTGGGTATCTTGAAGCTGCTGTGATTCTCCGAAGTCGTTCCAAGTGAGTATGACTGGTTACCATTCGTAAATTGCAATATGTTAATTAGCAACACTTCATTAATTATTAAAAGCTTCATTTTGATTTCTCGTGCAAGTTAAATTTGCCTCTGAGACTAAGCTAGCTCAAGAGGTAGAACTCCGTTGCATATACGGGCGATTTTTTTAAATTGTGGGAGCGATAAAAGAAACAAAAATATGTTGCTCTATTTCCCGAGCATATCAGTGCCACCATCACTACACGTGTGCATGAAGTGCACTGTTAATTACTTTGGCCACACACAGTTGTGCACTGTGGGTGGTTGTATAAAGAAAATCAGGTAATCATCTATTTTATTAAAGCAAGTTGTGCTTTTGTTTTTGTGGCTGTCTTTTCTGCATGGTGTCAAAGGAATGGTTAAGGATTTAAAAAAAAAGAAGAAGGACATTGTTGCATTCTCAGTTCTTTAGAAAATATCTCGCTAGCAGTATGGTTTACATTGCTTATATGTCATTTCCAAGGGCATTAAAGTGAGACAACCCCTTTAATTGCATTTGTGTTTCCCTTCCACTTGTAACTCTGTGACCACACTCTCTCCCTCTTTCGCTCTGGTAGTTAATGGGAAGTGAGGCATACACCCGTGTTATTACATAGGTGTCAAAAGAATGCTGACGTTCCAGAGAAAGCTTCATCTTCGTCGGAAAGGGGCCACGCATAATACTTCGGTGTACAGTGATAAATGAGCGATGGGATTCAAACAGCGGGTAAGCCGAGACGTGCATGCTTTGAAAACAATAATAATCGAGACAAAAGAAAGAAGAGAATGTCAGCATAGAACGTCTCTATCTCTGGGCGGGAAACTAATCAGGGGTACAGGGACAAAGCTCACTTGGTGACGAAGGGAAGAGAGAGACCGGAGGAAACTCAATTTTCCCATCACCGTCTGCTTAGCCTTTTTCTCGTGTTATGGAGGCAGCACTGTTAGTGGGCTTCCTGGAGTTAATTGGGTCTTCTTCGACGACGGGGAAATAACAAAGAGGGTAATGAAAGGAGGTTCAGCGACCCCTGCATGCTTGGTTGGTCAGTGGTGACCTACTGCGTTCGATGTTTTCTAGAAAGCCAGGAGGTGTGTGCATTTTTAGCCTTGGTAAAGCTTGGGCTGCATGTATGTAGTTTCGAAGGCTGCTTTGAGAATATACTTTGCTGCTGATATGGCATTATGAGGGTGGGGGGGGGGGGGGGGGGTAGGAGGTCGAAAGTCAATAATATTTCTTGCAGGAATGTTGAGAGTGACAAAAAATAATTGATTTAGCATAAGTGTGGCACAGTGGCATCTTGATACAAAAAGATTCAGTGCTTGATAATTATGTGTTGTTGCCTGTCCATCAAATCTTAATTTCCTGGTCCTGGTACCCATCTTTCTTGATTTCTTCTCTTTGTTGCTTCTAGTGGTGCACAAGCTGTTTTGCAGCATTTCTTTTATTACATTCATGTCTTTACTGTCTTATATCTGTCTTCCAGGAAAATTTTAACATATTTCATTTGATAAATGATGCGTTTTCTTCTGCTGCATTATTGAAATTGTGGTCTGCCTACTACACAGTGCATGTGTGCATTTATGCGTATGTGCATGTTTTCCCTCTTAACAGTAAGCTGCACCGGAATATCTCATTGATGCGAGCGTAGTTGCTCTTATAACCAGCATGCTGCTGTCTTATCATGTTGTCTCATTTCTTGCTATAATTTTGAAGCTTGTTTTTTTTTTTACTCGCATTGTTACAGGAAGCCCAGCGAGTTTCCTTTTGGATTTGAGAGCCTCGAGCAGCTAGCGCAGCAGGTCCTCAGTGACGTCAAAAGCAAGGGCCACAGCTGGACTCCAGAAGTGGTGCGTGCTGTGAGACAGCTGCCAAACACACCCGAGGCACTCGGGGCTGCAACAGACCTCATCTGGGAGCACATCCTCTTTGAGCAAGAACAAAAGACATGGGCCTTTGGTGAGTGTGTGCGGTGCCATTGAGCGTTCAAGACACCCTGTTCAAAGCGCTGCGCTGCTGTCTTGTTCACACATTATTGTGCAAAATTAACTTGCCTTAATCTCTATAATCCAGTTACATGGGTGTGCTGAGCACAGTTAGGCAGGGTCTCTGTTAAAGACTATTGCAGTTATGGTGGGTTACATGCACATACAAAAAAGAAAGCTCTTAATTATACGTATTCTCATCGCAATGCATGGGAACTGTAGGTAAATACTTGGTAAAGTTGTTAAATTTAAAATTTAAGCTAAGGTTGTTGCATTAAGGTAATGGTCAGGTTCTTGTCACTGAGGATAACTGTAGGAGGCCAAAACGGAAGTTCACCTTAAACACTGTTCGTGTTCTTGCGTAACTAGTGTGGTTGCACAACGTGGCTAAAAGAAAAACAGTGTTGTCTTGCTTAGTGCTAAGGAAAAGCGTTATGTGGGCTAATGCAGCACAAATGCCATTCATTCGTTTCCTCTGCCTATTTTTACTGGTCGTTGCAATTGCTGGCAGGGGGCTGAGATCTTCTCGCAAGTTCAGATAACCCCTTCAGCTTGGCTCTTCATTCTTTATTTTGGCAACAACAGCATGTTGCATGAGGACGTCAAAAACACATGAACCATGGGCTATGTGTGACCCACAGACCTTGTGTCTGTGTATTGTGTCATATGCTGTTGTGTAGAGAGCTGATGTTTCAATGCCTTCTGTGTACTAAATCTGTTGTGCAAGTGACAGTGTGAACACTTTTTCTCTGTAGCAGTGCTGTGACACTGTATTCTGTGATGCTCAGTATGTGTGACAGATGCAATCACTATTGAGTGTGACTCTTTGGACGTGTGGCAGACACAATTACTGTTAAAGGGACTGACAGCCAATTTTCATGGTACCTTTTTTTTTGTGTGTGTGCAATGGAAAGCTTACCAGTCAGAGTGTCTAATCATGCAGTGCTAATGCGGAAAATGCCTAGGAACATTTTTTAATGATAATTTTTCAATCTGCAGTGAGGATGTAGTCGTTCACTGGAAGCATGCTGAAAACGGTGATAGGTGAGCGGGATAGCGATTATAAGCCAGCATTAGTGGGAGGCAGACAACAAGTGCGGCCGTACCTGTAACAAAGTATGATTTACTTTATCAAGTCAATGTCCCTGTGATTCATGTTTTCCAGTTTGTTAAATTATTTCTGTGATAATAGCCACGTGCTTTCGTGGGTTCATGTCCAACTGTTTTGGTATTTAACCAGCCAAAGCTAAACCACTTGGAATGAAAACGAAACAATGCCTTTACACGTGATACAAAGTTCAGCGTGCTGTTGTAACCATGCGTGCATCTTTGATGTCTGAAGCACAGAATAATGCGCGAGTGTTTAATGATATATCAACTGCAATTTTAAGGACTAATTGTACTGTACTTATTAAGAGTCGACTTACATACAGTAATCCCATATGATACATCCAAAGCACCAAGATTTCTTTGCCAGGTCTTGCCACTTACTGGTTTTTTAGTTTCTTTGACAAATTAAGATTATAATCCCTACTTAAATCACAATCAGCATGCTGGATTCATATCACTATACATCATGGTAATTTCATTCGCATCAACGTCTCACCACCCATTCTGGCCAGCTGTCAGTCCCTTTAAAAAACACGGTATGTGTGAAAGACAATCACTTTCATGTGCAGCGGACACAATCACTGTTAAGTGTGACTTACAAGGTGTGTGTGACAGATGCAGTGACGGTTAGCTGTGAGGTACAGGGTGTGTGACAAGTGCGGTCACCATTAAGTACAACACACAGTATGTGCAACAGACACAATGGCTGTTAAGTGTGACTTACATTGCGTGTGACAGATGCGATTACTGTTACTTTGAGGTACAGGGTGTGTGACAGGTGCAGTCACTATTGAGCGTGACACACAGTATGTGCAAGATGCAATCACTGCTAAGCGTGACTTACAGTGTGTGTGACAGATGCAAGGACCGTTGCCCGTGAAGTACAGGGTGTGTGACAGGTGGAGTTCGCTATTATGTGCCACACAGTATGTGCGACAGGCACAATCACTGTTAAGTGTGACACACGCTATCCGTGACACTTCTGTTGTGTGACACACCTCACGTGCAAAACCTCCTGCATGTCTGAGGTAAATTGCGTGTCATATACGTAATGCCCGTCATGCCACATCCCTTGGCTGTCACTGTAGGGGCTATGCTGGGTGTGTCCCTGGTGGCTTCTGTGCTCGTGGGCGTGGCCTCCCTGATGCTGGCGCCCGCGGGGCTGCTGTGTGACCAATCGGCTGCGGCCGCCGCGAAGCTCGGCTTCCTCAGCTACCTCACCGGGAAGTACCTCTCGCCGGCCAACTGCAAGGTCGAGTTCGACTGGACCGAGCCGCAGGTCGTAGGCTGCACACTGACCTTCTTCATCAAGGTGTGCTGCTGTCATGCGCTGCATTGGAGCTGACTACTCATAGCACTGCCCCTGTTTCGAGTATTGGTTCTCAATCTTCTCTGTCTTAAGACCTCCCTGACAAGTTCACAAATCATTGAGGTCCCGGAGGTTCATTTTTTTTCCAATACAAGAATAAATACAGGAGAACATACTTCATGCCATGATCATAAACATACGACGGCAAATCAGAAAGTCAGAATAGTATGTGTATTTGTAATTACCTGTATGTACCTTATTTTGGCTAATAAAAAATAGGGGCAAAGAATTTCTGATTCACCTTCATAGAAACGTATAGGCACATTTATAACTGACAAGATTACAGTTTAAGGACTTCTTGCATTACTAAAAAGTATCACACGCACACAAAAAACATAATAAATAAAATCTGTAATCTACAGCGTTTCCTCCAGCTTTGAGCTCATTTACTACAACAGCAACAGGTTCTCTCAGTGCACGTCACCATAGTCTCCAAAAAAGAAGAAGAAAATTCTTTGCAATGCACACAATGTCCTAGTCTCGTAGCATCCTCAACAATCTGCACCGGTGTGCACTAGAGCACCCTGGTGCAAGAATGGTTCGCTAAAACGGCACACTGGGGCACACTGGTGCAGTTTCTCGAGGATGCCATCAGTGTCTGCAGGGTGCCTAAACTCTTGTGATGTGTTCGTCCCCACACTGTGTCAAAACTAAATGTCATCACTCTGTTAAGGGAGCCCCAAAATAAATATAAAACATGGAATAATATTCAGAAGTTCATCACTGTGTTCATTGTCATTATCATCCAATCAGCTAGTGCTATTTTGAGTACCCTGTCACTTTGCAGTTTTTTTTTCACATTATTGAGATACCGTAGTGGAAGCACCATAACAGAGCACAGTGTTTGTGAATTTTATCCTTGAGGCCAGGTATCTCCTTGACATCTGAAAAAGTGAGAATCAAGCTGTCCTCAGAATTTTTGTTACGCGGTATACAGATTATCAAGTAGTATGGTCCATTGTCTACGAATGTGACCGCTGTAATGGTACTGCATCAGATAATCTGTTTCTTGTTTAGTGTACATAATTTTCCATGTGCAACAACTGTCCGCAGAGGTGAGGAAATTGATGACTTGATTGCAGTTTAGATATTTCTGCCGAATTCACTCAAAAGAAGTTTCTGCCTTTCTTCAAGCCTGATCCATCGCACCTTGATTCTTTCTCATTCTCGCAGTTCTTCCAGCGCAATGGACGCAGCTACCCAATTTGTGACGAAGATCCACTGCTAGTCGAAATCGTAGCCGGCAATGGCGCCCACAAGGTGGCATGCAGCGTTGAGCTGGGGGGCACAGATCCGAACCTGGCCAATCAGGCGAGAGTCCAGTTCACGGTGCGCCGCGCTGGTCTCTGCCATGTGTCGGTCCTCATTGGCATGGTGCACGTTCGGGGATCGCCGTTTGTCAAGAACTTTCTTCCAGGTTGGTCTGTGGTTCATCCGGCATTTATTCTTTAGCATAAAGTAAAACCTTGCTGTAAAAAAACAAAGACTACCAGAATCATGCAACGCCTATCATTTCCGAAACTTTACTTTGTGTTACAGTTCTTCATGCCTGATTAAAAAAAGATTAATATATCGGGTTTATATAATATATCGAATTTACATAACATCATCACCTCTATTTATTTACATACTCTATTACCTGCGGTGCCAGTTAGGCATTAAAGTCTACTGCAGTAGATATTGAAATTCTGTTGCATCAACTGGATTACTTGAAGAGGCAGGTATTACTTGGACGCAAACAGTAGAGCAATATTGGGTAATTAACAAAAAGTGCTAATTAACTTTATAATCAGTTACTCCAGAGCACATGTACCAACTGCTATGTTAAAGCTGAGCATTAATGAAATAATGTCCACCTGGCAGAAATCCTGTCTCTAGCACCAGTTTTTGCACTCCGCAAAAGATCAATTTATAGTGGCAATGGCATTCTCCTGCTCAGGTGGTCAAGAGCCACATTTTTTCATCTCTCATACATAGTCCAAACGCCACTTTAAGACATTAAACCAAATAAATAAATAAATAAATAAATAAATAAATAAATAAATAAATAAACCCAAACCAATAAGTTAACCATCTACAAACAATTTAGTTAGCCAATTGACCAGTGAGTTAATTACTTAATCGGACACTTACTCAGTTAAGTAATAAATTAATTAGCCCCTTTCGTGCCATGCTATTGTCCCAAATTCTGACAAAAAATTGAGAAATTATTTTTAAAAGACCCCTGTTGCCAAGTTGGTTGCAGGAGGCAACAATGCGAAGGAAGGTATTCGTTGCTGAGAATCAGTGACTCGCGTTGGTTTTACGGCCTTTGGGTTCTAGGAATTAGTTGGTTAGCTTGATTGGCTTATACTTCCTCCACCAGAATAAACTTGCTTTCTGTTTGCGTTGCCCCACGGATTGCGTGCTGCAATCTACCAGAATCGCGACAAAGCACTTAGATGTGGTCAGCTCGTCCATGGCATTGCTAGAAAACGAAAAGTACCGTCAAAGACCATAGCTCACCCTTGGCCGCTTTACCAGAAATTCGTGGACGAACCGGGCTCGTTCATGGCACAGAAAGAGTTAATCAATAGGAAAATAACTGACCTAGTCAGTTAATAAACAATTAGTCAGGTAATCAATCAGCAATCCAATCAATCAATTAACCAGCCATATAAACCAGTTCCACTCCAGAAACATTTTTGCTCACCGCTCACCTCTCTCACTTTGTGTAAATTTAGGTCGGCCGGACCCTCAGAAGACAGGGTTCATTCACCACAGCTGCACGGTGGTCTGCACCCAGGACGAACCGCACCATCTCTTCCTGGAACCCAGGGACAAGTACAACAATGCGTGCCTTGTGGATTCCACCACCGATCCCAGCGATGAGTACAGCGTCGACATCGTCGAGGTGGGCTTTCCACACCTTTTTCGTCTGGCCACCTGTCTCAAGAAGAGCAATTCTGTCTTACGATCTTGCATGTTGTATGTGCAGCTGGTGTTGTTTTCCAACATTGAGCAGCTTCAAAGAAAGCATGCCTACTGCACAAATATAATTTGTGTTCTTTCTTTTTTTTTTAATTCAGAAGCCCACTGCAACAAAATTTCACTTTGGCTAAATTGGTTTTAAGTGAGTAGTATATACCACTGAAGCAACCTTGGCGAAGCTGCATGGCCGTTGTAGTAGTCTAATTTTCTTATTAGTGCCTGTTAAGTTGCATGTAAGCAAACGATGCGTGCACCTAGTGGTTGCCAGGTACAACTCAAGTCCCAGCACGTTGCCTTGGGGATTTTTTCGGCGTACCGTGGACAGCTGTGGGCATCGCTTAATCTCGGAAATCATGCCAAGAAGCCGTACATCCTCAATTATGTGTCAATTACGGCAAGCAATAATGGTTGCAGTTGCTTCCTTTATTTGTTTCAGTATCAAAAACTTCTACTTTTGTGAGCCTTTCATGACGCATCCGCTCGTCTTTGCACTGAGGCTTTTCTCTATGTACACTATCTGAAACCATGCTTCTTGTACTGCTCGAAATTTCATTGGAGTTAGCCTTGAATCTTCATTTGTACCTCATGCTATATATTTGAGGAAAAAAAAAAAAGAGCTGGCGGTATAATGGCATACTTTAGAGGTACCGTAACGCCCTGTATACTGGATGTTAGATTGAGGTCTACATGACACCCATCTCTTTTCAATAGCAGAGAAAAAAAACGTTTTTGAAGACGCACTTCTATACTGCTCGTAAATTGTTAGCTGACATCTTCTTCAAGCAAGGCACCTCGTACACCATGACTACCACAGTGAAGGTCAGATCTGCAGTGGAAATTTTTGGTCTCTGTGTGATTTCCACATGTAAATACCTACAAAAGTGATATGCTTATGACACTTTAATATATATACATAGGATAGAATAGGATTTTTGTTAGTATGTTGTCATGCGGACGGTGCAACTATGATAGACTACAAACGAGAAGAAAGGGGGTTAACCGAGGGCCCCAATTTTTATTAGTCATATCATAAGAAGCCAGCAAACACTGACACCAAGGACAACATAGGGGAAATTACTTGTGCTTTTTATAAACGAAATAAAGAAACGATAAATTAATGAAAATGAAAGTGGATGAAAAAACAACTCAAACCCACCTGCGGCAAGGTTGTGGGTTTGGTTCCCACCTGCGGCAAGTTGTTTTTTCATCCACTTTCATTTCCATTAATTTATCGTTTCTTTACTTCATTTATAAAAAGCACAAGTAATTTCCCCCATGTTGTCCTTGGTTTCAGTGTTTGTTGGCTCCTTATGATAGACTATGTAACATGTTACATAGAAATAGTCTTACTCTCGACCTACCCACCGCAGTAGTGGCTATGGCATTGTGCTGGCAAGCACAAAAGCGCTGGTTCAGTTCTGGCCGTGGCGGCCACATTCCAATGGGGGTGGAATGCAAAAAAGCACTTGTGTACCAAATGTTGGGGGCGTTGTTAAAAGCAACCCAGGCGGTCAAAAGTGCCCCTTGTAACCCACTATACCGTTACGGATGTCAAACCCCCAAAATTAAATTTAAAAAAAATTTCTCTTAATCTGTGTAGTCCTCCTTCTGTCTTGTGCTTTGACCACTGTGATATAGTGTACAGGTGGTATTGCGTTATGCAAGGTAAACTGGAAAAAAAAAATTTTTATGTACATTTTAGTAACAAAAGAGATGTGCGGTAGCTTCTCTTGTAGCAGTACACTGTTGCCTTGGGAGTGTTAATAGCATGTTATGCTAGTACTAAGGCTTGTGGTTAAGAAATAGGTAATAAGGACTTCGAAGGTCAACTTCCTAAAGCTAAAGCAAAACAAAAGGACAGAGACTATATAAAAAGCAGGAAAAGGCCATAATGCAGTTTCTCAATTTGCATATTATCAGACTAAAATCTTTAGCTCTAACTCAGGAGGGTGGGGTAGAAGGGAAGGGGGGTCTTGATGTGTTTCAAAAGTTTGATCCCATGCACTAGCTTTCGGTGAAAACTTTCACAACCTGCCGTCTGTTAGCATCAATTTGACAGCGCAGGAGAAAACATTTTGGTCGAGTTTTATTGTCAGTGCAAGGTGGGAAGACTCCATTTTTTTCTTTCATTCAAAACACGCAGGTCAGCTCAGATAGACCCGTCACATCCTGCTACCACTGGGAGAGCCATCCTGAAAACTCGAGGATAGCACTAGTGCTTAACCTCAACAAGGTTGGCTGCTACCAAGTCAATGTCTCCTACCGCGGCACCAGCCTGAGCAATGGAGACTTCCACGTCATTGTGCTCTCGAGTGAGTGTGTCACACGATGTCACTAGCAGCATTGGAGTTTGCACAACTTGACCACATATCATGTGTAAGGCACCAAGTGTCAAGTACAGCTTGCGGGTTTTGCGTATTAAGTGAAACAAAGTAAGCTTTTGCCTTCCCATGGTTGCTATCAACAAATGTGCAATTTTGTCATTGTATTGTGTCAGCACAGCTGTGACTGAAAAAAAGGAAAAGCACATTTAAATTTGGAACAATTAATGAAACTCGATTAGTAGAACATAACTTCTATGTGTTTCTGGAATAATAAGCTGTGAAAAATGCATCGTCTAATAAAAGTACGCTTTGTGTCATTGAAGCCCAGATACGGTATTTTAATTGTTGACCAAGAATCTTAAAAACAATCCATAGACACCATTATTGTATAATTTCTTTGTTTTTATGCTCATAGCTTTTCAGTTCCATGGCGAACTTTCGCCGCAATTTTATAATTTTCTTTTTCTTTTTGTCAATTATGCAGAAAGCGATGCTGCATTGGTCAAGAAGAATGTTGCCAAGAAAAGCCACAACATCTGGTACGAAGCCAAGCTGATAGCCATGAACTGCGAGAGGCTTAGCAAACCCAAGAAGGTGTTTGTCTACGTTTCGCCAAAGGTCAGCTGCAAGCACTAATATGTCATTGTTGTTCTCATTTCCTTCGTGTTCCCTAAGTATACATATTTTTTTAATGTACCCAACTCTGTCCTAAGTGCTTCTTTGCCTGAATATAGTTTGTGTTTGTTAACTTAATCACCCACATTCTAACGACTCTTGCTTGCTTCCTTTAGCAACTCACAATCAAGGAATATATGCTCAGGATCATTCCAAAGAGGCTCATCACATTCCGACTCTGCCCCAGCACTAAGGTAGGCTGATTAACTTCATTTTCCTTGACGTGTTCTGAATATTTATATGTGACATCAATTTGTAGTTTGTTTAAAGGGGGGGAAGGAGGGGCAATAAAACAAAACAATACAAATGGTCTTTACTAAGCTTAGAACCGGTAGCAACAACGTGCCCACTCACTCTTGCCGCGAAGCAAGAATTTTTCAGGAGGCGAGACAGTGCTCGCTCCAGCATCCTAATAAAGTCATGGCTGAGGACATGGCACCAGCGTGCTTTCTGTCCTTCGATTTGGCTCGTCGGATACAGGCCACTTCAGGGCTATCTGGGGCCCATACACTGCTACCCACTTCTACACGTAAATGGATGCATAGCCGATGCTACAGTTCAGACGTACACAATTGCTCCACATCCTCAAATGGCACGAGTGGAAAGCGCTGGCCTTTGCGGTAACCTGAAAAGCGTACACGCAGCATCTGGGAAACTGCTGCCGCCGTTGCCGCAATGCAGAAACCCGCGAGAACAAGGAAGACGGGAAGCCTGCAAACTGCAGGGATAAGCATGACAGTTTGCATCTCGGAGCGCATCGCAACTTAGGTAATCGGAGCTTTGCCTCCCAAGGTCATCTATGCACGCACACACGTACAACACATGCGAACGAGTGAATTTGTGGCATTGGCAGAGGTCGTCTGCCCAGATATACTGCTGGTAGCTTGCTTCGGTGGCGGCATGGCATGTAATCTAAGCAGTAATGAGCAGTTACCATTGCTAAAATCTCTGTCACTTCTGTTTCTTTAAATTATTGAGTGAAATCCGGGAAATATCTACAAAATATGGGACGATATCACATTTATCCTGAGTCTCCCCATAGAAAAGCATGTATACGATGAGAACACGGCCTGCTGCATCATCTGTCCTCCTGCTACGACGAAAACTGCATTTCCTCCTTGTCCACACTTGACATTATCATGGTCGGACAGATTCCCTTCCTTAAATACTTATTTCTTCTTGACTCTTGTTATGTTTTGCGCACTTTTTGTTACCTTGTCTGTTCAGGAACATTGACTCACAATTTACAGGTGGGTGTGAATATGCGACCATGTTTGGCAACAGAGCTACAAAAGCAGTGCATATCACTTGTAGCTGTTGACATCAATGCACTTATGGCACTAGCAAAATAGCCCACTGAGTAATCTAGTAGTGTTCAAGCTACATAAATATGCAATAAGGAACAGAGGATGTTACAATGATGACCTCCTTCGTGTAGCTTTTTCATGGTTTTTAGAACACATAGTTTAGCACTCGCAACTTAGGCTTAACGAGAACTTCGTTAGTGTAGCTTGCCTATGTGTTGCTTGACACTTTATGTGAACAAACAAGATGTTAATTCACGGAGCAGAAGATCTGTATGTTTTGAAAGGATTGATGGGAAAAGGATGTCGTGATAAACTTTTGGTATTAGTTGAACGCATTGCAGAGCCCCCCACTGTGGCTTCCTGTGTGCTCGACGCATTCACTTTGTGAATGTAAATCTCTTGCCCCCTCAGTCTATTTCTGTGGCCTTAAATGTGGTTGCTCCTAATACAGCCCACCGCAACGTTTCAACATAGCAGGTGAACATGAGTGTGCATCAGTTGTTTTGGTGACGGCGAATCCTTGCTTGGTTTGGATGAGTTGGCTCATGTAGATTATGTCATTTTAAAACAGCGGCATGTCTGAGACAAACATATCATGAAGGCAGACAAAGATCCTGCATTGTACTCTCTGTTTAGTTAATAGTATTATTTAGTAGTATAGTATTTGCCTCATAGTTAATGGCACGACTACTTTGCTCTTTGTGGAGTCTGCCCTGCTCTAATGCATTCATTAATTTATATTTGTCCATGCTCCACATTGTTTCATTTTGTGTCCTGTGTAACGTTCACTTGCCATGTTCTGCGATACCCCAAAACTTTGAAGCTGTTGACCAGGGCTGTGTGCTTTCTCGCTCGCAGTTTCAATTCAAAGGGAGCAACAATCACGAAGGAGAGCCCGTGCTCGTCGTGGACGATGGCTGTCAGCCGCAAGTTGAAATGGTTTGCGAGGAAAGGGACGTCATTGCCGCCACTTTCACTCAGTTCCTGCTCAAGAACATTGGTTAGTGCGACTCTATTCATTGCCTGAGGAAGACACTTGTTTAAAAGACGGCACTTCACAAATGAAAAGAAACGAAACCGCAGGGAAATGGAGGCAAAAATGTTTTCTGCCTGAGAGCAGCTGGGCCTGATTTAGTGCTAATGTGAGGCATCGAATAGGATTGTCTTGGAATTGGAGTATTGACATATTTTCAACTCTTCATTCTTTTATGTTAAGTGAAGGTCCTAGATCTCTAAACCCCGGAAACAATACATGCGAACCTCGGGGCACCCTAAATAGTTTAATAGCTTTTCTACAGCCAGTTACAGTTTTGTTTCTACTGTATCATGAAGTCATCAATGCAGAAGGCAGTCACATGGGAGCAGGACATTGACATTGTTACTTCTTTGCACTCGCTGCAGCTCGCTTGGTCGTCTCTTATGCAGCTGTTGCTGTGAGGGCCGATGTAGCATCATGGAAGACGACCAAGCTTTCAATGTGCACATTGCATAGCAGCACCTCTTTCCCAGCTGAAGCTCTTGCAGTCATTGGTTTCATTTATTTGAAGTCGCTTTCATAAACCACATTTTCACACAGCTGTTTTTCAGTCGAGTAAAGACAAAATGCCAAATTGCATGTGTACTAGGTCTTGGTAGTGGTTTAGCGCTGCCATGGCAAAGGTGACTATCGCCACCAAAACATGCCCCCTATTGCCATTTAACCTTGATGCGGATTCTCAGAAATGCTGCCACTGTCATAACTATGTTGACATCTTGTACGTCTCGCATAGCCTGCCTCCACTATGTTTCCACCATACTGCCACTAGTTTGTTTGTGTAATCACTGGCACAAGACTGACAATACCATGATCTGATTATGATGCACGCCATAGTGGGAGCCTTCAGATTAAATTTGACCACCTGAGGTTCTTTAACATGCACCTAAATCAAAATGCACGAGTGTGTTTGCGTTCCACCCATGTCGGAATGCGGACGCCACGGTAGGGATTGAACCGGCGACCCCAACCTCAGCAGTGGAATGCCATAGCCACTGAACAGAAGGAGGTAATGGAATTGCAACAAAGTTGCTCGACTTTTCATTCTCATTCAAAGCACCACTATCGTGCTTTAGTATCTTTCAGCTGCAGATAGCTCAATGAAACCCCAGAAATTTGAATGTAGCCACCTCTGTTGTAGTGAACATAAACGACTTTCAAGGAAATCTCAGTTATCCATAGTTTAACCTGCATGCAATCGTTCAGACTAAGTGTGGCGTATTACAGAATTGCGCAGAGCCTTATTTTGTCATTGCCTAGTTTCCTACATGAAATGTTTTAAGGCAACTTGGCCGTAGACTTTCGTTAATTAGACTCCGGTTAGTTTAGCTTTACAGTTAATTCGATCACGACCGAAGGTTCCGCCTGGCGTCCATGCGTTTCTATGGGCCAAGAACTTCCGTTTATTTCACTCAAAATTGGCCCTCGCTGGATAACACGAAGTTGATTGGTCATATTCGCAGCAATACAGCCATGTTAAGGCGCGCTCACACTAGCGGGAAAGCGCGCAACGCAGAACGTTTCCCGCACGCCGCTTCCCGCACAAACCGGTTTTTCTCCCGCAGACAGGCTGCTCTGCCGTCCCGCAGAGCGATGGGTCGGGTACCTATTTTTGCCGTGCCGCTGACGAGAACAGCCAATAGGGGCCGACCGTGAACCGTGACGTCGGTCCCAGTTCAGTGACCCCGTCGGCGGAGGCAGGAGGCTGCGCGCGTGCTGCGGGACACTCGGCTGTTGCTCGGCGCGCTGTCCTGTGTGTTCCTGCCTCCCTCAACGCCTCCTCTCTCTACATTCCAAGAGCCGCAGCGAGAAAACGCTCGCAGTGTGATCGTCATTCCGAGCAGCTGCGACGCAGCGGCGTCGTTTACGCTGTGCCGCTGCGGGAAGTCTCCCGCTAGTGTGAGCGCGCCTTTATGCGGCGAAGCATACTAAAAAACAACGGCAAAGGGGCCACTGCCACGGAACATAGCACGCGTTTCTTAATTATACAGGTGCATGCGCCATCTCCGGTCACAGTACGAGCACCTAGACGCATATTAAGCATACTAGCAGCCATTCAGAGCTGTTTCTGATGTTGCTGTGGCAATATGAGCACCTCGTTTCGCCCGCCATGCGTGTCTCTGGCATACGAGACCATTAACGGGGCCTAGTACACGTTCCTTAAATATATTATCTGTGTTTTGGGAAAGCTAATGAAAAGAAAGGCTGTAAAATAAAAAAACTCCAGAAATCGAGGGGACGCTTAAAGCGAACAAAAGAGCGGGGGTCTATCTAAAATCGCGAATGCCTGCAAGTAAGCTTGTTAGGCGTCTCAGTGCTCGTACTGTGACCAGAGATGGCGCATGTGCGTTTGTAAATTAAAGAACACGTGCTATGTGCCGTAATAGTAGCACCTTTTCTCGCTTAACATGCTTCGTTGCATAACATTATTGTATTGCTGTGAAGCTAACGTTAAGAGCAAACATTGCCTAGTCAATCGACGGCGTGTTTCGGCGTCTTTTTTTTTAATCTGCCTTTTGTTTAATTCGACACTCCAAATAATTCGAGCAGTTTCGTCGGTTTTGTCAAGATCGAATGAACAGAAGTCGACTGTACTCTTTTCATAAGGGTGTTCCTGATCTGAGCATGATAAACGTCTGTTTGATCATTTTGCAAAATAGGTGGGTCAGAGACCTTCAAGGACAAGTTAGAATTTTTCCACTACGAGGTGCGGAAGCTGCATCAGAAGCACTACCATGACAAGCTTCAGCTGAAGGTGTCACGAGACAAGATTCTTGAGTCTGTAAGTCATCTGTCAGATTCCAGACCCATTTTTAGCAAAATGAAACATTCTGGTTCTCCAAAGCAGAAAGAAAAACATTGGATGAACGCTGAAAAGACACAGGGCCCGTCACTATCTATGTTACCCAAAGCATAAGACTGTTTTAATGAAAATGACTTTGCAACATTGTAACATTACAGAATGCATGATTCATCAGTGTTCCAATTCACTCATGTTTGCAAGTTGTTCTGCCCATGAGGTGACCATGCGATTGGCTGTCTACACAGTGTTCACGACATCTTCAGGGAAGTTGAAGTCAGCAAGCTAAGTGATTGTGCGAACGAGGCCTTGTCGACAGACAGACCTGTGCCAACAAATCCTTTGCACTTAATAATTCACAGGCTAACCCTTCTGTCAAAAAAAATTTACCAGAGTGTCAATATGAAATATTCATTCTGTGAATCGTACTAATTGCAAATTCAAGCTGCTAATGATCACAAAGTTATATTAGTAGCTTCATACATCCTATCTTGGACTACTTTTACTGTTGCTTAGGTTACCCTTACACTTTTGTCCAACCAAATATTTCCTCCAAAATTGTAGTAAGTTAAGAGTACCTGTAAAATTCCTAAACTGTTTCTTCATTTGCACTTGGCTGGCAACTTACTTTTGTTACTACTATATAACTGAAGGCTCAGAGCAGGTTTTTCACGTAAAAATTGCTTTACATTGGTATATTTGTGTAAGCAACAATTTACTAGCCTGTTGTATCCCTATTCAATGAAATACGTAGCATCTGATAGCTCTAGAAGGAGTCATAATATTTCTTCCTCAGGGCATTGGCATCGAAAAATCATTAGCACATTGAGTGTGGGCGCCCTTTTGAGCAACTAAGACTAGCCTTCTTTTCCACACCGTCAGGTGGCGTTTAGCGTAGGAGTGCTCCTGCCACCTTTTGGCAAAACAATGTAATTGCGAGACTGGCTCTCGCTGTCGCACGTGTGTCATGTGAGGAAGCTGAACCCCCTCACAAGACACAAAAGTCACGCGGGGAAGATGAATATCAGGGGATTTGATGGAGTCGAGCATCCCCACAGTGCATGCCAACATTTCTTCTTTTTTTTCCCTCGTTTTTGCTGCAGTCAATGAAGGCGACCAAGAACTTCAGCACCAGCGACTGGTGCAAGAGCTTCGAGATAACCTTCATGGGAGAACAAGGTGAGTTTCTGTTCAAAACACCTTGTACCACGTGCCATCAAATGTCAACAGCAAACATTTTAGATAAGTTCGTGGTGGCTTTTTGACTGCCATCGGAGCGTTGCAACAGTGTTCAGCAATTTTCAGCAAGTGTTTGGACTTCGACTTTTCATTGACAGTAGGTTATAACAGTCCCACTTTTCAGGGCAACTTTGCTGTGCTGTAGCGGTGAAATGTAACTATGGTTCAACATTCCTGTGTGGCTGTGTTTCTGGAGCTTGTGAGCACCAATTGTTTGTTTCATCTTCTGTTTACATTATTTTGTTGTTTGTTTCACCTTTCTTCAAGGCATCACAGTGATAAATGGAGACTCTTTTGAGCAAAATTTCTTCTTCTTGCACTTAAGAGAAGACACAGGAAAAGCACAAGGCTGTGTTTGTCCATTCAAAATGCTTGAAGACATGCTTTTGTGACAGCTGTATGCTTTTATGATTTCGGTTCCGTGTCACTGTGCTATATATCACTCTGCTGTATAGGAGAAATACATAGCCTTGAAGGCTTTCCAAAAAGGCATCTGTTCTCTGTGAGCTGTTGTGGCGCTGGCAGGAGGGGCACTCAATAAACACAATGAAAAAGTTAAAAACATGTACAGACTGGTTGTAGAGTGTACTAGTGAACACAGACTGCTTCTGGTTATTTGATGGCCAGCCATGAGGAGGTAGAAGTAAAAAATGAAGCCATGTAGTGACTTCCTTGACGGAGATGACCTAGTTGGATAGCGGGACATGAAATTGATTGTATTTGTGTTTTATCGCCACTGACTTACTCCTCTTCTACTTGGTCTTGGTAAACTGAATCTCACATGAAGCTAGCTTCATGCAAGTAACCTTTTTAGAGTTTATGGGCCAACTTGCCACATGTTGCTTTACATTTCCCTGCAAACATAAGCTCCACTGACTCAGCATGTGCAGTTTTGCTGTAAATTGTTTATCAGTGTTTTTCAACCAGCGTCTCACACGTTTTTCAAGAGGCCATGGAAATTCTCCTCTAAATGCGTTCCATGAGACTTAAATGTCGAACTGGAAAACTATGTATATTTGTTACACATTAACGTTTCAAATTCGAATCTGCACACCAGTTGTAATCATTGCCTGATAACAACTTAAGTGTTCCCTATCTTATTCCTCATGACTGCAAAGCTGGCTTCAGAAGTTTACAGGATGCGTATTTTGAGAAAAATTTGCATTCCTGATCAGGTTTTGACTGCTGTCAGTAAAATAGCACAGCACTCCATGTCACGTTTGCTAATCCGGGCTGCATATCTAAATCCTCCGAGATCTCATGCTCCATATACTTTCGATGCCAACTGTAACATTGTATGCGTTGGCAGTGTACGTTTGTTTCACTGGCTGACTCTTGTTTGAAGGTTCCAACTCTTTCTGCCTGTCTTTTGACATTCCAAGGTTTGGACTGGGGTGGACTTCGCCGAGAATGGTTTGAGATCCTCTGTGCTGCACTCTTCGACCCTGAAAACCAGCTCTTTCACCGGTTTAAGAATGACAAGCAGGGCTTGGTGAGTCAGCCAAAACTTTGTTCACTAAAGACTCCTCTCCCACAGCAGGAACTGGTGTTTACGATCTTGCTGTTGAACCACTGCCCATACCAAAAACTAAATGCAAAAATTGTGCTTGAAAGTCGTGTTTAAATTGTTTGGCACATGGCAGTAGTAACTAGGAAGGAAGGCTTGCACTAGTCCAGATGTGCAGACCTCGTTCCTGTTCGAGGGGACAGGTTTTTTTTGGGTGATAGGCTACTTTAGTGACAGGCTCGATTGTTGTTTATCGTGACCATATAAAGCCAACAGGCAATGAAGCCAAGGAAAGCATAGGGATAATTAGCTGTGGCTGAAATTGAAATGTAGAAGAAAATAATGGATGAATAGGGAACATGAAAGTAGACGAAAAGCTAACTTGTATCCAGTGGGGAGCTAAATCCACGACCTCTGCATTATGCGTGCGTTGCGCTGCTAAATGTGCTTACCAGTTGTGATTAACAAAAATCAAGCCACTCAATTTTCCTTCTTCTCAAAACTTCATAATGGTGTGACATAGCTTGCATATCATAGGCATAATAAGAATCCAATTCTGCCTGCATCAGACGTGCCACATAAAACTGTACGGTATTGTAGAACTCCGTTCCAGCATCTCAAACTGTGCCCATTAATGTCTTTACTGTTTTCAATGAGCACTGCTCGTCCAATGCCTGCTCGCGCAAGCCCTCATGTCCCAAGGCACTTAGGACGAGTACTGCTCGCCCTTGCAGTACTTGTTCTCCCTTTGACCATCTTGGAGGAGAGACGCATGTCCGCAATTTTATTGGTGTTTCGGTCAGCCAATGGCAGTGCATGCCTGGCTATTTCTTTTTTTTTTTTCTACATCTGAGACGCGTTTTATATGTGGCAACTGACATTTTAAAAATTGGTGTCTGGCGGAGGCAATGCTTGTTACGCCCGCCCATCTTCCAGAAAACAAGGCATTTCTTTGTCGTCGTCGTCTTCAGACGATGATGGTTCAAATGCCAAGGTATACATTGTTTCAGGACACTGAAACGAACGTGATGATGACTGAAGTGAGCAGCTGCTCAGATGAAGACAAAGAGGAAAACTTGTAAAACGACACCGGAAATGCATTTCTGTGGATTGAAATTGACGTGAACAGCGTTCCGCCACTAGCCTTCACTATATTCTTTTTTTCTGTACTCTGTAAGAAGTTTACTGTAGGCTTCCAAGCTGAATTATAGTATAACGAGTGTTTTCGACAGAATGATCTGCTTTTGATGACAATCGATGAAACCTGTTGGAAAGCGACTGTGTGTAATCCCTTGTTTTGAGCTGTACTACGCCCAGCCAAAGCTCCCGTAGTCAAATGCACTTTAGCATGCACAGCTAGTGCACTAGATACAAGAAATTTCTATATATATATGCCTTACAAAATTTGTGTTGATTACTAACAAGTGGTTGGTGCACTTATACTATGGCATACAATAAATTTCAGTAAGCTACTTTTATTCATCTTATGGGGCGGTTATATTTTCCTACTTCAAGAACCTCCTTTTTATGACAAGGTTATTCATCATCAGAAAAAAAAAAGGCACTTTGCATAAGAAATTTCTTGATAAAACAACATGGCTACGGGGTTAAATATCATGTGTCATCCTTGGAAGCCGAGCACCAACCACCCTCCTTTATATATTGTGCTGTGCTTAGCAATAGTACATCACATTCATCATGAGGCTTCGCGCTTGTTATTAAAACCTGCTGTGAATGCAGTTTGGCATACGATAATGAGGATGATATGGATATCCAATAGGGCATACTTTATGCCACTATGCTGTTCGCAGTTCTCATTGCTTACCCCGCATCCATGCGGCGCCCTGCCTGAACCTGCAGGTTCACCCGAATCCGCGGAGACCGGCTCACTTGAAGTTGAAGCACTACGAGTATGCGGGCCGCATTGTCAGCAAGTGCCTTTACGAGTCCTCGCTAGGCAGTGGCTACAGGCAACTAGTCAGGGCTCGCTTCTCCAGGTCATTCCTTGCTCAGCTCATCGGGCTCAGGGTTCATTACAAGGTAAGCCTCTCATACTTCTTACTCCCACTTTATTTATTTTTTACATGTCATTTCACGTTCAGGGTTCTTTCAGAAGATAGCACAATCTAGTGCATCTAACAGTTTCTGTGGCTAGGGCGTCTCCGCACAGTCTGGTTCAGTGTATTAAGTGCTAACCTGCACAGTGGTCCAGTACAGTTCCACCACAGTTCCAGCACAGTTCCAGCACAGTTCCAGCACAGGTCCAGCACAGGTCCAGCACAGGTCCAGCACAGGTCCAGCACAGGTCCAACACAGGTCCAGAGTACAGTAACTTGTACAGTGGTCGATGAAATTGCGATACATAACAGAATCCTGTCGGGCATCCCACATGGAAGTCTTGTTCATGATGAGATTGGGAACGAGTCTCTTGTGCGGGAGCCAAAATGTTAACATTACTAAAACCTTTCGCGGTCAGTGTTTGTCTTCATCTTTCATCATGCATCGTGCCAAGCCTGAGGTAATGCAAAGACACTGATGGAATGCAAAGACACTGATGTGCTTAGGTTAATGTGCATGTTAAAGAACCTGAGGGGTTCTAAACTAATGCGGAGCCCTCCACTATGGCATCTCTCATAAACCCGGGGTCACTTTATGAGATTAAACTCGACTAATCGATCAGTGAACGCTTATCCACCACAGTGGCTCAGTGGCTGTTGCGTTTTGCTGCTTTATGCAAGTTTGAGGATTTGATTTCTTGTTGTGCTGCCAGCAGACATGCCAAGTGCCACCGCATTGCTTATACAGAGACGTGCCGTGTATGCATGTGGATTACTTCATGTCATTACTATGTATGATGTGTACGTTCAAATGTTTAGCTCTTACAGTGTGCAAGTTTTATTGCTACTTTTCTTTCTTCATTACTTTATTGTTATTTTTTTCTTTATTAGACTTTGCTAGCTGTTTCACAAATAAACGTTTCTTTCTTCCTCCATCGCAAGTAAACGTTTATTTCTCTCTTTCTCTCATGAAAGCGTAAACACAAGGGCAAAGAAGGAGTAGGCAGCATCAACTAAAGTCAAGGCTAAAGTTTTTTATCGCCAGAAAAAAAAGTAATACATAATAATTAGGTGCAGTCGTATCCCTAAAGTTTGTACAACAATTAGTAGTTGTGGTGGTTCAGTGGCTGTGGGCATTCTGCCACTGAGCTGAGCACTAGTGAAGGTTTGATTTCTTGTCACCACAGCCGTACGCATGAATGCTCATGTATAATCAGGCTTCAGTGCATGTTAAAGAAACCTAAGACAGCATTAATTCTGAGCCCACCGCTATGCCGCCCCTTGTAAGAACCAATGAACCTTTCCAGGATCAAACCTTGTCAGCTCTATGGACTACTGTTTCATGTAAAAGTTTCTAGCAATGCGTAGTGATGGATGTTTAACATTGTATGTGTACAACAGCGTGAGTGATATTTAAACAACGCATGTGGCACATTTGCTGTGGTGAGAAAAGCAGCAAGCAAAACTATCACTAGCAATGTCGCCATGCATACATCTCTTTGCCATTAAATTCTTCCCTGCCAGTACTTTGAACAGGACGATCCAGACTTGTACGTGACCAAGATAAAGTACATTCTGGAGAACGACGTGAACGACATGGAGCTGTACTTCTCCGAAGAAGAGTACACCAGCTCTGGGCAGCTCTTGAAGGTGATGATCTTTGCTTTGCTTTGCTTTGCTTTCGGCACTGTTGGTGAGAGCAGCCAAGATTGTTACCTCTGACGCATGCCACAGGCATATGCCTAGCATACATTTAGGATTTAGTACCGACAGACTGTAGCCCCTTGTCTTGCAAATGTCAACGCCACTCTTGGAGGATTTTATTTTGGGTCGATCAGCCCATGTGGGAGCGGCAGAACTGAACATGCATCTGAGCCTGCATAAAGCGGAAGATCCAAGACTGAGATAAAGAAGTGCTTCAGCCGACAGTCTGGGAACCCACATTCCCTTCCCTCCTAATCCCCATCAGCGGCCTAGAGCCGTCCCCTTCCTTAAAATAAAGGCTTTATTCATTCATTCATTTTGGGTCATTGGCCCCACCTGAGATTTGCCACATTAGCAGCACATGTAGCGCTATCCATTGTGCAGTCTGCATGAATTCTTTCATTATATCAAAAAAGCGTTTGCATAATCTACATGCATGGCACAAACCATAAGGACATGTATGGCATTTCACCTAGTACAGTAGAAACTCGTTAATATGATCCCCTTACTTAAGATTTCCTGGCGCCAACATTCGCGATCGAGAACACAAGAAATGACCCAGTACAATTATGTAACATTTTGCTTTCAAGGAAAACATTATCTTTCAATCGTGTTGCAATTGTATAGTACATTTTCAAGCTGCTAGATCCCATGTAAACAAAAGAAGGTGCGGGGTGCATGCGATTGAGAACAGTAGCCGCCTCCACAGCAGCTTTCCCGCAGTACTTGCTCACGCGCTCACAGCAATTTCCTCCCAGGTCATTGCAAATCGCATTCAAAGCTATTGCCACCAACGCTATTGCAATGAGCATCTTCACTTATCAGCTTCACAGCACGTGGGCCATAGTGCCGTTGGAAGTGTACTACACACTTTTAATAGGCGATAACCCAGGTGTGCCACTGTTCCCTTCTGTAGGCTGCGTAAAGTGAGTGTCATGTATCACTCTGGTGGCGTCGCGGGCACCACATTCCGGTGTTGCCCACCAGCTCGATTTCCTTTCGGCTTCCAGTCGCAGTCTGAAAACACTGCGTGACAGGAAAATAAGAATGTGTGACTCTGGTCACTTGGGCCCTACCAGCTTGACGTGCATTGGCGTCTCCTGCCACAACAATTTGCACTCAGTAGACACATAAAAACTTCCTGCTAAAATGCGCCACTCGAAGAAGCTGCTGACCCAGGCCGAATTCAAGGAGCATGAACGTAAGCTTGCCGAAGCCGTAAAAACAACCACGTGCGCCTTAGGCCGCTCGTGCCCCACCTGCTCAGCGCGCGTCGGCGTCTCGTGCTGCAATGATTCGTGCAATGCTTCACATTACATAGATGTCAACTGCATTTGAGTCTGTCAGATTTTTTCAGTGACTTCCGAGGGTACGTTTTTCTCGGTTAGTGCATTGTTTCACGAGCTTTTTCTTTTTCCGAAAAGTTGTGAACGAGGTTCTTCATGAATTTACAACGTGAATATGGCACAACGTGAAATCCTACTTACGTACGCTTACCTACTCCACAACTTACTTTATCTTGATAAGTACCCTTGTTTCTCCATGCACAGACCACGGAGCTCATCCCTGGTGGCTCACGGATTCGCGTCACCAACCAGAACAAGCTCATGTACCTTGATGCGCTGGCGCAATATCGGCTGGCCACCAGCGTCCGAGAGGAAGTGGAATACTTTCTCAAGGGACTCAATGAACTCATTCCAGAGAACCTGCTCTGCATTTTCGACGAAAACGAGCTAGAGGTACTCATTTTTTTTTCAATTCTTATTTTACAATAGTCACGCGACCATTACTTTCATTATTTTGTCCTACACTCTCAAGCAAACCCTTGGGTCCCATATCCCCTGTATACAATAATTCCACATGGTATATGGGAACATACAAGTTCTTATACGGGATCCATCCCTATATCCAATAATTTCATATGATATATGGAGACATGTAGGTTTTTGTGAGATCCCAATATACTTATATGCAATAATTTCCTGTGACGTGTGGGAACACAGGGGTTTTATGTGGGATCCCCGCACCCAATAATGCTATGATACATGGGAACATATGAGTTTTATTTGGGACCCCATATCCCTATATATAGTAATTCCTTACAATATATAGGAACACACAGGTTTTTGTATGGGATCTCCATATATATATTTTCAATAATTCTATATCACATTGTGGGAATGCTCGACTCATGCGTCCCCTGTTGTTTTCCCCACATGGCTCTCATGTCTCCTGTATTCGGGCTTCTCCGCATAGCTAAGTGCCGGCGGCTGGTGTGATAGTAGATTAGTACGACAGATGGCGTGAGTGTTTTGCAGCTAATGCCACCTAGAGCGGGAGGGAGGGGGGTTCTCGGGTGTAAAAAGAAGTAGCCTGCCCCTCTTTGTCTTGGAGTCGGCTAGCTTTGTGGACATCTTACGCGCTCACTGGCCTTTCGTGGGACCGTCCTGCGAAAGGCTTCGGAGTAGGACACCAGAATGGACAAACACGATCATTTGAACCTGCCGAATTTCGCGTGAACTTCATGCAAAAGATTCGTTGTAGGTGTCCTGCATGGGAGTGAACATATTCCCTTGCTATCCGGTTACGGTGAGTCATACTTCCACGATTTGTCGTGCGCCCATAGGCATGTTCTATAGGTAATTCGGCTGGCCATATTTGTGTATAATAGGCGCAATAAATGCCCTTGTGATTGTCTGCACTACTGCGTTGTTCCTTTGTACCAACAGCACGTTTCAGACCCCACAATATATGGGAACATACGAGTTTTTATATGTGATTCTGATATGCTCATATGGGATTATTGGATACAAGTATCAGGGGACATATTGCTTTTGACTTTTTTTTTCTGATATAGACATTGCCATAGAGTAGCATCTACTTGTATGGGCAATTTTGCTTTTGGCTCCCAGACCCAACAGGTTATAATATGAATATCTCCCTCTTGGACATAGTGATATCAAGTTAACACGTTTAGAAAGTGTGGAGGAGGGTGTTTGCGTGAATACTATTTTTACTCCTACTAAATGACCGTGACACTGTGTATCAATCATTAAAACAAATTGCACTTAACATTGCTTCAGAGCCTACTGTGTATTCGAGATTGTCTATAGATAGAAGAAATGCGTAATGTTACCACAGACATAGCGTAGCTCATACAGTGTAGATATAGTGGCTTATTGACGTGTCAGAAGATAGGACATCTATCTTTGAACGCATACGTACGCAGGCTCCTTGTACCATCTATAACATGACACTGCGAAAAATATAAGTATTCTGCACAAGTACCTGCAGATTGGATGTCTGTGAGCAGGCAGGTAGCCAATCTAATCCATCTGTTGCTTCTGCTTAGTTTCTCCGTACGACATATAAGTGGCAAGAACCTTGCACCCTAGCACTGTGGCAAAGCTCACTTACAGAAAGCAAAAGTTCTGATACACGGTAGTTGGCAAATGACTCTAGCAGCTACTCCTTGTAGCACGTACTGGTGAAAGGTTCTACACATATTTCAGATTAGTTCAAATCATCCTGCACTCATGAATTAGTTCATTGTGGTTTGGTCCTTGTTTGGTTCTTGTTCGGTCCACAAGCACCATGTGCAAGATCGGCCCAGTTGGAAAGCCGGACCAGGTTACATTGGTGAAAAAAAAAAGATAGCAAGATGCAGTACCTCTTGAACTAGTTCAGGAAGTACAGGCTAATCAGTGAACCTCTAAGGGAAAAAAAATGAAATAATCAAACATCTGTCGTATATTTTCTCTTGCACACCTCTGTCTTTGCAGCTGTTGATGTGCGGCACTGGCCAGTTCAGCATAGCCGACTTCAAAGCCAATCACACAGTCAGCGGCTTTTCTTTCGAGTTCAGAAAGGTAAGATGCCTTTTTATTTACTGCCCTCATAGTGCTAAGGTTTCCACTACTGTGGCAGGTAGAATGAGCAGTTGCTTCGGAACATGGTTTGTTTGAACCATCGGTGTGCGAAATGGTCGTTCACTTTCGGTTTCAAGCATCCCTGAGTATTCTGTCTTTCTTAGGATCACAGCATTGGTACACAGTCTTTTCTATTTTTTTTCGTGTAGAAGTGTGCATCAGTAAGCTGGTTAGGGACCATGAGACAATTATGAACATTTCATGGCCTTTGTGGTTTGAATAGACAAGCAATGAATAATGAAAACACGAATCTCCATTCCTGTTCCTGTGTTTTCTACGAATAATTCTGCCTTCTGTCATTATAAGATGTGTGGTATTGTCGTTCTTGTCATTTTGCTCTATCATTGCATGAAACTTACCTGGTATAGGCGAGATAGAATTTCAACGGTTAACGTTGGTAATTAACACTAATTAGTAATTTGGATGTGTACCTTTATAATTTTCTTTATTATTATTGTGCTCATCATCATTAACATTATTGTTATTTTACTATTATAGCCACGAGTGAATACTAAACTTTCGTAGCAATAGACGGAATTCAGAAACCTACACTGCTTTGCTTGCCTTTGGCAGTGGCCTTGTTGACTCTGCTAGGTGGACATGATTACCAGGCATTCCTCAAATAGAATAGTACATCAAAGCCCATTTTCGGTGTTACGGCAAGTTAGCTTCAACAAAGCACCACAATTATCAATTTATCTGTTTCCAGTCCACCAACTACGATTTCTTTCACAGAGGGCTGCGGAGCTAAATGTGTTATCTTCATTTCAAATGAAGCTCTCTATTTAACCCTTCAGTCACCAAGCCCGAGCTGTACTTGTCCTAGCTGTTTATGCCAGTATCACCATAGACAAACTGCACGCGTTGAGGATACAACTTCTCCTACTGAAACTTCGAGTTTCTTTGATGCTTTTGATTTCTTTCATTTTCATCTGTTCAGATGAACATTGTCAAACCCTACAAGCGTGCCGAGGGATAATTTCTTGTTAGTGTTCATCGTCATCATCATCATCATCATATTTATGCCCGCTGCAGCATGAAGGACTGTCCCATCAACCTCAAATTACACTTGTCTTGCACCAGCTGACCCAATCTTATGCCTTAAAATGTTCTAATGTCATCAGAACCCCTAATTTTATGCCATCCTGAACTGCGCCTCCTTTCCCTTCGCATCTATTCTGCATGGTTGGTGTGTAGTAAAAGCAGAGCGTTTGGCTTCTGTACTCAGTGTAGATGCTTTTCAATAATATTTCGGGCAAACATAAAAGGCAAGCTACACTTGGCAATATAGTTTTCAAATTTGAATATAAAAAAAGCTATTTTGCGCTTTTTTTTATGAAAGAACTTGGGACTTAGAGGGTTAATGATACAGATTACATCTCCCTCAGATTTTGTTACAAACATTCACTTGACTGCAGATATGCAAGTGCACTGTACTGACTCTGAACTTCACTGCTAGACTTCAACGATTCACTATTCCCCCCCCCCCCCCCAGCACTAAATGCTGTGGGGTCAAACATTAATCTCTATTTCTCGCAGAAGCAATATACCATGGGGATCAGTTTCAGAGACTTGCTTTTGGCGAGACTCTACACTGGAAGTGTTGACATGGTCGACAGCACTCTTGACACCGTGCAAAGACTTGGCATAGCACCAGAAAAAATTTTAAGCTGTATGTGCAAACACGTCCACTGCCGAGTCTCACGAAAGCGAAACTATCTCTGAAAGCGATTGCCCGAGAATGCCACCCCTGTTCTTGGTCTTAAAAAAAAAAGAAAGGTACTTCGTGGCTCCCAAGAACTTTGTGCCAGGAACAAAGCCCTGCTGCGAACCTGCAGGTGCTGGACTGGTTCTGGACGGCGGTGTCAAACTTCACTGAGGAGGAGATGGCGCGCCTGCTCCAGTTCACGACCGGCTGCTCCCAGCTGCCACCAGGGGGCTTTGCTGAGCTCAACCCACGCTTCCATCTGAGTGCGGCGCCCACTTTTGGCAGCCTGCCCACGGCACACACGTGGTAAGTCTTTCTTGGCAAGCGAACAGCTTGAAGGTCAACAAGGGTATGTAAATGGCACAAACACAAGCTTTGACCAACTCGCCAATGATCAGTCCGGTGCTCTCCTCTGTGGTGTTGTCATAGCCCATTGCGCAGCTGAGAAACACCAAACCCCATAATTTAATTAGGTTGTAAGTTGCCCCTTACAAGCACGTGCACATGTCACTGTAACAAAGTTCCTTACAAAATGAAAAACTTGAAAATAGTCTCCTTGCTGTAAAATTTTAACAACCCTCTGTTTATTATAATCTCCGTTGTTGTATGTATATACCACCAGGCTCAGCTCAGCGTGTTTGAGACAAAAGTTGAAAATCTATTTTCTTTTTAGCATAAACTGTGGCTTGACTTTTATTTCTATATCACTGGTTTTTCTTTTTCTGTGCGCGTTCTTCTGCAGTGAAAGCGTGATAGAGGCGTTCTGCTTTGCAAAAGCTGAACAAGCATGATGCCTTTGTCTAGTGCTAGAGTTTCAAATGGATTTAAGTTTCCATTAAGGCAAGTAAATCAACGTCGGCCGCATTTGCACAGATTCTGTTCCTTCTGGGGAGGAAAACACCGCAACATCCACAGACTGTGTGCCATCCATGGACCACATCTCGGCACAAGTGTTTAATGTGCTTTTTTATCGTGGTTTTAATCGCATATCACTGATGTCATTTGGAAAAGCCATGTAGTGTGTGCGACAGACTACCTTTCTTGTGCGCTTTACGTAGCTTATTGTAAGTGGGAGCCTTTTGCAATGTCATTTACTGCCTCGATAATCATTAGCAGCTAGTATCGTTCGCCTTAGGCTTAGCTATACACAAGCATTTAAAGTACATTTTGTCATACGTCGAATAAAATCTTATTGAGGCATGTTGAAAAGCTGCACGTTGTATATGCTGCCTCTTTCCTGTACACCATGCAACATATTCTCAGCAAGCACATTTTGAAACGTCACTTGCTGCCTCCATAATCATGCTAAATACATAACCAGTGCCATTCATCTGATGGCTCACCTGACGCACTCATTCCTTCCACAGTTTCAACCAGCTCTGCCTTCCTGACTACGACTCGTACGAGCAGTTTGAGCGGGCCTTGAGGCTCTCCATCAACGAAGGCACTGAAGGCTTCGGCATGATCTGATCCGCGGCTCTGAATCTCGCTCCGAAGCTGTTGTACCTACCAAGAAAGTTCGGTGCGTGTGTGTGTGTGTTACCGGTTGTGAATGCGCACGACTTCGCCGCTGCATCACGGATTGCCGTGGTTGGTGCTACAAGAGGAGGGGCTGCAGAATTTGATGCCAAGTGTTGTTCCAACAGCGAAGAAGGCAACTTTGTTGGGTTTTTCTTTCTTCTTCCTTTTGTATTTCTAGTGAAATGGAATTTTTGGTAGTCAGCGAGGAGCGATGAGATGTCATGTGCTGTTATTTTCGGCTGGCACATCAACGAACACACAATTGTGATGTGCCTTGGTGCTTTCATGTGCCGCACTTGTAAGCATCGCCTGCGTACAATTTTTTTTTCTCGTTGTGTACTTTTATGCCAGCCCATTGTTGACGTGTCAAAATATGCAACGCACACGGCAGCGCCAACTTTTCGCCACACTTCATTCATCGCTGCTGTGAGTTACTACGGCCCACTTTGTTTGTGCAGTGTAGTTTGTGGTGTCTTTCTGAAATTATTTCGTTGCCATCAGAAGTGCAATTTGCACTGGACGGCAACTGGTACGAATGTATGACATCGTTATCTTTCTTTTTTTGCTCAAAGCAGCATTTAGAGAGTCCAATAATGACATTCTATAGCTTCGTTGTGTACTTAACGATCATTCATTCTTCAAACACTCGCTGTAGCTAGAAGTTTCATTAAAACTGAAGTCATTAACTTGAAACAAGCACTGCAGAAGTGTGCCAGCTCCCCTAGCTCTAATACCTGCCAGACCTTAGCACACGCCGAATGCAAATGTTTTCAAAGTTACCATGGACTCTCTACAAAGTAGTCTTATAGCTTTGCGCAAGGAACTGTTAATGAACTTTATTAGGCCTCTTGAGAGGCACATCTTTGCAAGACAGGTGATTCTTAGGCAAGTTGTTGTGCGTCATGCTGGACATGATGTAGCACATTATAACATGCCTTACCATTCCTTTATTTCTGCCACATTTTATCGTTATGCCATGCCATTGATACACAATAACTCAAACTCTGACAATTAAAAGTTACGTTTACTCAATATAAATCTCAAAATTTGAAGTGGCTAGCCATCAGCCTATGCATATTTAAGGTCGATTGATTCAAACTGGGCCTTCAGCTAGTTTGAACAATTTGACTTCCCTTCCTAGGGAGGAACAGGGAAGCCAGAAATGGCTTTTGAGAGGTAAATCCTTATTCATAGCTGCATGAATAGTCAAAAGTGTGCTTGCGTTCGATTGCCAGGACACCATTCATGGTGAATGGTGCGGCTACCAGGTGGTGCCGCCAACCCAGTCACCACAATTGCAGCCATGTAATACATATAATAATATGTTAGCCTATGAATTCTAGATTTTCTTTGTCTGCTCGAAATCTGTTTGTGTATACCTTTTCGTACAAAAGCTTGCAATTCTGTTGACGGATCGCATTTTACTTAGCTTCAAATAATTCAGACAAAGGTCTTCGGTCCTTTAGAGCTTCAATTACCATGATTCAACT
This sequence comes from Dermacentor albipictus, assembly GCF_038994185.2. Taxonomy (NCBI): domain Eukaryota; kingdom Metazoa; phylum Arthropoda; class Arachnida; order Ixodida; family Ixodidae; genus Dermacentor; species Dermacentor albipictus. The sequence continues at coordinate 28,968,205 of NC_091827.1, forward strand.
GCTGTATTTTTGTGGTGTTTGTGTCTTGACTTGCATCTAGTGCTTCACAGCGCACTCAACTTTTGTTCTCCATGACTCTTCCTAGTGTGGAGGAAGCGATTGCATTTCTGTGAGGGTTGGCCAAATGAAACGTGGATAAAGTGCAACAGTTTGGTCTGGCTTCTCATTCCCGCCCAGGCATTTACTTCTGATAGCTCCAACACAGGCATGCTGATCAAAAAACAATACTGTATATTGTTTTTTTTTTCCATGTAGATATCCATATGTGAAGCTGTGCCAGTTCTTACTGCATTACTGAACTCCTTATGAGCGGCAAGTTCAATAACAGATAACAGCATTGCTAGCCCGACCTCTGCCGCATCCAAGTTTCATTTGGTCGGGCCTGATATGTGTGTGTATATGTATATATATAAGAAACTCACTATATTCCATTTTAGACTGCGTTAGGGGGACCACTCGATCGACTTTAACCAATCCAATCGCCATGGCGACCTTGTAGCATTCCTTTTGATGCGAACAAGAAAAAGCGGCTGTCTAGTCATGTTTTGTATGTCACGTTTTGCCGCAACTTCGATGTTGCCTTAGGTAAACTCGCTGCTAGGGACAGCCTTTTTGCGCTTTCTCCGTAGTTCCTTTTTCAAAACCTATAGTTCCTTGCTAATTTAGTAAACCTCATGATCACAAGGGTGCCCTTTCATTGCTGCAGTGTGCCAACTTGGGCGAGTTGGTTCTAAACGAAGACAGTCAATAAAAAATTTTAAAAATATAGGTAAGAGAAAGTGTGGGCGATTTTAAGAACATTGTGAACATGGTGCAGACAACAGGTGTGTGGCAAACGGACAGCACAGACACCTGCATGGTCTGTCTGCCTTCTGGCTATTGACCTGTTGATGCTGCTTATATATATAACTTCGTTGCTGACTAAGCGAAAAAAAAAAAAAGTGATGCTGTACTTCTTGAGCATTGCTTTCTGGCCTCTTTCGAGACAGATGTAGAAATTAACGCTGCTCAACTGGAAGCGGTTTCACGAATTGCGTTCAGAATTCGCTGAGCTGCGTCAAAAGCTTGCTGTTCACAATACTACTAAACAACTTCTGAGCATGAAGTGTTACACAAAGGGAGTACCGACAGAAAAGGAATTGTCTTCTTTCCATTTCTTTATTGAATGGCAGTCAACCCAGTAATCACAATATGAAGCCTCAATTCCTCGAGGGCGCAACAATTAATTAATTACGTCACCTTTAAGTGCGACCAGTTCAAAACGTGCCAGGGGCAGCGGAGCTTCAGCCATCGAAAAAGAAGAAGACTGTTCCATGTCATCAATACTATGATGTGGCGATCTCGTGGTACTGAACACCACTGAGGAAAGCGAAAGAAACTGTCACCCACCTGACAGTAGCACTCCGCTAAAAAGGAAACTTGTTGACCATGGATTAATACTACAGTCAGATGAATGGGAATTTTCTTTTTCACGAACCTTTCCTCCACCTTGTGGGATTTGGCAGAACTAACTTGTGGAATACCACTGACTACACAAGCACGCACACTATGGCCATGCTGCCAAAAGTAGAATCTATTCAGCATTTGGTGAGACAAAAAGGGGAAGCCGGTTTTCCAGAATTTCCAAGAGAGGCACACAGTTAAAAGGGCGAATATGCCAGCTTTCGGTGACAGTTTATTATATGGCCTTCAATTACTGTAGTGTTAGGCTGCTGAGCACGAGGTCGCGGGATCGAATCCCGGCCACGGCGGCCGCATTTCGATGGGGGCGAAATGCGAAAACACCCGTGTACTTAGATTTAGGTGCACGTTAAAGAAGCCCAGGTGTTCAAAATTTTCGGAGTCCTCCACTACGGCGTGCCTCATAATCAGAAAGTGGTTTTGGCACATAAAACCCCATAATTTTTTTTCAATTACTGTACCGGGCCGACTGGCACACTCTTGAAATGTGTGCGATGCCATGTGACCTCCACATCCCCTGTCAGTGGCATGAATCGTCTTTTTTTTTCGACGCCGAAGCCACGCAGCTCTTGATGCACGTTTTGAATGGATTGCGTTGAAAGTGCTGTAATTAATCACTTGTGGCACTTTCGAGAAAGTGAGATTTCATAAAGTAATCGTCAATTCAACTGTTACTTCAAAGAGAAAAAAAAAGGTAGGACACAAAATTTCTTATGTGTCGTTATTCCTTGAACAATGATCAACACCCGGCAAACAAGGGAATCCTGAGCCTGGGAGCAGTGTTTCGACAAGAGTACTTGCTTTCGTCAAGGCCTGACCTGTTTTCTTCGAGGCCTTGCTTATCTTTATCGGGAATCCCCGACGAAGACCCTTTCAAAACTATTTCGCTTGTTTGCCTGTTGCTGATCACATCAAGTTACCTGCTTTGGACTGCTTGACAATGCTATAACTACAGCGGGAGCCTCGTGAAGCTGTTAATATGGGAGCATTTTCATTCCTACCATAGCACTTCCCTCATGCTTTTGTCTGAAGAATGCTTGATGTATGAAGGGAATACAAGTCCGAGCCCTTAATCTACACACCAGATGGCTGCTTATCACTGGCCAACAGTGCCGTGTCATTAAATGCATTCTCTTTAAAGGGACACACTAAAGTGAAAAATGATTTCTTCAGCATCAGTAAATTACCGTTCTACAACACCAAAAACACAACTCTTGCAACGATAAGACGTTTGGTAAGCGAGAAAAAGCGCTAGAACGAAATACGGGCGGCGACGCCTACTTAAGTTCCCGCACCTGGGGGCTGTGACGTCTTGGATTTTGATGGCATCTTCTAGGGCCTACTAATTATGTATAGCGGTACAGATTGATTACATTGTGTTCTAATGGAACCAAATATTAAACATGGCAAGTTTCGGGAACCTTTATTCAGCCAACGTGGCCCAAATGCGAATACATACTTTGGAATCGCCGACGTCACGCTGACGTACCGGCGCTGGGGTTTGGGCGCGAAAGTCAAATACTGATACTTGGACCTTCATTTTCTCATCCAATAATAAAACTATTTTTTTTAAATGACTGCCTGTAGGGTTCTCTCAAACAAAGTTTCATTAGTCTAAACTGATTTATTGTTTCGCTTTAGTGTCCCTTTAAGAGCAGGCTTCAGCTGAGATCACAACCAGATATGCATTTCCAATGTTTTTCTCCCATGCAAGGTAACAGTGCGACATTTTCGCAAGGAGAGTTCCACAAGTTGCTGCTGATCTCGTCAAAGGTTTGTTTGGTGGAAATTGCACAACTCGCCTGTTCACCCATGGCGTGTGTTGTCTTGCACAAGTGGGACTTTCTGCAGAGTCGGTACAGTGCCAGAAATTGATAGCGGAATTAGCGTCGACAAGCGCTTTAACATGCTTGTGTGACAGTGGCGTTAGTATTGTTTCTACGTGGGTTACCGAGCAGGAACCCTTTGAGCACATGGCACGCATGGTGCGCGCTAGTATAAAAGGGGAATGCCTCATTTGCCGTCAAGGTCATTAAAGAGACACTTAAGACCAGCATAAATCAGTTTAACTTAGACTTTTTTAGAAGTTATTAGAAATTGTTTTTTGTTTTTTCATAAATATTTTCATTTATGTTGGCAGAAAAGCAGGTCAGCTGTTACTGCAGAACAGTGAACACCAAACTTCGCTTTGTTGAAGTTCATGCCAAAACCTCGGCACAGATATGTATGCCAGCAGACCCTCCAGCTTTTAAAGTTAGAGAAATTGCTACAGTCAATGCCCAAAAATAAAAAATGTTTTAGTACTCATGTCATTGACTATTAAAATAATTCACCGCCTCTGTTTTGTAGCAATGCTGCAAACAGGCCTGCTTCTCAGTGTTGCTTAACAGGTACTGATAGGCTAGTTGACAATTTATGATTTAGTTAAACAGCACACTTCAGAAAAAAAAAAGAAAAACATGGATATGAAAGGGAAAAAAATGACATGCACACATGTATGTCTTTTTTTATTTTTTTCTTGTCCGTGTCCATTTTTTCTTTGTTTTTTAAATTTACTGCTTAGCAAAATTTCACGAATTCTCATTATTTAGAGCGGAAATGATCTACACCACAGGCGGACATGTTTATAAAATGGTGTGGGTGGCAGTTCATGCGAGTGCAAGTCGGAATAGATGAGCGGGTCCAAGAAATTCAGCTTCGAATTATCGGTCGAGGAGTGTATCTGTATATAAAAAAAAAAGATGCTGCCCTAAGTGGGATGGAAAAAAATATTCTTAAAATCATTGACATCATATGACATTCGTAAACAATTTATGAAAAGTCGCATAGAATGATGGACAAAATGCATAAGACGGGATAGATGCACTGATACGGTATGTTGTCAGCGCATGTGTATTGTACCTTGTTCTGCTTGCCATTAAAAAAGATAAACTAGTATGCCAACTCATCCAGTTTACTGCTATTCTTAACCTGAAAGAAGCTCCTAAAAATTGGATGTTTTACGATAAACTCGTAGAAGTTTGGCAGTTGGAAGCTATGCATTAGCGTAATGTCCCAAATTTGGAAGTTGGTAGTTTCTTGTATTTGGGTCACTTTTGGAGCAAGAAACGTTCGTGAAACTTGCTCTCCGGAGTTCTTGGTTTCTTTGGAACACAGTGTAGTCTTCCTCTGCCAGAAAACAGTTTAAGGGAGGCGATTACATATTGTCAACACATTTTGTGATGCGATGCAAGCTGGTGCACGAACTTCAAGGCAGCCTTGGCACCCATCTATTGTTTCTGCAACTTTTGCAGCTTGCCGAGGCTCGTCTCACAGAAAGGTTTTACTATTGTGGTTCACTAATGCAGCTTAGCTTAGTATTCCCTTTTAATGTCTCTTTAAACATCCTTAATTTTAGCAGTGAATTAAAAAAAATATCCACGACACCCGAATATAAGGGATACTTAGCATGTATCACTATAGAGTGTTCCAAAACTTGCGTGGTAAGGAGTTTGTATAATTGTGGCACCCTTTGTGTTTCACTTAGTTGCATGCAGCCTGCATGCAACTAATGTTGTCCTATCTTGTGCCATTGCTACGTGGTTGGCAAATTATTATGCAACCATGTTTAAAACCACAGGATGCGAAGTGTCAACGACATGACTCACCTTTGTTGCCTGCTGCTTGTGTCGCACATACAAGTCTCTCCAGTGCAAATTACAAATTAAAAGCTTTCAGCTTTTATTTAATCCTGCATCATATGCCTTACATAGAGAGACTGGGTGGTGTCCATCCTGCATTTTTCTTTATGGTGTCCACTATATTAATCCAGATCATGCTTGGGAAAAAGCGTATGTTTTGCATATTAAACCATGTTTTACACTGTGTCTTGGTGTCTGTTGCACACAGAAAACTCGCACGGATTTCACCATGAAGTTGCAGGTTTTGAGTTCCAGTCGCGACAGCCACACTTTGATGGGGGTGAAATGCAAGAAGGCTTGTATACTTGGGCTTAGATGCACGTTAAAGAACTCCAGGTGGTCAGAATTAATCTGGAGCACTGCACTCCACAACTCTTGTGAACCCTGCCGTTGCTTTGGGATTGCCGACGGCACCACGTCAATGTAACTAAAGCCTTATCATTTCTATGCCACGTCCCATCCAGGTCATGCTCTACTGCTTCCAACGTTTAACTTGCTATAGGTATCTTCGATGGTTATGAAGAAGCATACTATGAAGCAAGTCTAGACGTAAATGGCATAAGCTTGAAGGATGCCGAGCGCCACAAGTCAGTCAAATGTTGGCACAAGCAATGTGCTGGCTTCATGTGCTCGACTGATTGATTGTGGCTTAGCTTGGACGGGATGCAGGGGGGATTACTGACAGGCGCCTTGGTAGAAAGCCTTGGATTAATTTTTTAACACCTCAGCTTTTTTTTTTTTAAATGTGAACCCAAGTCGTTTTTTGCTTTGACTGAAACGTGGGGTGCCAGTGCTGCCTGGAATTAAACGAGCAGCCTCGTGTTCAGCACCACTCAGGTGCTCAAACCACCAATAGAGTACCAGGAAAATGATTCCTCACACCTATCGTTGAGCAATGTGACAGTTTTGTTGCTCCTAAAGGACACTTAAAAAAAAACGCATTATGTGTTTTGCGCACATAACTCATCCCTATGCACGTATAGTTTGCAGCTCTAATTGCAATCCTCAAAAATCAAAACAAGATGGTTCACAAGGGACATACTGGAGGCGTGAAAGAATCAACAGCAGTCAAAATGCTGGAGCCAACGTGTCGACAACGGACTCCTCTTCGTCGGGGCAGCAAATGCTTTCTTCTGCAGAGTGTTACTCGGCAGTATTCGTGTAAGCATAGCGCACGCTCCCCCGTCTTCCGGCCCCCTCAATAAGGTCGGAGGAAGAGAATAAGCTGGTGCAGAGAGTACAGTAAGGGAAGTGCTAAAATGAATGGGGTAGGGAGGCCTCGACAAAATAACGGATAGGAGTACTGCTGTCAGTTCTTCCCAGAAGTAAGGGTGACAAAAAACAAAAAGGATGCACTGTCAGCACAAATTTAAATGCAAACAGGAAAATAACTGATCAGGACATCTGTTACACCTGATTACAGAGAAGTGCAACAGGAAATCGCTCTGTAGCCGATTTCCAAGTATGGAGTAGTTCCAAGTGTACATTTTCGGGTCTGCAGTAACGTATTCGTACAAATGCAGGTGAACCTGTAAATGGAACAATGCATTGTGGTAGTTTTGGATTAGCTTGTGTTTGAAATTATGCTGATAGTACACTTAGCAGTTCAATAACAAACTTCAGTTTTCTTACACTTTCCCTGGCTTTGTTGTTTACTGGCTTACGACTGTCATTAAAAATCGCTCCTCAGGGTCCTGCTTATTCTCGTGTGAATGAAAGAATTGTCCCTTTAGTTCTTTGTGGTAATGACTATAGTCAAAACGTGTGTTAATTTGACAATCATAAGTTTAACCAGGTGCTTACGTGCCAAACTAGGCCAGTGTTTACCCGCCATGGTTGCTCACTGGCTATGGTGTTAGGCTGCTGAGCACGAGGTCGCGGGATCAAATCCCGGCCGTGGTGGCCACATTTCGATGAAGGCGAAATGCGAAAACACCCGTGTACTTAGATTTAGGTGCACGTTAAAGATTCCCAGGTGGCCGAAATTTCCAGAGTTCTCCACTACGGCGTGCCTCATAATCAGAAAGTGGTTTTGGCATGTTAAACCCCATAATTTTTTAGGCCCGTGTTTCTTAAGCGCTCTTATTTCAAGCAAATTTCTATGCTTGAAGTGAGGTCAGATATAAGACTTCAACTGTATTGGTAAAATTATCGAAGAACCAACAACATCACCAGGAACAAAGCTTGGATCTTTTATTTTAAAAAAAATGTTTGGGAAGGTCAGCACAAACAAAATATATATATAAATATATATACGTCGGTGTGCCAGGTAACTTGTTCACTTGAAAACAAAGTGTCTCTTCAGACTAGATCTTTGTTGACAAAGAAATAAAAGCTAAAGTCCCCAGATATTTTTTGCTTTTCTTTCAGTAGCGACAAGCTTTGAAGCACCGCCGACAAATCTCATTGGGCAGCGAGCATTCTGGCGGCCATGTTCTACTTAACACTGCTTCTCCCACACTCACTTGCGCGTTGCTGTGAGCAAACTTCAGGGCAGGCTGAAGACGCGCTGTAGTGGACATGCAGCGTTTATGTGCGCATTGATCTTTTTGTCTTTTCTAAGGGCGAAGGATTTTCTGCGGTTGGGCCGACTGCAACACAACGCGGCAGGCGTCGCCGTAAAGACGTGTTGAGCACGGGCACCATCAGCAAGTACGGTTCACAATCACGGCGACAAATTTCACGTTCGGCCTCAGCAGTGCAGTCCTAAACCGCTTTTGGGTTCAAACTTGATTTTATCTGGCCTCCTGCCTGAAACTTATATTTGACCTATGCGGTGAAGTGGCGGCCATTGATGGTCTGATGCTGTCTACACAGATACGCCGCTTCAGGAGGTTAAGAAGAACATGGCGACTGACGGTGGTAGATGTCACTACTTAAAGAAAGAGCACAGAATCGAAGGACATTAACAAAAACGAACAAAAAAGGTTGTCACGAAGTCTTGAAGGAGACAGTGCTACACACAACCATTGCCCCTGCATTAAAAAGAAAAATACTGTTGTTCTTTGACTCTGCCAAGTCGCAGCAATTTGCCATAAATACTCGCACCTGGAAGTGCTTCAACCATAAAAACGCTTTCCCAATGGGGAAAGCTTAATACTTTTTTTGTTGTTGTTGCTGTTGTTCTCGACTGATATGTCAAAAGCATGCAGGCATGTTACACATTTCTTGCATAGCTGCCATTTAGAGAGATCATCTTGGTTGGCAACTTGGACCCGCATTGCACTTCGGCCCAGACGTGCGTCGGCAGCACCAGTGACTGAATGCAGAAAGAAGGCGTAGCCAAGTCTACATCCACAGCGTTCATTACTCTAGCTTTCCACATCGTTTCACGCACACACACTTTCTCTCAAACAACTTTGTGTGGAATGGTACGATTTCACACTGAAGAGTGTAAGTATCCCCCCTCAACTCCCTTTTTCCAGGTTAGGTATACAAAAACGACCATACCTTGTGCACCTAACACTACGTGCAAAAGGTATAAGAATTCGGTGAACAAGGTTTAAGTCCCGTAGTGGCACGCAGGCTTGATACGTCGAGGCTTGTTGGATGTTCATGTGGCTTTCTTCAAAGACCGGCTATGTGGAGGTTGGCGTCGAGCTGTTCCAAGTACCTGCGCACAACAGAAGCATCAACGGTTGAATGACTATGTGTTCTTGTGAATAGAAGCAAATTCAGCATTCCTGAGCAAATTTCATCACCAGTCATTAAGGCAGGTCGTTCGGCATGCAGCTTTGCATCTTAGATTAGATTCACTTTGGATATAGTAATTTGTGGTTGCTGCTCCAGACCTATGAAGCTGTAAAACTTGCTGCATCAATTTTTTTTTATTCACCAATGTTCAGCAAGTTCCTATAAAAATGTTGTGTGATTGCTGAGAATTGCTTTTTCTTATAAAACAAATTTTAGCAGCATCTTCATTTCACATGCATTTGAATACGGACATCACTGTTGGCCCCCGAGCTAAAAGCTTCCTCCGAATGGTTGTTGCTTAAGGACAAAGTTCTCGGCAAAGGAAGCCATAACCTGTCTGCCAAATGTGTGTACTGCAGCAGCATCAAGCTTGTGTCAGCCAGCCTATTAAATAAAGCCAGCCACAGGAGGTGGAGGGCTCACCCACTGCACGCTACTAATCTTTCCGTGATGCTTCCATTCAGCAGGTGTCGTGCGGAGGGTGATATAAATTGGAGGAATGCATCTTATTCCGGTTAACGTTTTTCTAGTAGGCTAATCATGCAATGCATAGCTTTGTGCTGCACAGAAGTGCAAAAACAACTCACTTTGAATTCCACTGCTCCACTCTCGCCCTCAGTATGCTTGGTCCAAATAAACTTGAGAGCTGATTCAAGCACTGACTTGCCGCACTGGACGTCAGGGCATTCTCACAGTTCTGCGCAGACATGTCATACAGGATGCTCACTTACATGCCAGAACACAGGATGTTCCCGCAAAATTGTGCGAAGCCTTAGAGAAATACAAATGTGCGTTAGGAAAATGCAATGAACTGAGCATTGCTCCCTGTCCCCGTGAGCAAACTCGGAGCATTTTTTAACTCCATTAATTAACTAACTTCTAAAGTATCACTTTAAGCGTAACATCTTCAATAGATAAGTTGTGGAGCTTATTGACAAACATGCAAATATTTTCTTTTTTCAGAACGGTAGCTGCTGTGGTTTTAATTTTTCTGGGTTACAAAGTGCGTGACATTTGAAAAAGTACCACATAACTAGGCGTTCTTGCGTGGCGGCATTAGTGCCCTCAAACATTGCTGCCAACAAATATATATATATATATATATATATATACACATATATATATGCCCCTTATGAAGCCCTGTAGCTATTCTAAATAAATTCTAAAGATTGGCTCATCTTGAGACAAAAGATTTCTTCAAATGCACACCCACCAGGCTGTAGAAGATGGGCTCGAAGAAGAGTTCAATGTGCAACTTGAACACTCGCTTTCCCACGCCTTTCACCACGTTGGGCAGCTGTCAGGAACAATGAGTGCACAGAACTTTGTTTCAGAACTACTCAGCAGTCTAACACAGTATTGTAAAAGATATTATTTCAACACGGCCACATTAGATTGTAAATATGGAAAGTTTATGGTTACACCACCCTGCCAGTTTACAATTTCTTTCTTTATTTCTGCTCGTTCCAGTTGACCAAAATGTGACCATCAGAAAGAAGTCTACAAGATAAAACTGCAGAGACAGAGATGTGCGCTGTCCAATCCGGTAATTGGACCATTCGAGAGCAGGTCCACCTGAACATGATTAGTATATCGATATGCCTCACCACTCGTTGCTTCCACATAGTGTACCATTTTATTCCAGTGCCTTTGTTGTAATGCACTTTAAACTAAGTCTATTGTATGCTTCTGAAGTGCAGAAAGTTGGGCAAGTTGGTATGCATTCATATTTAAGAAAGTTCCAAGCAGCATGAAAAGACGCAGACAAAGGGCAGAGAAAATGGACCGGCTGCGCCGGCCTGTTTTTTTTTTTCATCTTTTCGTTTAGTCTGTTATGCATCGTTTCGTACTGCTTGTAACTTTCTTAAATTCGTATGTGTCCTCTGAAACATGCATTCAATGCCCTGACCATAATTCCTCATATTTCATATAATACAAACAACATCTTAAGGTAGCAAACTAAAGAAGAACACCTCGAATATGACAAAAGAACACTTGTTTTTGCTCATTTTAAGATCAAGAAACACTTAAAACACCTAAGAATTTAAGTACTGAAGCTAAATTGACACCCGAGAATTCAGGTCAATACCTTGCATTACATACGAGGTTTAAAAGGCATACCCAAACATTTTCAGGACTCTTCTTACGTACAGCCAACTTGGAACAGAATCGCATCACAATAAGAATAGCCAAGAGGCGAACAAGACTTGCCTAATGCATGCCAACACTGTTTATTTTTCGACTTCCTCCCCTTCTCCATTATCTTATGCTCAAAAAGGCTACATATACTAGTTTGCAGCAGTAAGGTGAACCCCAACCCATGTTTGAAGCCTCACCTGGCTACACAATGTCTCCAGCAAAACCACGTGGTGTGCGTAATGCCTGTGTCTCGACGCTTCCGAGAGAGCAGGCAGGAATTCAGCGACGCTCGTCGACACCTGAGGTACCTGGGACAGCTCCGCGATCAGGTGGATGCACCTGGCAGGGCCAAGAAACAGGAGTGGTAGCCGTTATCACACGCAAATCTCGCAAAGCAATGTCGGGAAGGAACGCACAATCGTGCAGACGTGGAACCAGAAAAGCAAAATTCGGCGACTAGCGTTGAGGAACGTTCCAACAAAAAAAGTGCAGCCAACTAATGACAGATTCAACTGGTCAGTTCAGAGTGCTACAGCGGCTTCACGGAGGTTCCATTAGATGGGAACTAAGCTTTAGTGTTTGCGTAGGCATGCTCCAGTGGCAATGATAAAGCCAGAGTATCTGTGTCCCTTTGGCTTCACCACAGGATGGATAACGTTTTCTTTATTGACGGTACCGTAAAGCTCCACTTTCCACTTTGTTCATCATTTCACGGTTCTCACTGCTGCCCTGTTCCGAGTTTTTTTGCGAGTGGGTTGCATGTGCACCTTTTTTTTTTAACTTGTCATTTGATCTCTCGTTATGTATTAAACCTGTACATTAGTAGTAGCACGCCAAACCTATTGCTCAGCTAACCTCCCTACCTCTCACTAAAATTTCGCTCACCAGCATGCACATATTTTCACTAGTGGTTGATACTACAGTTTCTTTGCGACACATTCTTGGAAAAGACAAGTTGTGTGCGCGACAGGAGGGCTATGTGGTATGAATAATGTAAAATGTCAGTGCACATTCATGAGACTATTGCCCTAGGCTGGAAGCCTGGCATAACCCAGCACCAACATTCTGAGCAACTTAGCCCACACGATCGAAATGAAAAATATTGTACCTTTTTTGGTCACTACTGTATATTGCAGTAAAGGGCAATAATAAATCTATATAATGAAGTAACTTTTGCTCTTCCTTTAACTTTGTTGTTACGAGGTTTCAGAGTGCACTATTAAGCACAGACTCATTTTTTCACTTCTCAAGGCTCTGACACATCTTAAGAAATATATGCAATGTGCACCATGGTGAAAACATACCCATCGGCCAACTCCCAAGGCTCCGATGGTTTCCGGTAGTTCCAGTCGGTTGGCAGCCCTGCTTTTGGAGCGAGACTTTCACATGAAAAAGCCTGAAGGAAAACGGAAAGGAAGAAGAGGCTGCGGCTAACTGTTGCAGCGAGCTGTTTCTGTAAAGCACGAATTACTCTATGGTACAGCATCTGCAAACCAAGCATTCCACAAGGCGTCATACACAGGTGGCTGTATACAAGGGGCAGTCAAAATGTTCCTGGAAAGGTGGTTCAGCGTGCTAACGTTACGACCTACGCTGTAAAGCAATGATTTGGGCTTGTTGGTAGGACATCGTGAGGCTTATAGCGCGTTAAAAAGACAAGGACGAAAGTGAGACGCCTGTGTGTGTCACGTCTCACTTTCGTCCTTGTCTTTTTAACGCGCTATAAGCCTCACGACCTACGGCAATGCTTACCTAATTGCCTTCGAAGTAGGACCCTTGCGCGCACAACACACTTGCTCCATCGCTCCTACCACTGTTCGAAGCAGCGGTAGAAGGCTTGTTTTGGAAGCTGTCGGAGCCTAGCCATCGCATTCGCTTTGGTGTTCTCCACGGTTACAAAATCTGTCCCCTTGAGGTCCATTTTCAGAGTAGGGAATAGCGAAAAGTCACTTGGAGCAAGATCCGGAGAGTACAGTGGTTGAGGGTCGATTGGAATGTTATTCTTGGCGAGGAATTGCCGCACAACAAGCGATGTGTGGCTTGGCACATTATCATGATGCAGACACCACTTCTTTCGAACCGTGTCACATACCCTCTGCAAAACTTGCAAGTAGAATTGGCCAGTAACAGACTATCCAGGTGGTACGAACTCGTAGTGCACCAAACCGGTGATGGCAAATAATGTAAAGAGCATCACTTTTTTTTTTGGTCTGGGAGACGCTGGTGTGGGCCACTCCGATGACTGCTGTTTCGTCGCCAGGTCGTAGGTGAACACCCAAGACTCATCACCAGTGACGATCTGTTGGAACAATGTCGGGTCCTGCATACTGCTTTCAAACAGCACGCCACCGATTGTCATGTGACATTCTATCTGATCTGCGTTCAGCTGCCTCGTAACAAACTTCGCACTGGCGTGTCTCATCTTCAAATCATTGCGTAAAATGGCATTGATCCATGTGAGATACCCACTTCTTGGTTTAACTCCTTGATTGTCTTTATTCGATCAAGGAAATCGGTTGTTCCACCTTGGCAATCATTTCGTCATTTCGGGATATTGATCTCTCACTGCACTCGTCGTCCTCTAACGTCCCCTTCCCCTAAAGTGTGCAAACCAGTCATAAACTGCGGTTTTCTTTAGTGCATTATCACCGTACACTTGCTGCAAGGCTCGTAGCATCTCTAAAGTTGATTTTCCCAATATGCACATGAACTTGATGTTCGCACACTGTTCGAACTGTGACACTGTGCCGACTGCCCACCACTCATGTCCAGATCACATGGTGCAGTGACACCAGTGCGCACTGAAACCTGTCTAGACCTGCTCTGCCCATGCGCAAACATACCCAGCCCCCTACCCAAGCATATGTACGCTATCTTATTGCTCGTTCGGCATTAGCGAAGCAATTCCGTGAACTTTTTAACTGCACCTCATATAGTTTATTATCTACACAACAATGGTACGCATCAAAGAGTTGAGCAACATGGCCATAACATCTGCAAAGTAGATAATACATTTCTGTTATTTAAGCTGGGTTGACATGATTAATAGTTTCCAGCTTATCTATATCATCATCAGCCTGTTTTATGTCCACAGCAGGACGAAGGCCTCTTCCTGCAATCTCCAATAACCCCTGTCCTGCGTAACCAATTCTAACTAGCGCCCGCGAATTTCCTAATTTCATCGCTCCACCTAGTCTTTTGTCGTCCTTGTTTTCATTCTCTTAGTACCCATTCTGTAAACCTAATGGTCCAACAGTTATCGAACTGGCGCATTACATGACTTTATACAGTGAAAGCTCGTTAATTCGAACTTCAATAATTCGAATTTATGGATAATTCGAACTGTACGATTTGGTCCGGCCAAGCTCCACAGAAGTGTATGTATAAAAAAGTCCGTTAATTCGAACGCGAGAAGGTTCCCTCACGGATAATTCGAACTACGCTCGCCTGGCACACGGCCAGAGAAACGCGCCTACTGCCTACACACAAGGCTGTATTGCATCCGAAACGGGGAGAACGGCGAGAGAAGGCAAAATCGGAAAAAAAATCTAACCGACGCGGGGTCAGCCAGGAGGCAGCGGCGGCTGCCGCCTCTCCGTTCTAAGTAACCTCCGAGACTTCGTGCCCGTTGAGAATCTCGGAGGCTTTGCAAATCTTCTACAGCTGCTCATGTTGTGCGGAGATGGCATGGCAAGCGCCATCGTAACACAGCGAATCAAGTACGTCGCAGCTGCTCTTGCAATCAAGAACCAACGAATCAGGGCCTTCGCCACCTTCACATGTTCAGCGTCTTTGCCTCGGCAGTCTTCATCGGTTGTGCACGTCTGTTTTCAGCTTAGGAGGTATCAACCATCGCGATTCATTGTGATGGTGTTAAGCCTCGGCTAACGTTCGTTTCGGTGGACATCGGTAGTGTGGCACAGTCGGACCCAGAGCTTCGACTTCAAGATGGCGTGTGCCCGCGGCACACGCCATCACTTTCTGACACGCCAAATTTCTGACATGCCCTACTGCTTCTAAATCGCAGTGTACTGTTGCTGTCCTTCACTTTCGTTAGTTCGAACTTTCGTTGATTCGAACTGAAGCGGCTTCCCCTTGCGGTTCGAATTAACGAGCTTTTACTGTGTATATATATATATATATTATTGCTCCACATCCACCCACCATGTCTTCCGACCTTGGCAGAATATATCAATCCATAAGGCAGTGCACCAAAAACATGCCAGACAGACCAGAAGCACAAAGCGACTGATTGAGGCAAAGAATGCCGAAAGGCAAGGAATTAATGTTGTGCGCAGCGCATACCGGCTGGTTAGTGTGCAGGGCGGGGTCGTTGTCGTGAAGCTTTTTGATGGCCTTGATGCTAGGCGTAGCACTACTGCCGCCGGAGCCCCAGCCCTGGATTTCCTTGTAGTGGATGGTCTCTGCTGGCTGCTTGGCCACGCCGGCAAGGCCCTCCGTGATTTTGGCCTTCACCACCTGAAAGGCTTCTTCGCCTGCAGAGAGTGAGCGCGTCACCAATTTTGGAGCGAAGCCTTCCTTGAGACTGTGGTTAGGAGACCTCGAGAGAGCTGAACAAGCGTGCGGGTGTATGGGTGTGTGCATGGGTGCGCAGCGCTGGCGCTAGAGACGAGTGTTTGACAGATGTCACTTACCAAAAGGGCAAGCGAGATGTCTGGGCCATAAATTTGCTACAACCTCTAAATTTGAATCTGTTGCGATCTTTCCAGGACAGACACGTGCAAGTTTTGGATTGGAGGTTGCATTACAATTGTGTATTCACAGTATGCAATCTCTAATTCCAATCAGACGACACAACTGACCCTAAGTTGAGTGAGAGATGTCTAAGCTTATTATGCACGCAGGTGGCGAGTGATGTGCAAAACAAAGAGGTGGCCACTGATGCTTCTTATGACACATCGTAGCTGTGTCAATGCACACTTGAGACGTAGACCGAATCCTCGCACTGTTGCAATTTACTTTTAAGATCAACACCAACAGGATGTTTCTTTCTCTCAACACGTGGTATCTTTCTAGCTAACATGTATTCCTGGTTACAACGTCGCTATTAGAGTGTTTGCATATGTTTGCTGGCTACAGTGCTCTATTCCCGTGGTCTCACAAAAAATACGTTTAGAAGCAAGGTTCAAGAACTTAATTATAAGTGAGGTTAAGTAAGGTTAAGTACGCACCGTAAGCCCTGACGACGTTGGCAAGAGCAGCCGCAGCCCCTTGTCGCACTGACGGTATGCAATCTTGGAGGTTGTTAAAGAACAAAGGGTAGACGGTCTTGCAAGATGCCCTGCAGGGAGAGAGTTTTAAAGATGTGGCGGAACACACATTGGTCTCAACTTGTGCAGCGGGTGAAGTGGCTATTGATACACTGAAACCCCAAAGAACCTCAGCAAAAGTCACTCACACACTCCTGCATTCTTAAAGGAGCACTGACATGACACTTTTTTACTTGTCATCTTTCTACATGAAGTGAAAGTCTGAGTACTATAAACCCTGGGAAAGATGCCGGTAAATGTAACAGCACCTTAAACAATTCGCTGTAGTACTTCTGTCCATAAACCAGTTTTGGTTTTGGTACCAGGAGTAGATCCATCATGATGTTCTGGCTTGGGTCTGTTCATGAGATCTCTGCGACTCCCACATGTGAGCTCGGAAAGAAAAAAAAAAATGCATGCAAGCCCTCTCATTTATTTATTTACTTTTCTCTGCAGCATGACATCGCGATGATGCCAACGATGCCAGGTGCCGCATTTCGAAACCCAACTCAAATATCAAATTGAAATAACTTCTGTTTCCCAACCTTTATAGTACAGTCGAACCTCGAAAGAGCAAATTTGTACTTGCAGCAAAAAACTTGGTTAAATCGTAAATTTCGTTAATTCAAGGTTTCAAAGTTTCAGCATTAAAAACGACTTCGCAAATACACAGAGCATTCCTGGTGGATAGTATCTTGTCAGTAAGTGCTTATAAACAAGTGCCAAGAAGGTTGGGCTATAATAGCGCGGTTATGAGCGCCAGCGCATGCGGTGGAGATAGCACCGGGAGCAATGCATCATCAGAGATTTGCATCCACTGCGTCACACAGTGCTGTAAATCTTGGACACTATGGCTAACCACACTTAGTGCTCGCAACCGGCGCCCGCAAATTAAAAGCAAAAGCATAAAAAGATGCAAGTATTCGTCCTGAGCAAAAAAAGAAAGAAAGAAAAGTCAGTTTTGCCAGAAAGGAGCATTGATGACGATAGCGAAGAGACAACTACACAAGGTAAGGTTCGTAGTCTTATCTGTGTCATGCGCACTCAGTCAAACATTTAACAGATCTCACTCGATCACCACAAACTCGCAGCCACAACACGAGTGAGCGCTTCACACCTTGTCTTGGAAACTTGAGATTATCTGACTGCCAACACTTAATGCGTGGGAACAACAAAATGCGCATGAAGGCACCGACCATTTCGACTCTGCCTTTGCACTTGCCATGGAGAGAGTCTACGTGTGAGAGGAGAAGATGCACACGTTTCTCCTCCCTTCCCCATCGTGTGCTTGATCGCATTACCGTGCATTCACACCCCACCCCCCCCCCCCATCCCTCTTGCGCAGCAGGTATTGTCAGGTCTGGCATTTCTCCGAGCGCTGCGAGCTGCCGCGCGTCCCGCTACCCCTGCAAGTTGTTTACCAATGTCACAAATGGCGCAGTGATATTTCTTGCCTATCGTGTACCAGCGCATGCGCTTTGACGGCAGTTTTGCCGCTCAAACTTCTCATGCAGAAAGATGTTTGAAATAACTTTTGCCTTGGCCTGTATGGCTAAATGAACTAGCCATACAGGCTCCAAGTTCCTGCTTGAGATGGCCGAAAACATTGTTAAATTAAAACCGTTTCACGAAATTACTTCGTTATGTCGCGAAACAACATACATGGTTTTCAATGCAACTGAGATCAGGAAACGAAAATAGTTCATTACACGGCAAATTTTGTTGCAGCCAGGTTTATTATATCAAGGTTTGACTGTATTTGCAAAGTGTCATCCTCTTGTGTAGAGAAACGTGTGATGGAGTTCCCACAACTTAGAAAAATATATATATGCGTCGATACTGCTTCAAACACAACAATGTTAACAAGCCTCCACTACCCCTTGTAAGGTCGATACCAACATTCTGGTCACACTACCGACCTTGAAAGTAAGCTGCCTTCAGTTAAGTGAGGCACGAGTATTTGCATTTCAAGCTTAGTGTGGACCGAGACAAATAAATTGCAGTAGCCTGCTCATTACGGGCATCTAACTTCAAAGAGTTGGGATCTAGCCCTCCTTGAGCCGATACCAAAAAAGGAGTGACCAATGTGTTGATTCCTATGCCAGAGGTGTCAAAATGAGGTCTCAAACTTTGACTTCAATGACTACGATAAAAAAGCTCAGCAAGTTGGTGCGCATTGATCTTGTGATTCATGCAGTACTCAACAAAAACGGAGATCACAGTGTGCCTTGTGCACTTCCTTTTCTGTTGTCTTTTTCATAATCACTGCACAGACCACAAGACAAGCTTACGTCTCCCTCAAAAGAAGAGCGCTTACTTGGACTCTTCAGGGTAGCACAGCATGAAGTTCCCGCAAGCTAGACAAGCGGCTGTAAACATGGGAGTGGGGAGGAAGAAATAAGAAATAATATAACACTGTTCTAGAACAGTACATAAACTAAACAGGGCCTAGACAAATGCACAAAAGACTAGTGCGTCAAGCATACATACCATCCCGAACTGCCCAGGAAGGGTCTTGGAAGCAAACGAGGAGGGTTTGAAAGAGCCGGGATACATGTGGCCTCACGGCATCATGAGCTATCTGAAAGAAATTCAGAAGTGGAAGAACAGATGGTTTTAATTGGTATCTCCGAGAGCTGCCAGCTAGAGCCTTTAAAGGTGCTCAACACAGGCTCGGACTTCGGAGCATGTCACCGATGCTCCCTCTTTTTTGCCGATGGCACCAAAACCAAAGCAAACCAAATTACGGGGCTTAACGTCCTGAAGTTGCAGGTGGGTTATTATGAAGGATGCTGTAGTGTAGGGTCGTGGTGTAATTTCGACCCCTTGGGATTTTTTTTACATTAAATGCATATTTAAGTGCACGCGCGTTATTACACTTCCAGCTTTATCAAAATGCAGCCATTAGGGCCAGGACTCGAACCCACAACATTGTGCTGCGCAGCAGAATGCCATAGCCACTGTGGTAGGTTCACCAAAGCCGACACCATAAAGTCACAATAAGAGAGTGCTTACGTTACAAAAACATGCACTGTAAACGCCCTTGAAACGAAATGACTTGTAAAGTTGTGAGGAGAGAGTGGCGGCACAAGCGAACGGAGAGCTCTAAGTGAGGCAAGGCTGCATGCGCGGTTCTCGGAGGCTGTATGCGCAGTTGACTGTAGTTGGCGAGAGAGTGGACCAGGTGGCACGAGTGTGATGGCAAGAGGGAAAAGAAGACATTCAGCACACATATCCTTCACCACTCGGGGTGTTAATTTGACGCTATTTCTATATAAAAGGGTGACTTGAACAGCAGAGGTCTTTTTCAATGTCAAAGGTGTATTATACTACAAGCATTTCTCTGTACCAATTCTGCACATTCCAGATTACAACATCCATTTATTGACTTGGAATGCTTGAAAACAGGTCAAGTATTCCCAACCTCAAATTATTATTTGTTCTTATTGATTGATTGATTGATTGATTGATTGATTGAGTGAGTGAGTGAGTGAGTGAGTGAGTGAGTGAGTGAGTGAGTGAGTGAGTGAGTGAGTGAGTGAGTGAGTGAGTGAGTGAGTGAGTGAGTGAGTGAGTGAGTGAGTGAGTGAGTGAGTGAGTGAGTGAGTGAGTGAGTGAGTGAGTGAGTGAGTGAGTGATATCCCAAAGAAACACAAGGATGATGATAAGGTGGTACTAGTAATCGCTTCAAGTAATTCTGAATACCTCAGGTTCCTTAACACACCTAAATCTAAGCTCAAGAGAGAATTTTTTCAAGCTGGCCAGATCAAAATGCAGCCTTGGTGGCCGTTGATCAAACCCTGGCCCTGTTTTGCAGCAGATCGCCACAGCCATTTAGCCACTGCAGTGGGTACTAAGAATTCTGAACATACTCTCCACACACTACCATCCTCGTAGCCGCATTTCCAGCTCAGAAAAAGCTGCGAGTAAATGTTAGGATATTTTATATATGCACTGAACACTTACATGCATACTACATATGCACACATGCTATAATCGGCACCACCATGCCGGTTGATCATCAGTGGGCTGCTAGGAACAACTGCGTGTGCTCTGGAACAACCGGTAAAGCCCATAACCAATTTATGACTAGCAGGTTCTGAGACTAAAATAATTATCTGTCCTAGTACATTAAGTTTCTCACTTACACGACATGGTGGCAGCGGTGGGATCCAAACTCTCATCCGCGATGAGTACGGCGCCTCAAACTAAGATGACGATGTTCGCAAGCTACAACGGTACAATCGCCACCCACACTTAGCTCTGATGCAGCGACCATACCTTGGAGGCAAGTTCCGCAATGCAGGCGCAGGCTGCCTCCCGAACAGCGTGGTTTTCTGCAGCTGCCTGAGATATATAATAGTCGACCTGCATAGCAGACACAGAAAAAGTGTAAGGAGATATGCGGAAAGCCATCTCTGCGTACAAGGAATGCAGTGTTTCACATTTTGTCAATGATACAATGAAAAAAGGAAACGGAACAGCAATGAATCAATTGCATACTGGTTGACGTCAAACCAGCTCAGTCACAAACCTGTGAGAAGGGCTTCATCACTCTGAGCAAATGCTAAGTGGGACTAGATATTGTGACATTGTGTTTGTGTTTTATGACATTGTGTTTTATGACATTAGGCAGTGCCATCAGTTGGCTATAACACAATGAACTGTGCACATAATTTGCGTGTACTGGATACTCATTAGGGTTACTGTCAACACTTGGCAAGATAACTTATAACGTACAGAAGTCAAGACTGAAAGGCACTGAGTTATAGACTGTTCCTTGCTTAATCGTTAAAGAAATTAAGGTTAGGTTAGCTACAGTGCTTCAAAAAGTACAAGTCAGTTTATACTCAATGTTCTCCTAACAGCAACCAAATGGTACCAACAAAATATCTTACACGGACCTTCCTATAAGTACACTAACTTTTAAAGAAACACTACAGGTAAACATTCAACCTAGCTGGAGTAAGGAGAAATTATGCTAGAAAAAATATCCTCGTATTTGTTCCATGCCATGGGAAAGACTCAGTCCCACTGAAAATCACAAATGAATAAAGCACCTTTCTTCCTCATGCCTAACAGCCTGCTAAAGGGGCCCTCGAGAACACATTTTAAGCCACAGTCTTTGTGTTGCAGGTTGCTTAGACTGGTAGTTGAGAGATGCTTCTAGCTCAGGTGAAAGAACCTATATCTAAATGTTTAATATTTTATTCACACAAACAAATCACTACATCGCTGCCGATTGCATCATCCCCCAGTGGTGTTTGACAGGAGCATTTGCGCAGTAATTGACACCACCAGATGCTCGTCTGTGATTTGTTGAGACAAAGCTGCAATAACCACTGCACTGCTGCAAAAATGTCATGAATTAAGATTTGGGTTGATTTCTGTTTGCTGTACTTTTTGTAACAGAAACAGACACGATCGTAAAACAAAAATAGACACTGCAGCTAGAAAATAAACTGACTCTGCATCTCGGCCCTGCGAAACAGGATGTCTAGTGAAGCTGTTGAAAACCACCACAACTCCTGAAGGGGGTATGCAATGCTTTATTGCTTTAGAGTAATGGTAGTAATGGTAATTTAGAGTAATGGTAATTTTGGCAGCACACTGCCGCTGATCATATTGCCATTTCTTTTCCCCTTTGCCGCTCTTTGTATTCACGCTGTTCCTCAGGCGTCCTATGTGTTGCCTACCCATAGCAGTGCTGCAGGAACAATGAAGTCAGTTGCTAGGCTGGTTCTTTTACATACAAAAGGCTAGTGACGTCACTCCCCACGTCGGAAGTTGCCGTTGCCATGGCAGCTTGCACAACAGCAATGTTTACCGGAAAATGTGTGCGGGGAGTGCTACCTGCTTCGCGCTCTTATCAGGAGTGCCTTATCATCATGTGGTTCAGATGCTTGTTTTGTGCTTCCTCTTTACTGAAACGAATGCTGTTCTGTATGTTGCATGCGTGATTCCAAAGAATGTATGCACATTTCACTTCACTTTGCTGAGTGCTTGAAGCCTGCTTCACCTCCGCCACGGGTCAGCCCGGTATTGCACTACCTGCAGGATTGGCCCACATTTTTGCCCACGGACATCGACACGAAAAATGCCGACCAACGAGAGGTTGACAGCTTCACTGTAATACAGCAGGGTAATACTGTAATGCGGTAATACTGCCATCTGCTCTTTAGCCTCTGGCCTTTCAGCATTGCTTTATGTTTCACAGAAGTGCACACACTAGTAGCTTCTCGCCTCCTCTCCTTGTTTAGCGTGTGCAGTACACTCGTAAGGGTTGTTCAGGCGACACAAGTTCCTCAGCTCAGCACATTGTTGTTGATGCACCTTTTTCTCTTGCGTTGCTTTGCCAAGCTGCCTGTGCAGGCTAAGAAGAGACCTTGCGCTGTCCCAGGATGCTTAAACGGTAGTGGCAGTCGTGCATCCAAGTTGTCATCATCAGGGGAGCTCATTACTTACAGTCACCTTCCCTTCGAAGGTGAAAACAAGATAGCATGGTGCAGCTCTACCTGGTTTGTTACCGTGGTAATGGCATGATCGGCACAACGGAATCTGTGAACATTGAACAGGCAACTGTATATGGAGTGCCAACTTCTGTTATGTAGGAGCTTGGAGCTCTCACCATTTGCAGCAAAGAGTTATGTCAGTGGGTGAGAGAAATGAGGATGGAAGACCGTGCAAAATTTGAGCTAAAGGCATGTATTTTCTTTTCTTTTATCTTGAAATGTCCCAGCTGAATAACTTTGAACTGCAAACTCCTGTCGCTGCCGTTATTGTTGCATTTAACTCTCCAACCATCAACCAAGGCAACACAAGATGAAAACATGGTGGCTTTAAAAGTGTTTGAGTGCCCCTTTAAAGCAAGAGCTCCAAAAGTGGTTACACAACACAAGAAACCTATGCAGTACCGACAATCTCAGAGGCCAAGTTGTGCCACTATTGGTGACTGGTAACATGATACGAAGAGTGCACCAAAAGCCACCTAACAATACCAACACAGTGGTGAACACAGCCAGCACAAGCGAATTGCACTGGATGCAATATTTAATAAAAAAAAAGGTAAGTTCTCTTTTTTCCTGTTTATAAATGCAGTGTAAATCGCTAATTACTGGTTATTCCCAACAAATCATAGCTAAAACGACAGATATCAGTGAGTGCCGATTCCACACTTCCCAGCGATGCTACTCCTCTCACATTTACTTCTTTTTCTCACTTAGAAAAGCGCCATTCTAACCAAGATTGGCAAATTTCCTGTTTTGATTTTATAATAGCGATTTGTCAATTCAGCTTGCCTTGTTCTTGGTGTGCTTTTAAAATGTATGACACATACTGATGACCATACCAGGAACTTGCAGCTTACCACGCAAGCAATGTGCCTCTGAACCAACTCCCTGCCTTCTGTTTTGGCAATGCGGCGCCATGTCTCCTGGGAGTATATCCGCACCCCATCAGCAGTGTAGTACCTGAAAAGCATGGTCAATTATGGCAACTGAAAATTAACAAAGAAAAATAGGCAAAGTCGTGTTTTCAACAAACAACTTCAAAAAATACTCGTACATCTGCATGGCCCAACAAGTATAACAATGTCTCACTGTAATGATGGCAGTTCAGCCCATCTAATGAACAAAAGTGACAACTTTGCAGCATGCATACAGGATGTTGCCATGAAGGTTGCTTGGAAAGAAATTTATAAAGAGTGCATGGGAGAGACAATGAGACTTTTTTTTTTTTTTGGCAACACATCGCTCAGGACAGCATTACGCACAAAATTTGCCGGGTCGATGTAATTGCTTCCTTTCCTGAGCGACACGTAATCCTTTATGATTGGCTAACAGCTAACTAGTACCAACATGGCACAACAAGCGCTAAGCGATCAGTGTCAGAAACTGATGATGTCACGGGGAGCATGGATAGAGCTTTCAGGATGGTTTCACCCTCCATCTTGTGGCTTTTGCGTCCTTTCTCATGTACCAAACGTCCACTGACTGTAACACTGACCTATCCCCAATTCCAGAAGTGTGGTCCACGAATCTAGGCTACCATTTCCCTCTTTTTGTGTTGCCCTGAGGACAGCTACCTGTTAAGGCACATCTGGGGCAGGAGATCGGGAAAGAAGAGCTCGCGTTCCCTCTCGGAGAAGGACAGCAAGAACTTCCTGGTCGCCTCTGACGCCGCCAGCCGAACCTGCAACGCCGTCAAAACAGATGCTGCAGTTTTCTTTTTCTTCTTTTCCCAATAGTTCCCTCTGTCGAGATCAAAAAAGGAGATGTTGAGAACCACCATTCTCACCTGACTCCAGTTGTCGGCCAAACCAAGCGCAAGGCACTTGCTAATTCTTTTCCCATACTGGTTCGCAGTGAATAGGCTTTTCGATCCTGACGCTGAAACAGCGAACAACACAAGGACTGTTCAATGTTTCGCTGTTGTCCATCGTGGCGGTTCTTCCCCGCTCAACACGTTCAATTCTGAGAACCACCAACTAGACCAAAGCCATGTCGTTTTGACATCACGGTGGCAGAAACGAAGTTTAGCGCTCGCTAAGTAAAAACAACGAAAGCATGCATCGGCTAAGGCAGTCAGTTGGTGAGCTCAAATGCCACTGTCTTGCACTTGCTTAGCTGAGAGCTTAGATGAGCTTTTTTTAAAGCTCTTAGAAGATCGGTGGGATTCGGTGCACTGTGCTGGAAGGGCTTAACTCATCATAAATCCATTTATTGGATGACAACAAGCTGAGAAGCAATTCGTTAAATAGGGCAGGTTGTAATAGACCAATTTGCAGGAGGTGAAATCAATTTGCAGTCTCAGTGAAAAGTTGGTGCATTCTGTTCTAGATTATTTTTTTGATGGAAACAACAAACACTTGTTATACAAAGGGCTGACTTAATAGAACCATACTAGATGTGCTGAACAAATATTTGTTCATTTTAAAAGCATTTTAATTTGTCTATTCCAGTTTGTTATAGCCAGGAGCAGGGATTATGGGTCAATAATTCTCGGGGACATCAGTTCCAGCAGAGGTTGATCGGCTAAGCCAGCTGAGAGAACGCTTGTCACTTCCTGTGAGGGGGTCGCGCCAGACGTCAGATCCCACAAAAGTGAAAGCATCCCCAAAAGTAATCAGCTGAGAATGCGGCCTCAGGTTTGACTGTGAAACAGATTAGCGAAAAAATTGCGCGGCGAGCGGCCATACCTGAACAACAGGTGACGAGGGATGAGATGACACAAAATGTTGTTTCACGAACAAAGCGGCTGACATGTTGCACAGTTTTGCAGAGAAGTTCGAGGAGCGTGCTGTCAACAAACTCTTCAAAGCTCGCTCCACAGCCGTCGATAACAGACTGGAGGCACCTGAATTAGAAACAGGAGCAAGTAGCATTCTCACAGGGCCTTGTACTAAGGAGCATCATTGCATTTTTGCGACACAGACAACACTGTGGCGAGAAAGAGAAACTGAATATACTGCACTCATATTAGACTGTTTTTGCGTGTCCGGTATTCGGGTAAACACAAGTGGACTGGGCATTTTACCAGATGAGTGGAGGTACAAACGTAAACGGCTTGTGTGGTGCAGCCACCTGATCGTGCAGAGCTCAACCAGACAAACACAGCTAATATCACAGTAACCAAATATAACCTTACTTTGCTGCTGGTGTCAATTTTCGGCAGTGGTGTAATCGTGTTGTTGCCAAAAATTTACACTAGCAAAGTAAAATACACTTGGTTACTGTGATATTAGCTGTGTTTGTCTGACTGAGCTCTGCACCACCAGTTGGCTGCACTTGCATGTGCAGGCCATTTATGTTTGTGCCTCCGCTCATCAGGTAAAACACCCAGTCTGTTTGCATTTACCCGAATACTACACATGCTAAAACTTTCCGTTATCTGTTTTCCTTTCATATCTGTGAATCATGTGTGTGATACAAGAAGTTATCAGTTACTGAAAAACCCTTTTTGATGTCTTAGAACAATGATTTGTTCAATGATGCCAGGAATCAATGCAATTGTATGACATTTATAACAAGCGACATTTCATATAAACGTTATGGCATTTTGGAAAGATCTTGCTCGTGATTAATAAAATGGTGATCACTTCATGATTATTATTAAAGGGTTCCTTACCAGGCCACATAGAAAATTTTGGTTATTTGCTGCAAGTTGCTACGTCCCGTCTAGAAAGCGTTCTACCACAAGAATTTTTCAAATTGTTTTATTAATAGCCGAGGCAGAAATATTTTAGTGCCACGAACCAATGATTTCAGGAGGCGAGCATCACTGCCAACATAACACTCTCTCCATTTGCCCCGTCTAGCCTCTGCAAACGAAATTCTTTCCCTGCATTCTCCTATACTGGAACTCGAGGATCACGATGTCACAGGCTCCGCCTTCATTTTTTTTTCCCCTCCCTTTATTGCTGCGTGGCACACTTCCGCTGATGGTGTCGCACGCGAGCTGTTGCATTTGTGTCATTTCACACAGCACATGGTTTTGCGCATTTTGCACAAGAACACCTGAAGTCAGTGATACACGAACACTGAGGCAGACAGAAGCAGATCACAGAGCATGATCACATGCTGGAACATGGTAGAAAATGACATAGTTTCGTTGCCTGTGCGCGCGTCTAAAGAACGTGGGAAAAAAGCAGACGAAATGGAAGTACATCTCTGTTGCTACAATACGAAGTAAAAGAAAAACACACAGACATTTGGTTTGTGTGTTTTATTATTTCACATTAATTCACCTATGAAGAAACAGATCACACAAATGGCATATGTTGCCTTGAATAATTCTCGAAGTTATATGTCACTATGAGCGACGTCACAGCATATACGTGTACGTAAGCGTACTTGCACATCGTCGCCTCTCCGGCTGGGAGCACGGCACACGCGAGAAGGGCAAATGGCTGTTGATTTGGAATTTCAGGTCTTTCCATGGTGCATGGCAATGTAATACTTAGCAGACATGATTACTAGCACTTATTGTATGCACCGGGCTTTTCAGCTCAAAATGGCTGGACCTGGTGAGGGGCCCTTTCAGTACAGTTCACACAAACACTACTCTTAATTATCCCTTAACCAACACGTGAAAAAAAATAAAGGAAATACATGGCCAGCGGCTATGGTCAGTGCGGCAGGTCTGTCTACCTGAACTATGATAGCCAAAAAAATGCGCAAAAATATGGTGACAAAAACAAATGAAGTAAAGAAAGAAAGCCTCTATGACGCCAGAAACGTCCACCAAACCAACAGACGAAAAAGGACAAGAAATACAGCAGGTGCTGAGGAGCAGTAAGACGGAAAGCCTGGCAGTCAAAGGTGTTAAAGATACAGCAAACCACAACGGTTTACGAACCATGAGATACAATAACAAGCTGAATGTCTCCAATGAGTCAGAATGCAGCCTGGTATTCAAGGGATATATTAATCCTCAGACACTCAGTTTCGGATATGTTCCTTTTGGTGCACATTGATTAGCCGGATGAGCGAGACTATTGAGCAGATTAGCTGGCTAAGCAAAAGCACTTGAATCATCTAATGAGCCACGTACTAGATCAAATAAAAGTGATAGTGTCACCAAAAGTGATTGTCCAAGAATGCACACCTAGATTTGCGGGTCATACTTGTATGTGCTAACAACATAATGTTGAGTAGTTTTGCTGGATACAGTTGCAAACTGCTTGTAAACTCACCATTTAATAGATCCCATGGTCCATTAACTATTGTGGTTTACTGTGCACATGAAACAATATGCCTTTTATGATGCTCATGACATTTTACCCCTCCGGGCATCGCAAAGTTGGGCACAGCTGATACAAGCAATTTCTTATACCACGAGGCTTTCAACACATAGTTATGTTTAGCAAGTGCTACTAACTTTATGCTTGTCTCCAGGTGCCTCCAGCCAACGGTGTTCAGTAGAACCTTTGCAGCGCTGGATCCATCGTGCTGAGCAAAACAGATACAGCACAGATTTAACATCGAAGTCCAGGAAATTGCGTCAACCTCACAATCAAATGGCATTCACAATCATTATCCTCAAAGCAACATGCAATACATGACTCACAAAATGAAAACAGTTGCTTTGGTTACACATATAGGTCAATTAATGCACTAATGGATTTCACGACTCAAATTTCAATTTTTGTTATTGCACTGCAAACTTCCTCTGGATCTGAGCCGTTCATATCTCACTCCTTCAGCATCCCGACAAACCCGTACAATCATACCCCCCCTCTCGCTCCTTGTTCTGCAAGTATCACCATCGATGAATGGACTGCCATACCTTTTTGACTCTTTTAACTTTGTTGAATCACTCGCAACTTAGCTTCACAATGTTTCGTTCCACGTTTAGTTGCTCTTTAATGATGTTTTATCATTCTTTCATAATTTATTTCCCTTCTAATATTATACTAGCCTCCATTTTATTGTGTTCTTATATTTGTACCTTGACCTTGCTGCCTGGGTCACAAAGCCTGCAGTAAAAGCTGTAAATACATTAAACAAAAAGCTGGATTTTGTATGCATGCGTAGACTGTTTCGGTTCGCAGCAGCTGTCTGAACAGATTAATAGCTTATTTTTGTTCTTTTGCGGGTGGAGATAGAAATGTGCTTACAGAAGACACGCTTGCTTCGGTCTTCGCATCATCCAGAACGCTACCGCACTCCGACGGGTCTTTGTCCAAGTAGGTTTCGATGAGGCGTATGAGGTCCTTGTGATATTTCGCGTACAGCTTGACGCCGTCCGCGGCGCAGAGGCTGCCCAATACGTAACCTAGATACAACGTTACGAAAGCATGGTGTTACTAGGATCGCGCGCATTACAAAAGTCGAGCCACCACGAAATGCGCGCACACTAGGGACGACCTCCGATAACCGAAACTTACCGGCCTCCAAACGCACGCTGACGTTGGGGTCCGCCACCAACGAAATGCAAATGCGAGCGACACTTTCGTCGAACAGCTCGTTGATGGGCCGCTGGGCGGAGCGTCGATGTTCCACGATCGCCTTGGCGCCCAAGAGAGCGCCTATCTTCGATTCCCAATTAGATTTGTCGCTCTCCAGCTTGGCGAGCACGGCCGCTTCGAAGACGCTGACATCGCTGCCTTGCGCAGTTGTCAAATACCTCTGCGCCTCTTGATAGCCCCTGTCCCGTTCCAGCGAAGTCGGGCTGCACAGTAGTTTCAGCGGTTCGACAGACATCTTGCAGCGCCAGGGCCAAAGCGAGAGCGCTGCGGTTCACTTTTTCCGCGTTTCAACACGTTTCGGGCACCTCAGCTGTTCAAAACGGCGGACCGAGAAGTCATACCAGTCAGCTCTTGCCAGCTACCATAACGCATACTACGAGCCTACGAGATCCGCGCACCCGCGTACGACACCGCTGCATGCAAAAATATCTTAAATTATAGCTTGTAGCTGAAAAAATACTCTATATCGCGTTACGGACGCGTTTGCATGTCATTCTCTTTTTGTTTGTGGACAGGTAATGTTTTATTTTCATATCTCGAACTAAATGTTCCGAACGTCCGTAAAGCTGGCTGACTCAGCTGGCTGTAGCAGGCTGTAGTTGGCTGCAGAGTGGTAGATGTATGTAGCCTCAACAACTTTCTTCGGTTTTGAAAAATCTTTCGCTGCAGCGGCGCGATTGGGTCCGAGACTTCAGGTGCTATTTGAATCAATGGCGGTAGGCCGGACTTAAGAGGTATGTGTTAATTTTTTCAAACCCTTTAGGTCCTTCTTGGCCGCTCGCAAATCGTTTCAGAAGTGTCGTTAAATGATGGGCTTCCCAGAGTGTGCCCCATCCATGGCTGACATCGCAATCGCGCAGCGGCCACCGGTTGTTTTTTCGAGTAACGTCATAAGTTAGGCCTAAGCTTGACGGTAGGCTTAGCGCACTCGTATTCGAATTCCCCCAACTTTTTTTGCGCCTTTTCGGTCGAGTTTTGAACCTTTTGTTTGCCACTGCCCAAGTTTCTTGTCTGGCCCGTTACCGTTACACCTGCTCTGCCGAGCATCGCGGGCCTGTTAGTTAGTTTTGTACCTTGCCGCTCTTTGTTGTTCGGGTTTTTTTAAATCTTGTCTGCGACGGGTTCGGCTGGTTTTGTTTCGATACACGGGTCTGCGCCTGTTTTGTCACTGTGCCTTGCTCCTCCTGAATTGGTACGGTCCTCGCTGTGGACTTCCGATGCGGCGATTCCCGTTTGGCGTGGCAGTTTAACGCGGTGCGGACATCGACATCGGCCGGTGAGCCAGTGTCCGTTGAAACGTCGCCGCTACCGCCGTTCGAAGCGACCCGACTACCGGCGTTTCGCAGACGGCAGAAAAAAATAGTGCCGCGACCTCCTTAGCAGCGAAGTGTGTGCCGGTCACTGCCCTCCCTAGTAGCGCGTCCTTGTTCTCATGATTTATTTGCGCAGACGACGTTGGAACATAGGGATGTTGGCGCGCTGCGCATCCGTGATGCAAGGAAACGCATGCACCACCCTTGTGTTCGAAAACTGTGGTTGTTGCCGTCGCCCTGCTGACAGTTGCAAGGGTCAGCTTGCGTTCCTTCGGAGCTGACGCATCGTAACTGGACACGGGAGTTTTGATCGGGGGTTTTTTATTCGCCCCTCGTTAAGAGCTCGTGCCAGACGCATTCCCGTCATACCATCTGGGGTAGGGTACGCTGAAAGGGTGAACCCCGTTTGTGTGTTGAAGAACGTGCAGCGCTTTACAAATGCAGAGCTCGACATTGCTCAAACGGTTTGCCTCCTGATGGGTTTTGTGTTTTCACAGCTCGTTAGTTATATGTTAAGTGAGACCGTTGTTCACCCCATTTGCAAGATTGCGAGTCTGTTAAAGCTTCCACGTTACGAGACTTCGCCTCTGATCAAACACAAGGGGTTGCGACAAGAGCAGGATGTCAACTTGTCAAGGTGCCCCTAATGCATCACTCGCCTGAAAGACGTAAATCTCATGTTCCTCTCTCTCTATCTGCAGCATTGTTCACTTTATCGGCCACATACACGAGTTTCAAGTTTTGTTGATCCACTGGTTTCATACTCGGACGTCCCACTCTAGTAACACAATGAGTGTACTCGCACAGAAGTTACTGCGGCAGTAACGCTGAAGCTACAGAGGTAAAAGTGCACGCAATTAGGAGCACTCCTGAAAAAGAAAAGAAAGAAAAACCCACTTGACCATCCGCATTACAGCTGGGGAAGAGAAACCATAAACATCTTCTCTACAAATAGTGAAATAGGAAAAACAAATAACTGTGTCTTGAATTTGACTTGTTTTTCTGCTTTTCTTTTCTGAGCTTGGGCAAATGCAAAGCCATTACACGTGAGAGGTTAAAACATGTTGGCAGACTAGTTGGTTGGAATCCATGGTAGAGTGTATAAGCGCGACTGGACGAGGACGTAGAGAAGTGATGTGTCTGTGTATCTGTTTCTTTCTACGTCCTCGTCCAGTCGCGCTTATACACTCTACCATGGACACCTGAGAGCTAGGCTGACTTACTATCTGCTCCAAGAAACTAAATGTGCCGCCAAATGCTGCCAGGATACTTGCCATTGTAACGCAAGCGGGGAATCTCTGGCCTAGTAGCTTTCCCTTAAAACCTTAGGAAAGTTATCCATGAGAATGGTTAGCATATTGCCACATTTACCCCCACTCAGCGATATGAAGTTCTCGCCTCATAGAGTGAACAAGAGCAGAATTTCTAGCATGGTCATCGCACATTATTCAGCAGTGTCTGCCAAGCTTTTTTCGATATCTTTCTTGGCTTAGCTGGGTATTAAGGTTGCCTCATGTGGTCCAGTTCTTTTTCCCTACGCAAGTGCATGAAGGCTGGCATTAGCTGAATTTGGTGTTTTCTGCGTGCTCTTAATAAATGGGTTGCTGCACTGGGATAGATTTTGTGATTGGCTGCCAGAAATGCAATTGCAGTTCTGCTTGGGAAGGTTGTTATTCCTTCTTTCAGCTAAGCCTGCTTTATAGCGGTTATGGCCACTAATATGACATTTTGGAGAGAGACGAGATGATTGAGAACTTTCTCATACTTTTGGCTAACCTTTCTGCGAAGTTTATTGTCCTCTAATTGAACTGGCTAAGCAAGTATCTGACAAGTCTTGTTTTTTCTGCAGTTTCATCTCGGCTTTATTCTTTGATAGTGTCATACTTCTTGGTCAACTTACTATATCGTAGTGTTAGATATCCAGGGTATCTAACAGTTACAGCTGTGTGCTGGCTGTCTTGTGGAGCCTACAAGATCGGTTTTGGCGTATCAGTGTATAACCTAAGTAAAATAGAAAAGCATAATGTTTTTTTTTTTTTGTACATCCCTGTTGTGCTTAAGCTTTTAACATGTTCAGACTTTAGCAACTCCTCCAGCAGTGTTGTGGCAACACTGTTCTACGAGATTAGAGATTGTCGGTCATAGTATACAAAACACAAAGACCCAAACTTCACAATGTGCATTCGCACATGGTGCTGAAGCTGTGTGCAGATTTCGACCCTTTCATCTGTCGAATGTGACCTAATTGGCCTTTTCCAGCTGAGCTGATCTGGCAAGATTACTTGGTGTGTTTTCATTCCGGTACATGTGTCATTCCTGAAATCTCAAATTTAGGAACGGAGGAAGCAATTTAGGAGTCACTTCAAACAAAGCAGATGAAGGGACTTGCAATGCTGAGTGAACAATGACAAAGTTAGTACAAAGGGCATAAGAGAGTCACTGAACCTAAATTATTCACCTTTACTTTCTTTCTTGCAGTTAAAGGGACACCAAATGGGAATATTCAGTTCAGTTGTAGCAATAAATTATGCTTCATTGATAACCGGATACCTGCTGTTAACGTGACGGGAGAATTTGCAAGTCTGAAGACATGTAAAGACGGGACACTAGTGGCAATGTCGCCCTAATGGTTTGCACCAGCTTGCTTAGTTTATTTTAAGATATGTGGCTCGGCCGTAGCTTATTCATCAAGTAGTGGGAACTGTGTTGTTCTGACAGAAACCAATGCTTAGGTTATCACGTTTTCAGAATTTGCACCAAAAGCGCGGCCTCAAGTACGAAAATATACTTTGAAATTAATGGTTTGACACCGATAAACCTACATAGTGTGAGAATTTCTTATGGTGTATCTTAAACCATAAGAAATTCTTGCATTATGCAGGTTTATTATGCAGAAATTCTCGCATATCTTAATTTCTTAGCACTTGCAACTGGCCGATGATGGTCATGACAACTTCGACAGAGTGCCGCTCACACCACTGACAAAGCATAAAAAGGAAAACGATTGAAATACAATTGTTAAATTGTCCCAGCCCTGTTATTAGCGTAAAATGTTTTTGAAGTTTGATCTTGAGCTCCTGATTTTGATCTTCCGCAGCAATGTTGAACTGCCAATTGAAATGAAGATACTGTTCTGAAAGATTATTTTTAGTTCTAAATGGAATTTAGTTCTTTAGTTTCCAACTAACATGAAAGTTGCTTTTGTGCGTGCTTGCTGGCTTTCTCACGTCAGTGCTCGGTCCCAAGAAACTTGTCATGTCTCTGTGAAAACACCTCGTCTACTCCGGAAGTGAAATTGGCGCACAGTAGATACAAAGCAGGAACCTAGCATTCACTTCTTGTGGCAGCTGACAATCCTCATGTCCCAGCTGTTGAACCACTATTTTTGTGTAGTCTTTTAAAGTCCTACTGGCATAACATTCTCTTTCATTTCTCTCTCTCTCTTCGTAAGGGAAGGTCCAAATTCTGTAGACCCTTGGGGAAAAAGACATGTGCAGCTGTCAGAACACCCTCAATAATTTACTGAAATGCTCATTTGTATTGACCAGTTTCTACTATTTCGGTGCCCAGAATGTGAAGGTGTCATGAAACAACCATTTGCTCCGCATTTATGGCATACCTGCCAACTTTTACGCCTTTATCGCAAAATGCCTGATATGCAGCGCTCATTCACAACTGTCATATTGACTCAAATATTTAACAATTTTTATTTTGCATATAGCTTAGGGACTAAAAAATTTAGAGACTGAATCAATTTTTATGGCCCATTTGTTCAGGCATGCCTGCACATCGGTGACATCAGCTGATCAAACAAACGTATAAAGGTTGTGTAAATATTGCATTTAGTAAACAAACATTTCTGCTTATCTGTGGCAGAGATCATTGTTACTGCAACTATATAGATCAGAGTGTCCTTGATCCCTCAAGAACAAAGTCTGCGAATTTAATGAAAAGTAAACATATTGAATGATCAAATAATTTTAGTATTCAAGAATGTTTGGTATTTTTCTTGCTTTCCAATGTAGCGTTTTTCTAATTCTGAGGTTAGCAGGCCTTCTATGATCCGTAGCTGCCATGCAACAGCGCATCACGGCCGTTTACTCATTAGAAGCAGCAGCATCACATGTATTATCCTTATTGCTGCATGGTGTTGGCAAACTGCTGTCATGATATCACAGTGTCAGTGGCACCAAGTCAAACATTTGTCATCACACCCTATAAGCATTTCTGAACCTTTGTGCTAAGTGTAATCCTCTTACATGCGAGAAGATGTGGTAAAGTTTCTGCAAGATCGAAAGTATGTATATTGGTACACCTTTAAGGAGGCCTCACTTCAGGGTGTCTACCGTTGGGGGGGGGGGGGGGGGGGGAATCTGGAAAGCTTTGGAACATTCAGTTTGGTTGCGTTGGATCAAGGAAATTGGTACCTGCAGTAGTTTAGAGGGAACTCACGCCCTAGTGTCTACGGCAGCTGCAGGCATAGGAAAGATGGGTTGTGCATGGACGTGCCTTTAATCTGTCCAGACATCAAATAGCTTGGCGAGTTTTCAAGCTCATCTTATGTGAATTTTTGCTTCGCATGTGCTACAGTTTGCGTCGGTTATGCATATGTGGAAAGTCTCGCTGTCTTCAGCATTTCTAGGATTGCTTGGAAATTTAGGCCGACAAAAGGCTGATAAAGCAAAGTAAAACAAAGCCCGCAAGAACGTTTGAAGCCACTAGCACCAAGGTAGGACAAATCCATGTACAAACCGCTGTTGCCATAATAGCTGGACAATCGCTGCGCCCAAGTTCCCTCTTGTAAATTTATTAGGTAACTATGGTTACGGTGAAGCTACGTAACCATATGCAATCTGCAAATAATGGTGCCGTTCGCTGAATTTCTGGCCGAGCCTAACTGCACGGGTTGTATTATCACGAGGCCCGAGTCCGTCTAGATCTGATAGTGCATCCCACCTAATTTACTGTTTATTGGAGCAGTGATTGCGTGTTTCTTTTTATCCATCACTGAGACGACAACCATAGATCCGCGCATCCCCACCATGCAGATCCCATCGCATTGGTCACCCTCTTTCAAGTTTTGCATCCACGAGATCGTAACACCACCTTCATGAACTTTTTTTTTTTTTTTTTTCACGAGCAGCAACTGACTGGAAGGGCCTTCCCCATCGTGTCGCTGCCGTAACTTGCCCATCAATATTTTTGACCATTGTAAATGCCCGCGTTTTATAAACCCCACCACTTATGTAACACCCCAAAAGGGGTCTTTTAAGGAACGTAGTGATGTGATTTTGGGCTGGCATGGTAACTTGGCAAGCCATAAGCCATCATTTTTTTCTTTCTTCTGAGCAACCCATGTAATAGACTGCCAAGAAATGTAATTAAAAAAAACAGCCTGCAAAAATCCGTTCTACTTAGAAAGGCCAATGTTGTAAGTACACAAGTGCAGCTCCTGTATTTCAGTTTTGGGCAGCTCACTGGTTCAGTAGAATCTGGTCGCTTGCATAAAAGTACTGTGATTTCACGATTGGTTGTCAGTCTTGTTTTTGGCATAGCATTGTAGTGGTGAATTATTGAGCTTCTATTAAGGCATTCGTCATACAACCACTTGTGCTGTTTCCTGTGTTTCAGAGGGCATTGCCAGTGCGAACCAATTTTCAGCTCATTAACTAAGCAATGCCAGTCAATGTAAGCCCTAGTTGGGCTTGCTGGAAATGGCGCAGATTTGAAAATGTTGAGAAACAGTCATGACCTTCGAGATGGGGTGGCGCCCACCGCACACGTCTCGGAGGCTATCGCCTGTGACATGCATCATATCCACTAATCACTGGGTGCACACGTCATCTGCTTATGTGCCAACTGCAGGCTGTTTGGTAAAGGAAATGTACAATTAACAGCTCTTCAGCTTTGCCAAGAATGATCTGACACTCTGCACTCTTGATTTGTAACTTGTTTAGCCAAAGCGAAATTTCGTTACAGTTCTGCGTTTAATTTTTTAGTAAACGCAGTGCTGCACATTTCACTTGAGCCTGGCGGATGGTGTTCTCGTGTAGGTCTGGTCCTTGAGGAGTTGGTGAAAAGTACGGAAGACAAAAATTGGTTCATCTTTGAATGCTTGACGGTGGACCCTCGTGACACAGTGTCCGAGTGCCCCAAGCGAACCTTGCAATGCCCAAGAGAGCACCTCCCAGCACTCCTGAGCTCCCAAAGAAGAAAGGCAAGTGTTGTTACAAACTGGACACCTAACCAGAAGAGCAAGGGGGGGAAAAAAACGAATTACCGCTAATTGAACTGGCGTGGTACACAACTCTCTCTCTCTCTCTATGACCAAACTGGATTAGGGGGGGGGGGGGATCTATTGCTTCTGCAATATCTGTCCACCAGTTAATTCTTTTAACTAGTTACGGCATGAACAATGATGCACACTTTATAAGCCTTGAGTTCTAGCCTTGTTTGGTGCAACATAGTGTTCAATGCAGAAGCAGTTTGGAAACAACGGACTAAGGTGAGACGTCCAAGGTGGATGTCTCACTTCAGTTTCTGAATTGTTTGTGTGCTATGCACAGCTTCTCTCTCTCTCTTTCTCATGTACAACACCCACTGTACATAATCGCACACTAATGAGACGCATAATCACTCTGGATCTGGTTTCTAAACATGGAGTAGTCGTAAATGTGCGTTTTTGGTGCCTGAATCATGCCACTGTTGCAAATGCAAAGGCTAATGGTCTGGCTTGTTTCGGCTGTATTCGGCACATTTGCATTTGAATCTGCGCTCATAATACATGGCATGTTCTGTTTCGTAGCTGCGAAGAAAGCACCCAGGGTAGCTGCCAATGGACACCGGTTACCAGATCCATTGCCTGCCGGTGAGGTCCTTACAGACCTCTCCAGAAAGCAGTGGCGGCTCGGCAAAGCGGTGGGCTTGGGCGGATTTGGGGAAATCTACCTAGGTGAGTGCGATTGTCCCGTTGTTGACAGCTTGGGCCATCGGCTCGATTTGCTTTGAAGTTGACATTGAAGTTGAAGTTTATTTACATCGCCAAAAAATCAACGATGCGGGTAGGCCCGGGCAAAAAGTGAACTCAATCACTTGAGGGACGCCCGAGCCCCCCTGTACAAGGCACAGAGCGAAAACGCAAAGTGTAAAAGTCATAGTAACACTCTGGCTATTTAACAAGGGCAAAAATATCTCGTATATGCATGAGTTTGTGAACAAAGCATAAACAGAAAAAACACAGCATAATAGCAAAAAAAAACAGAAATGCATAGCAGCAAGATAAAATTACACAGGATACATCGCAGCAAGATACGAAAAAAAGAAAAATACATGAACACGGCTTTCAAAAAGAAGATATTAGTGAATTAATGCACTTCTCATGTCAACAAGTGAACATGTTTCAGGAATTATACCCCTTGACAATAATTTATTCAAAACAGTGGGCAGGCTATGTCGGAGCATCTGTTGCCCGTACATTGTACGGGAGAAGGGAATGTGCCAAATTTCTTTTTTGCGAAAGGAGTATTCTGAAAGATTTTATTTATTTTATTTTATTTTAAGCTTGATGCGGAGTGCCGCTGTTTTGTATGACTGGGAACAGTGGTGGTTCCTTAGTTCTAGTGTACTGATATGGTGTAATGACTAAGCAAAAGAGGGTCACCCCCATGGCTGTGGATAGTCATGGCTAGGTTTCCAGCCTTAGGCCAGTTGTCTCATGGAAGGCCGAGTGACACCCTGTTGGGTTCGGTCCACCCCCAGGGTGGATGGAGTTCGACCAGGCATCAGCCGCAGGTAGTTGGTTTTGGGTGAGTATGTACCGTGGAAAATTTGGAACGCCTGCACCTTGGCACTAACAAAAAGCATAACTTTTGATATGCCTACTGCTCCCTCGCGGCTGGAAAGCGTCTTTGGCTGTGGCTGGCACTTGTATAAGTACGCTCGCCATCCAAAGTCTAGCTTTCACAGACAAGCGGGTGAGGCTTCCTTGCATGTGCCGGGTTGTGGTGACGTTTGTCAAGCTCCACTGTGTTAAACCACTGCGACAAGGCACTTCTGCATCTCCCTGCGCACACTGTGGATCTTCCTGGGTTTGGTCAAGTCGCTGCTCTTCCTGTGTGCCGTCCGACCTCGCCTCGCTGTGAGAATATCTTAAGCACACACGGTGTTGAGGTTGGTTGGTACGTTATCCACTGCTGCAGGCTGCATGAATGGGGGAAGAAAAAGCACTTGTTTGTGTACCTGCCTTAAGTTTTCTGTTGTACTGCCAACGTCTCCACACTCCCAAATTTTCCATAACGTTTACATATTTAGGCTCATTATGCAGTATTTACTGCAATAGTGCAAGGTTTTACGAAATTCGATTAGAAGTTCAGTTCATGAGCTTGCAAACTTTTGTTTGACATGTTGAATGAACCACGATGTGACATACATACTGTGTGCACAAGAAGGAAGCCTCAAAGGTGTGGACTGCAGTTCCTTGGGGTCGCAAAGGTAGTGGTGCTGACCATGTCAGTTTCACACGGTAATGTAAAATGTCAATGGATATTTGCTACAGCAAGACCCAGACTGAGTTTTCTTTGTTGCTTGTCGATTGTATTCTTCGAAATCTTATGGTGAAAGGAAACCCAACAGTTCTCCTTTGAGCAAACTCACCTAAGCATGAGGTCACGGGATCGAATCCCAGCCACAGCGGCCACATTTCGATGGGGCAAACTGTGAAAACCCCTGGTGGTCCAAATTATTCCGCAGTGCCCCACTACGGCATGCCTCATAACCAAATCGTGGTTTTCGCGTGTAAAACCCCATAATTCAAACCGAGGTGTGAAAAAAAAAAAGTCTGATCCACAAAGGTACTGCACATTGTCATTGTCACCTATTCCAAGTTTGCTTCTGCGTGTGTGCTGCGTGTAAAAATAAATATTCATCGATAAATGTCTGTGTATCCTGCAAATATATGTGTGCTATTCCCCCCTCCCTCTTGCTGAATGCCATGTCCAGGAAATTTTAATGTATATTAAGTGTCGCAGGTTGGCAGGTGTGTATTTCTAAATAAGAGCATGTGGAACTTTTGAAACTACCTGTGGTATTCTTACAAGCTTCCTAAAATTCTGACAGTGCCTTTGTTTCAAGGCTGTGCAGAGGGTCTATTTCAGCATCTGATGTAACAGGGCCTGTTGTCTTCTTGCATATTGATTGTGGCTTTTAAAAACATTTAGCTAACTTAACAAAGGATAGCAAAACACTGAAATGCAGAACTGCTCGGTAGGGGTCCGGGGGAGGGGAGTATTTATCACTGCCCTTGATTTTTATTTGATCACCGCTTTTTCTTGTCAAAACACTTTTTATTTTCTTTTGACAGCTGATGATTGTCATGAACTGTGGGGTTAAATTAACATGAAAATGCATTGTAAGAACGCATGTTTGGTTACCTGTAACCCCAAAGTTGTATTTTGGAATTGTTCTGATTGCAATTGATTGGTTCGTCGGCTCTTGTTCTTGGAGGCTGCTGATATATTTAAAACAGAAGCTCATATCATGTGAGAGACATCCTTGGACGTGGTTGTGCTTTGACCTCGGACATGATGTTGATCAGCTTTTGTCTTAATCGCACATATAGCTTCGGACAAAGCTCTGTATTTCTTGCGTACTATGCTTGTTCTGAATAAAGTACCTTATTCTTACCCATTTGTGTGTTATTGTCTTCTTTTGTCATGGTTCTGAATCGCCTGGCACAGCTGTCAACTGATGCCACTTCTTTTGCCATAAGGGTTTCAGTCTGACTGTTTTCAGTAGTCTTTCAGCTCATTATGCAGGGCTGATATGCCCAGGCTGTAAAGTATTCTGGTGTTCAACCCTGTAGAAGGCTGACTCTAAAATTGTCTCATGTGGGTGACAGTTTCATGAGCCTGATCACAGTAGTCACCCTTTAAAAACAAACTTCAAAAGACTGTGGAAACCTGTAACATTCTATGAAGCAACTAGGAGCACATCCTCATTGGCCACTGTACCAGGCACTTGCAGCAATTCATTGCGATAAGCATGCCGAGATAATCGATCTGATAAAGCCAACCCATGGATGGTGCTTGTGAGAGGTTTTACGAATATAAGGCCTGTTCATCTTTAATATAAGCAGACTGAGTAATTGGGAAGGCTAAATTATGGTCTTCAACCCATTCAACTTATTAGGATTCGTCTTAACAAGTGTCTACATTATGTAAATATTTTTTTGTATAGATAAATGTATAAACTGTCCTCTGTTCTCTCTTTTTATTTTTTTCCCCCTCAGCATCTGATGAAGTCTCCAAACCTGTGGACGCCAATGCACTCTACGTCATCAAAATTGTGAGTGCGTTAACCTTGTAACTCTGAGCTTGCATTGAAGCTTGTTCATTCGCTAAGTGGAATGCCATTTCTCACAGGAGCCTCATAGCAACGGGCCGCTTTTCACGGAGATCAACTTCTACCTCCGCGTGGGAAAAGCTGAACAGAGTAAGTTTTTCGTTGCAAAGGCAACTTGTCTTCATTCCACCTTCAGCCAGCCTTATTCTGGAGGAAGCAAGTTTTCACATTTGCTAGAAGCCTGCATAAAGGAATAAACTGTTCGAGCGACCAAATTTTGTGTCACTTTAATGCACTTCACTACCTTGAGTGTCACTTTGGCTGTTTCTTCACAGGAAATGAAATTGTCATTTGCGATTAATGATAATCAATAGCTTTCAAGTTGTGGGGTCTGATATGGGATATCTCACACCGTACTCTTGAGACAAAGGAACGACAACACAGTAGTGCAAACAGTCACAAGGGCATTTATTGCACCTTTCATACATCAATGCCTGCTAGCCGAGTTGCTATCCACAAAACATGCCGATGGGCGCACGACAAATCTAGAAGTCCGACTCACCGCGTCCTCGTGAGCGAATATGTTCGCTCCATGCTGGATCCCAACGCCTGGTCGTTCGCGTGTATAGTCACGCGAATCGTGGCGCGTTCGAAGGCGGCCACGCGAGGCGGTCTCGCAGATGCATCGGTCGCCGCGTGCTCGCGGGAGACGTCCCCCGCCGGGAAAGAGCGTTGCTGCACGTGCAGCCCGTTTGCTGTCTCGAAGCCAAGAGAGCGCGCCTCGTCTCTCCCGCCGAGGGTAACCCCGCAGCCGCGCAACACTAGCGCCATCTCTCGGAGTGCGCTTTAACCGCATCGACCGCGCTGACGTCACGCAGGCCACGTTGCGAAGCGGGACCACAGGAGACGCGCTATGCGGGAAAAACATCAGGGGAGGCGCGAGGGTCGCGCATTCCCACAAAGTGCATCATTATATTTATTGTCCTGTGCAATTTCATGGAAGTAGTGCTTTTATATATGAATCAATCAAAAAAAGTTTACTGTTGAATGTGTTAACATTATAAAAACAGTTTGCCCTCCGATGGGCACTACAGCAGCAAAAATACAAGTTGCAAGGCCCAGGCAAGATGTAATTTAATAAGTGTGTGACATAGGACAGTTAACACATCAATTGGTTATGTTAAAATGCATGACAGGTGCCTTCGCAATTAATTTACAGAAAGTGACTAGGTAATTTAAGTAATATTTGTAATAGTGTCAAAGACAGTCAAAATAAATGTTTCGTGTGTGTTATATTTAGGCAGTGTATTTGCAAGCCAAGACAGCATTGTTATACATAACGAGCAGAAGAAAGACGGCAGTGTTTAATGCAGATTGTATGAGCGTTCTTGTAACATTTGAAGCCACACAAAGTTTTATTAAATGGCTCCCGACTGCATTAAGTATTATTACCGAAGCGGTGTCATGTGTACGCACGCTTTTTCAAAGTTGAGTTGGCTCTTCAAATGTCCTTGCCAGCAAGCACATTCCAAAGTGCGTGTCGCTAAACCTTTTCTTGCGACATCTTGCAAATTACATCTGCAGGTAGGTGCGCTCGGCGACGATATGTGTGCCTCTGTGACAGTGGTTTTTAGAATAGAAGTTTCATCACATGAGACTGAGTAAGAGGATGACGAGATGCATGTTTTCACTCATTGCTTTGTGTGCCTTTCAGTTGAGCAATGGGTCAAGCAGAAAAAGCTGGATTACCTTGGCATGCCCCGTTTCCGAGGTTCCGGATCTCACGAACTTGGTGGAGTAAAGTACCGATTCATGGTCATGGACAGGTTTGGTGAAGACCTGCAGAAGGTCCTCGATAGGAATGGGAAAACACTTCCCTTGAAGACCGCCTTCAGCCTAGGCATGCGAGTGGTAAGGAAGCCTTGTTCCTTAGCCATCCACGAGAATGGTCATGCAGATGAGCTGGGACTTTGTCCTGATGATAACTTGCAGTCATGATAAGTCGCTTGCCATGTACATACCTGCCCACTCTACCAAATTTTTCATAAAGTTTGTGCACTTGGGGCCGATTCAGGATTTCGTGGATGTTGCCATCAAATTTTACAGTAAATGAAGTCTGTTCCCGAAAAGGCGTACTAAACTTGGTGCAAGACATAGTGTCCCAAGAGATGCTTGCTTCAAGCATGCTTTTTTCAGACAACTTCCCGAAACGGGCAAAATTT
This sequence comes from Dermacentor albipictus, assembly GCF_038994185.2. NCBI lineage: Eukaryota > Metazoa > Arthropoda > Arachnida > Ixodida > Ixodidae > Dermacentor > Dermacentor albipictus. Next base: position 29,011,288 of record NC_091827.1, read on the forward strand.
GCAACAGCAAAGTCTCTGAAGTCGCTGTGACAACAAAAGAATGTGTTGATTGTCGGTCTCTGCTGGTCCAAATTTGCGTCTGCCTCTGTGTTGCATCTAAAAATAAATCATTGTTACTAAAGTGCATACGTATCCCACAAAGGACAACCTTTTCTTCTTCTCTTCTTCTTCTTTTTTTTTTTATGCATGCTTTCTCACTTCTTCACAGTGTCCTTGCGAATTTCGGTAACCCATCGGTATATCTTTGTGTTTGTGAACAATCACAGCGTAGGTGCTATCCCACACACATTGTCAATACCTTTGCATTTGCGGCGAGGGGTAGTGTAGCACGTTCAGACACTGTCCGAACGAGGTGTGCCGGCAGCTGTGCAAGCACATTTCTTCTAACAGTGTACGTCCTGCTTGATGTGCCGTCAACTGTAAAAGTTTGTGAAACGCAGGATCTGAGAAACCATTAAAATTTCCAAGCAGTTTACGACCGTGGCCAGTGAAATTGAGTGCAACACTGAGCTGTTTGGACATACTGACACAGGCTGGAAATCTTAATACCAGGCTGTGTTCTAAAACTGCACAGTTATTCAGATTTTTCGTATCTAGTTTGTAAGCTTTTGTGATCGGCTGTGCAAGAGTCATTGTAGAGTTCTTATGGTGTTAGGCTGCTGAGCACGAGGTCGCGGGATCGAATCCCGGCCACGGCAGCCGCATTTCGATGGGGGCGAATGCGAAAACACCTGTGGTACTTAGATTTAGGTGCACGTTAAAGAACCCCAGGTGGTCGAAATTTCCGGAGTCTTCCACTACGGCGTGCCTCATAATCAGAAAGTGGTTTTGGCGCATAAAACCCCATAATTTAATGTAGAGTTCATTGTTCCAGGGTGCTTCCTGCCCTCTATTTTCTCTTTGCAATCTTAACGCAGATTCAGGGACTCGCCCCAATAGCTCAGTAGCTATGCTGCTCTACTGCTAACCGAAGGCTGTAGGTTCAATTCCAAACTGTGGCCACTACACTCTTTATGGGTGTGTCATGCAAGAACACTTCTGTACTTGCACTCAAAAGTTAATCCAAACTGCTCCCACGCCAGCCTTTCATAACTCGGGCATTGCTTCAGCGTGTTCAGTTTTCCAGCAGTGAATTCATCTTAGTTGACGAGGACAGGCCAGGGCAGTTATAACTGAGCCAAAGGTGTGCAGCGCTTTAGGAGATTGGCTTGTGCACTTGGACTGCCCGTTGGTCTGTTTCACGTTCACGCACCGCAGGTGTACCAAGCAACCAATGCCTACAATCTTCTCTTGCTCCTTGCACCATTTTCATGTCGACCAACAATTTCCCAATCAGTGTAGCATGGCTGCACTTCTCTGCACTGAAGCAAGGTTTTTGAACTGAACCTTTTCTTTTGCTCCCCCGCACCCCAAGCAGTTCTGACACCTCGTTATCTCTTTGTGTTCCTTCCCGAAACAGATTGATGTCTTGGAGTATGTCCACAACTACGAGTACATCCACGCTGATGTGAAGGCATCCAATCTACTGCTGGGCTATGGCAAAGGCAACGAAAACAAGGTGAGCAGAATGTGAAGTACCTGCAACACCCAGTTACCAGCGACGTTAACCCTTTGACCGTTCCCTGTGTTGACATGAACTCGTTATTGGACTAGACGTTCTCATCCCGTCTCGTGGAGAACAAAGCGAGCTACTAAGTTTTTGAAACATTACTATCTACCCTATGACCATTTGAATGGCAAAGCATTGTGTATGACGAAATCTTGTAGAAAACTTTAAAGGCATTCCCCAAGTACTAGGATGTCAATTTCACTACTTCCCATACGTTTTCTTCTTTTGCTTAGAAGCGGCCGCATAAAGTAATCCATCAGAGCAGAAATTTTGGCGTCACAAAAAAAAAGGAAAAGAAAAGAATAAAATGCAGGTAGTCTCAGGAACTATGAGCACAACAATTGAGGCAAATTTTGGAGGTAGACTTACCATACACAGTGCTTTGTCTAGCAAGTAGTGTAAACTTCTAATATAGGCATCAACCCACCAACCATGCTTCCTCTGCCCATAAGACAGTGATGCAATAGCAGGAAGCAGCATAATGGATTCCCACAGTGGATCTGTTTTCTTTTGTGTGGTCGCTCCTGGCTGTGGCGGGCTGACTCGGCGTTTCCTTTCCTTTTGCACGCAGCTTGTGGAGCTGTTGTTAGGCGTTGTGATATTGCAGGACTTGTTTTCATGTTCCTGTCTTAAAAGTCCGACACCAACATCCGAGTGTTTTGGTGGCTACTTTGCATTTTTTTTTTCTTCAAAGCATGACTTTTTATTGTTTGTCCACACTGTATTTCAAATGACCATTGTCAATTTTTACCAAATTATTACCAAAGTATTTACCAAAATAATCTCCAATAGAATAAGGGCAACACTGGACTTTAGTCAACCAAAGCAACAGGCTGACTTCAGGAAGGGATACTCTACAATGGATCACATCCATGTCATTAATTAGGTTAATGAGAAATCCGCAGAGTACAATAAGCTTCTCTATATGGCTTTCATAGATTAGAGGCATTACATAATCGAGGAGTACAGAAAGCTTACGTAGATACTTTGGAAAATATCTACAGGGGTTCTACGGCTCCCTTAATTCTAGAGAAGAAAAGCAGGAAGATACCTGTAAACAAAGGGGTCAGACAGGGAGACACAATCTCTCTATTCAACTGGGAAGGCTTAGGAGTAAGGATCGATACCGGATATGTCGGCATCTTCTGTTTGCCGATGACATTGTTCTGTTCAGCAATAATGCAGACGAGTTACAACAAATGATTGAGGTCCTTAAGGGGAGACGCGGGTCGAAAAATCGCGGTTTTCAAAAAAAAAAATCACTTTTTTGTTTTAAGGGGAGACGCGGGTCGAAAAACGGCGATTTTCATTAAAAAAGTCAGTTTTATGTTTTCGACTGTTTCAACAAGATTGATCCCTCCTCTTTCATATATAAAGAAATCAGAGCCGTAAATGATCGGTAAATTATAAATAAACTCGGTGAAAGCACTCGAGGTGGCAAGAAAAGGTGTAAATCTGGCCCATTTTCCAGCGCGTGATGCGTCAAATCGCGGCGTCGCAAGCCATTGGGCTTGTGCAAGGCAGTAGGCCTACACTTTTTCTCTCCGAGGTCGGCTTTGCCGCGTCACAATCTCCCCGGGAAGTAATAATAAAAACAACATTTCTCCGCCGAAACCAAGCGCTTCCGCTGGATTTCTAACTCACGTGGTGCGATTCCGGCCACGCCATTGGCTGCTAGCGCGCGACGCGGCCGCGGGTTGTCTGCTCTTTCTGCGACACGCCGCTCTCTCGACGTGTTCCCAGGCTTTCGGCATTTTTCTGCTCCTTGTTTCGATGGATCCCGTGAAGAAACGCGATTTTCGATCTCGAAAGTATCGGTCGAAGCACAAGTTCAAGGGGACTCGCCGCAAAGTCAAGCGGCGTGCAATGAAGACGTCCGCGGCAGCTAAGCCTAACCTAGGTGACGGCGACGCTTTCGACTGTTCAGAGCCGGCCGGCCGCTCAAGTTTCGTTGACAGCGCATCGGAGAAAAAGTAGATAATCTTCGACAATCAAGATAGGAGCGGCGAGGAGACGGGAAGCCCCTTTATCTGCGAGATCGGCGTCGGGAACGTGAGCGCCGCGGCATGTCCGGGGTGCGGACGGCGCGACCTTTTTATCCGCGAGTTGGCCAAAAAACGGAAACGACTCGCGTCGTTTTTGGGGTTGTGTTGCAACAATTTGCAGCGTGTACCACGTCCGTTATCTCGTCAACGTATTCGTCGCGGCGTGCATCTCCGGTAGACGACGCTAACGGTGGAGCGCGCCCTTCGGCCAGCCCAAGAGAGAGTTTCGCCGTGAATATCAAGGCAGTAGTTGCAGCGCGCGCATTTAGAGCTGGACACAATCAACTCGTCCGATTTTGTGCAGTTCTTGGTTTACCAAAAACGATGCACCATAAGTTCACCGCCATAACAAAGAAAGTGCATCTCGCTGCTACAAAAGCAGTGGCTGAACTTGGAGTTGGCTCGGAAAGTAACAGCACAGGAAGTGGGTCAGCATGGTGCTCACGAAGACTCCATGAGAGAAGAACATATGGCGCAGGTGAATTATAAAGTAGTGCACTGGATCTAGATACCCTGGCCTGCATTATGTGCAATTTTTATATAGATTTCAGCGCTACAACACAAATAAATAACTTTTATAACTTTCAATCATGTTTTTCTCAGCTTCATATTTTTGGCCAAACATGGCTTTTGTGCACGACATTTGATGTACTTATTGTGGTCCAATCAAGACCAAATTTGGTGTGCATCATCTTTAAGATGTGTAGAATGCACTGGTCTAGGTTTTAGTGCAACCAGTTTATTTTTAAGAATGGAAATGTTCAATACCCTTGGGTACCAGTCACTGAAAACGAAGCATCAGATATGAAATTCTCTCAAAATGTTGCCTGTCAAGGGAAATGCATTATCTTGGTTATTAGCACTCACTGAAGTGTTGGGGACAAGAAACGCCATCTTGCACTGCTATATCATGCCAACTGCTAGGTCCAGTAGCTGCACAAACATGCACTGTTTCTCACTTATGCATGGCACTTAGGACATGAAAGCATCGAGCTATCCTAAATCTAAAAACAGATTTGTAATGAGGATATCAAGCTGTATAAGTGGTACAATTTTCATTTGCCTAGCAATAATATTTAAAAAGAAAGGTTTCTGAGGAGCGTCTCCCCTTAATTGACCTCGGTAAACGTACTCCTCCACAGACTCTAGAGGCTAACTGGCGATCTTGAACTTTTCTTCCCTTGCTCGGCTATTCATCATTATCTTTGTCTTCTGCATATTAATCTTCAACCACCCTCTTATACTCTCTATGTTAATCACAGGGAACCCTGACCACGAGAAGGAAATTCGTAGAAGAATAAAAATGGTGATGGCAAGCTCCTGACTGGAAGCTTGCCATTATCATTGAAAAGGAAGGTGTGCAATCAGTGTATTTTACCAGTGCTTACATATGCGGCAGAGACTTGGAGACTGACAAAGAAGCTCGAGAACAAGTTAAGGACCACGCAGAGAGCGATGGAACAAAGATTGCTAGGCATAATGTTAAGAGACGGAAAGAGAGCAGTTCGTATCAGAGAGCAAACAGGTATAGACAATATTCTAATTGACATCAAGAGAAAAAAATGGAGCTGCGCAGGTCATGTATTACACCGGTTAGATAACCGTTGCACCATTAGGGTTAGAGAATAGGTACCAAGAGAAAGGAAACGCAGTCGAGGGCGGCAGAAGACTAGGTGTAGCGATAAAATTGGGAAATTTGCGGGTGCTAATTGGAATCGGTTGGCACAGGACAGGGCTAATTGGGGATTGCAGGCAGAGGCCTTCGTCCTGCAGTGGACATAAAACAGGCTGATGATGATGTCAATTTACATGACAAAAACTAAATTGTGATTGTGTGATTGAATTGTGCTTCAATATTTTGTACTGGAACTTCAGCACAAGCTAAGCTGTAGGTGTCTTGCTTACAGTAGAGCCATTTCCTATACCGAGCTGTATCTTCAGACTTGTGAGGCTTGAAGTTGTTAGTCTTGTGCCAAGGTTATGGTTGCGTCTCCTTTGCGCCTACCCGCACTGTCTTGTTTTCTTCAATTTTGTTATGTGCTGCTCTTTCCTGTGTGTCTGTTGCCTGAAGGAGAATTTTCCTCCTCTGGCTAGGTGTATCTGGTAGATTTTGGTTTGGCCTGTCGGTACAACCAAAACGGCAAACACAAAGAATACAAGGAAGATCTCCGGAAGGCGCACGATGGCACCATTGAGTTCACAAGTCGGGATGCCCACATTGGTGGTAAGTAGCCCCGTTTGAAGCTTGGCTAGAGGTCATCATGTTGGCCAAAAGGGAGTGTAACAAAAGAGCCCACTTCCACTTATGGCAAACAGATTTCAGGTCTGTTTTCTTGAGTTACTTGCAGGATTGCCTTTGTTCCATTTGCTTTGCAGCTTAAAATTTTGTGCTTTGCTTTTATTTTTCTTTCATGTGTATTCTTTGCTTTTCTCTGTTTCGCCTTTTAGGTGGGCTCAAACTTGTTTGTTGATGTACTGTATTTACTTGCACAGTGAGCACAGTTTTCCAGAAAAATATATGCTTAGTTGGAGGGTGCGTTCATTATGTGGGGCAAATTTTGAGGGTACTCGCCCCCCCCCCCCCCCCCCCCCCCTGCGGCCACCTCTAAAAAAGTCGGTTTCACCCGAAATGTGAACTATCGGTTGCAGTTGCAAGTGTGCATACAGCTACGCAAAGTAAGGATAGTAGTTTTGCCAGCCGTATAAACTTGCAAACATTCGCTTCAACCCAAACTGAGAGGCGAGAACGCAGCACGCACAAAGGTATGAGCCGCTATCAACTAGGCCTCCGACTCGGATCGCTTTGAAGATAGGACACGTCGCGGCCACACATTGCGCAGTTGCTTGCTGCCGGAGTGTAACACCACGCACCCGCCCCTCCATCCCCTCCCCCCGGCACCATGCACACAACAAAAGACATGTTTCCTACCACACAGACACGCTACCCTCCGTTGTACACAGGAGATTCAGCCACAATCTTCGGCGCCCCTCAGCTGCGGTTGTGCGATCCACTGTTGCTGCCAAAGCAAAACGCCACTGTCCCTCCCTCCCCTTCCCCCCGGGGCCTTTTGTGCGACGAAAGATGGCGTGTGAGATTGAGCCACGACCATTGGCTTCCCTCACGCGCTTTTCACTCACAGCTACGCCATGCAGCACTCCGCAACGGCGACTACAAAAATGCTCCTGAAGTGTCCATATAATTGCTATTGCAATAAAAGTAGGCGACATGGTACGATTCGTCATCCAACAAGGTGTCCGACACATGTCAGATGCCGAATCATACTGTGCGTCTCCTACTTCACGGCAGCAAGTTCAGGGTGCAATCATTGTGCGAGAAAAAGAGAAAAAACACTTCTTGGTTGGAAAAGTGTGGTGTTCATTGAGCTTACACGCATTGAGCTGTTTGACAGATGGCAGTGTCGAGCATCACACTGGCCAATCTCTTGCTCAAATAGAGGGAATGTTGGTATTACACATAGGTCAGCAAAATGCATTAGGGCTCCCTTAGAATGGCTGGAATCGGACATAACTGAGCTCACTAATTAACGTATTTTAGAACACTGCTCCACTCGAACACTCCGCCTCGACTCAAGAATATGAATCGCAGCGCTGCCTCTCAACAAAAGTGGTCACTGCACTTCAGTGACATCCTTCAGCAATTCTTGAAAAGCGTAATACCTTTTTTTTAAGCTGTGGGGCGGTGCTGTGCTCGACTCTCTAAAGGGAAGAGCTTCAGGTCGAGAATCATTTGAAAATACGAGGTTGTCAGTCTTGCCAAAAATCGCAGACAGGGCTCACTATCACGTGACAGCATGGCCGGTGGCTTCACGCTTGCCGTCGTTACAGTTGGAATCGGAAGCTAGCAGCAGCAAGCAATGTTGTGTTATGGCAAGCACGCGCGTTTCCTGGTGCCGGTGCTCCTTGTCATGCTAGCATTGCGACAGCGAGTCGGACCTGTTTGTGCGTGTGTGTGCACGCATGGAACCATGCTTCTTCGTGTAGTAAGCGAATGTTTGCTGCAATTTATACTTCCCAAAACACTACAGACCTCACTTTGTCCAATAGTATTTGCTATTGCTGCCGGTGCATTTGCCTTTTCAAGCATGAACTTTTTTTTCCTCTTAGCACACTCTCGGAGGGGAGACATGGAGATCCTGGGGTACAACCTGCTGCAGTGGCTTTGTTGCAGATTGCCCTGGGAGGACAACCTCAAGGACCCCGAGTATGTCAGCCAGCAGAAGTGCGGGTAGGCTATTCAGTCACTTGATTGAAATCGGGCAACACTGAGCTCGCTGATTAACATATTCTGTAACTTTTCTGCACTCGCACTCCACCTCAACTTGAACGTGCACGAGGAGAAGGTTGTCCAGGCACTTCGAGTTTTTTTTTCAACACTGGAGCAGATTGGCTGCTACACTTCGAAATCATGCCCTTATAGCCTATTGGTGTAGCACGCCGTTGCGTGTTCCCTATGAGAAAGTGCTTGCAGCAATCGCAGTCGCATACGGTGTGTGACTGTGAGGGGCAACCACCTGTAATCTGGCCAGGGGACACTTCTTTTTTCGGCAAAGCTGTTCAAAGCAGTTATAGAGCCGTGGTGGTGATATGTGGCAGCTTGGTCAGCATCCAATGTTGGCCAGCAAGACAGTCTGCGCCGGAACCCTGAAGCAACAGTAGGGCCAGGGCATTGTTAATGGCATATTGTACATAGGCACGTGGTTCTCCACTGTCGTGCTCAATCAGCTTGGCTTCAATGAAGAGGAACTGTTCAAAGCGAGAGGAAATGATGGGATTCTTCTACATGGTGGTCCGAGTTGTTTAATAAGCTGAGGCAGGTGGTAACTGATTATGACACGATGTACTTGAGCTGAAGGCTTGAGTAATAAGTCCGCAAGTACCATTTGCAGGTGTTATTGTGTCATCGGGGTGCCTAACTTGAACACAGTTGAGCCTTGTTATAGATAAGTTGCCACAGATATGGAAATGCATCTTCTATAAGCATGCACATTGATATCAAGGGTGGGTAATCTGTAATCAAGCGAATCTGAATCTGCTAGCCAGCTGAAGGCATTCCATTGATTTTTTTTTTTTTTATAACATGGCGGTGGTGGCTAGCCATGTCAAAAAATATCTATGCATACAGAATGTGCTGTTCTTTGTTAGGCTTGCTGGGCCTATTTTTACTACTAAATGTACTTAGAAAATATTAACTTTGCTGTAACCAATGTTGTCCCGCATCTCGCAGTTTTTGTAGAGTGTTTGTTATGTCTGTGTTGGATGTATCGAGGTTAGACTTCAGTAAAGCAAAATATTTAACAGCAGTTGTAATGCCTTTGGGAGGGTGCTTAGGAGCCAGCGTACATTATGCGACTGTGTTACCTTTGCTGTAACCTTGCAGGGGAAAGCATGAGCCAGTCCCTCTGATCAAATTAGATTGCTTGAACCTAGTTTTGTGCATTTTACTTTTGTAGGTTTATGGATAACATCCCTCTGCTAATGACCAAGTGCTTCCCACATGGAGACGTTCCAAGTGAGTTGCGACTCTCTTTATCTGTTGTGCTAAAGAGGAACACAGTGAAACATCGTTAAACTGTAGTTGGCAGGAACGCGGAAAAAGTACATATTAAAGAGTAGTACTGTTCGACGGAAATAGCGTGAGATTGTTCACTTACCTGTCAAACAGAACTCGGAGAGAGTGCGATGAAAGGGCTAAAAACTTTGCAGTATTTACAGTTGGCGACCAATACATCGAACACTGATAGTCCAGACATGCTCGGTAATTCGGACAGCTTCGCAGCACGGCTAATGGCCCCATAGACTTAATGTGTAAAAACGACCTATATTTCGGACAGTCGCTAGCTGTACATTCGATTATCCAGACTCGGTCCGTGGCTGTACTGTATACCAAATCTGCCGCCATCATTTTCTCTGGCAACTTCGACAAGACACCAAGTATGGCCTCATAGATTCTACACTAAATGGTAATATCTGAGGTCTTGCCTTGGTCGCCGCCCTATGCCTCTGAGATTTACCTGTGAATGCCAATCTTGGAGGCTTTGCCTGAATTGTGACGTCGCATCAACATCACAATCATCAGATCCTTTTCCGGCACCCCCGTGCATGGCTCGCTGTCGCCATTCTGTTTGCATTGTGGACAGCATTCTACCATGCTGTGCTTGTCTTAGCTCGCATTCCAGACACCGCTGTGCTGGCTCCAAGAAGTCATTCTCTGGAAGTTATAGATAGGCTGCGTCAGATAGCACCAATGGTGCCCTCGCGGTCCAAATGAGCCCAACTCCATGACTAAAGAGGCTGAATTGCCACCTACCACACAAGCTTAAATGCAGACATCCTTGATGACCTGCGAGGCTGCAGCGAGCAGATTCCTGCCACCGTTAGGTTTGAAGACTGCAGACGTCGACAGTGTGGATTCGTCGGGTGCCAAACTGAATGATGACGAAATAGTTGAGCAAATTCTCCCACCGTCAAACAGCGACTCTGACTTGGATGCTGATGTGCCACGTGCTCCGGAGCGTTCCACATGCGGATCTGACTCGAGCCTTTGCAGTCCTTGCATCAGTGTACAGTGAAATTCAAAATTGGCGGAAATACAGGCAGACTTGGTTGCACATAAGCGAAATGCATGCAACAATGCATCGGCCACTTGTTCCTTGCACAGGGGAACAAGATACATTCGTTTTTATCAGACATTCCATAGTTCGGACTTATTTACATTCCCCGTGGAGCCCGGATTATTGGTCAACTGTATCCACTTCGCATTACAATACAGTCGCCGACCGATTTTTCGGACTTCAAAAATTCGGACATGCCCGATTATTCGGTCAGCTTCGCGGCACCGCCATTCTCCCCATAGACCATAATGTATAACAACTGCCGAAGGTTTGGACACCTTGCAACCTCTCGTCTGATTTTTCGGACACTCCTTGAGCCAACTCGGTCGAGAGAGCACCATGCACCGACTCTGACCGGTGTATGGTTCGACTTGCTGAACGCCATTTTTGTTTTGAACGGAGCTTCCTTGCTGCCCCACGAAGTGGCACTACTGGAAATTCCCGCTCATCATCGTTTCTGCCTGGTTCGATAGAATGGCTCTGCAGCAGTTCCGTTTCAGCTTAGTAAGCCATGTCAAGACAATGCAGCAGCTGATTTGTTTCTTGGCGCACAACGCTGCGAGCAGGCCACGTTTTTTTTTTTTTTTTTCGTTTGTGTTACTGGTGTCGGCACGGTGGTGTTTGCTTTGTGTGCTGCGTCGAGATTTCGGTGATCCAACGCGGCATTCGGAAACATCGCGTCAAGTCTCTAATGGCGCCGACAAGGCCCGCGCAGACTACGCTGGGGAATGCCGGCAAGCGGGTGCCAGAAGGCCGAAGATTTATCGCCTTCTGATGTGCTCCCTACTGACGCGGAAAATATTCTGCCGAGACCTGCGCAGTGGTTGCATTGCGACTTCGGACACCGTCTCAATTGACAGTTTCACAGGTGCTAACACTGCTGTACTGACGTGCGCAGAACTCGACGACGGCGAAATCATTCGTCAGGTTTCTGCTGCACCGTCGGACGATGACTCTTAAGTCGGAAAATGACGCACCATGTGCTATGTTGCCATCGCATGCGGAGCGTGTACAAGCAGTGACTGTGCTTTCAGCCGTACGAACCTCTCCGAGATTCAGGCTTATCTGATTGCGCTTAAACGGAACAGCGTGCAACGGCGCATTCACGATTTCTTCAAGCCTACTGCCAAGCCCGAATAAGTGCTGTAGGGTTTGGAGGACGGGACGTCGGGATGAAAACCACAACTTGGGAGGGATTTATTCTCTACATTCTATACAGGGAGGTGAGCGTCAAGTAGCCGTCGTGCAGACATTACAGGCCAGCAGCAACTCGGACGCTGCGGCCCGCGGCAAGAAGTTCGAGAGAGGTGAAACAGGGAATCAGGGCATGTCCCAGAATGCTCAGGTCTCTCTGGAAGGCTTCTTATAAACCCTTCGAGCACTGCAAGTCACGTCATGTTTGACCAATGGGAGAGTCCACTCCGATGACGCCACTTTCAGCCAATGGTAGGCGCCCGTGTCGCGGTGTCGCACCTGGCGGCTCTCTGCGGTCTTGCCTCGCAGACTGGCAAAGCACTTCGAACAAGGAGAAGGGGAGGGCTGCACCTGCTTCATTGTCGGATGCCCACCTGCTAATCCCGGCGGCGCACGAACTTGTTGGCACGTAAACTTGTTGCCTTAAACTTGTTTGCTCGGCCGCTTCTCTGGAATGCGCTTTCCTGCTTCTGCATTCCTCAATTAGCTGTGCTGCAATCCGATGTGGTCTGGGGAACTCGAAGTAATCGCAGGAACCAGCTCCATATCTAACAGCTCGTCCTCGCCCCGGTAGTTCTGAATGGCCGGTGAACTCAATTCGCTGGCCATGAGGAACGCTGAAAGAAGCTGCAGGGTACTGGGGTCGAGCCTCGTTTGACAACCCTCGGGATCCTGGGCCCTGGAGAACATACGTCAAACAAACCAAACAACACAGCGCTGCACCACGCGTAAGCGCAGGCTCTTCACCCCTGACTCGCCAGGCTATTACTGAGTCAAAATCAACCCTGATCTTTTATTTCCCCAATTTTGACAAAGCAGTTCCAACCACCCTTCCAAACAGCTATCCATTTCTCCTCGAATGCCGACAAGACCAGAGTACTATTGTTGTTGCAAAACAAAAAGGGTCGTTGACGATGCAAACAACAAATGAAAACAGCCGAACCTAACTCAAGTGGCCTAACCACACGAACAGCATGTTTCCAATCTATCGCAGTGGCGTACTTATCGCACGTAATGGTGCCACTGAACAATCTGGTCAACCTCACAAGTACGTAATCACAAGCGCGCTAGCCTTGTGGTCACTAAACAGAACGCGTACTTGCGTTGTAGGCAAACTTTTTCATTTACGCTTACTCACGTTTCTTCCCTGAAAGTCCTACAGGACACGTGACATAAACGAACAATTAAACTTGCGGGACTTACACATTCCGCAGAACCCTTAAACTAATGCGTCTTTTAATAACTCGTTCCACGCGTACTTATAAGAGAAGTCAGAATACGGCTGCCCTCCACACACACTAGCAACCCAGTCATAAATCTGCTTCCTTCCGTCCACACAGGACACGCGCTAATGGAACTAAGAACGCTTCTCAATGCAAATGATGCACTTACTGAAAACCTACGCGCTTAACCTTATAAAATTCAAAAACACTTAAAAAGAAAGAAGGTTAAATAACACACGCGCTTTACGATAGGCCTCTCAACAGTAACCTTGACCCTCAGGTTACTCACACACACACAAAAAAAAAACTATCTACTTATTAATGGGCATCTCGCGAGACTACATGTTTACATAAACCTCATCTTTCAAATCTCGAGCTTCTCAAACGAAAACACAAACAAAGCTCATACGTTTACACATTGAAAGAAATCCTAGTCTCAAATCGCGAAAACTTTCCGATGCTCAAAATAAAAAACAAGACACTCCATTTCTACGGAAGGGCTCTTCGCCTCCCTTGCCAAACGCTTATGTCTGACTCATACTCTGAGCCGTCCTCGCTGTGGTCGCGGCTTGAAAGCTACTCTGGCTGCCGAGAGACAACAAAAGGGCTGACTAACTATCAGCTCCCCCAAGACGTTACGGTCTTCTGCCAATTTGCGTCCTCGCGCCCTGCTTTCAACACAAACTCGATTGACCGCGTCGCTACTCCCCACCTGGTCTCGTCCTGCCACCTTGCGTTTCTTCGAACTGCACGCTGAGCTATGAAGAGAACTACGGAACGACGAGGTGTTTAACAGCCTCGTGCCCTTTGTCCGCGTCCGTGCAGAACATTCTTCGCGGTCCCCTTTTGACCTGTGGCTCGAACGTTCTGGATGCGTCAACATCGTCCTAGACGACCGCATCTTTTTCCTCGCGCCCTGCCCTTTTGGGTTTCTCGCCATCTTTGGCGGCGCTACATTAATTACCGACTTTCGGTCTTTACCGCGCTTCTTTTTACGGCGCTTTCTCTTTGCACTCGCCTTCATGTCGCCCTCTCGTGCCTCGTGCTGGCCGGTACACATTTCGTCGGCCCGGATCGGTCTCTTACCCGCACAGTCTGAGTGATTCTCACTTAAATCAACACTCTCTCTGCCTCGACTGGCGGACAGCCCAACCGACTCTGGCACAATGCAGCAGGCTTTACTCGAGTTAGACAACTCGCACTCTTGCGAACTGCCCTCTACTACATTGCCCAGCTCACGCTGTGCATCGGCACACAGCCCGTCGGTATCGATCGCTGTCTCACGCGCACAGTCCGAATGATTAACAACTGAATCATCCCTATCTAGGCCATCTAGACTGGCGGAGAGCCGCACCGATCCCTGAACAATGCAGTTGTTTTCTCGTGAGCTACGGAGCTCGCCACCCCGAGAACTATTCTCAACTGCATCGTCCAGCTCGCACTTCATTTCTGCACGCACATCTGGCTCTACATGGGTGCTCGCTTCTGTCTGGTCAGCAGTACCCCTTTCTTCGCTAGCAACCTCGCTAACATTACCAGCGACGCACACGCTCGGTAACTGTGCCAATTTGTTCGCAGCTGGCCTAGCTGTCTCTACAGTCATCTGTTGGCACAGCACCTCGTCGCTCTCCTTGCGGCCTTTAACGGCCTCTGTTGCCACTAAGGCATCGTTAGCAGCTAGCCTTTTCCCTTCACTTATGATTCTGCAGCTAATCTCACAGGCACTACTCTTCTCATCGGCTTTTGGCGAAAGTCCGCTAGACACTTCCTCATTCTTTCGCTCTGTACTATCTACAGAATTCTCAGACAGCCGTTGTCTCTGTGCCAATAACTGATCACAATCCTGTATCGCTTTGATCAGTGCTGCCTTCTCTCTCTCATACTTTTCCTCTCGCTCAAGCTTACGTTGATTCTCACGTTCGCGTGCCTTCTCACGTTCGTGACGCTGACACATAAGAGCAAGTTCTTGAAGCTCCTGCTTTCGTTCATTCTCGCGTTCTTCACGCTGACGCTTACTCCTAAGTTCACGACGCTCTCGCAAACGTACACGACGTACACGCTCCCGTGGCTCCTGTATCACCTCCCAAGCAAGCTTAATGCTTTCATCATCATTGCCACTATCTTCAATCGCCTTTATGATAGCTGGCGTTTCCATCCGTTCGTCCGCCTCAACTCCCAAATCGTCGCACACCAACAACAAGTCCAACCTCGTCAACCTTCTAAGATCCATGGCAGCTGCCCCGACAGGTGGTTAAAACTGTTTTCCTTAATTAATTTGTGCAAACACACAATGCAACAAACTCCCGATTCCCAGAACTATCAAAATTGAACACACAACCTTTGAGTCTGGCGAATCATAAGGAAAAAAACCACGCGCTCACTTACGGTTGCAGCACCCTGCCATCCGGTTGATTTGTCCGCTGTTCCCGGTTCCTTCCGGACTCCCTGGGTCGAAGGCTCGCTCCTTCTTCGATACTCCCAGTCTCTTCGGACCTCTTTCGACGAAGGCTCTCTCTTCTTCGCTCTTCCCGGTTCCTTATGATCTTTCTCGACGAAGGTTGATCCGTAGCGCTGCCACCAGCTGATGCATTCGGAGGCGATCCCACCGCTGCCACCAGATGTAGGGTTTGGAGGACGGGACGTCGGGATGAAAACCACAACTTGGGAGGGATTTATTCTCTACATTCTATACAGGGAGGTGAGCGTCAAGTAGCCGTCGTGCAGACATTACGGGCCAGCAGCAACTCGGACGCTGCGGCCCGCGGCAAGAAGTTCGAGAGAGGTGAAACAGGGAATCAGGGCATGTCCCAGAATGCTCAGGTCTCTCTGGAAGGCTTCTTATAAACCCTTCGAGCACTGCAAGTCACGTCATGTTTGACCAATGGGAGAGTCCACTCCGATGACGCCACTTTCAGCCAATGGTAGGCGCCCGTGTCGCGGTGTCGCACCTGGCGGCTCTCTGCGGTCTTGCCTCGCAGACTGGCAAAGCACTTCGAACAAGGAGAAGGGGAGGGCTGCACCTGCTTCATTGTCGGATGCCCACCTGCTAATCCCGGCGGCGCACGAACTTGTTGGCACGTAAACTTGTTGCCTTAAACTTGTTTGCTCGGCCGCTTCTCTGGAATGCGCTTTCCTGCTTCTGCATTCCTCAATTAGCTGTGCTGCAATCCGATGTGGTCTGGGGAACTCGAAGTAATCGCAGGAACCAGCTCCATATCTAACAGTGCGTGGAAATAAAGGATTTTTTTTTTTTTTTTAAGGGGGGAAGTGGGTCTTAAAAATTTTTTTCTTATTTATGGGTGAATCTTTAAGAAACTCCACTGACTGGGGTAATTTTTCGTGCTGATTTCAGATCTGTAATTAGATTTTTGATAGCTGTAGCAGTTCAAAAAATATTGAGGTCTGAAGTCAAATTAATTTCAAACTCGTTACGGGGCTTTTTGATGATTCCGTCTTGCTAAACCAAAAACTAAATGCATGACACCATTGCTAAAGACCTACTGTACGGGGTGATGCTATTTTTATTCATTTGGAAGCATTTTGCGGACAACAAAACAATCTTGCATTTATTATGAAAATCTTTTTCTAATTAGCAGCGAGTACTATACCTGAATGTAATTTTCATGACGGTGCAAGAGTAATAAACATAGCATCACCCCCCAGATCATTTCAATACGAATAAAATGATACCACCCTTGTCATTTTTGGCCAAAGACAACCCAGAAAAAACACCCGTAAGGCAGAGTACAGTGTGCAAAAACATCGAACTGAAATAAACGCATTTGAAGTTTCAAACAAATGTAGCTTTTGCTGAAGTGAATCTACAGCAATACAAATGGCACCATTTTGAAGCTCTATGTTTTTTAAGAATGGCCATACTAAATGTGTGACTCCACACTCTCAAAATAATAGTACACTGGCCACTGAACTAACACAAGAAACTTTATTAGGCACCATGCTTCACAAAGAGCATGGTGCCTGGGTTTCAAACCGAAGTGTAGAACTCTGTGTGGGCATGAATATAGTTCCAGTGTTGTACATGCAGGCTGTCTGATTGATAGCAGTCTCCATTACAATCAGTGAGGCATTTTTTCATTTGGTATAATTGACCATGTTACTGAATGAAGGCTCTGAGTGTAAGTAGCCTTCCAAGTCATCTTCACCTGACAGTGGCTGTGGAACTTAGGATCAGAGAGCCAGTGATAGATATGCAGCTGCTAGGTGCTTTCCAGAATTTTACTTTTGTATGATGCCTCGATCACTTCTGCAGCCAGGTGTGTGCCAGCCCAAGGGGCCTAGTGAACAGAGCTCATGATGAGGTTCTCTTTATGAAGGGGTGGTATGATAGATATTGTTACGAGCTATCGTGACAATATGATAATATAGTGGACGCGCAATGTGCTAGGTTGCGAGTCCGAAGTGCCGATGTGCGAAATGCACAGCCGCAGATACAAGGAGCCGACGCGCGATGTGCTTAGTCGCGCAGTTCAAGGTGCCGACGCGCGAAATGCCTAGTCGCGGGCCCGAGGAGCCGACGCGCGATGTGCTTAGTCGCACAGTTCAAGGTGCCGACGCGCGAAATGCCTAGTCGCGGGCCCGAGGAGCCGACGCGCGATGTGCTTAGTCGCGCAGTTCAAGGTGCCGACGCACGAAATGCCTAGTCGCGGGCTCGAGGAGTCGACACTCGACGCGCTTATTCGGGCAGTCCGAGGTGCCGACGCACGAAATGCCTAGTCGCGGGCTCGAGGAGTCGACCCTCGATGCGCTTATTCGCGCAGTCGCAGGCGCCGATGCACAAAATGATTAGGTGACGGTCCGAGAAGTCCGCGCGCGATGTGCATGATCGCCGAGTCGGAGACTCCCTATGCGCGAAATGTTTAGCCGCGTTTTCGAGGATTGCGTGCGCGATACGAATTTGTCACGAATTCGAAACACCGAGTGCTGAAAGGCTTAGCCGCATGTCCGAGGATTCCGCGCGTGAATGTTGGTTGCGAAGTCCGCGTCGCCGATGCTCGGAATGCTTAGCCGCGAGTCTGCAACGTCAACAAGTGCAGGGATCGGCCACGCTACTGCGATGTCCGCGTAGCGCCCGTTTTGACACGTCGAGATTACGGCGAGTGGAGACATCAAACTCGCGAGGTGCAAAGAGCCGAGCAGACGACGCGAGCGCCGGACCAATGGCGAACCGCGCTGGAGTCACGTGGCGGGCGCGGCCAATCGCAGACTCCGGCACGACCTTTAATCA
The DNA here is from genome assembly GCF_038994185.2 of Dermacentor albipictus. Taxonomy (NCBI): domain Eukaryota; kingdom Metazoa; phylum Arthropoda; class Arachnida; order Ixodida; family Ixodidae; genus Dermacentor; species Dermacentor albipictus. Next base: position 29,029,236 of record NC_091827.1, read on the forward strand.
TTTGCTTTTTGTGCGCTTGTTTCTGTATGGAGGAGATCGCTGAAGCGGCAAATTTGAAGACGGAGAAATGCGCTTTCCAACGAGACCAAGATGGCGGCGCTCGGTCGCGCCGTTCCGGAGATATCGTGGGGTGAAAAACGCTGTTCTTTCTTGATTTCCGCGAGATTTTTCGCCACTTTGGCTGATAAAACGAATTTTTTAGAGCACTTCTAAGTGGTTTACAGTGATGATATTTGGGTATCAGATAGAAAAGGGGTTATAGAAACTGAAAATGTGATTTTCAAAAACTCGATTTTTTGGCCATTTTTTGCGATTTAAAACCCGCGTCCCCCCTTAATCTGCTTTTTCGGACACCTGTTTATTCGGACATTTCCGCAGTCCTCGTGAGGTCCGAATAAACGGTTGGCGACTGTAGTCTGTTATTTTCGTTTGATGCCACGGCAGCCTAGCAGCGAAGACAGCAGCCTCAAATTCACTTAAGGGAGGGCGTGGCTTTCGCATCGCCAAAAATGACAAGAAAAAATTGTGTTTTGAAAATCACATTCATAGTTTCTATAATTTTCTTCCTATCTTATTCCAAAATATTAACACTGTCACTGTAAACCATGTAGAAGTGCACTAAGAAATGTTTTGTCAGCCAAGGTGACAAAAAATTTCGCGGAAATCGAGAAAGAACGGCACTTTTCAAGCCACAATATTTCTGGAACGCCGAAACCGAGCGCCACCATTTTGGTCTCGTTGGAAAGCGCATTTTCCCGTCTTTGAATTTGACGCTTCAGCTAGCTCTTCCATGCAGACTTATGCACACAAGAAGCAAATGGTTGAAGGACGAGCGGAGTCTGCGATTGGTTGCGCTCGCGTCATCTGCTTGGCTCTTTGCACCTCGCGAGTCTGGACGTCTCCATTTGCCGTAATCTCGACATGTCAAAATGGGTGCTACGCAGACATCGCAGTAGCGTGGCCGATCCCAACATTTGTGAACGTCTCGGACATCGCGGCCAAGATTCGCGTGCGAAATCCTTGGACGCGCCCCTAAGCCTTTCAGCACTCAGTGTTTGGGAATTCTTGACCAAGCACACCGCGCATGCAATCCTCGAACCCGTGGTTACCGTAAAAACCGGAATATACGTCGAACTTTTTTTCAAAAAACCATCGCGAAAAGTCGACCCTCGGCTTATATACCGGACATTGCCGGAAAAACTATGGAAGTCTTGAAACAATGGGCGGATGAAGTAAACAGCCGCCATCGCCATCAGCAGCAGTGCGGCGTCTATGGCGGCGTGGCGACGCTGTGGCACCGGCATTTTGCGTTTCCATCGTCGCAAAGTTATATTAATTAAAGGCTGCACTTTCATTTTGTTTCAAAATGAGCGGGAGCGGAAGCTGACGTCAATTCACCGTCGCCTTCAAGAAAAAGGCGATTGAGTACGCGGAAGCCCACGGCAACCTGGCGGCACAGCGCGAACTTGAAGTATCCGAAAAGAGCATTCGGTAGTGGCGGGGGCAAAAGCAACGTATTACAACTTACAGTAACCAAAAGAAAACGTCATTTCGTGCCGGATCGCAGCGGACTGCAGAACTGGAAGGCAAGGTTGCGGAGTCCGTCCGCGAGCTGCGTGTAAGATCGCTGCCTGTGACTGCCGAATGCATCCGTTTGAAAGCGGTAGAGATCGCACGAGCCTATGGACTGGGCAGCGAGAAGCTCTCGTCATCCGACTCTGATTCGGAGTAGCGCTTGCGCACTTCGTGCCCTTCTGTGTACTGTACACCCGGCCAATTTTTAACAGTATCGTGCGACCATCGACCCGCGTGTTTGTCAGCACCTTATCACGGCACGGAGCGGTGAAATAGCGAAAGTAAGGGCATGTGTACACATGCGCGTATCTCGTTTGTTTCGCTGCTCAGCGCCGTTAATAAGGTGTTGACAAGCACGCGTGTCGGTGGTCGCGCGATACCGCTAAAAACTTGGCCAGGTGCACATGCGAGCAGCATTTAAATAAATACTGTCACCATTGTGCAACCCCCTGAGTCGCATTTGTTTCAAGGTAAGGGTGTCATGTCTTTCGGTACTTTTGCCATTGAAAAAAAATTTTTTTTTTTTTTTCATTTTGAGAATTCGTTAGCTGGGGGATCGACCTATAGTCCGGTTTTTACGGTAAGCATTTCACGCATAGGAGCCTCCGACTCGGTGATAAAGCACATCGCGCGCGGACTTCTTGGACCCTCGCCTAAGCATTTTGTGCATCGGCGCCTCCAACTGCGTGACTAAGGTCATCGAGCGTCGACTCCTCAAGCCTGCGTCTCAGCTTTCCGCGCGTCGGCACCTCAGACTGCATGACTAAGCACATTGAGTGTTGACTCCTCGAGCTTGCAGCTAGGAATTTTGCGCGTCGTCGTCTCGGATTGCGTGAATAAGCAAATCCTGTGTAACTACATCCAGTCAAACCACGATATACCACCTGGAAAATCTCATGCATCTTTAGTTTATTTCTAACGAGATGGGACGAAAAATGGATATATTGAATTCCACCGCCCCAGACCAGGCGCGCTCTGTTGGCAGGCGGTGAGCTTTCCCGCAACACCCTCGAAGATAGCGGTGGCATGATGGGCGTTCCCAACTGCTGCACACTATAGCTGCATACATTGATCATGCTGAGGGCTCCATTTGAACGCAGCGGTGTACACACGTGGTGGCTTGGCTAGTTCGACAACGTCAACAACACATTGCATTTGCTGCACTTCCTCCTCCTCGGTTCCACGCTCTACACCTGCCATGCCTTGGAGGGCTGGCGGTTTGCATCTGCAAAGATGCATGGCAGCACGCGCTCGCTGGGCTCATCTGAATGCCTTGGCAAACGCCGCTTAATACTTTGTGATTGACAGTGTTTCAAAATGCTTCGATTGACGGACGTGGAGGTCGTAGCAGAAGTAGCGGCTAAACGAAGAACCTGCCTAGGTTGATGCCACAAACACTGTAGCTGCATCGGCCCTTCTACGCCACTACTACGGTGCGATAGAGGGCGCCGGCCAATCGCTTGTGTATCATTTAGACTATGTTGAGATCTTCATGTTTAAGGACAAGTTTAAGAAAGTTAATTTACAAAGCCACCTCCCCCCTTAAGCTGCAAGCCAGCTTTTCCCGCCAGCCCCTTCCCTCTTCTCAGCAAACACCGCATGAGGTCGACTTAACGCGCAGCTTCTGCCACTGTCGGGGCTGAATCGCCCATGCTGTTGCTTTCCATGTCGTCCTCATCACTGTTGTTAGGCGACACTGATAATAACAGAGGCAACAGTGGTGAAAAGTCGAACCTCGTTGCCAACATATTTTCACGGTCGCAGCATCACTGACGAGCAACTACTCCTTTGCATTCCAAATGCCACACACTGACAGCGTAGTCAACGGTAGGTCTCTCTTGCGTGCCAGCACCGACTTTGTGCCGCATTCAATAGCACTAACAATGTCCGATTTTCCTTCTGTGCTTAGCACCCGGTTTTTGTCCCAGCTCCAGCATGATGAGAGTCCTAGCTTGCACGACGCCACAAGACAAGCCACAACGTACTCTGGCACGGCGCTGAAATTATGTTGATGTAGCTTCACCCCTCCAAGTGCCCTCTGCATTCGCGCTTAAAAGCCGTTCTGATCTCTGAGGCTTGTTCTGCCGGGCGGACCTACCATATTGACTGCCTGACAAAAAGTGGAAACGTTACTTGTTAACTGACATGTAAGCAATTAGCTGGTGCGGTTTATGCGGTTCAGCGGCCACTGAGTCGGGGATTTGACTTTACTACTTTTAAAACGAAACTACTGTTTAAGTGGGTACGGGTTAACGAGGTTTTACTGTAATAAGTTAAGCTGTCTTAGTATGACGCTTAATTCTGTAGCAAAGTTTTGCCTGGCCAGGGCATTGTTTCACCCAAACTGCCGAATTTTCTATGCTGAGGTATCACACCGTACTAGCGCCCGGTGCAGGTCTATACGTAATGCCGCAGTTATTGCGCTTTGAGAAGCTAATCTGCTGCGCTGCACTCACTATGGGTGTTTGAAAGTGCTCTCCCAGATCACCGTGTCTTGTGCAGGTGGCATCACTGAGTTCCTGCAGTACGTGGCTTCCATGAAATTTGAGGACACGCCAGACTACAAGCGGCTAAAGAGGATCTTGGAGAAGGGCATCCAGGTGGCAGGTTTCAAGCCCGATGGCAGGCTAGTGTTTACTCCACCAAGGACCCCGCGGCGCAACTCGTCCTCGCCAAAGGTTTGTGTCAAGCTGGATTTCCGGACTGCTTTGAAAGTTGAAAACGTAGGCATAACGTCGCAAGCAAAAGATAAGAGACTATGTCACGGCAGTGGGGGGAGGAATGTGGTGACACAGCCATGCTGCTGGGCATGGTCAAGTATGCGCAAGTTTTTTCACGGCACCATAGGTCCCCAAACTCGTGCGATTGTGTGGGGGCTTGTACGTCTTGTTTAAATGAAACTTAGTCCGGTGCATGCAGTACTGCTTTGAAGAATGTGGTTTGTAGCCTAGAGCCTAAAACAGTGCATTGAGTGTTGGTGATTTGATTTGTCAAGCTAGAATTAAGTACTCCCATTGTAAGGATACTGTTCATGCCAGACAGAGTCCCACGGTGCAAGTTATTGTCACCTCTGGTGGAAGTAAATTTTCCCTGTGATTGGCAGCAACTCCGTAAATCGAGCGTTCTCTCGCCTTCCATTGGCCTCTGGCATTTCAGTATACGAAGCAGGCAGCATGGCTGCTGTACGGCAACTGCAGCCCTCTTCTGTGGCAGAGCATGCCAACAGTCGGGCCCACGAATAATTATTGATAGAGTAAACATGCCAGCAAAAGCGTGCTGGTAATACTATGGTAACCATTAAAACTGTTGCGTGTGTTGGCATGGAAGGGAAGCCGCCAGTGATAATTATTTTAACAGCTTTACTCGCTGGCGTACTCTTTGTCATGAAAGCCGATATTCCAAAAGCAGACTTGGTGCATTACTTGCAATAGAAGCACTCCCAGCATAAAAAAAAAATTAATATGTAGAGGGTGCAAATTTTAAAGGAAAATTGGGATGTAGCTGGGAGAAGCAGTTATTAATGTCCTTTAATGACGTTCAAGACTGGATATCTGAGCTCTGTTGTGAATTTTGCAGCTGAAATGTCGAAGCGGTGACAACAATAGTGCGTGCGGAGGGTAAAAGTTGATTTTGCCAGACACATGTCGTGCTGACATCTAAGACCATGTGATGAGTAGGGGTGTGCGAATGGTTTCGAAGTTATACGCTAACAAATCAAATGCCCCCTGCCTATTTGATTTGCTCATTTCAAATGGGTCTTGTTAGAAATTTCAATTACTTTCCGAGTGAGGATGATGTTAATAATGTGGGAAACAAAATGGAACTTTGAAACTAAAATTTGTAGATTGGTGCAGCAGGGCCTCAGTCTCGGACATGTGAAGATGAGTCTGAAAACACGATTTCTGGGCTGATTTTCAGCCTTCAAGTGCCGCATCTGCTGTGATGATATCAATGTCGTAAGAGTTAGTACTAAAGTTCTTCCTCACACTTTTTTTTTTTTTCTGTGTGGGTGCACGTTTTTCTGTCCATGATATAGGTGTGTTTCTGTGCCTCTATGGAGCTCACGGGAAAGTGTCAATCTGTAAGTTTTGAACTACCCATTCAAAGAAATCTTTGTTGACGCTACTGTTACACAAGCACATTCACTTAATGCCCTGGTAGCTTTGCTGCTTGATCTGTTTCGTTGTGCACTTGGTTTAGTTTAATCGTGCTTTTCTGCTCTCGCCGGTGATGCCTGCCACTAGACGGCTATTAGGCATAACATTGCGTTGTGCTTTTTGCGCATCCTAACCGACCCCGTTGATCAGAAGCTTTTGCCTGCTTTCCCATAGCACGGGCTTTTTCTTACCAAGGCTTTTCTGTGCACTGAAACACTTCGTTTCCTGGTTCTTTTTATCTGGAGCTCCATTGTTTGTCTTTCTCCCTCCTGTCAACTATTTCCCAGTTGTTCGTTGGAAATGGGATCTGCAACTGTCAAGCATGCCAATCAAGCCTTGTTAAAAAGCATTATCGAGCTGTATTTGGCTGTTTCTTTATTCTTTGAGCAAGCATCTACGCTTCAATCTACAATTTCAATAGTGTTACAAAGAGAGTCAAGGTAGTATACTTGGAACACTTGAGTAAAAAGTCTGCCTTGTGTTGGAGACCATTTGAAGAATATTGAATTTGGGGCCATCACTATTGAATTCATGTATGAATTGGTGTCATGAAAACACTCTTCGCACACCCCTAAGATTGTCTGAAGTTGTTACTGTTGTGTGATACACACCTGTTCAGTCTATTTCACCTTGACAAGGCATCCAAATTAGTCCACTTTGAACAGCAGATAATTTGCACTAAGTTTGTAAAAGGCCCTTGTGGAATTCCCAACACTAAAGGGTATAAGTTACTGGCAGACACCTGTTTTAGTTTTATATAATGCAGTCTATGTAATTGGCATAAAATAAATGCGCCAAATTTTCTAGCAAGTTTGTTGTCTCGTGTCAGTGTTTCCGCTACTCTTTGTCAAAAGTATTGAAGCCACCGCTTACGTGACATAAAAGATAGTTGTGCAACTGAATATGTAAGAGGAACCTCGTAGAACTTTTGTCATACTTCAACAGCATGGTGGCGTGGGGCATTGGTGCAAAATTTTAAAAAGTGTAACTTTGACCTTCATCTTCTCTTTTAATAATCAATCTGTTACCATGAAATTTGCCAACATTGAGTTGTAAAAGAATGCCACATCGGTCTAAAAGATTCATTGTTCCCTTTTAGGGTCTTAAATGGAAAATGAAATAGTGCAAGTCCTTGTCGATTTGACATTTCCGGTCTCTCATTGCCCACTTTTTTTTTCTTTGGTTCCCGCCCGCCTTAGAAAAAACCGGTGCTGCAAGAAATTATCCTCGCCGAAGACAGCGCGGACGAGAGTGAGAGTGAGAACATTGAGGAAAAACCGCCGGCAACCAAGGTTGCTCGCAGCCGTGCGGTGCCAGCCAGGAAAAACAACCGCCGGTCGCCTGCGGCCACGAAGTCTGCCTCGGGGCTCAGCAGCCTCGCAAAGTTGGATCCAGAGCCGAAAATGGCGAAAAAGAAAGCGGCTTCATCCCTCTCGGGTAGGACAAGTTCTAAAGGTAAATTTGAGCGCAGGGACAACAGTCCTACTACTTTTTTGTCGTCCTAGGATAGCTCGTGTGTTGATTGTTTATGCCGCGTTCACTCAGTCATAATGCAGGAACCTTTTTGAATAAGGAACTGGGAAACAGCATTGTGTGTGTGTGTGTGTGTGTGTGTGTGTGTGTGTGTGTGTGTGTGTGCGTGTGCGTGTGTGTGTTAAAATCAACGCCGCAAAGGGGTTCAAAGGTTATCTTTGATTGCCATAACTTTGGTTCTGCTGCACACATTGAAGTACTTTTTTGCGGTGAGGCATTTCTGAAACGGTACAATTTAGCTCCCAGTGCATTTTTTGAGTTCAACAAAAAGAAAAAAAACTTTCAGGGCTGCCCCTTTAGCCAGCCCCGTCACTGTCTCATGACAGTATAATCGTTAGCATCAACCTTTCCAGCGTTGAGCATTTCCTGCACACAGAGGCACGGTGATACCACAATCGTATGATCCAGTACGATTCGAGTCCCCCCACTACAGCATGCCTCATAATCATGTCGTGGTTTTGGCACATAGAACCCCAGAATTTAATCTCTTTAATTCAACACGAAATGCAGACTCTCGGAAGAACGGCTTCTGTGAGGACAGCAACAGCATGGGTATGGACAACCCCACTCCAGCCATGCTGGAGGTGCTGCAGCGTAAGCAGGCACTGTTGGCTCAACAGCAGGAGGGCCTGCTGCCTTCGGGCGGCAACGGCCGGAAGCGTTCAAGTACCTCGCCACCTGCGAACCACTGCTCGTCACCGTCCTGGGCAGACGGTCCCCCCTCGCCAGTCCAAACCTGTGACCGTGCTGTTCAAGCTGACAACGGCAAGGGTGAGCCGTCCCGTGCAGTCTTTGTTCCAAGCTTAAGAACGGTGCAAACTAAGACACTCACAAGAACAGGGTTAAGGCGCCAACTCACAACTTAGTTGGTAGCTTGAAACCTACACAAGTAAACTTTGGACACACACACGCATGCACGGAGAAAGTTTACGCAAAAGACGGCAACCGTATGAGCTCCATATTGTTTAGACTGCAGCATCTAAAAAAAACTACAGTTGAACCTCGCAGTAAGGAAATCGGCAGGGAATGCGAAAAAATTTGCTTTCGCGAGAATTTTGTTGTTGCAAAATGAGACAGCACAGATACATAATGCGTCAAGACGGAAACGTTACTGTCAAAATTCTGTTAGCCTACGCTGTCAAGCTTGCTCAAGTATACAGAACCGCAATGCCGACAGCACAAAATGCGCCGCGTGCGTCTATCAGCTGTGGCAGCACTGCCGTGGAGCAGTATTGATATTGAGTGGTCTGTTGATTTTTGGAGATACGATCATTTTTGCGAGATTTTGCGTAAGTCGGCACCGGGCGCAGAGCAACAGTGTTTTATAACGCATGCAGCAGCATTTCTCCAGTGCACGCTTGTCGTCATCCGTAGGTGCTCACGTGTCTGGTGCCGAGCGCGAAAGTGATTGTATCTCGCATACTCGAAGGCGATCGATCGATGTTACGGCCCCTTGCCGCAAATCTACGTCTGGCGTCTAGTCCGCACGTGATGCCTGTTCAGTGGCACCAAAATCGGTGTTTTTGAAGCCGGGGACGGGCGTTCCCAAGCGATCGCTCAATCGCAGCCCAGTGCGTGGCACTCCATGCTGTGACCACCATCTCAAGCACTATAAACAATTCCACATCGGCAGGACATGGATTCGCTTGTTATTGCTGCATTTTCCTCACCAAAGTGCAGATTACACACTGTTCTTGTGCATAAACTGTCATCACATGCTGGTAGCAAAATGCGTTCCCCTTAAAATGGGCGATCAAGAAACAAGGTGGCGGACATGATGTGTTTCCAGCGCACGCGATCACTTCCGGCGCTTGGTTGTTCTTGTAAAGAAAAACGGCGGTGCCCTGCGCATGCAATGTAGTGGTATTTTACTCAATGTTAGTGCAAAGCAATCGCGTTTGAGCATATTTTGGAGCCTGCTAGCCTTGTGCGAGTAGGTAATATGCGAGGTTACGTTCCAGCAAATTTTGTTGGTGTGGGATTGTAGTACAGCAACAGTTTGTTGTCGAGAGTTATGAAATTCACTGAATCATACGGGTGTTTGCCGGGGATATGAAAACATTTCATTGTCGCGAGAATTTTTTTGGTGCGGGATTTCGTTATCGTGGGTTTCGGTTGTACAAGGATATTGAGGGGACGCTGACGCATTGCACTCTTCTTTCCTTAATATGAAATGACCCAATAATTCACTGGCAACCTGGTCATGGCTTTTCCCCAGAACTCTTTCTTCTGCGCTGAAACTTCCTTTGCATTCGATAGCTTTTTTCTCTGTACTGCAATGTATCCTACCAAAATTACTAGAGCGTACTTTGTTGTTAGTGTGTGTGCAAGTTGCAGTTATATCAATTCATCCAGCATGATAGTAATATGTAAAATGTGTGGATTTGCCTCAACTTCGTCCGCCTTGCTTCAAATTGCTTGGTGACTTTGAAATTGGTCATATTCAAAGTATTGTAACTGATGGTCTTTAGACCTTGTCATGTTTGTTTGCAACAGTCTTTGCAATCACTTATATACATGTTGATCATTTCAATAAACATTTAGCTGAGAGTTAATGCTCATCCTGTCATCTTCTAGTCTTCGTCTGTGTCACTTCACGCTGCAAAGCAATAATATACTGCCCTACCAACTCACCCAAGTGTCCATCCTTTTGTATTGTTACAGATGCAGCTCATAGCAATGGCCATGCGCATGTGTGGAAACTTGTTTCCTTCCTGTGTTGGGTTAACTACGATTGGTTGAAATTTAGACTGGTAAAGTGCAACAAATATCACTACAAAAATCACTCGAGGTGAGCAAATCCATGCACAGTCCACTTCCGTTAATTCGACCCTGACAGAAAAGACGAAATAGGCCTAATTATCCAACGGATCAAGTTAAAGAAGACGCAGACTTTAACGAGATGCAAACAACTGCCAGTTGATGTAAACGGATTGTTTGAGCTACCATTATTACATTGTCTTCTAGAGCAGACTGAAAATAAGCATTCCAACAAGAGATGGCATGGGTTCAATGCATTCAGTCCCCTAAGCTCCGACAAGACGTGGCCACAAAAGGGTCAATATTGGCGTCACCGTAGGGGTCGCACACGTGCATGCTGACCGGTCAGCTTCAAATTATCTGGCAAAGGCCGATCTTAGTATCGCAATAATGAAAGTTTGGGCTCATAGAAATGCATTGGTGCCAGCTGCAACGTAAAATTGGTACCAAAATAACCAGTCAGATTACCCCAATCATAGCCAAAAAAATCGTAAAACTACGTTTCACGTGTTGTAACTTTTTTTAATTGTCTTTGGGAAAATATATTGGGCACAATATTTAGGTTTGACCACTCACAAAGGTGGGTTACAAAGGGACCCCTGCTCTAGGTTAACTGTCTGTACACTTGTTTCTTCCAGCCTCCTATCCTTCTTGCATATGGAGTTTCTCTCTCTCTCTGCTTGATTGGTTAGGGAGCCCTGGATTTGGCCGTTCCCTGGGTGCCATCATTGATCGATTCGTCGCTTGGCAGCTCCCAGGCCTCTTCAGGGTTCTCCTCCTATTTATTCTCGCTGCCATTGAACTTTTCTGCCGGTTTTAACAACAGGAATGGCCTCCTCATGCATGAGGTTCTTTTCTAGTAACAAATAAAGAATGTGGTGGCTAGAATTAACACTTGGCTCTGCACTTCACTTGCTAAGCCTGACACTGCATAAAACATCAGAATGCAGAACACATTGGAAACACATTATCACTTGTGCAACCTTGCGTGAACAAATGCACATTTATTTTCCCAGTCCTATGAGAATTTTCTTCGCAAGACTTCTCCCTTCACCTATAACTGCGTTGAATTGAAGCTAGAAAGAAATACTCATCAAGGGCTTTACTCACTGTTATGGATTGGAATGCCAGTCAGAAGAATTTTGCAAGATGTTCTGATTTGTATACACATAAGCAGCACCATTGAATGGCAGTGGGGTCATTTTTGTTCAGTGGCTGTGGAGTTCCGAAGTCAAGGTAAGTTGTCGAATTGGTGTGTTCCATTGTTGGAATAAGTGTGGAATTTCAGAGCATTCCGGAGGCATTGACTTGACAAGGAAATAACGGTCTAAAAGCCAGTGAGGATTTCTGCTGAATGTTCCTGCTGTAAATAAAGCAGATTGTTTCCTCGACTTTAGTGCTGCAATTGTGGTTTGTTGTGGGTCGTGCGAATTTTGCCAAATAAGTATATCTTCAGAAAGCCAAAGAGATCCGCATGATCAAGATATTGCTGTGCAAGATAGTTCTGTGCTGTTTTGTCAGTGCTTTTTTTACATGGCTCGAGAATCGGGCGCACTTTTTTTGCTGTGTCAAGCGGTATGGCCACATTTTGTGACGATGAACCCCACTCTGGTTTCAGTGCCACGACCGAGGAACGACCGGATGGCCCGAAAGCGTCCTGTACGTACCACTGGCTGTCAGACCGAGCCGTACAATGCACTCTGAAGGGAGAGACGGTCAAGGCGGTGCTTGGCACAGAGTCATGGCGTTGCAAGAGGAAAGGCGTGAATGGTTTCCGAGCACTTGTGTGCGAGAGACGTCAAAAAAGGTCACCACGTTCCCCGAGGCTTTCATCAACCTCTCCACAGCCAAGTTTCTTCACGGCCACGTTTGCCAGCGTGTACAGACTGTTGTGCTGCTTCTGTGGCGCGCCCGCAACTGTTTTTAAATCGAGGACAAGCGAACCCCATCCATTCTTCTTAGTTCCCCAGACCTAGCTCTCTGCGGCAGGATCCTTGCTGCCCTTTCCTTTTTCTTTCTTTCTCTTTTCTTTCTGTCACGCATTCTTCCTCATCTTAAACATGTGTGTGAGATTTCTCACACCCTTTCCCCCCTTTTTTAACTTTTTTTTTAAATTTTCCGTGTAGTCACCTGCCATTTGCTTGGGTCGTTTGCAGTGGTCTTGTACAAACATCTTGCCCATAGTTGTACATAGATGTGGGGCATTTGGCATTTCATTTTGTGTCACCGAGGCACACCATTGCATTTCTTACGTTTTTACATTTTTTTTATTCCCCCTCCCTGTGTCTTTTTTTTTTTTTTTTTGTCAGCGAAGTAGCTCACTTTTTAAGAAAATAAAAACCTGCTAGCCTTGGCATTCTTGTTTCTTACCTGGTGTCCTCGTGGTGTTTAGTTAAGTATGGTGCTACAGAATTACCTGACATCATGGTCAGGTAATTGCAGCTTATGAAGGTGGGTGCAGAAGAGCTAGGTTTCCCACTCCTGTAATGTCTTCAAGGTTAGTGCTTGCTTCAGGGTCATGAAGTTCTGTTAAAAAAAATATATATATATTTGCCGTCTTCACTTTGTCTTCTTTCGTGCGCTTCGTTAAAGGTAAGCGAAAGCTTGGCATGGTATGCATTCGTTTACCTTCAACAATGTGCCCTACGCCATACAATGTTTAATCAAACAGTGGATACTCTCGTGCGATTCTATCAAAGGCATCCATATCAGGCAACTCTACAAGCCCAGTGTTTTCTTTTTTTCTTTTCTGTGCGTCTTGCTCGCATTTCATTAAATGGTGTGAGACGAGTACTTCCAGGTTGCGAACGGCCTGCGCGTTTTGCTGACCTGTTATTCTCGACAGGAAAGTATGCAACGCAGATTTTTCAAGAAAGGAAAAGGAAGCAAGGCCGATGACGATTGTTGCGGGACAACCCCCCAAAGGGTGCAAACTTTTACTATGCGTGCAAGAGTTCCTTAATTGGCATAAATCCATGTAACGTATTGTTTCCCTCGGCTGAACTTAATTCGTTTGACCTAATGGATTAACATTCTGTAAGTGCACCTGTTAGTGGTATGTGTGTGCATGCCAAAACGTGGTTCCGAATGAGCAAATGCAATGGCTCCTTAAGGGCAACTCCGGCATATCTTTAACAATGTTAGGTTATTGTCATTTTCAAATGGCATTGACGGCCCTGTCACCTGCAGGGTGGTTCAATTTGCTTTGAACTTCGTCAGCGATGTTAAATAACCAATAAACGAGATGCCGAAATGGGTGGCTGCTTCGTGTGATGTCACGATGAATCAGTGGCGTCTGATCCTACACTGCCATAATGTAAACGTGCAGTTCACGTGGCGCTAACACCGGAGAAGCGAAGCTGATGTCTCCTGACAGCACGGAGCTTTTGCAGAGTTTCTAAACTTAGACGGCGGCGATTTAAGCGACAGTGGGGTGTAGTCTCTGACGTCGCTAACGCAGGGTGGCCAGTAGAAAGTCTCAAGTCGGGAACGCAACTAATTTTAAAAATTCATTTTCAGGAAAACTAAATGACTTGCGGCCGTATAGTTGGCCACGGTTAACCAGAACGCAAAAGAGAACGTATGTTCAAAATTAATAATATATTATTAACGTCAGTGGACATAAATTGCCGGAGTTGCCCTTTTTGACATCTATACAATTTCTCCGATCCCCGCTTTCTTGCTTTCTCCCTCTCGGAGTTCGACAGTATTGTATATTTGCTACTGCATTCAGAGACTTGGCAATACCTGACCCCTAATGTATGTCTCATAATATTACACTGATTATTTATTTGTTTGCTTGTTCTGTCATCCTTGGGTTGGTCTAGGACTTCAATATAACGTATGTAGTTGTCGAGGATATCGCTAACCTGCCATTTATTACTGTGCAAAATGACGCCGAGATATGTATCTTCCCCCAGATATTTTTATTCGTGCGAAAGCGTCATATGCCCCATTTCGCGAAAAACCCGTCGTAGCCGGAGGCGTGACCTAATGATGGTACCAAAAGTGGCCGACGTCGAAGAGGGAAATTGACTTCAAATTTCTCACTTGGGTCGTTTTGAATAAAGTAAGTTAGGGCATTGAAAAAAGAATGGTTCGTTTGGGCATTGGTGGGAATCGAACCTTGGTCTCCGTACTTCGTGACGAGCTCGCTTCTCGAACTCCAGGGTTCTGGTCGACTGGAGGCGTGTTTAGTGCGCGCGTCATCGGGCACGTGACAGCGCAGCCAATGGTGAGGGGGTGGCGCCAGGTCACTAGTGTATAAAATACACTCGTGACAGATCGCTCATGCAGCGCTTTGTTCTCGTATATGGTATCGACGGACGTGCTACTCCTGGTGCCATCTCGTAGCGATCTTCGCCGCAGAACACGTCTTGCGCGGTAAACGTGAAAATCGTCCGCCGCTCCGCTGTGGCTTAGCGGGGCGACTCGGAGCGGAGCGTACCGTAAAGACGCTCAACTAAAACACTAATACGCTTCTCGCGCTTTTGCCATGCCCTCATCCGCTTTCCTTGAGGCGCTCTCTTTGCTGTCGCCGTCTTTCATCACCCGCTGCGCTCCGCACTCTCTCTTCTATTGTTCACCCGGTTACGCCGAGGGACATCGACACACAGCGCAGGAACGGGCGCCCAAAAGCTGCGCACTATAAAAAAAATTGAATGTTCAGTAGGGAATGGCTGATAATAATGGAATGGAATGTACCAGCTAGTTTGTCCTGGCAACTGTTGGATCACAGGGCACTGACTAGGGTTACATAGCACGCTTGCAGTATTATTTACCGACATAATGTGGCGAAGAAGAAACGCAGATACGCGTCAGAGCGTACCTGTGTCTCTTATTTGTAATTGTGCCTTCGCGCTACATTATGTCGGTAAGCAAACACCAACCCCAACAATGTCATGGCACTACCATACCTGCTACCGTTTCTCCCCAACAGCACGCGTGCATTCGGGTGGAATGATAACGCTGCCCTAACAATATTTGTAATCTGTTAGCAGCTAGTCTTCGTAGGAATTCGTATGTTGGAGCTCTTGTCTCTCGGGTGGTTGCCATTAGAATTGTTCTGCTGAACCTCAGCATTTCGAACTTCACTTTATGACGAACGCAGAGAGCTGGAAGACTGCCCCTTACTTGACCAATCGGCTTAGCAACTTTGTTAACCACGCCGTCTCTAGCGTAGAGTTTTGTATAATTTTAGTGGGAAACTCTATGATATTGCAGATTTACACCGTTTTGTGTCTGATACATCGTTCCATGGAGGATAATGTTAGTGTACGTGTAATAATGTATAGTTGATATCCGTGTCGCCTGCGATAGTTCGGTAGGTAATCTACAAATTGCGTAGTCTGAATTTAGTTTATAACCTGTCTTGGTCTGGAAGAAAAGTGTAATTTCGTTCGGAAACTTGAAATACTGCTTAATAATAGGTGACTACTAGCGCCACTGCCGCCCATCGGCGTTTTTTGTAATTGGCACAGTGCCAGCTGGCAAGTGCTCGGAAGACGCAAGGCGGCGGGCGGTACGCCGGTGAGTCGTTCCATGGAGTCGTGTATTTTACGACGTGTGTGGAGAAACTGAAAGAAAAGTTCGTGTTCTTAGTGGTGCTTTGGCCGCGTTTTCTAACATACTGCTTAACTCTTCGCGTTTTGCGGCACTTTTCCCGCTGTGTTACGAAGCGCTGCGCGAGCAGAAGTGCAGACGCGCACCGCTCTCGAAAAGCGCTGCCTTGGTGCCAAGCTTATTGATTCGTCGAAGAAGACGTCTGTTGCGCGAACCGTACGAAAATGGTTCGCTTGGGCCTGGTAGCGTGGATCGCCGTAGTGGCTGCGAGCAGCGCAGTGTCCGCTACGTCGGAGTCCGGCAGCGGCGGCGGCAACAGCAAGCGGCTGCAGATCGGCGTCAAGCGACGCGTCGAAAAGTGCGACGCGCGGTCCCGCAAGGGTGACGTGCTCCACATGCACTACCGCGGAACCCTCGAGGACGGCACCGAGTTCGACAGCAGCTACAACCGCGGCGAGCCGCTCACCTTCACGCTTGGCTCGGGACAGGTCATCCGAGGATGGGACCAGGGACTGCTGGCGTGAGCGTTTTGTTTATTTTATTTCATTTTATTACCTTAAAGACCCCTTGCGGGGTATTACATAAGGGGTGGGTCCATGGTACAAAAATACAGGAGGTTGCCCACTATCTTATTTTAAAGACAGAATACTCGTTACTTCATCCACGAAGGATGAAGTAACGAGTATGCGTCCCCTGGGGTTGCGCTGCTCGGGGAAGAGGCAGAGTCACCAGTCAGAACTTTGCCGGGGGAGAATCGGTATTAATGGCCTTCCCGGCTAAATCGCTTTATCCCACGCGTTCTCATTTGCTAAGGTAGTTATATATTCGGCGATGTCTTTTGTTTCGGGCAACGTCTTTCTTTAGTATGGAATGACTGTGCAGTTCCCGTAGTTAGCGGCGTGGATGTCGAGCACAATCCCTATTTATGTTGGATCGCTTTCGAGGGGTAACACTTTAGCGGACGCATATTCGCTAAGACAGCTGACGGTACGCCCGTCGCGCCAAAACTCCACGTAACACAAAAGTAAAAGCGTCCCCGAAACGTAAAAGGATGGTGGCGCCATCTGTCTGAAAAGGGCAGAACGCCCGCCACAGGTGGGTGCTAATACTGCAGCGATTTTGCTCTTCTAGGGATATATGGAGCCTCCATACTGTCGACTGAAAAAATCGTCTTCACCCTAGTATCGCCGAAGATGGTTATGTGCGACATTCATTATGTATGACATTCAGTACGTACCACACAGGCAAATGCTGCCTCAAAAACGGGACCTAAGAAGTGCATACTTCCACATGCCGACTCTGCGAAATTTGTGTGTTAGCGGCATCATTCACTCAATTGCTTGTCACATGGAAACACAGAAGTTCATGCCCACTGTTAAGAATGGCGAGCTGCCAATCAAGATTGCCACACAGTTACGACAGGGCGACACGACGCGCATCTCCCCCTCACCGTCGCTGCAGCTGGGAGGCGTTCGAAGAAGCGGCCTTTGTGGTGAAATCCGCCTCCTTCCTCCAGCCCCTTCGACATTGTGACGGAACTAGTTCGGTGTATGAACAATGATTCCGGAGTTCCCCAACGCGGAGCTGATTTGACACGCATGGACAAGCTGCCGCGGGAACGACGTATTTTTGTGCTTCTCACGCTTCGGCGTGGCGCAGAACAACGAGCGACCCTTGATCGGCACCGATAATTCCCGGAACGGCAACCCTCCAACGCCGTCGTTTGGGCTTCGGAATGTGTGTGCCCTTGTGTCTGTAAACTGATCTGCAGAGCAGCGGCGAGTTGGTGATGAGTAAACGAACAGTCGCCGCGTCGTATGACCGGCGGATCGAGTGTATAAAAACTGTGGTTGTGCGAATGCTGAGGACACTTCTCTTGAGCAGTCATGTTAGACTGAGTCACTTCTCTCATGCAGTCATGTTGGACTGATACTCTTTTTCTCAAGCAGTCATGTTAGACTGATTTAATTTCTGTAAATAAACCCTTTTCCTCGTTCTCGATGAGAAACAGTTCTTCACTTCATCAACGATCTCAGCGTAAATAAGTTGGACGACGGCATGGGCCAGCTACCTTCGAATTCATGCCGTACTCCAATCTTGGCAAAGGACCACGGACGATGGGATTGAGCCCCCAATCCTGACAACTGGCTGACAGCGGTGAGATGGACTTTGCGACATGGTGCTGTATCTGCGGTGAGTGCTTGGTTTTTGCTTTGACTCTCTAGGCTTCATTTTGTGGTTGTTCTGTTTAGAACAGTAGGGAAGCTAGATTGTTGTGTGTTAGCTAGGTTGTGTTTTCCTAGCTAGATTTAGAGAGCAGAATCAAGGCAGTAAAGCAGCAGTCATGGATTTAAGGACACTGCTGAGAGACGAGTTGTTGATTGTTGGTGAGGAACTGGGCCTAGATGTACGCAAGGAAATGCTCAAATCGGAATTATTGGAGCTAATTTCCAATCAGGCCAGTGAGGAAGATATTGAAATGGGAATGGAACTTCTCAAAAAGAGAGAGAAACGGGAAAGAGAAAGAGAAGAACGGGACAGAGAAAGAGAAGAACTGGACAGAGAAAAGCGAGAGAGAGAGGAACGCGATAAAGATCGCGAGTTTCAGTTAAGAAAAATGCAACTTGAACTTGAAAGCAAACGTTTGGAGTTGTCTCAAGGAAGTGAAGGCGCTGGGACGATCAAGTGAGGCAGAATCGTACCGCATGGACAGGCTATTAAAGCCATTTGAGGTCGGGACCGACATAGGCTTGTTCTTAAGCAATTTTGAAAGGACTTGCGAAAAGATGAACTTCGGCCCGAGTACATGGCCACAGCGGTTGTTGTCTATGTTGCCGTGTGAGGCGGCGGAAGTAATCGCCAGATTGAGTGTGCAGGATGCATATGATTATGCAAAAGTTAAGGCTAGTCTCCTGAAGAAATACCGCCTTTCAGCCGAAGCTTTTCGGCAAAGGTTTAGGAGCACAGGCAAGAAAGATAGCGAGGGCTATCCGGAGTTTGCATATAGCTTAAAGGCCAACCTAGTCGAGTGGCTTAAAAGCGCGGAAGCGTACGACAGCAGAGACATGATCATTGAATGCATGTGTTTAGAGCAGTTTTACAAAACCATCCCCCAAGCTGTGAAACTGTGGGTGCAAGACAGAGGTAATGTAAACACTGTGGAAAGGGCGGCTGAATTAGCCGAAGAGTACGCAACCCGCAGAAAGTTGAACGCCGAGGAGGGAAACTGGGACGGTCGAAATGGACCGCGGAAACCATTTCTGTTCAAAAAGGGTGCGCAAACTAGACGATCAGAGCCTGTAGACATGGCGGAAAAGCCCGCAGAAAAGAGCGAGGAGAAACTTAACGGAGAAACCGCACAAAAAGAACAGAAAAGAAAATTCGAATCTGTTAGACCAATTCGCTGTTACAAATGCCACAAACTGGGACATATAGCTGTAAACTGCGAGAAGTCTAGCGTAGTTTTTTCCTACGTGGAGGAAAAAGATGAGAATATGGAACTTTTAAGTCCGTATCTCCACAACCTGCAAGTTAATGGAAAACCATGCCGAGTGCTAAGAGACAGTGCCGCCACGCTGGACATTGTCCATCCGTCTTACGTGATGGTAGATGACTTCACCGGAGAAGTAGCATGGATAAAACAGGTTGTAGAAGAACACAGCGTGTGTCTGCCCATGGCCAAAGTCAAAATCAGTGGACCATTCGGGGAGCTAGAGACTGAGGCTGCAGTTTCCAAATTTTTGTCACTGCAGTATCCCTACATCTTTTCGAATCGTTCGAATCAGTTACTGTGTGACAGAGGGCTCAAACTGGGAGAGGGCATAGTACAGGCATTGACCCGAGGCCAAGCTCGTAAGATCGCGGCGCTATCGGCTGAAAGTGCTCAAGCTCCTCCAGCGGAAGCAGAAAAGGGGATAACTTCAATACCCGAATCCGAGCTAGGCCCGAGGGACAAAAGAACAGTTGAGGAGAGCCTGCCAGCTGACCAGCTCAATGAGAGTGTAGCACTAGAGTGTCAGAGTTCTAGCCTGCAGGAAGAGCAAGCAGACGCGCTCCCAAGCGAGACAGGGTCGTTATTATCACCGGCCTCAAAGAACTTTGATCAACTCTTACGCGTGGATAGAGAGTCACTGGCAGCTGAGCAAAAGAATGATGAGAGCTTAGCTAGATTACGTGACACAGCTAAAGAAGGCATTGCTAGGCGCAACGTAACGATACATGAGAGAGGAGGATTGTTGTATCGGCATTACAGAGATCGAAAGGGTAGGATTTTAGATCAGTTAGTCATACCTACTAAGTATAGGGAGGACCTTTTGAGTCTTTGTCATGGAAATGGGTGGTCCGGCCACCTAGGCATAAACAAATCAAAGGAAAGATTGCTTATGGAATACTACTGGCCTGGCTGTTTCAAAGATGTAGACAACTTCGTAAGATCATGCGACTCCTGCCAGCGTTCTGGTAAACCAGGAGAGACTTGGAAAGCTCCACTGAAGGTAGTGCCCTTAATAACAGAGCCTTTCAGACGACTTGTAATAGACACGGTAGGGCCTCTTCCAAAAACAAAATCAGGCTACAGGTACTTGTTTACCATGCTGTGTCCGGCTACCAAGTTTCCAGAAGCAATCCCTTTGAAAGAGCTCAGCTCCATCGAAGTAGTAGACGCGCTTTTGACAGTGTTTGCACGAGTTGGGTTTCCAGCCGAAATTCAGGCAGATCAAGGGTCAGTATTCACGAGCGCACTGACTTCACATTCTTGCAAAAGTGCGGGGTAAAGTTAGTACACAGTTCTGTCTATCACCCTCAGTCAAACAGTGTAGAGAGGTGGCATTCGGTGCTTAAGCGAGTTTTGCGTGCGCTCTGTTACGAGCACAAGGAGGACTGGGAGAACTGTCTGCCAGCAACTTTGTTTGCTTTGCGAACGGTTCCACATGAAGCGACAGGGTTTTCACCAGCAGAACTAGTGTATGAGAGGACACTCCGTTCTCCACTGAGAATGTTAAGAGAGATGTGGGAGGAAAGAGGGGAGATTCCGACAGTGGTTGAATACGTGCTAAATTTATTGGAACTGCTAAGCGCAAACCAAGAACTAGTCGGAAAGAACATGGCAATAGCTCAAAAGAACGCCAAAGTCTATTACGACAAGAATGCGAGGCTTCGTACGTTTAAAGCCGGCTTAACGATGAAAGCGGAAAAGTGTAGGTTTGGTTGTTCACAGGTTACTTATCTGGGCCATGTTGTCGGTCAGGACATGAGACGGCCGGCTGAGCTGAAAATAGCTACGATTGGAGAATTTTCTCAGCCGCACCCGAAAACGGACCTTCGTTCATTTTTGGGACTTGTGGGGTACTATCAACGGTACATTCCGAATTACTCGCAAGTGGCAAGTCCATTAACAGACGCCCTCCAAAAGGGAGCACCGAGTAACGTACACTGGGATAAGGACAAAGAAAACGCTTTCCAAAGTTTGAAAACGCTATTGGTTTCTCGCCCTGTGCTTTGCGCGCCAGACTACACAAAGGAATTCATAGTTCAGTGCGACGCAAGCGACAGAGGTATGGGCGTGGTACTTAGTCAGGTCGGCGACGATAAGGAGGAGCATCCTATCCTCTATGCCAGCCGTAAACTAAATGTAAGGGAGGAAGCCTACAGTGCTTCAGAGAAAGAATGCGCTTGTTTGGTTTGGGCCGCCCAGAAGTTGTCGTGTTACTTGTACGGAGCGAAGTTCATCTTCGAGACCGACCACTGTCCTCTGACGTGGCTCAATCAAATGTCACACAAAAACGGCCGCTTGCTCCGATGGAGCCTCACTCTCCAAGAGTACAACTTCTCCGTTAGATATAAGAAGGGAAAGTTGCATAGCAATGCGGATGGTTTGAGCAGGCTAATTTGAATTCTGCGTTTGAGGGTCCCGCCTAAATTTTAGGGTTACTAGTGTTAACTTTTATTAAGCGAAGAAGATCCCCTCTCATTTAGCAGGATTCCCTCCATGATTGCTGAATGTGTCAGCAGGAATTTACTTCAGAAATTGGCATAGCGAAATGCAGCATTTTTTTTGTTTCTGCACTTATGTTGTTCTTTTTTGAAGCCTAGCGAGTCTAAAGTGAGAGCCAATGCACGTCATCTCGGCGCAGAGCCGTGTTGTGGGGTTCGTTTTGCAGTTGCCTGTCCTTGGATGTTTTGGGGCGGTGACATCAATGCACAAGTGGTCGCTGCGAGCCAAGACATCAATCCCCCCCCCCCCTGACCAGCAGCCGTTCTCTTCCTGCCTAGCGGTTGTCAACGCTAGACAGTCGAGACTTTCCGGGCCATGGAGGCGCTGTTAAGAATGGCGAGCTGCCAATCAAGATTGCCACACAGTTACGACAGGGCGACACGACGCGCATCTCCCCCTCACCGTCGCTGCAGCTGGGAGGCGTTCGAAGAAGCGGCCTTTGTGGTGAAATCCGCCTCCTTCCTCCAGCCCCTTCGACATTGTGACGGAACTAGTTCGGTGTATGAACAATGATTCCGAAGTTCCCCAACGCGGAGCTGATTTGACACGCATGGACAAGCTGCCGCGGGAACGACGTATTTTTGTGCTTCTCACGCTTCGGCGTGGCGCAGAACAACGAGCGACCCTCGATCGGCACCGATAATTCCCGGAACGGCAACCCTCCAACGCCGTCGTTTGGGCTTCGGAATGTGTGTGCCTTTGTGTCTGTAAACTGATCTGCAGAGCAGCGGCGAGTTGGTGATGAGTAAACGAACAGTCGCCGCGTCGTATGACCGGCGGATCGAGTGTATAAAAACTGTGGTTGTGCGAATGCTGAGGACACTTCTCTTGAGCAGTCATGTTAGACTGAGTCACTTCTCTCATGCAGTCATGTTGGACTGATACTCTTTTTCTCAAGCAGTCATGTTAGACTGATTTAATTTCTGTAAATAAACCCTTTTCCTCGTTCTCGATGAGAAACAGTTCTTCACTTCATCAACGATCTCAGCGTAAATAAGTTGGACGACGGCATGGGCCAGCTACCTTCGAATTCATGCCGTACTCCAATCTTGGCAAAGGACCACGGACGATGGGATTGAGCCCCCAATCCTGACACCACACATACCTTCCGAGTGCTGACTGCAGGTATCTTCATTTCAGCTGCACAAGCTTGTCACATGAAGATACTGTCTAAAGTTTGTAGGCAGGATTGTTCACTCTGAATACTTATCACTACTTGTTGCTGGGCAGTTTGATTCATACTCGGTTATAGCGCAAGAAAGACATGAAACGATAGGAAGAAATTGCAAGATGTGGGAAAATGTTTTTCTTGTCGATTCCCAACCACGGTGGTTGCATATGGGTGGGGGTTAAGTGCAGAAAGAGCTGTTGCACGTCTATTTAGGTGCACATTAAGTGCTCCAGACAGTGAAAGATAGTGATGCAGAGCCTTCCACTACACCATCTCACATAACCCAAGATTTGCTTTGGAACATTAAATCCTGTAAATCAATTTTTTTCTTTACTTTCTTTAGCATAAATGAAATCTTAAGCAACTCTAAATTGTCAAGGACATCAATTAACTGTCTGTCAGTCAATAGCAGATATTAAAAATATGACATATAACTGGAGTGTTACGTGAGCCGATGTGATTGTCTTACACTGGATGTTCTGTCCTGCTTTGTCATTCCTTCAGATTGTTTCGCACCTTTTACACCGTAACCAAGCATGCAAATCGCTCGTTTGTCCACATTAGCTTGAACATTTCCATATAGCAAGAACATTGCAGGCGTGACACTTCAAGCACATATCTGGAAGATCATCTGCAGGCCTTCATGTGCAAATGTAAGCCGATATTGGTGTTGGAATATTGATGAGGTGTTTTCCCTAGCAGTGAAAAAAACTTGCACACAAAGCCTCTTGCTTTGATTGTCACGAGGATCCCACCGCAGATTTAAATGCAAGATTGTCAATGTTGTAAATTTTTCAAGGAGTAAGTTTGGCCATGAAAACTGCAGACTGTGTAAAAGCAGCAGATTTGGTTCTTCTCTTTTCTGTACATTCTGGTGCGTGCCACTTTTTCAGAGTTGACATCTAGACATTGCTTTTCAGAATGTGTGTGGGAGAGAAACGCAAGCTGGTGATACCACCTGACTTGGCGTATGGTTCCCGAGGTGCACCACCTACTATTCCAGGTGAGCACGCATGCTGCTCTTTCTGTGGCTGCAAAAAGAAAAGTGAATTGTTGCAGCGTAAATAGATGAGACAGGTTTGTGACGGGAAGGATACCAGGCTCATTGGTATCCTTCTCGCTTGTTCACGAGTTCCCGCTGACCATACAAAAGATGGCTACCACCAAGGTGCTCGTGATTCATGTCTGCATTCTGGATGTTTTTTTTTTTTAGGGCTATACATAATTTTTTTAAATTGCCTGTTGCAGATAGCTTGTGTATGCCTTTGTTGTGCTCTCTATATAGCATGCTGGGTGTTTTAAGACTACACAATAAAAAAAATGGCCCGTGGCCTATACACTTGAAGAGGCAGACATTACTTTGAAGTAATTAATTTCAAGTAATTAATGATCTAGGAATTAAAAAACTTCCACTGCTTTTATGTCAAGGACAAGCTGACTTCATCCAATCATTGCTGCTAAGGAACGGCCAAGGATGAGCTACGCTCCTCGACAATATTTTTTTATTTTCTGGCAATGCCACAGACGAGCTGGTTTTGTCTCAGTGTTTTGTCATGGTTCAGGGAGAAGACAGCATGCAAAATCCATGGGCTGTGCATGCAGGAGTGAGTTTTTTTTAGTTTTGAAAGTAAAATATGGTGGCGGCAACCTTAGGTCTCTACCCACTACGGTTGCTGTGTGGCTACGGTGTTGAACTGCTGAGCATGAGGTCGCAGGATGAAATCTTGGAAGCGAAGACTGTTCCGCCACTTGGTGCATCATGTAGTGTTGTTGAACTCAAATATGGGCGGGAAGAAACGGAGTGGACAGGGCAGGCGCTCTGTGCTGGCCCACTCCGTTTCTTCCCGCCCACGTTTTCACTCAACGACACTACTAGATGAAATAATGGCCATGGTGGCCACATTTCTGTGGGGCCGAAATGCGAAAATGCCCATGCAGACATGCCTTAGGCGCACGCCAAAGAACCCCAGGTGGTCAAAATTGATCTGGGGAACTCCGCTACAACATGCCTCGTAGTCAGATCGCGTGGTTCTGGCACGGAAGGCTCCAGAATTTTATAAGTGGGGTCTAAATAATTTGACCATTTTTGGTCAGAATTCGGTGATATCATTGTGCATCAGGTACGGGGATCAATAGCCCCAACCTCCACCAAAATGTTACACAAATGAAGGATTAAGAACTGGAGACTCTTGACAAAGTATATTTACAAAGAAAAACCGCAGCACTGGCTAGTTCAGCCGACAGCTCGGGAGCCAGAGAGCGTTCGTCGTCTTCCTAGGGGTGCCCGCATGCATCGTCCACAAGGAATGCGCAATATACATGTATCAATATCAATCATTGTGATATCATTTTGCATTGCCGAGTTGCAGAGTTGTGAACTCGATAGTTTTGTTTTCTGGAAATTCACCATTTTCGCCAATTTTTAATAAAAAATTGGAGGCACAAATCAAAAATTCAAAACCAACAGTCATGAGATGAGTCATGAGTCAAATGCAACAAACCTCGTCGAATTTGGTGCAGTGGTTGGCGAGAAAAACGAATTCTCCTTTTACATGTACTAGTTAGATAGTACTGGGTTAGGTTCGCTCAGTCCTGGTCATCAGTAAATCTCTTTGATGCCAATTTGGGTTACTGGGTATGTGCCGTTCTTCAATGAGCAGCACAGGCCTCGTACCTAACTTGTTTCCACTAAATACATTGTATTGCTATACTAATTCAGTGCTAAATTCATTACCATAGACAGCCATGGTAAGAGTGGTTCTGACACTTTTTCTTTTTTCTTTTAGTCGTTGTAGAGTGGCACATCAGCAGTGCCATATACCTAGTCACGCAAGTTGGCATCGAAGTTGTTCACTGAAAAATGGCACACCTTCAAACTTTCAGTAAGGAGTGCTTTTTACTGCAAGTTTGACAGCGAATGCCTCAGAACATAGTGCCATGTGTGGAATTCGTTCCAAGTTGATATGCCATGGAAACTCACGGGCTACAATTAGTAAATTGCAATTCGATCTGTAAAGTAATGAGTAAAAACCTAATTAGTGACATTTTGTTATTCAGTTTATTATGCATTTCGATATCTCATGCAAGAATATGCAGCACTTTCAGACACTCAGCTCAAGGACTAGAATTGGTGTTATCTGCTACGGATGATCTGAAGTGAAGGCGCGACGACGGGGGACTTCAGATCATGCTTAATTAACCCACCCAACTATCCATCCTAGCTGCTACAGATGATTTCTACGAACTTTGCATAGAAAAAAAAAAAAATGCCTGGTGTATGTACATCAATACAGAGGATAGATGTTGCGCCGAACAAAACTGCTCTTTAGTGTACCCGATGATTTGGAGCCAGCTCTGCTCCTTTTAAGGGGTGACAGACAGGATTAATAGTTCGCACCTAATGCCAGTTGCCAAATAAATTTGATGTGTGTAAAAAGCAGAGTTTCAAATAGCATGGATATAGAGCAACCTCCTTGCAAACTTTTGCATTTGCGATAACAGTGGATGTGTTATGAATGGCCTACATAAGTAGATGTTTTTGATACTAAAATTAAACACTGCCATTGCCTGTTGCCAGACTCGGAACATGTAACTCCTTGGCTGGGCCTCCGAGTTTAGGTGTTGCCTGCGGGTGGCCCACGCCGCACTAAAGAAATCTCCGAGGCTATGTTGAGACTTCAGTAATACCGCAAACCACCAGGTGTGTGTGTTGTCTGCGTAGGTGTTATTTAAAGACTCCTGATGAGAAAGTTAGACAGTTACCAGCCATGCAAGTCCGCCAGTATTGCTTCAGTAGTATTCACTACCCATTTAATACCAATTTAGCGAAAGTGAAATTTTGTCGCAGTTAGCATTTAAACAGGCAACAGAAGCATGTGTGGGGGCACTATTGCTAAATTGTGAAGCAATTTGGGGACGCAAGTCATGTGCTGTGTTTGATGACACCACATGGAAGAAAAGTTACACAATCTTTCATACGCCATTTCAGCTACTTCATTATCTGTGAGCTGGACATCACGCAGGCATTACAACCTGTTGCCTGCAACTTTACAGAGCTTTGCTTCACCCACCCTACATTTTGTGTTAAGCAACATGCCGGAGAGGGAAGCCGGCATGAAAAAGTTATATTTGTGTGTTTGGCAAATGATTGGCGAAATCCCATAAGCAGTCTTTCTTAATGCATCTGTACTCTGTTTCGTACGTAGCAGGCAACGCTGCAAAGGCTAGAGAGACTCCTCTCACAGTCACGACCCAGAAGTAGTGTGTCTGATATAAAATATAGTGATAGGTATGCGTCGTGTAATACGATGTTACTTTACATCTCATACCTTTATGTAACACAATATGACATATTAACTGCTTGAAAGGTGTCACAAATCTTAAGTTATTTAGCACCTTTTGCACTCGCAACATAGATATAGCACATTGCATGCTGGAAGCACAACGCTGTGCAAAGAACACTTAATTTGATGTAGCCTTACATCTGCAAATTGTAGCTGTAACATATGAAGTACTCTGTAGAAAGCAACAACTGCCCTGTGAAAATGTGCAGAGTGAGACTTTCTGTGACCGTGCCACTTGCATAGCTTTCGCAGCGTCGCCTACTATGTATGAAATGCAGTGTAACTTGCCTCTGCCAAGATTGCCAACCTCTCGCTATGCGTTTTTAAATCTTTGTTGTTGGGAAGGTGAGATAATGGCATTAGTTTCCATGCTGGCCCACCATCTTGGCTAGGTTAGACAAGATGTCCACAGAAGCACATCTGTGAATTTCGCATTGTCACCGACAGCAACCCGCTGCCCAGACCACATTTTCTCTGTACATGAGGGAAAAAATGTGTTATTCAGTGTAACATTCATAGTATGTGTGCTGACGAAAAAGAGTGCTTATAGAAGAAAAAAAAATGAGGTATAATGCCGCAGCAAGCTTCAATTCTTTTACATGCAAAATATAGTTTGCTATTTCTACGGCTTCATGCCTGTGATGCAGCTGCAAGTTCTTGATGCCTTAATCAGCAGGCGAACACGCAAACCATCGCACGATGCCTCTGCTCTTCGATCGAGATAGACTGGAAGACAGGGCTATGAGGGCATCTTGGAGTACGCAGTGCTTTTGTGATACGTTCAAAAGCACAGTTTATAAATCAGTCTTGTTTCTGGAGTACACGATTGCACAAACTGTGTTTAACAGTTCAAAACATCAGCTATAAACCATTTGTGTCAAATGAGTTATACCTTGTTCACACTGGACACTTTCATTTGCAGTTTAGCCTGATCAGGGTCAATTTTCTTTATCATGACTCGCTCCATTCCACACCTTGCTCAAAGGAACCAATTGTGATAGCAAATTTCAATCTCGACTGGATGCAGTCACGATTAAGTGCCCCATGTGGCCAGGGTACTAATAACAGTTAAGTCTTCTGGGATGTTAACCTAGTCCAGTGTGCTTCCCGGCACTCCATAACTCTACTTTGTGAACCTTTCGAACTGATGACACTTGAAACAAGCTGCATTTTAGCTAAGCTCTGTCATTTACACAGCAAGAGGGGGAAACGGGGGTGGGGGGACATGAACACTGTAAAAAGCATGTTTCATTCACTTGCTGTGGCTGAATTCGTTAAATCACCGTGGCCCAGTGTCGTCTACTTTCTTGTCTCGTCTGATGATGTAGAAGCACTATGTTATGTGTGTTATTACTTGTACACTACATAACTGGCTCAGCCTAAGCGGCCTCAAGAACATTGCACAGCATGCATCTTACAATTTTCGTCTCATGCATGAGTGGTATCATGACTAGGACACATCCTTGACCTGGTACAAACAAAAGCACACGAGCATAACCAGATGGCCTCAATAAATAGCGCTGGCACAAACTAGTAAATGAAGTCGCATCCGTTACACATGGAGTCCTTTGAGTGTTTACGTCGAATCATGCCACACTTCGCTTCTATGTACACCTGACTGGGGCGTGGGTGCAGTGTTAAGTGTAGTGTGCATCCTCTGCATGTAAAGCATCATACGGGGAGAGTCCCCACGTGGATCACTTGTGACTCGTAGGTGATGCTTCACTTGACCTATTGGTCCACCTTCTGGCTTTTGATGGCCTGGAGTTATTAGCCATATGCCAGCTGCTCATTCTGGCTACATGTACATCCACACAACCTTTTTCTTTTCCAGAACTATTGCTAATCTCTGTGTTTCTTTGACCACATTGCTGCTGTACTTTCGTTCACCTGCCTTTGCCTAGCTAACACAGAGCAAAGCAGACTTT
The DNA here is from genome assembly GCF_038994185.2 of Dermacentor albipictus. NCBI lineage: Eukaryota > Metazoa > Arthropoda > Arachnida > Ixodida > Ixodidae > Dermacentor > Dermacentor albipictus. The sequence goes on from NC_091827.1 coordinate 29,058,257, forward strand.
TGCGACATTCTCAGCTGGCCGCAGCAGCCAGGCACAGCGTCTAAAGCTTTCGTCTCAAAACACAGGTGACGCAACGCTGACGTTCGAGGTGGAGCTAGTCAAGATAGACCGGAAGACGGAGTTGTGAGGAGCTCCGCCAGAAAAGCAATGTCAAACGCAACACCCTGTCCGTCGATGGAGACGCCTCGTGTGAGAACATTGTTGGCTGCGTACAGACTTTGCAGTAGCAGGAACGTTCCAATGGCCAGCAGTGCAAATGCCGGCACGTCATCCTGGAGCCATTCATCGACGAGCATCCAAATCCCTCGCCAGACGGACACGCAGGCATATGTTGCTGCCAGGTGCCAGAGTTCCTCGAACACACGTTGCATCCAGGACAGGCCTCTTGCTGCTGATAAAAAAAAAAAATCGGTGATGGGAATTTTTTTTTTTTCTTTGATGCGTGACCGCATTAACTCCATATCCAGTCATTTCATTCTTTGTATAGAATAATTTCATGTGATCGTCAGGGGTTTGTTGGATATGGAAGTTGTGGGGCATGCAGATTTTCGTTAAGAAAAGTACAAGAGATCAGAAGAGAGGTGAGGTGTCGTGATGCAATACAGATGCCTTGTTATGAGCTAAGCTTTCAGCAGGAAATGTCAGCTATGCCTAAATTTTTTGGGTGTTCACTGCAAGTGCACAAAAGCCATAGTGTTTGCTGTGCCTTTACTGCTGGGTTCTTGTAAACCTTAAAGCCGGCATCAGGCTCCTTCTTTTTGCCTTTTCTGCAAGAGTGAGCGCCCAAATGCTGTTCACGTAACTCCCATCCTTCATTTTTCTTGCATTTTTCACATAATTTGTGTCATTTGGGATGCAGCTGCACTTCTGGCCAAGTTTCATCACTGCAATCTATGTTTATCACTGCTGGTGGTGAAATTGGGCTTTGTGGTGGTTAATGAGGCAGAACGAGCACTGTAGCACTGGTTGTACATTTGTTGCTTGCAATTTGTTGACATTACTTTTTTTAACCTTCCTTGCACTATTGTTCCTTAAAACATGCCCAAACTTTTGTGTGTTTTAGTTTGTTGTTGATATCTTGTGATATTTAAGGGCGCTAAAATAAATATACCTGTCTTTGTTAGAGTGTGAACATGGCTTGTTTTTTATTTAGCTTACAAGTATTTATTTAGCCCTAATCGTGGGCATAGCTTTATTTTGATGAGGCTGCACCCCACGCCCATGCAGGGAACTATGGATTCAACATCGTCTCTGTAGGGGCGGCAGTGGTTGCTTTCATTAGTTCATGGTTTATGTAACAGACGGCTGGATTAGCAGCAAATATGATGCCGCAGTAGCTGTAGCGTGTCGCTACATTACAATTTTAAATTTCAAAGGACCTAAAAATTCCTTTCTTGATTTTGCAAACTTGCCGATTTAACTAGATAATTCAAGTGTGGTCATTGCTTCATTAAATCGAGTTTTGAATGTATTGGCACAATTTGTGAAATTGATATTTTTTAACAAGGGGCAGAGTGGGGCATCTCAAGGATGAACCTGCCACGGTGGTACAGTGGCTACAATGTTCTTTCTGCTATCTAGCACAAGGTCGTGGGTTCGATTCCCAACAGTAGCAGCCATGTTCTGTCAGGGTGGAATGCAAGACAGTTCGTGTATTGAGCGTTGGGTGCATGCTAAACACCGGCTGGTCATAATTTGTCAAATTAGCATCTATTGTAGTCCTTGTGCTGATTTAAAGCAGTACATCCTGTCGACCAAGCAATTATTCAATCTCGGGGACGAGTAATGACTCGGGGTGTTACATTATATCTGACCCATCTATCAGCAGAGGAGCTGGCAGATCACGCAACCTTTTGAATCTGTGGCAGTATTGCTACGTGGGAAAAGGGGAAAAGAAAGAAGAGGCCGTGAACGCTAAAATATTGCAACTGGCGGAGCAATTAAAGTGTATTTGCATCAGCCTGACGTTTCTGTATAACAGTATGTATTACCTTTTATAGATGATTATGCTGCACCTAATACATTATTTTGTTGCAAGACTGTGACTCTATCTCACATTGGCCTTTTGCCGCTATTCACAAGAAATATTGGAGACATTGCTCATAAGGTAAAGGATATTCAGTATGCTGGGGTAAACCACGTTCTCAACACTTTTCAACCAGCAGTGCATTCTGATTCCGAACAATCGTCGTCCAAACAAGATACACGCTTTCAGCAAAGCAGAAGCCCTGCGCAGCAAGAAGTGATACAGCTGCACTGTGTAGACCAGTAATGACAGCTGTGCCCCGCCCACCCACCTTGTGGTTTCAGTTTTGCGACATACAGAGTGGCAGTGTTTTGGGTTACCGTTCTCGGAGGGTCTGGCGTCTCCTTCCAGCATGATCTTGGAAACTCCAGCCTCCCCGTTCAGGACGTTCTCGGGGGCTTTGGGCTCCCCGCCCAGGCGCTGCCACAAGATGCCCGCCGGCGCCTGCGCGACCAGCAGCAACACCCCGGCCGTGGCGCCGGACACGAGCGACGCCGTCGCCGACCTCCTCAGCTCGTCCAGTAGGGCCCAGAGACCCCTCCATCCGCTAATCAACAACGTGTGCAGCACCACCACCGTCAGGGCGCAGTCGGCCACGAACCAGGGCCAGCCGCCTTCGCGGTCCGGGCGGCGACCGAGCCTCGTCGGCGCCTCGAAGTAGGCCCACGGCACGTCGCTTCCGAAGGCGAAGGGCGGCGAGGCCGCCATCGTCTTTAGGGAGCCCGCCAGCGCCAGGCCCACGCTGCCCAGGACCAGCGAGACCAGCGCCGACGGCAGCGGACCGGCCTCGACGAGGTACAGGTCGTGGAGCAGCCAGATGCCGCGCCACTGCGCGATCGTGGCCACCGACAGCAGAGGGGTGTAGAGGCGACCGGCAAACTCCCGCCACGGCCACTGGCGGCGCTGCCGGCCCTTGACGTCGCGGGATGCGGCGACGACGTCTCCGAGCGAGCCGAGGTTGTGCTGGACCAGGTGGGCGAGCAGCACGAAAGCGTGGCCGACGACGCAGCAGAGCCAGCCGCTTACCAGAGGTCGCTGCGGCAGCACGAACCAGTCCAGGAGGAACCAGACGGCGCGCCAGTGGGCGACCACCAGCGGGGTGCAGACCAGAAGGCTCAGCAGGGCGTCCCAGGTGGCCACCACCAGACCCGCTGACGGTGCCATAGCGCGCCGGCACTGTGTGGGTGTGTGTAGCCCCCCAAACCCCCCGCGGCACCACACTCGACTTTCTTGCCTTAGTTTGAAAGAAGGGTCTTTAACGCACCGGCCGCTTATCGGTGCGCCGCCGACGTAGTAGTCTTATCGGGGACCTCCTCGGGACCGGATAACGGCGTCGGCGGGGGGGATGGGAGACACTTAACACATACTTGCGTTGCTGGTCCGAGCTCGTGCAGTTGTTCGTGAATGTTTCTTTTGTCCTCTGCGCCGGGGCACGTGTGGGCCACGTTGTGTTGTTGTCGCTCGTCGTTGCTCGGTGACCCGTCGTTCCGAGGAGACGTCGACGCGGATTTCCCGAAGGTCCGTCGAGTGTCCGCGCAGCGGTACATATATGTGTCTCGAGAACTCCTCTCTCTCTCTCGCGCGCGCGATACGTGTTATGGATGCAGCCTTATATGGCTTTCCTCGGACGACGTTTTCTCGATAAGTAGTGGGGGAAGGAGGGGGGGTGGAACCGCGCCACCGATACCCGTGGACGACCTGACGCGGCGATCGGTTCTGCGGCCAAGTCGATTGCCCCCCGCTGCCCACACGACACGAAGCCGCAAGACGTGCGAGATGCGTTATTTTCCCGTGCCGATTAGGAACCCTCGGCTGTGCCACTGTGGACTTTCTTTATGTGTATGTGTGCGTATGCCTGTAATGCAGTTTCTTTGTGTAGTAGAAGGTGAAAGAAAGAACGATTGATAGTCTCTTTTCTTTGGCGCCTTCTGAGCAGTTTCGGTGCTCGCGCTTTGACAGAGCGAACGTGTACCTGCCGCACTTCTTTCGTCGTTATATATATATATATCCGGTGAACGAAATGTCTCGTTATAGCGACGCATGCGAAGTTTTCTATCGTCTTACCGCAGTCTCGAGCGGGAACGTGGGATCCTGGGGCAAGTCAACGTTACGAGATCCTGCTGCCTGTATACACAACCTTGCGTCGGCGTCGTCGCAGTTGGGTCTCTTCCGCCGTGCGATCACGCGTTCTCATCGACGCCACAAACATATCCTTCACAGCTGTGATAATCGGTGCCGCGTTTCCGTGTTTACAAATTTGCCCAGCTATTACACTTCGGAGCTCCCTGCACGTACGCAACGTTCGGCGTAATAAAGAAAAACCTGGCCGCGGGTGTGATGTGTGCAGCTATCGGTTGAAACTGCAGCGCGCGCGCCATGTTTGCCGCCGCGCTCCACTTCCGCGGGGCCGAAAACTTCCGTGAGCCACCGCGCCCGCTTCGGGTTTCACTGAACTTGATTTTTGCTCTCCCAAAACTAATCGAACATTATCGCGCTGTGCTTTGAAAAAGAAAAGAAAAAAGAGGTTCTGTGTATACCCCCATTCCTTGAGAAGTATAATCGCTACAGCCGCAGTCTCGCCACACCTGTATGCTCCCTTTGTTTTCAGTTATGCAAATTTGTTCACGCTATGAATTTGACAGACGTGTAACGTCTCAGAGCGCTCGGAACAGCGATTCGGAGGTTGTGTAAAGACGACTAAGCTTTTTCTTATTTCTTTTTCTTGTTTTCTTTTTCATTTTATTTTCAATGCGAGCGTATTGGTGAACTCAAGAATGTCGGTAGTATGCCAAAAAAGGTCGAGTCCTTTGCAGCTTACCTTTTACCCCCAGGAATAATTGTCCTCAATATTGCGTTTAGACTTCCCTTTATTTAGCATTCTGCGCTCGCATGCTGTCCTCTCCGAGGATCGCTATACGTTACGTAGATACGCGTGTGATGCTCGTGAACGGAAAGAAAACAAATGCACGCAAGATAAGCGACGGCTCATTGTTTGGTGACGAGGTATAGGCCTCCAACGGCGTGCAATATCTTTTTCTTTTTTGTTTTTATCTTAGGGTGCGTATAGAACACTCTATAACACCTCTTATGCCCTTCGAGGTCAACCTCGAACAATAATCCTTATCTGTTTGCATGCGTTACAGCTACCTGTTGTCGGATGTTAGCTTGCGTATTCCTTTCTTGAAAACCTCTCCGCTCGCTATATTTTCCCACCAAGAACGTCATGTGACGCAGATGTGTAACGCATATGCCTTTCGTGATCTGGAAGTGCGAGGCGCGCAGCGCGCATCTGTGATTATTGCCCCATGACAAGACGAGCCCCGAGGGTGCAAACTTTTAGTGTTTCAGACCCTTATTAGAAAATATAAAAGGTGTAGTTCGCAGCATATTGTATCACTGTCTGAAGTGCTCTTAAAATGACCACTGTATCCGCATTCAAGAAATATAATAAGCAGTGGAGATTTAGCGGTATAGATGGTAGAGAATTATTACGTCGCACTTCTTTGAGGTCTCGGATCCGTGACTTAAACCACGTTTGCCACATCGCAAAAGTGTTGTTCAGGAGCTGACTCGACACAAGTCTTGCCACTTGGAGGAGCAGAGTGCAGCTGACGGTGGTGCCGACAGACCACCGTCAGTTGCGACGCATACATACATACATACATACATACATACATACATACATACATACATACATACATACATACATACATACATACATACATACATACATACATACATACATACATACATACATGCATGCATATACACTTCCTTTTCCCACGTTGACACTCGTAACGTTAGCGCATTAGAATATCAGCGTTGACTTGCGAGAAGTACGTTTACGGTCTCATTCAGTTAGTGCCACTTCCGCCCCCCCTCGCCTCCGGAAATTTATCAATATAGCGCTCTTCTGTGTCAAGCGCCCACGTTTACGAACGAGAGAAACGTCGTACACAATAACACGAACCGTTTCCCTATCTCGACGCCTCGCCGGCTGTTTAATTGCAGCCGCGCGTGCCGGATGTGAAGTGGCGGACGGCGTCCCACGGCCTGTGCGTTGCCGCGTCCGCATCACAGTTTGCATGAAGCTCGCAGCGGTACGCCTTTATGAAGACGTTCTTGGGGGCCCTCCGAAATGATTCGTTATACGGGTTACTTCGCTGTAAAGGTCGCGCACGGCATAGCTCATGGAGCCTGTAGTCGGCGTTTGCACCCGTTGGTGCTTGACTCGCGACAATAATCCTCCGACTTGACAATAACTTGACAATAAACCTCGACCCATGGCAATAATCGTCGTCTTGCCCGCATTTCCGTTTAGTTTGAGAGAAAGCTTTAGCGCGGCCGCCCAACTCCGTTGCCGCGCATTCAAATGCATGTGCAAAATGTAGAAACGCTTTTCTGAGGCAACCACTGGGCTGATTTTAATGAAATTTGTTGCATTTGAGAGTGAAAAGTGAATTCTAGTAACTTTTGGAAGCGGAAGTTATGTTAAAATTTTAAAATAAATTTAAATTTCTAAAAATAATTTTCAAAAATTTGTAAGTTTGGAAAATAAATAGAAGCACGAAGTTTAGAAGTTCGTAGTTCTGCTCTAAGAACAGATGTCGCAGTTCTGTGAACTGCAGCCGTTCGAGCATCCAAAGCGGACAAATCTGATTAACGAATTTATATCTTACATGATTTGTTTACATTGTTTACAAGGGTTTTGCGAAAGTCTTGCATATTAGTGTTCTACTTGAAAGCAGGTTATAATGCATTTTTTCCGCTTTATATGTGCTATTGTATGCAATTTACAGAACTGCGATATCGTTTTTCGTTGCCGAGTTAGTTGCAAACTTCATAGTTTCGTTTTCTGAAAATGTGCGATTTTCAACAATTCTAGTTTAAAAATGTACGGCCGAAATCAGATATGCGCTACCGAGAATCACTGTATTTTATCTTCTTTTCCTTTAAAATGCAACTTCATCAAATTTCGTGCAGTGGTTGTAGAGAAAAACGATCTCTCCTTTCCCATGTATTTACGTAGGATCCCCCGAGCTAAAGCTTCCTCAACGCTGCACGGCCGGTGCTTCCAAGCTACGAACGGCATGCGCGTTATCAGCGTGCCATAGCATTCCTGACAGGCAAGTAGCAAGCACAGTGTTTTCAAGAAAGGAAACGCAAGCAGCGCAGATGGACATCATTGTGGAACAAGATGCACCCCAAAGGGCGTGAACTGTCTCTTTTAAGTGATAAATGGTCGTGACGTTGGCTCCAGCGATATTCATTGTTCCAACACTCTTTGATTACAAAATTACTGTCCCGCCATAGCAAAACGTACTCATACGTACTCTCTCTTACTCTTACGTACTATCAGAGCACGCATTGAAGAAAAAAAAAAGTCGCAGTTTCGGCCGAAAGGGGAAGTATCAACTGTGATAGCAAATTAGCAGACTTCCATGGAAAATAAGGATAATAGGTTTCATCGGCTTCATAAACTTCATTCTCTTACTAAATTAACAAGCATGGTGTCACGCGCGCACCAACATGGACACATGCCCTTCGCTGACCCCGCACACTAGCTGTCAAATAATAATAATATATGGGGTTTTACGTGCCAAAACCACTTTCTGATTATGAGGCACGCCGTGGTGGGGGACTCCGGAAATTTCGACCACCTGGGGTTCTTTAACGTGCACCTAAATCTAAGTGCACGGGTGTTTTCGCATTTCGCCCCCATCGAAATGCGGCCGCCGTGGCCGGGATTCGATCCCGCGACCTCGCGTGCTCAGCAGCCCAACACCATAGCCACTGAGCAACCACGGCGGGTCTAGCTGTCAAAACGCTGGAGTGAGGAAGTGCGGCAGCAGCAGCGAGCTGATTGACCTTCGTGCTGCCTCTCGCTTCAACGCGAGCGATAACAGAGCGTACACGAAGCTATCAGCACTTGGAGCACTCTATCCTCATCGCAGGTCGCTTTCAAGATAGGGCGGCCGTGCCATACGCAGCAGCCACCGGAGTAACCTATCCCCCCCCCCTCCGCGGCATTGCACGATCCCGGGGGCCATTAGCCATATTTTGAGGAAGCTAGCCCTTAACAGCTTCGCTGTAACATGGGTTGTCTATTTTTTTTTAATTCACCAATTAATGGCGACGACGAGTGCGGGAGCAGTGGCACGAGCTCGGTAGCGTCGAGGGGCGCCAACGAGCCAGCTGTCAAAGAAGACGCTGGAGCGAATCGTGATGATGACAGTTCTGTGTTAACACACGGACACGTTCCTGGGGAACTAGCACTTAACAGCTTCGCTGTTACAAGGAAACTGTATAGGACAATACATCAGCTAGGTGCCCGCAGCTACCACGACCACCCACTGGCGTGAGAAGCGCCGGCAGGCATGCGCTTAACCGCTGAGCACTGTACGAACAGTATGAGCTCTATGCCATGAGCGTCATTAAACATTATGCGTGACGCTGCCATCGCAAACACCAGAGGCCAGCGGAGCTGGGGGAAGGCCAGTAAAGTAGTACCAAACCGCACACTTAGTCAAACGTTTGCTGGGCTTCCCGCAGCTGCGCTGTTGTCTGGTGTTTGCGATGGCAGAGCCGCGTATAATTTTTTTCTTTCTACTGCGAGAAAGAGCACCGCCGAAGCAAGCGCGCGTTTTTTTTTATCGGAGAGCAACGACGTTGCACCACCAACCACCGCCGCCGCGTCGCTTTGCTGCGCGACGCTATTTTTATCCTCTCCTTTCACTCTCTATCAACTCTCTCTCTCCCTCAGCTCGGCGAAGCTGCGGACGTCAAGAGAAACCCACCAAGGTTCTAACAGCTCCATTGAAAAAAAAAAATTACCGACGATTACGTTACTTCCTAATGCGAAATTTGAGCGCAGCAAATAAGCTGTTTCACCTTTTCGATAGATTGAGGCAAAGAAATCGAGCAACACATGTAGCGCTATCACAGAATTTTTTTTTATTTTTCACACGTATTCCTTTAACAAAGACTCCACTAACAGTTCTTGACAGTCATGAAGGAAGCTTTGTGGTCGGAGAAATAGACTGATATATGTTCGACTTGGTACACCAATGCTTGATTCTCAAAGACGAGATCTATACAAGTGCCTCGCGAGGTTGTCACAGCCGTGGGACGCGTTACGAGCGAGAGGAACGGGATGTTCTCCCGCATAAGTGTTAGGAAATTGCTGTTTGTCTTTATGTCAACATTAAAGTCCCCCACTACTAACATCGGTGTGGATCGATGGACGGTTAATGCGAGTTGCAGGAAGTGCACGACGTCTTTCGTGAGTGCGGTAGCGGACTCACGAAAGCGGTATCAGTCGGTCGCTGCTAGCGCTGGGGGGATGAAAGGGGGGCGGAGCTGGTTACGAGGCCGACGATAACGCCGACGACGACGCGAAACCCAGGAACGGACGCCAAAGAGCCATTTGTGTAGCCAGCCCTCCTCCACAGTCTCTCCTCCTCCCTTCCATCATCCTCCCTCGCCCGGAGAGCCGACAGCGCGCATGCGCGGCGGCGGAGCAGATTCGTCGGCGAGCTGGTTACGAGGCCGACGACAACGCCGACGACGACGCGAAACCCAGGAACGGACTCCAAAGAGCCATTTGTGTAGCCAGCCCTCCTCCACAGTCTCTCCTCCTCCCTTCCATCATCCTCCCTCGCCCGGAGAGCCGACAGCGCGCATGCGCGGCGGCGGAGCAGCAGATTCGTCGGCGAGCTGGTTACGAGGCCGACGCCGACGACGACGACGACGACGACGACGCGAAACCCAGGAACGGACGCCAAAGAGCTGCGCTCTAAAAGTATATTTCAGCAATGTGTTGTCTTCGGCCCTTCCGCACCTGCCGTGGTGGCGTAGTAACTTTGGCGTTGCGCTAGAAGGAAGGAAGGAAATCAACTTTATTCAAAGTTCTGCAGGCCACGAGAGCTTGCGCTCGAGGCGACATTCTGCTGACGTCAGCAGGTGACGAAACTGCTGACGCTGCGGTTTCGCAGATTTGGTTTCGCGTGCTCTGATAGCCGAAATTCGCCGTACTACAGTTTCGCGGCCGGGTAATCGCATTTTTTCCAAATCACAAAGCTGATGGGGCTTGTACGGAGAGTTCGCTTCAGATTCCCAATTATGATGCGCCCGCGGAAATCATAAGCTTAAAATAAGTCAACGGATCTTTTTTTTGTTGTTAATTAGCGACTAATCAACACGCATTTTACCCGTCACCATGGTCGCCACTACTGACCACGTCTCCGAAGGAACCGTCCTTTTTATTTGAAAACTGCTATCTTTAAATATTAGTTGTAGTCTTCGTAGAAACACCCTGTTTGTACATACATGGTGTCCCGGCTAACCTTATGCAAGGTGCTCAACGAAGAAAACAACAGGAAAAAAATATGAAAAAAATACAGGATGCAAGACAAAATTTGAAGACATAATTTCGGACGTCAGAGGTCTAACACCGAACGCCATAGGTCTTAAAATTATGTTGCCTCACGATTTTTCAACATTTTTTTCTTCCGTTGAAGCGCTTGGCTAAGGTTATAGCTGGGACACCCTACATACTGTATGTTGTAAAAAAAAAACGAAACAAAAATGAACATTAAATAAGCGCATGCAGCCCAGTGTGATACGGACGCTCTAGCAATGAGATTGGCCTTTCTCGCCCGTAATCCAACGGGTACCGTTCTCTGGAACATATGCGTGCTTTAGTTTGCCTCCCTCCATGTGACTAATATTCTGAGTGCCAGAACACAGCCACGGCGGGTGATGTATATCCACCGTAGACGCTGTTCCAGGATTGTCAGTTGTTTGATCCCTAAGGGCCGGCTGACAACGCCCCTACCCGAAGCCTCCGAACACAAACCCAGGAAAGGCTGTTCGGTAGAGCGCCAACGCCTTCTACAGCGAAATTCCCTGTATAACGAAGGAATCATTCTGTCCCGGTTATAGTGTGAGCCGTGCGGTGTGCGATCTTTACAACGAAATAACCTGTATAGCTCGGAGACCCCAAGCAGTTTCATTATAAAGGCGTTCGACTGTAGTGTGCCCATTGACTTTCTTGTGTAGTGTTTTGAGGTTAGCATACGCTGTTTCCGACAGCGTGCACTCTTTCCTGTTATTTTTCTTTTTCGATAAAGATCCATCAGCGGTGCTTTATCGGGTTCGGGTTTTGGTCAGCATAAACACATGCTTTAGACCGATCAGCTTACTGTCCGTTGCCTGTCCGTTGCCTAGGTTAGTATACGCTGTTTCCGAAAATGTACGTTCCCTCCAGTTTCTTTTTTTTTTTTCGATAAAGCTCCTTCAGCGGTGCTTTATCAGGTCCGGGTTTCTGTCAGCATAAGTGCATAGAACGACAGAAAGCTGAGCTAGTTGGTAGGGATTCATTATGCAAAATAGAAGTGAGGCGTGCAGACAGGACACAAGAGTAGAGAAGTGGACAACACGAACGCCGTGTTGATTAGGCGCCATATTTTCTGCCGTTATCGTGACGTCACCATTGCTTCGGGTCTCCAGGCGTTTCGGAATGCCTCTGTAAACTTGTCGGACAGCTCTCAGCGGTGGACATTTGTGACATATATAAGCGCATGCTTTGCGATAAGAACACATGGCCACGTTAGCGCGATATGGGAGAGCTTTTCTTGCAGCAGAATATAAGGATGTATGCAAAGGTAAACACACGACGACGTCCGTGTGTGTACCTTCGTTAACAATGAACAGATTCGCGTAGATCCCTTGAAACTCTTGTGCGCAGACTAGGCGCCATATTTTCTGCCGTTATCGTGACGTCACCATAGCTTCGGGTCTCCAGGCGTTTCGGAATGCCTTTGTAAACTTGTCGGACAGCTCTCAGCGGTGGACATTTGTGACATATATAAGCGCATGCTTTGCGATAAGAACACATGGCCACGTTAGCGCGATATGGGAGAGCTTTTCTTGCAGCACAATATAAGGATGTATGCAAAGGTAAACACACGACGACGTCCGTGTGTGTACCTTCGTTAACAATGAACAGATTCGCGTAGATCCCTTGAAACTCTTGTGCGCAGACTAGGCGCCATATTTTCTGCCGTTATCGTGACGTCACCATAGCTTCGGGTCTCCAGGCGTTTCGGAATGCCTTTGTAAACTTGTCGGACAGCTCTCAGCGGTGGAAACTTGTGACATATATAAGCGCATGCTTTGCGATAAGAACACATGGCCACGTTAGCGCGATGTGGGAGAGCTTTTCTTGCAGCAGAAGATAAGGATGCACACAAAGGTAAACACACGAGGAGTGTCCGTGTATGCAACTTCGTTAACAATGAACAGATTCGAGGAGATTCCTTGAAACTCTTATGCGCAGGTTAGGCGCCATATTTTATGCCGTTAACGTGACGTCACCATAGCTTCGGGTCTCCAGGCGTTTCGGAATGCCTCTGTAAACTTGTCGGGCAGCAGCTCTCAGCGGTGGAAATTTGTGACATATATTTCTGACATGATTTAGTGGAAGTAGCCGTTCGAAGGAACTACGTGTCTTCATGACATATCAGGGCATGCTGCGCCAGATGTCGGATTAGGTGCGAGAACACTGGAGTGCGCATTCTCGTGACATATCTTGCGTAGACATACATACATACATACATACATACATACATACATACATACATACATACATACATACATACATACATACATACATACATACATACATACATACATACATACATACATACATACATACATACATACATACATACAATTACAATACGACCGAACACGTTTCATGCATTACAGTCGTCGCTGTTGATGTCATTCGGCATATTCGATGAAAATGGGGCTGGGATTGGCCGTTAAATTGATGTATTATTCCAAGTTTAAACGGAAATAATTTAGACATGATATACAGATAAATTGTGCGGAAATACGAAATGACATGCTAAGGTGATAAAGAAGCAACAGTAGAAATCAATAATCATTAATTGAAAAGTACAATGAGAAAGAGTGAAAACAAGTGATGATGGTGGTCCCTTGTATAATCGAACAAACCGGGTAGCAATATGATACACGAAATTAACAGAAAAAAATTGTTATCGAAGATGCGAAAGAGACCGATATTGGGGACGAGCTCCACCACTGCAAAACCTGGCGCCACCGTCGGCGTACGTGGCATGAGGGATCACGTGGACACAGCGGCCGTGTCGGCTGCTTCGAAAGCGCCGAAGCGAGCTGAAAGCGAAAGTTTAAAGTCCCACCTGCGCCGCGGTTCTGATTAAGTGGTGATACTTTACCACTTTGGGTGTCTGCTTGACAACATTTGAAAGTACTATAATATGTAGTGGCTGCCTTTGGAGGTGTGCAGCATGGTAGGCTACTGCTCGGTGCCACAGTGCTGGACGCTCGCAACGAAGCCCGGTGTCAGCCTTATTCACACGTAGCCGCAGGGCAAGGAGCTGCGTGAAGCTTGGCTGGCGAAACTTAGCATCTGCAAGCAATCATCGGCTACAACTCAGGTATGCAGCAAGCACACACGCGAGGAAGATTTCTGCTACGGCGCCGGGACTGCGCGATGTTCGGTGAGTAGCAGAAAATGCGCACTGAGACGCTCGCCCGCGCCCGCTGCCCGGCTAATGTCATGACGGTTTGGTCTATGAACTTGTTGATGCTAGATACTGGCAAGTTCACTGGAACGGAAAGGGAGCGGTAAGAATCGCATTAAAAGAAGGCATGGCATATGGTCATGTTCGTGGGATGAATAAATGCACTGGATTGCGAAAAAGAAGCGGAGGGAAATCGCACGCTGAGAAAACCTATAAACATACAGTGCGCCGCAACTTGAGAAATAATATTGAAATGTCCAATAATTTTGAAGACAAAAAAAGATTGAATCGTCGCGACGGCACATCACAGTTGAAGTCTCTATAGTCAGTCAGTCAGTCAGTCAGTCAGTCAGTCAGTCAGTCAAGAACTTTATTGAGGTTCTGAGGGGGTTTAAGCCGTTGGAGATCGCACGCGGGGAGCTCCTTGGGCCGAAACCGTAGGCGACGCCCAAGTCGGGACGGGAACGTGGTGACGCTCCGCCAGTTCTTGGGCCCTCTGGACAGCCTTGAGTTGGAGTGTGAGGTCCGGGCTTTTGAGGGCTTCTTCCCATTCGGGCTCACTGGAGAGAGGGCCCTCTGGTAACACGGTACATTGCCAAAGCATGTGCGAGAGTGAGCAATAGAGTTCTGGGCAGTCTGGGCTATTTGCCGGGATTTCTTAATTGTAGTGGCTTAATAGGCCTCGTGACGGATACGAGTCCGTTTGCAGCATTCGAAACGCGGCCGCCTGCGCGCGCTCGAGTTTGGCGTGCGGGATCGGGTATTTCATTCTGCCTTTTCGATAGTGTGAGCTGATTTCTTGGTAAGTGAGTAGCGGGTCATTAAACTGTATGTCCAGCCCCTCGGAGGCCGTGGGACCGTCGCGGCGGGCAAGTTCTCGCGCACGGTCGTGGGCCGTTTCAGTGAGGTTGGGTTTTTGCGGGTGAATGTCTTTCCCCATGTGAGCGGGGAACCAGGAGAGGCATCGTTTGCACTCTTTTGAGCTTGCTAGTAGTGTATGCGCTACCTCTTTCGATAGGTTGCCGCTTTCATAAGCCCGAATTGCAGCACGCGAATCCGTGAGGACATGGGTAAATGTGGGGTCTGCCATGGCGATGGCTACGGATATATATCAGTTCTGCTTTAGCGCTGGTGGTCGATTTAACCGATGCCGATGATCGTAACGTTCCGTTGCCGTCCACAACTGCTATCGCGAAAGTTGATGTATTGCCGTACTGGGCTGCGTCCACAAATGCGGTGGCTTCACGATCCGCGTCGGTGCGGTCGAGAATCGCGCGGGCCCGGCGCCTACCCACGTTGTATAGTGGGTGGACGTTCCTGGGAAACGGTGAGACTCTGTAGTTGTCTCTAATTTCACTCGGTAGGGTAACAGCGTGCTCGAGATAGGGAGATGGGGAGACATTAGCTGCGCTTAGAATTAGTCTACCGGCTTTGGACGAGGATAGGCGGAGTATTTGCGCCATAGTCTGAGCCTCGATCACTTCGTCGATCTTGTTGTGCATGCCTAGCTGATCAACCTTTGCTGTACTTGCTCTTTGCGGAATGCCCAAGACCTGTTTGATGCTCTTGCGCATGAGTGTGTTTAGTTTCGTGTTTTCTGTTTTCGTCCAATTGTGGGCAGAGGCGACGTAATTAATATGGCTCATAAGGAACGCGTGGTATACGCGTTCCTTATGCAGGCGGCCTGCATTCGGAAGTCTCTATAACGGAATTATTTTTTAACAATTCTGATAGCGACCACGCAACAATGGTTGCTAGTGTGCTGTCAGATGCTCATATGCTGCGGCCTAAAGCTCACGGCACGGTGCGAAAATGCGCTCACAGCGAAAGCAAAACACTGTGCGCGGACATGCATGCATACGCGCAGTCGGTCGCTGCGAACCCGTGCTATCGCTGCATTGGGGCTTCACTGTGTTATGCCCCATTTGGTTATACAGACAGCCCACTATAAGAACATATTTCACATAGCTTACTCTCAGCGTTTGCCTACCTTTCATGCAAAAAGCCGGTTCAGGAGACTCCATCGCGGCGACCGCGCAGTGGCGTTCACTGTACATATTCGGTAAAGAGATAGCGTCTGTAAACGATTCTGTGCTTTCAGTTTGCCCAAGATTATTATATCAACAGTCAAAAACTTCCTTGGTTTTGAGAGCAAGGCCTACATAAATGTCCGGGAAGGCTGCCGCGTGGTGTTCTTATTGAGCGCCGTAAGCGAAACCTATGAAGAGTGCGCCGCGTCATCCCTCATACTACGCAAGGGAGGCGCTTCCGACAGATGGCGACTCCGTAAACTCCTCGCCCCCAATACCGATGCGAATTTCCGGCATGGTTCTGGTCAGTGGCGTAGCTAGGTCGTCTGGCACCCGGGGCCCTTAGCTCTTCTGTCACCCCCCCCCCCCCCGGTTGGAGTCGAGGAAGGCGAGGATATCGACAATTTTCGGGTGTCTTCAGGCGTATATGACACCCCCCGCTACTGGCCCCGTGCACCCGGGGCCCACGCCCCCCCCCCCCCCCCCCCCCCCTGTTGCTACGCCACTGGTTCTGGTACTTTTTCTCTCAACTTGTTGCTCATACCCTCAATGGGGAATTGGCCAAGAATAGGATAGGTAAAGCTAATGACTAGCACCAAGCGCCTGCTTTTATTTATTTATTTATTTATTTAGTAATTTTCACAGCTGCTCGATCCGAAGTTTCCCCAGCTGTCCTTTGCTTGGACATGCCGTCAAATCTTGCGCTGTATACCGCAAAAACTAAACACGATTGCTGCAATGTTCGAGCTAGCCGTTTTTACATATCCGCAAGCTTCGCTGCACGCCTGAATCGCTGCCAGGTCCCCGGAAGATAAATATTTATGCGTCAGTCGACCGAGACCGCTTGCGGACACGCACGGAACAATGCCGTTCTTGTGCAGATGTGGGACACCGGATGCGCCGATCACGTGGCCGAGTACTCACGTTCTGTCTTCGATACTAATGTGTGGCTGAGATAATTTAAGCGCGGAGTTTTTCGATCACACCCGATGGCTAAACTTTGATTCGAGTTTCCCGCCAAGACCAAAGCACAGACTACGATGCTGCGGTGCAGCTACCGTTCGTGCGAGAGAGCATAGAGCGAGGGAAATGTATTGCTTCTGTTATTCTTTATTTGATTTTCTTGAGAAAATCAAGGGACACGCTGAGATTTACGCTTTCGCACGCAACTAAATATGAATTTTTTAATGCACCCAAAAGGTTCAATTTGTAATTTGGAAAATATGCCAGTTACAAATTGTTGCGTCACCTATGTTCAAATTTTTGGACTATAAAATGACGTTTGATTGTACTAAAAATAGCAAAATTAAAATTACTACTTGCACATACGTGGCAGACAACGTCAGTACATTGTTGCTTCTTTTGTAAGCGTTTCTAAGCTTTGGGAAGGCTTCAGTGAGGCTTCGCTCAAAAGTTTACACAACTTCGTAGAGCGCAGATCGCACGTGTGTCGCTGTAGTCGCGCGACGCGTGTTGCGGTTGTTGGTACGCAGCAGACAGCAGACGTGCGCGCGGACTTCCTCGTGTGGGGCAACTTGGTGACCGCGATGCCGTACATGTTGATCTCAACCCAGATCCGACTGGTAAGTAGCACGCTGTGCGGAGTCTCTGCTCGCAGCTGTAACACTCCTGTCGTGTTTATCTTGCTGCAGGAGAATGGGCCGACCATCGTAGGGGACCGCAACAGCGATCCAACTCTCATGGAGCATCTCAACGCGCGCAAGATCACCCAGCCAGGAAACGACTTGTGAGTGCACGCCGTCTTCCAGACCGCCGCTACCCTCGCCCTGTTCATATACCGAGCAAATGCTCGGTATTCGTACGCGAAGCAAACGTTGTCGCTGGCAGCTTGGTCGCTATTTGGGAACCCAAAACGGAAGCATGCAGTGGGCATGCTCGCAGCGGAACGCCGAACGCCCATCTTTCGTCGAAAGTGCGCACGGTTTAATTTACGGAGACAACCGGCCTTTGCCTGTTTTCCTCTGGCGACATCCCTTGCCGACACCGTTAAATATTTCTCGCGCGCTAACGGCATGTTGCGGACATTTCGAAATGGGATCGAGGGCGTGCCTCACATCCCACTCGGAATTGACTCTCTCAAGTTTCAGGCGAATGACAACTGTGACTAACAGGAAGCACTCCATCACGCGTAAATGCCTTCTGTTCGATTTTGTTCCTAACTACGAAACGCGCTCTTTTTTTTTATTTATTTGACTTGAGGCACAGTGACAGTGATTGAGATGCTGCAGTGATTGGCGGGTCCGTTCGCTTTGGCCTTTATCCGCGCCGGTCGCAAAACAAAGAAGAAAAAGATAACATTCCCGGTGGTTGGTGAATCACTTGAAACCAAGGTCACTACTGGAGACGACGGTCATACGAGACGGAGTTACAAATTGTAGCCTGTTTGCGGCGCCTTCGCGGTCTGTCGCTGCCGTACGTTCACTGGCTAGCTGCGATAGGGCACTCTTATAGCCGAAGCCGCGCGTTAACTTTGAGATAAGAACGATAAGAACTTCCTGAACGTAACTGACGGCAGTAATCTAAGGTAATTGCAATAACAGATAAATGATTGTGGCTCGGTGGCGCGAATGAACACCGATGCTTGTGTGTGTACGAGATATGATCATACCGCTTTTCTTTAGTTTAACGTTTTTTTTTTTTCATCACCTGTGGCAATAGCACAAGACGGACTACTCGAAGAGGCGGACGGTATACTCGTACGAGAAATCAAAATGCATAATTGCAAATAAAAGCTTTACTATTTGATATTCAATTAGTAGGCATTATTTAATCCCTTTGCTTATTAATATAGTAACTTGGGTGTCGTAGCTGAAGAGACAGTTCTTATCTCGGAACGATGGTAATATCAAAATTCGTTCAAGTTGTTGTGCCTTGAGAACTTACTATATATAGCTTGAATTCAGTCATACTTTCCCTAAGGTAACCAATTAAATGCGAGTTTGAACTTGTGTTAATTAACCATATTTTGTGTGTGTGTGATTTCTCATGCAAATAGTGTCCGCCTTTCTGGATATATGCCACTGGCGATGTTTAAAGATCCTGTCTGGAGTTCTTAAAAAAGAAACCCCCGCCTCGTATACTGACGGCTATATAACCATTTAAGCGAGCATGCAAGCTTGCAAAGTTTCAAATTTTAGAATCCAAGGTCACAGATGTTACTGACATTGGTACTTACACATGAACACCTACCACTACGGTTCCATGCAGGACATCATTTAGAGTACCCAGGTGTCTGGGCCACGTAAGGTTTGGGGCAACTAATAAAACTGGATTCACACATGGAGGCAGAGTACACAGAGGTGCATTCACATGGCTGGAGCGTGTTCTAGGGATCCACATGCTTACTTGCGACTCCAATTCTTGCGCACATTGCCAAAGCATAAAAGGTGAGAGCGTTCTCTAGTCCGCTCTCATGTAGGCTATGCAATCAGACTTTGCACGCCTGCTTATCGCCAACAAACCAGCAAAGTAAAACTCATGTTTACAATCACAAACACAATTCCACACCAGATAGCTGGCCAGACCAGTACAGTCCCTCTCGACATATTTGATCCTTGTTAAGCTAGACAGTTATTCATAAGACGGACGGCCTGAAATACTGCACCACATATTCCATCTGGCCTGTGAGCGGAGAAATCCGAACTTGGCGGCGAGGGCAGCAAGTCATGGAGCATGGGTCACGTGATACACTGTCTGCTGCGAAAATTTCTGCTCCTGTCCGTCATGTGAATGCAGCTTATTAAGCAGTACTAATTGCTCATGGATCATGTTTGCCGTTTCAGCCCCGAGTACCGGACGGAAGACCCACCCCGCACCGTGCTGAACAAGCTAGAGCTGATGGGCTACCGTGTGGTGGCAATGTCCGGCATTGGCCAGACTTGCATCTGGACCTTACACAAGCCGTGACGTTGCACGTCATGTCTTACGGCGTTTCGCATTCACCGCTCTGGCGCCACTACTAGCATCGATTGCTTGTCTCATGTTGTATTTTTACACCTGCTTCGTCTCAAACTGCTGGCCAGTCACTGGATAAAACAGCCCTCTCACTTCACCACGGGTTCACTTAACCACGAATTGTTATTCTTGGTCTGTCACAACCGTGATATTTTGTAAAACTCAGCCCTGTGGCGCTGCTCTCCACCCCCGGACATGTCAGCGTCTACGGGCGACAGCTTTCCTCGCAAAGCGCCAGGTATGCTGTCTGGGCGCAGTAGCTTGTTATACGTGGTGCCACGACCAAGGGCTTTTTTTTTTCTTATACATTTTTTTTTTCTCGGCACCAAGATATAAATCTTGGCACAGTGCTAGGTATGCTGTTGCCTGTTGGCGCTGTGCCGAGTCACGTAATATCCTGCACGAGTGACCATGTCCACAGAAGTTTATAGAAGTTGAATGTTGCTCCCACAGAACTGGTCTCTTTTTTTCTGTATTTCAAAGGGTAAATCGCCAAAAACAAGTAACTTAGCCTGGAGTGAACAGTGTAATGCTGAACCAACAGTTCCGATAAAGGGCAGCCGATACGTAGACGTCAATTATGGTCAGGCCTTATTCTTTAGGTCTCGCTTATCTGCTTGCCTCACACTTTTATGGGTTACAATTAGCTGCCTTCTCAGCTTACCAGTGCAGCTTGCATCTACTCCTGCGCCGGATGGATGCATTGTGATAGACGTATTGACACAGCCATCACACCTCACGCTAGCACAAGAGCCGCGTGAGGCTGGGTATAACCACTGCTGCTCTCTTCAGTAGATTGTCAGGGAACAATGTTAATTTGTGAGTGGAAGAACACATCTAACAAAGGTTGAGCATCTACAACTTCTTCAAGTGGCTGTACAAAGTGTAGCCTAAAGCCTCGCCATACATGCTTCCACATAGGTAGTGCCAGCCTTCCCTCCTCCTCCACGCTTCTCCCTCGCTCATTCACTCAGCTTGCGGTGTCAAACAAACTTACATAGTACCAGCTTCCAGTTCCAAGCATAAGTGACGTCACTGACGCCTGCAATTGCTGCATAGAGATGCAAGTGTGCAACAAACGAAAAATGGGACCATCCGGAAATCCAGGAAGCGGAACTACCGGAAACGGAATGTAGGAATTGGAAATTACGGAAGCACCACTGACATGTGATCGACGAATCAGAGAACAGCGGCACATCAAAGGCTGGCGCCACTTGGCAAAAGCAGTGGTGGCACATAGATGGAGGGGCTTTAGTGTAGACTAATTGAGGAACAAAACTCTGATCCTTTGGTGTATCCTGCCACAGCTGCAAGGCATTGTTCAAAGTACTAAAGAACTTACTGTGATTGTTGGCTCAACTGGCTTTTGTATTGTCATTGCTTGATATAAAATTATTTTTTGTTGCAGGGTGTGTGGTATAAGTTACTGCTCAATACAGGCATGCTTTATCATGTCTTATCACCTGTGAAATTGGGTGGGAAAGAAACGGCTGTCAGTGGGACAAAAAGATGGTGCACGAAAGCGCTTGTGTTTGTGATGTCTGTCTGTAATTCTTTTGAAATGTTCCCAAGTGTGAACAGAATGAGCACTCTGGTATTGCTAAATTGGTTCTCAACTGTAGTTTGAGAATTTACTGATGAAAAAAAAAAAAAGACTCTGCTCTCAGCATCATGATGTCGCAAGCTCTCATTTTGTTCCATGGCATAGAATTCGACCTTCCATGCTGACACCTTTCGAAGACTATTCATGCCAATTTTTTTTTACGCTAGTCAGCGTCAGTCAGTGCACAACCTAAGGATGTGGCGAAAGCACATTACAGGTTGTTTAGAGCAAGAATCTTG
Source organism: Dermacentor albipictus (assembly GCF_038994185.2). NCBI lineage: Eukaryota > Metazoa > Arthropoda > Arachnida > Ixodida > Ixodidae > Dermacentor > Dermacentor albipictus. The sequence goes on from NC_091827.1 coordinate 29,079,703, forward strand.
CACAGTGGCAAAGAAAGGTGCTGCTTCGAGAGCAATGTTTTCATTCGCAAGCCAACGTACTGCAGTCCTGTTTCATGATGCGAGTCAAAGCAGAACACCTCCTGACATGGTGAACAAGCTTGTGCGACTATGTAAAAAATGATTTATTTATGTAGGCATGGTCATCAATGGAAAGGAAACCTTTAGGTAAGGAACTTGAAACAATTAGTGCATTAAAATTTTGGTAAAATGGAACGTTTGTATTCTACTCATATCCACTTGCAACCGCAGCAGCAAAGGACACTCTAGCTTCCCAACTTCTTAATTCCTGCCAGTGGCTATGGTTACCTGAACTAGAGTGTCTTAACGAAAATGGTTTTCGTACTGGTTTTAGTTTTGCTCCACTTGAAAAACTTAAGTACTGGTACTGCTCCAGAACAACAAAATTATCCGTAATTTATAACAGTTTTTGTTTACATACAAAACATTTCAAAGTAACAATAAAAACATAGTATTAATTTTTCTCATTAAGTAACGAGTCCTGAGATCATGCCCGGTGCCTTGAGGCAAGGCACCAAGCATGATCTCAGTAGCAGCACGTCATTGAGTAAACTCAACGAAATACTGCTGTTCGAATAAAATCAACTTCAACATAAATGAAGAACAAAACAAGCACTCAATAAGCAAGGCCTGGATTTTCCTACAATGCCGATCTACTAGTGCATTGAGCAACACGCTTAGATTAGTGGCGCGCTCGACCGGCTACCATTCGCACTGTTCCCGTCTGAGATACGCACCAATACTGACTTCCCCATGAACTGAAAACCAATCAAAAATATTTCGGTTTTACTCCGAAACAGTCTTTGTCCTGCTGAAAAAAAAAATTTTTTTCTGTTTTGTTTCGACACACGCGACTTGAACAGATAGACGTTGCAACCCAACAGCTTTGGAACACATTATTCTTTATTCGAACGGCATAACCCCCCCACCCTTTTCTACTATTTTCCATGGCTAGGTGGGCAAATGTGGAGGCAAAACTGAGCATCAGTGCGTCGTCTTCTCAAGAATGGTCGGGTTATGTTCTGCTGCTGTGTTTGAGGTAGCCTGGTTTTACTTGCAACCGTTGCAACTGTGTTCCAGCGGGGATGAAATGCGAACATGCTTTCTTTATATGCCTGGATATGGTCGCACACTAAAAAGCCAAAAGCCAACAAAATTAATCTTAAGCGCTCGACTATAGTGCTCTCCAAGCAAATCAAGCAATCATGTAAAATGCCAGAATAGAAAGTTTCACCCGCACACTTGGCAGCATAACAATTGGATTCCTGTGGTGCATGTCTTGGACCATGCTTGATCAGTGGCAGTTGGCGCCCATCTTAGCTTGAGCTTAATTTTTTATGCTCGACCTTTGTGGTGAATGTAGTGCCCGTTTTTGTGGCTAACTTTCAAACCAGTCTTCCAGTGTCGTTTTGGGGATGTGGTTGGTCCACCTAATTGTCACTATGCACCATCAAGACATTAGACAGTTCTGTTTCATGGCAATATGCCAGGCAAAATATACAGATTATACATGTCAACTTAAGTGGGTATCAGCACCGGGTTTGCCAGATATGACTACGTTTTGCCATACTAGCTAATTTTTGGTGCTCTTGCGGATGGCTATTTGTTGGCTAACGTTTCAAACTAACCTCAGATAATGTAGAGGACACTTTTGCGAAAGAGTTTATTCTATTTGCCACAACCTCCAAAGAGGCCTCCACGGTTCATATTCCTCGTCCTTTAATAGTATCTAGATTTTAACTTGCAGCCGAGTTACCCGTGATGACGAATGGGCCATGGCCCTCGAATTTCGCCCGTAACTATATATGCTGGTACCATAAGATTCTGGTAATTTGATTTTGCATTCACAGTCATGTTTTCAACTATAAACAATATCATGTACACTTTGCATTTCTACCTTTGGCGATGCTAAAGTGTGCCATCAATAAAAAGTGTCTTTTAGGTTCATATTGTATAGTGTGAACTGAAGTCCCTTTGGTCACAGCTTGGCTACCTTCGGAACTTGGCAGTTACATTTTTTGTTTTGAGGCCTAGCAACCTTGGTACTAATAAACACTAGTGCACTTGTACAACCATGTAGACATTTTGAAATAGGCAACAGGCGTTTTTATTTCAAAAAAAAATTTCTGCCACGATGACAGTGGCAGTAAATGGTGAACTGAGCATCTAGCACTACATGACCGTTTCAAGGCTGCATGCAGAAAGTTCTTGCAAGGCATGAGACTTCCGAGGCATGTGTGATGCTGAAGCACAGTCCAACGACGTTTATGATGGCTGCGAAGTGGCGGCGGATCGCCATCGTTGTGTAGTGTTCACATCGGCTGTAGCGGTGGTGCAGGCAGTGTGCTTTAGTTGCGTCTTGCATCGTCCAACAGGTGAACAGTCAGTGGGCTTTCACCTGGGCTCCCTTGTTCGAGCTGGGATACCAGACGCCAGTGCGTTTGTATAACCACGTAGACATTGTGAAAGAGGCCACAGGTGTTTTTATTTCAAATAAAACCTATTGCCACAATCACAGTCCATCTACAGGGCTAGAAGGTCACCAGGAACATTCACGTCACAGGAGATCGAGATCGTTGGCGCAATGTGCATGAGCACAGTCTCTACAGTACGCATTAACTGAGCACCTGGCACCACACGGCCATTTCGAAGCTGCATGCAGGAAGTTCTTGCAAGGCGCCAGACCTGAAGCATGCGTGATGCCGAAGCACAGTCCAACCATGTTTACGATGGCTGTGAAGCAGCGGCAGCCTGCTGCAGCTTTCTTAGCACCAGATCCTCATAGTCGTCGTCGTCGTGCAGCGTTCGCATCGGCTGCGGTGGTGGTGGTGCAGGTGGCGTGCTCTCGCCTCCTGTTGTATCACCTAACAGGCGAACAGTCAGTGGGCCTTCATCCGGGCTCCCTTGTTCGAGCTGGGATGCCAGGCGCTGCAGTCCGAAAAGAACCGGATGAGAGTCTCAGTGCAACAGTTTTACCATCACCAATGGTTAAATAAAAGTCCTCTGCCAACTGTTGGATTAAGTGTAATGCAAAAATTGTGCAGCACGGTTTCGAACATACCTGTTTAACCAGCAAGGGAATATAACGGTAAATATAGTTAGGTGGTGAGTATTGGGCCCCTTAGAGCTTCCCAGTGCTCTGTGGCTTGCAGCGAGTGGCAAAGCATGATCTCCAAGACAATTAGCGCAGTTCTTAACTCTGCTGACAATATATGAGACCATGTGCAGGCACAACATACACACTCCGAGGATGACGTAAATATTCCTGCACTCGAATGTAACTTAAATTAAGAAGAAGAATAAATTATGGGATTTTTAAGTGCCAAACCACAATCTGATTATGAGGCATGCCGTAGTAAGGAACTCCGGAATAATTTGGACCCCCTGGGGTTCTTTGATGCGCACTGACATTAGGTACACGGGAGTTTTCTCATTTCGCCCCCATCAAAATGCGGAAAAAATTATTTGACCCTTCACACACACAATCTCGTCACTAAAGTTAACCTTGGCACAACACAAGTCATTCTGAACACAAGAAAGAGCTATTGTGCAGTTGCTCCTATTCAATGAGGAAGGCAGCAAATGGTAGTGCATCAATGCCAAATGTAAGTAGTTTTACACTTGTATCTGGAAGGAGTAGGAAGTGGCTCACTTACGGCTGCGGATGGTCGCTCGAACTCTACAAGAGCCGATCCATTGCGAAACACCAAGCAGCAGATAGTTCCATACTGGGAAAGCCGCTGTCGCAGGCTTGTCTCGGTGTAGCCCCTAAACCCAGGTTGCTGCTTCCAACGAACCTGCAGTAGTTGCGAGCGCAGTTAGTTCCAGACAACTGGTATAACAGCCTCAAGCTCAAGCGCTGACCTCAATGAATCTGTACTGATTAGTGTGTAAAGGTTGTCTATAAAGTCTATGCACAGTTACTGAATGGGCATCCAGACTTCTAAAGGGCAAATTAAGATTCCAGATTGAACTAGTTGGTTTGGATTCATGGTTAGTAAAAAAAAAAAACACAGCACTAAGACAAGGCACGAAGAAACAAGTGTACGACATGTGCATTGTCTTGTATGAGTTTGTTGTCTTAGTGCTGAGTTTTGTTTATAACCACAATTTTAAAGGGCTTTTAACCAGGCATTGCTAAATGAAGTTAGAAAAGGGGTCTACAACTTACCTTTACCCTTGTCAGATCGGCCTGCTGTTGCTCCCTTTGCTGCGTCTGTTGCTTTTCCATTTGGCGTTGCAGGAGCTCCCGCTCTTCAGCCAGCTGCCGAGATCCCTCGCGACGTAGCCTCTCCACTTCTTTCTTGAGTCGTTGCTGGGCCGTTAACGCTGCCGCTGCTTCCTGCCCCGGCCCTTCGCGGGCCTCCAGCTCTTCCTTGAGCTTGCGACGCTTGGCGTCGAGCCCCTGGTGCCGGATCTTGGCCGCTTCGCGAGCCTTGAGCACAGCATCGTATGCACTCTGCAAGCAAGTTGGTCATGTGGAATATCGTGGCCCTGCTCTTTAGCCTTGACTTAGGTTCAGCGGCTTAGGTTCCCAACACTGCAACATTTAGTCATGCTTCTTGCACACATATGCAACTTTTGAACTGAGATCCTAGCATGCGGGGTTCTTCATAGCATATAACAGTAATATTACAAATACAGTCGTATTCTAACGTTACAGCCTAACCCTATAGGGCCTCCGGCATTCCAGTTGCATCAGAGCTATACAACTGCTTTACAGCATGCAAAGAAAGAGCCTTTGTGTGATTCCATTCATTGCAAGTTATCTACCAGATACTTATGGCCGGCTACCTGAGCTAAAATATGTAAGAACAGCATGGCGGAGAACCAGGTAGCCGCTACAAGGCAGGTACAGCAAAACAAAGCTAATGTGACGCCGTCTGCATCTTCATAACGACGACTAAACGGTGCATAAACACTCTGGCAGACGTACGCGTACCGTAACTCTGGCAGGGCCTAGGCCTTGGGACAATTATGAAATCGTGAACTGTTATGTCTACGTAAACATGGTATAATGTTGAAATAAGGGTAGAGCTCGCAAATGTACCGGTACTTACCCGCGCCGCCGGATCGGTGAGCACCTCCAAGGCACGGGACAGCTGCTGAAAGAGTTCGGCTAAAGTGGCGCCGTCGACGCTGCCGCATTTTATATTCCGCCTTACCTGCTCGTGGGTTGTCGGGGTTCTTGTCCGGGTGGCATGTCAGCGCCTTCTTTCGGTACGCACTCTTGATCTGCGAGACGCAAAAAGGAGACCATGAATACACTAGTCGGGATGCACTAAGTGTAACGCTTGTGTGCTAAAAGTCGGGGGAGGAAGAAAAACTGCTTGACGTTGCATAACACATGCAATGAGGCACCAAATACACACTCTGATGAGCCGATGTTCGCTGTGCACTGTGTGAAGAGAACATCAGACAAACGAGGAGGTGCAAATGTATGAGTAACTGGCGTTTACGCACAACCTTAATCGTCTCTTCTCATGGACGGTTACTATCGCTTAATAATAAAGTGTAGGAAAACTAGTGAGCCAAGTCTAACTTACCTCTTTCTCGTCAGCGCCGACTGCGATCTGCAAGAGTTCGTAGAGGTTTGTTTGCATCAGAGAATCCATGGTCGCGGTCCAACCTCAGCTACACCTCCGCTGAAAGCTCAACGGATACTCGCACCGCCCGATGTCCACAAGTTCTGTGAACTGCTGTGATGGCTAACTCTTTACGGGGTAAAAACTATTTTGTAATCGGTTGCGCAGAAACTCATAAAAGGTCTCATCCACGCAACGCAAGGCTAGCAAAGCGCTGCCATAGCGCTGCAGATGCTCCAATCGGCCTTGGATGCTCCGTAGACCGGTGACTTTGACTTGAATTGGCCGAAAAACTTACCTGAGCTCTGACTTGGCTTGCTTTGACTTGCGTGTGACTTATGGCAACATTTGGCACGAGAGTGCGAGTGTGTGCGTGGTCATTAGCGTGGTGTTGTCTCGTCGTGCGTTCGATCCGCGTGGTCCCGATTTCGCATCAAATATCATAGTTATGTTTCAAAACTCGGTCTGAATTGCTGGACGCATAAAGCTACAAACACACTGGAACGACTACAGCCACTAAACGCGGTTATATCCGCTATTGCTACATGTAGCTCGCAGATAAAGCGTTGCGCTATCAGAACTCGTTTCCCGAAGCTACATTTCACGTGCTTCGGGCAAAAACCAACGTGGTTACTGCCAGTGTTGCCTAGACCTGTACACTTAACCACTTTGCTAAATAACAGCTGCAGTCAGAACATTTGGTATCATTCAGCGAAGGAGCACCTATGGGATACACCTTTTAAAACGGAAAGTAAACAGTGGTGGCAGCACGTCCAGTGCTACCTTCCCAACATCGTGCTGTGGTATGGCAAAACTGGCCAAGTAGAAACATTTTATTGCGATAGCAATTATTCGGACACTCCAGGCACAGTTGCGCCGTTGGCGTCGCCGTGATGTCCCGTATAAAGTACAAGTGCGACAACACCGTGGCCGCGCACCGCATGCTGTAGGTGCGAGTGAAAACGCGCTAGGGTGATCTGAGGATGGTGGCTTGATCTCGCGCGCGCAATAAAGGAACCGAGAGGCGTTCTACTCCGGCGGCGGCCGTGTGGGCCCTATCTTGAAAGCGTTCTGCGATGAACACGATGATCTGCGAGTCTAGGAGCACTAGGGGCTGATAGCTACAATCATGTGGACTATGTTCTCGCGGCTTCGTTCGCATGGAAGCGAGAGGCAGCACGAAGATCAGTTCACTCCCTGCTGCTGCCACTCTTCCTCACGCCAGCATTTTGACAGCGATGAGCGAGATGTATTTGCCTGCCTGTGCACGCGCGATACCATGGTTGTTAATTTAGTTATTAAGCGAACGCTTAAGAGTCTATATGGCCAGTGTAACCACTATCCTGACTGCATATAGATGTTTACTAATTTGCTATGACAGTTGATGCTTCGCCGTTCGGGTGAGACTGCAACTTCTTTTGTAGAGGTGCGAGACCAGTTGAAATATCAAATGCTATAAATTAATAGTCCTTGCTATTCAGTTTGAGAATGCACCAATCCAACTTGTTGGACATTCACTTCTGTACAACCATAAGGTGTTTCAACTTACATATTGGAGACTTCATGGAGGTAGACAGATGCAAGTTGAGACTGTTCCAAACACATGTGGTATCTAAATCCTGCTCAATAATTGTCACAATAAGGATGCCTCGCCTTTAGGCAGCTTACTTATTTTTATTACGGCAATTATTATTTGGATAATTTCAACCTGTTTGCATCGCTTTAAAATGATGTGCGGCACCATAGAATCACACTTTGTTCCTTCAGCAAATACGACATTCTGCATTCATCTGGTGACATGTACATGTCATGTTTCATTACCGTCATTGCGATGGTGTGCATGGAGATATGATCACCTTTCGGTTGCTTCTCATCTATAAGCACCTAAGTTGACCGGACTAGTTCTCAATGTTTTAACATGTATCAAACTATTCAAATAAGCCTTCTATAAATGAGCTGTCGCAAAACTATTACGCTACACTTTTCTTATATGCGAGGAAACATTGTGTCCAATTGATATTCAGCAGTACTTTTTCTTAAAGATTCTTGGTCAATTCGATTTTAAAGATTTACTACTTGAACATCTCTAAATATTTGTACTCCTGTTAAGCATGAACGCCTGGTAGCTCCTGGGCACCTTACATTTGGATGAGCTGTAAATACAGGGAAAGAAAACCTGAAGCCATAGTTCCAAGAAACATTTACAGGTAGAAACTAATATCAATGCAGACAAGATAGCAAACCAACCGCTCAAAGACAAACAGAATGACAGCGAACCGCCTACACACAACGACTAATTAGTATCCTACTGTTTGCAGATACAGGCGCAGAGAGCACCGCAACAGCGCATTGGAGGCTTGACTTATTTCCTAGTTTTGGGAATTTACCGCAAGCAAAATACAAGACTTGAAGAAAGGGGCAACACAAAGCGGTTCACTGCTTCGTGTTCTCCCTTTCTTCAAGTCTCGCGTTTTGTTTGCGGTAACTTCCCAAAATGATGAATCACTAACTGGCCTGCACCCACGCTCTCCAATGTTGTTCCCTGCCTTCATACTGCATCAATGGGTATGGCGTCCAAACGGAGACCTTTGGGATAGGCGAACATGAGATGTCATTCATCAGAAGTCGTAATGAATCAACAAGGGTCACAACTAAACGGTGTTCCCATTATTTTATTTCCATAAAATGAGCAAATTCAATGACGACCTGGTTACACTTTCTCTACTGCAACCTTAGCAAAATATAAGACACACTCACAGCAATCTCGCAGGTGCAGTGACTCACGAACCGAACTCAATTTCAGATCACCATTTCGTAAGCAGCTTCATCGCATTTTCATTGTATGAAGACATAGATCGTACAGTCGGCCAAAAGTGCAGCTTTAACAGCGTGATTAATTTCTCAGAATGTGTGTCCCAAAGCTACATGAGAGCCAACAGACTTCTCTGTGGAGTGCTCCAGCTTTATTTTAGTGGGCTCGGGGTATCCACCTAAATCTAAGCACACAGTTATTCTTATACATTTGGACCCCGCAGGAATGCAGCCATTGGATAAAGAAACAATGCAATGGCAAATTTCATTCGCTGTTGCACTTTTATTAAAATTAGTGTTAGTGAAAGTTTGTTTTCCTTCGATTCACCCTCTGAACGCGGGGGAAGTCCTCGCACTGGCTTTTCAGTTCTTTACCAGAAAGTGACTAAATAATTGGCAAATGCCACTCAGGATGTTGAAAGAACAAGCACCACAAGCACAAAAAGCCCTCACTGCTTCTCATGCTACAAGAATGGCTGTAACGTGTTAGCTATGGCACCTCCTTCACTCCCACCAACTTGCTCTGCCGTTTCTGGTGCTGACTCCTCCAGATCATGTGACCTCTGACATCACACCTCTCCTCCCCATCACTGGCAACTCTTCATTCTTGACATGCCAAATACTGAACTGGTAACGTGAGCACATGAATTCCAAAGGATTAAACCAGTTGTGCCGATTGTAAGAAAGCCAGATGGCAACCCTACCCGGAATCGACTACACAAGAGTTAATGTCAACGGTTTTGACAGCACTTCATTTTTGGCTGGCTGCACACTTTAGCCGTTTATGAAACTCATGAGCACACAAGGATACTACTGTCACTCATAGCACAAGCCCACCCCAATCTTCGATGTGTATTCCACCTCAGTGTCACCGGGAATGTAAAGGAATGATCAGGTCACAGGCGTTAGGAAAGGCAAGCCGGGCAATATTACGCTACAGTTGCTTTGTTCATGTTTCAGAGAATCAAGACAGCTGGCACTGCTTGATGTTGGCTGCAGCAGTGTTGCTCTTCTTTTTAGGTGTGTTGAAATATATTTCTACATCATTACCAAGGCAGAATCCGTTACAATACAGTAAGCAGATGATAACAAGCTGGAGTGTTAACCTTGAGATGCAGTCAGGACATTATACTGATAACCCAAGTGAGCTGCACATTTAGTCATGCGATATCAAAGAGATGCTTATGCTCAAATGTACACAATATGTCCCATATAGCTGACTACGTGCGATCAATTGCACATATTCACAACTTTGCGATTCACAAATTTTATGCTTTTTAGACTTTATGCTAGAAGTATGTTGATAATAATTCATTACGATAGTGAATTAAAACTAGCTCCATCACGCCCAACAAAACTACACATTTAGCGATACAATATCAAAGAGCTGCTTATGCAGACACTCGGCATTGTACACAATGTGCGGCGTGTAGCTGATTACATGCAATTGCAAATCTTCGCAATTTCGCAATGGGCGGATTTGATACTTTCTACAAGCAGCATTTTGACGATAATTCTATCACATGATACTTGTCTTGATAGTCGATCAGTAGTTACATTGAAAGCAAAGCTATTCTGAACACATGGCAGCACACAATGCTGACAAAAAAGGGACATGCCTTTTGCTACATCTCGTGGTACAGCCACGGAGAAGTGCTACAGGTGAGCATATGTGGATGTGCTGGCAACAAACAGTCGACACTATTTCCAATAAGTTTTGAAAGTGCAATACAGGGAACAAAACTGAATTCAACCACACCATTCCCGTGCAATGTCATGACAAAATTTGAGATGCAGAGCGTAAAATCAATGTGTGCATTGATGTATCCTTCACAGTGCTGTACCATGTCCTTAGAAGGAAACCTTGAAAAATGACCATTGGGAACTCTGAAAAGTAACACATCTAAACATTTGAGCATTAACGATAATGCAAGAAAGCACTTCAGTCACACCTGTGCAATTCTCACAAGGACGGTGACATTAACTAATTTATTAATTATGGAGCCTTACGTGCCAAAACCATGATCTGATTATGAGGCACGCCATAGTGAGGGACTCCAGATTGAATAAAATTGAAGTAAGATTCAATTGACATTAAATTTTTAAAGCTGTGACAAGCAACATAAACGTCATGAAGACCTGCATGTTTCTTGTAGCTGCTCCATTACTATTTGTGAGGCTATAATTGTAATTGATTACAATTCCATTAGCAGGTACATGCTACAGTAAGTGATTTCAACTTTTGTTAAACTAAAGTAATTCTATTAGCATAATGTAGTGTGTGAAGACTCATTTCAAGGGCGTAATCAAAGAGTCACATTTAGCAAAGAAAAAAAAAGTTCTTGCGACAATTACAGAAGAACGAAAAACGCCAAGTGAACCAGCACCCAGGTTACTTCAAAAGTTTTCGCCACATTCTTGTCCAGCAATTGTGGTCAATACTGCAATACGTGGTGTAACTATGGGCTCTCCTCTTTTCATTGTAAGGAGAGTCAATATCCAGAGCGTGTAAACATAAGCCTAGAGTACAACACGGTAGCTTCGGTGTGTCACAAGATGGATACGTAAAGAAGATCACAACAGAAAGTGCTACATCCAACTGTTTGCGTTGAACAGTTAAAGGCAGTGTCTTGCGTTGCTGCTCTGGACGTATTCATCCATGTTGTGCTGAAGCTAGAACGTCAAGCGATATGCACCTACTCACCAAAGTCCATGCATTAATGAACAGTGTGGCCACATTACTACTGTGGAAATTTGCTGCTCTTTACACCTCAGGTGGCACAAGAATTTCAGAATGTACCCAGCAAAGCGACATGCGCTTGGCAAAACGCAATAACACAATCTCAGACAAGCACAGAATCTAAGCTACACGTCGCTTAAGAAATATAATCCCATATAATCACGTCAGAAATAGAATCCCATACCTCAGCTAAGCAACAGATTAATATATATATATATATACACATATATATCGTTGACTTTCCCAACACCATGGGTCCAAGCCGTTGGTCACGTAGGGACAAAAACTCGCATCCCACAACAAAACCAGATGTAAGATGTGCCGCTATGCAGATGTCGAGGTTCATCTCTGCCAGGTGTCTCAGCTCCTACACACATGGCGCAGACCTCAATAGGGCTGCAATGTTCTTGGTGTGACCACCGGACTTGTGAAGGGTAGTAAATAGCGAGCAAGTAGTTTTACACAAAAACTCTTCAGGTGCAGCGCGTAAGTTATAATACGCTAATCGCACCCTTCCTCAGCTACTCCCAAAAGTTAACTCATGGTTGCATATCAACAACAGGATGTATAGCTCCGCAGAACGGTCAACAGGATCAATGCCTCTCCTCGCTGGAGACTTTCGCTTTCAGTGCGTGGAGGCAACCACGTCCGCGGTTGAACAGGGCATACGTCTCCTGATGAGCCTCGTTCACGGCCGGTATCGTTGATACTGCTGCTGCAGGTTTTCCACTTCCTTTTGCACGGTGTCATCCTGCACGACATTCAAGTTCACCTTCGGTCAACCGAAAGGCGTTTAGGACTTGACACTCCCAGAGTGACATTTGTCATCATGCACCATGCAATGGCAACGTACACACTATGTAAGAGTCAACAGGGGAGGGGGGGGGGGGGGGGGGCACAGGTCATTCTCGAAAGCCAATGTAAATGAGGTCAAGATTGCCTGTTAGCCTAAGTACAACAGCTTCTGCCATAATCAAACAAGTCATTTTGCAAACCTAACAAGTAGACACCCTGCATGCTCACCATGGTATCCATTGTAGCTGTATGCCTTTTTTTTTCCTTTTCAGCGAAGTGATGGTATTGAAACTGTTATCAATGGTACTGTATATTGGTATTACATATAGCTTTATTGTACTTTACTACTCTTTTTACTGTACTACTACTGCACCACCCTGGTTTTTGTTCTGGACTATGATTTCTTTTTCAGAGAACTGCAGGTATTGATGTTAGACAACAAATTAGTTATTAAACTAAAATGAGGGAACTTTGCCAATGTTGTACTTAATTCTATTGTATGTAATATATTTGTTACTTCTACTACCCCCTTTACCCTATAGGTCTCGTGGGAGGCATTGTGTATACTTAAATAACTAAATAAAAAAATAAATAAGTGGGTCATCATGTAGAGTGAGCAAGGAAAAAACAAAAAGGCAACATACAAGAAGCATCCGTTAACTTGAACAACCTAATTACTTTTACCTATTATTTATCAGTGCTTGTGACAAATTCCTGTGCAATTGTCATAAATAATGAGGCAGGTGATGAAGGGTGAGCTAACTCATCATGAAAGTAATCATTAAACTGCATCGATGGCCGATGTAATGACAGCAGCCAGCAAACTAATGCTGGAGGCTCTAAGGTGCATAGATTCGGCTTGTGAGGAAACAATTCAGAAAAATGTGACTAATGAATAAAGGGAAAATGAGACATCCAACCAATCGTAGCAATAACTATAAAGCAATAGCTGTAAAAGAAAAGTAACCGGGTTGCATGAAAAAGCATGGAGACAAACAGAAACAAGTACAACTGTACCTACTTCTATAATTACTGCTTTAATCAATACCTTGTGTGTGTTCCATGGTAAAATAAACCATTAACTACAATGATCCCATGCCGCATTGCTGGCTATAGCAATTAAACCCGTATCCCCCACCACCCCTCCAACGTTGGTGCTTCCAATCTGTTTTTCGGAGGGGTGGAGGCGACACGAGCAAGAGGTGTGGGAGGCCTGGGAAGGTGTGCCGTGCCGTGGAACACAAGTGGGTGTGGCACATAAGCGGATGCCGAGGCTGGCATATTTTTTTCTTTCGTTTGAAGAATTTTGTGTTATTTTGCCTTTCGCTCCCTGATGCCCAACAGCAAGATTTAATTATTATAATCAATACCGCAGCATGAGAGCATTCCCGTGAGTGGTTTATTTTACCACAGAAAGCAAACAAAAGTTCGCGGTCCAGGGCCTGCTCATTGTTATATCTGGCAAAGAAAGACATACACTGACCAAATAAAACTTTAAAGGAAAGACATTTTGGCTTCACACGGAAGCCAAAATGTCTTGATTTGAAATGTTTGTTTGGGTCGGTGTACGTCTTTCTTTTTCATGTTTTATCTTGACCAGATGGGCTTCTGTTGAACTCTAGATTACATTGTTATATTTGATATGTTGTTAAAACTGTTATTGTTATAAGTGGGTTGAACTTTACAGTGATTCATTAGTGGCTGTTAGATGTATGACAATTCTCTCAGCTGTCTAATTGAAATGACGGCCTTACAAGTGCACCATGTTGACTTGATTCAGATACACTAGAGTGGACTCACTGAATGCTTTTTTTGTATGTGGCTAGACCAATGGCATTCTTAGCATTCCAAAATAAAAACGTACAAAACTGTACAAATGGTCAAAATGTGTTCACTGTACAGCTAATTCAGCAGACTTGGCAAGGTATATGCTTATTGTGAGTCTATTTTCACAGCTAGCGCTTTCCAATAACGGCCGCAACCAGTTTTCGGGGAATTTCGAGTTGTATCCGTGCCATCGAGAGAAATGGAAGAAACTTCTGGAGTCTCTCGGAAAAATTGGGAGAGTTGGCAGGTGTGCTTACGCCGGGATCCACGCAAGGAAGCGCCGCAGCACGGTCAATCCATGCCATGGCAGGTCCATAATGCCCTTCGCAGATGTACGTCTGCAAGAGGACCAGAAACACCATTGTTTCTAGCAACAGCAATAACACTTCAAAAAAAAAAAAAATTTTTTTTTCTTTACAGAACATTCTACAGACACCTATGCAACCAGGTTTACCAATTGCTGCAATTCACCTCCACAGAAATGTTGGTATCAGACACAAACCAAACAGCTTAAAAAACACTATGCAATTAAATTAATTAAATTCTGGGATTTTACGTGCCAAAACCACGATCTCATTATAGGGCATGCCGTAGTGGAGGCACTCCGGATTACTTTTCCACCACCAGGGTTTTTTTAACAAGTGTGTTTGCCATTACATTCCCACTGGAAGGCAGCCAGGATCGAAGTCATGACCTTGAGCTTAGCAGCTCAATGCTACAGCCACCGAGCTACCGCAGCTGATAAACAGGTGTGGTCAAACGGCTATATGCAGATTAAAGTGCAAGATATTGGGCATCAAATTTCGCTTGGAGCACTTATCTTGAAATCTTGTATCTTCACGTGATGGGTGTGCTACTGCAAGTGATGATGATGTGCGCTAACTTGGCTCACACCAATGCTACGCGATACTGGTCACACCAGGCGCAGGAAAAACTCAAGTATGTGCGACAAACACTTAACACGGTATTTGCTGTTAACTATCAACAAGAAAGGCTAACAGAACAGAGTTAGCGAGTGTTTGTGACAACAAAGCACGAAATTAGTGACCAGAAAAATTGCGCTAGTGTCGTGACGGGCCCATAATGCTTTGTTCTGTCACATGCTGTGGCCACTTGTTAGGCTTTTTTGTCTCTAAGACGAATAAAACAGTTTCTGCAGGCAACATTGCAGCATCTGTGCATGTAGCATGGTCACGCAAGTCTTGATTCATGTGTTTTGCAACGCAGTTGTGTTTCACTTGTAAGGTGTTTCTAACGAATGACTACTCTGTATGTCAGAACTACAACTTGTGGACGTAAGGTATCGTGAAATGACATAGTATTTGGGCAATGTTACGTTGCCTGAGTGCGACGCACTATGTTTTAGTCGCAAATGCAAGCGCTGCGCCGTGACAACTGGTCACAAGAATGTGTCACTCCGATGGTTCAGTGGCAAGTTGGTTCAGATCTGCGATGCCTTCCACATTATTACATCATATTTTGCGACATACAAGTATGGAAGTTAACGTTACATCGAATTACATGGTGCATACTACCTATGCTTCTTCTTTAATATGTAGCGGACTAATATTTGCTCGCCGGATGAAGTCAGTAAGATAGGTCTCTCTAGGCTTCTTAGCGTCGTCTGCTACGTACGAAACGGAGCGTAGTAGGGAGCTTACCTTGGCAATGTAGAGAAGGTTTTCCTTCCACTCGGGCCTCAGCTTGTCAGCCTGCACAGAGAAAGATTGGTTGTTTGATTTATTCTTTATTTAGAAGCTAATGTCCCAGAACAACGTGAAGACAGTGAATTGAACTGAATTCTGGGGTTCTTGCGTGCCAAAACCACAACTTGATTCTGAGGCACGCCGTAGTGGCGGACTACGGATTAATTTTGACCACTAGTGGAACTTTAATGCGCCCCCGATGCATGGGACACGCTTGTTTTTTTACATTTCGCCCCCATCGAAATGTGGCCGTAGACCGGGATTTCATCCCGCGACGTCGTGCTCAGCAGCGTGCCATCACGGCGGGTCTGACTATGAAAGATGACTGTGGTGGAGGTGCCTAGATTAATGCCCCCAATGTTCAGTAAACGAGCATTTATGCGACTGGGAACCAAACCTGCCACCTCACACTTAGCAGCAGAATGTCACAGCCACTGTGCCACTATGATGGGTGGCCTGCACAGAAAGAAAGGATACCCCAACAGATGCAGTTTACAAAATAGCTGTGTGTGTTTTTCAGTGTCGGAGTTAACAAATTTGTAGTAAAACTTGTGCTTCAGTAAGGCTAAGTGTTGGGCTAGTTGGTCCACAGCCATCAAAGAATTAAACCGACAACTAGGCTAGACACATGCACGGAGATAAGAAGTGCACAGGATAATGCTAGACTATCAACTGACTTCATTATTTACACATACCTGCAAGGTCCTCAACAAGTGCATGCGTTTGTGTACTTTTGCGCATTTAAGAATTTTCAACAATCTCCAAGATATTAAGGCCTAAATAAATGAACAAACCCTGCTTGTATCAGTTATTAAAACTTCTTTCTTTATAGGCAACACACTTCATTGCGACAATAATTCTGCTGTTCCTTGTTGAAAGCGTTTCTGGTTTCACAGGTACTTGCATAGAAAAATTGATCTTGGGCCCGAGCTAATACTGCCACTTGACTAAAATCGGTAACCCCCTCCCTCAATCTTTCCATGCCACTCCAGTTTCGTTGAATATTCCTGTGTGTCCATGCAAACACTGCAACTGGACTGTTCCAGCAAGTGCTGGGGAAATTCACAAGCTGGGTGGAGTTTCAAGAGCAGAAAAAATTGACATCCACCTGAATTGTAATATGCTACTAGTATGGCATCCTCAAAAAAGCAAATCCTAAGTTGGTATGTCTGGCAGCAGCACTCTGCTATGGTTGTGTGGGTGGCGGCTTTCCTCTGAGTAATGTACTCGGATGGCGCACGACTCACCGCCAGAAGGTGGGCCCGTGCTTCCTGCGAAGTCGAGTCCGGCGGCCGGCTGTATAGGGCGGCAGCCAGCTTGCGCTCTAGCCAAGACAGCGTTGCAACCTCGAGGCTCCAGCGGCCCAGCATGTGATGCAGCGTTGGATCCTGGGGCTTGAGTCGCACCGCTATATCTACGTGTTCCTGCAAGCAAAGTGTGAGACTCTTCAATGTTATGTACAGTCATAAAAAAGAAGCTGCAGTAGTATGCACACATTGTGTGCATTTCCACATAAAGGCACTGACCGTAAGAGTACACAACTTATCTAAGCACCCATTACATGTTTTATAGTAATATATATGACTACTGCATGCTTGGTACATTAATTTGTGAACCTATTACATGGCCAGCATGTTTACCTATGCACTGCATTGAACATAACAAATTTGGAGGACACTTAAGCTTCGCCTTCAAGAGTGAAACACGATAGTATTCAAAGATCCCCGACTACTTCTAACATTTCCCAGTAATGTTTACTGGGAAATGCTGGCAGCGAACACTATGCACAAAGGCGAGCTTTCTGGTAGAAACGCAGCCTCTTGCTGGGGACTGCGAAGAGGCAGAGGCGAGCGCCATCTGGATGGTGTTGTTGCAAGGAACCAAGCTCAACACGTTGCTCTATGAATAGTAGAAACACTGGAAAAGGGGTTTATGTTTGAGTTTCCGCGCAACAAAATGACGTTTTCTCAGATATTCAAATTACAATCCGACGCTATCGTGACTGTAGGTTGTGTGTAAGTCACACTTTACAACTTTTTTTATGCATTTTACTTTAACAAATTCAATTAGTTCAGTAACGTCCTTGCGCTACACGAAGGGCCTGCGTGGTTGGGTATGCATCGTTCGGAGGTATTTTTTCACTCAAAGATGGTCCACGCTGGATGCAGCACACTGGATTTACTGCAACACGAGGCCCATAACGCAATCGCGCTAATATGTGCCCACCAATGCCCTGTGTTTTTATGCACCAACTGGCATGTTTGTAGACAAACCCCTCCCCCATTGAGGGTGTCGGACAGTAAGCTATGCTTACATATAACACTGCTAAGGAAGCAGTGTTTTAACACGAGCCTCTTTGTCCAAATGTTGGCTTCAGTGACATTCCTTGTTGGACTAGTGCTCACAAAATCATGCCCTCATCTTCCCATAAACTTCTGTCTTGTTTGTATGTACTGACTAGGTATGACAAGTACATTTACTCATGTGCCACTATATTTATAGTACTGCAGTGTTATATATTTCAGCGCAGACCTAAGTAATTCAGCGTGCACGTGTAGTACTATAAGAAGATAACACTACAAAACAGAAGATTTGTTTAAACATGACTAGCCATATAAATGAAATAAAAAAACCTTGGATGTAAAAGGAAAATGCTTAGAAAGTACAAAGGCTGGGAAACACTTCCAGTAGAATCTCGGTAAACAGAAATAGCTTAAACGGAATTGCTGGTTAAACAAAACAACAGCCTCTATATTGGTTGGCCTGTATTTGGATAATGCAAAAAAATCTCGTTAATCACAACAAAACATTTCACTACTCACAGTAAATGGAACAACAGAAGCAAGCGCTAAAGAATTTTTTTTTCCCTTCAGAAAAAGCAAAAATCCAATTTTTATTTTGCAGCCCTTGCCTACTACGCAGATATCCACTCTTAGAAAGCAGTGTCAAAGGCTATTAATGATATTTAATGATATTTGATAGATATTTAATGCATAGCATGTGCAGTCCACCAGATTCATCTGAATAATAAATTTTAATTCAATAGAAAATTTGGTGTCGAAATGCCGGACCTGCCTTCATCGACGTTATCCTAACGCCACAACATATAGCGAAACTCGCTGATGTGATGTAGCGATATGGCTAGGTAATGATACTCATAAAAATAATACAAACAGTGCCGAACGCATTACTTCTGCCTGCACTTGTGCATGGTTGCTGCAGCAATCACAGGGAGAAAGCAAACCAGTGCGTCCTTACATCACCTATCCACCCCACAATTGTTGAAATCGAACATTTTCGTGCATACAAGTGTTACAGAAAACTATTCACGGTTCTCTGGCATTTGCCAGTATTCGTTTCTAAGGTTATGGGGGCAAGGACCTTTGTTTAACACACACAAAAAAAGAAAGTGACAAGTAGAAAATGTCATGTTGGTATTCCTTCTACTGATAAGATACATCAAGGGGTGTGGAGTCCTACAGCAATTGAGACCTCCCTGAACTCTTTAAAAAAATCATCTCCCTTTTCACTTAGGCTCATCTATATTATTTACATCTATTTCATTGTAACTTTCCCCCTCTGCTATCTTTTCTCTTAGCCTGTATCTTTCTCACGGCCAAGGCACATTGCAGGTGTTTGCTCGGAAGTGAGACAGTCACGATGCCCACGACTGTACATTTCCTTTCTCCTTTTGTCCCCCAGTACAATAAACTACTACTACTACTACTACTACTACTACTACTACTACTACTACTACTACTACTACTACTACTACTGCTGCTACTACTGCTACTGCTACTACTACTACTACTACTACTTCTGCCGACTGCCATAGGTGTTAAGTGGCTTTGCCTCTGGTCTGGCAGCCATGAGTGCTTTGGCCAGAGAACGTCTGCAACAGATAGAGCATGAAAAGTGCTAGCCTGATGGCAGGAGATCAAGGGTGTGCAGAAAAAACAGTGGCTACCTTGAAGCGGTAGCCATTCTCAATCTTCTCCTGGGTGCCGACGTACTCGGACAGCGCGCCAAGCGTGATGGCGTACCATTTGTGCGCCTCGGGGCTGGACTCGTCTAGCCGCAGGGCCTGCTGGGCACGGGCAAACGCTGCCGACAGAGGGCGCCACAAACCACAATAAATCTTTAAACCACAAAAGACGGAGACGTACAAAAACACAGTTCGCAATAGGGGATCAGAAAATTTGGACGTGTTAGTTTATAGTGTTTTTTTTTTCTTTTTCCATTGGTTAACCTAGGTAGGATATCAGGCAGCATAGTAGCAAGAGCTTGGTGGCGCAACCCACCGCCCCATTCCAAAGGGGACGCTCATAACATCCATCCATCCAATCTCTCAACAATGAACAAGGTGACAAATCATGCTGAAAGGCACAATGTTGGCACACCAACAATGATTATATAAAGCACAGGGTATGGGATATGCAAAAATGACAAGCAATGGTATGTGTGTGGGGGGGGGGGGGGGGGGGGAGGAGTAAAATAACTGAATAAAGGAGAATGGAAACAGAGTTAAAAAGATTATGGCACAAATTAAAAAAAAAAAGAAAAACGAACTAATAATGGTATTAACTTGACTGCAGACAGACACAATTGTTGTTTCGAGCTATTGACTTTGCCTTGTCTTTTGTGCTGTTTTCCTTTAATCTTCCGGCATTCGAGCTGAAATATATGGACTGAACATACAGGAAACAAAAAGTATGCATACAGTATAACTTATCAGATGATTTATCACAGAGCACCACACCACGTGAGCAAACTTAATGGCATAATAACTACACCGTTCATTAACGGTGTTTCCAACAACTAACAGCAGCACGAAACGCATTTTCTCAGCTCCAATGCTTAAATTGACCAGTGAGCTTAAATGATTAAATGTGCCACAAGATACCCATGACTATTTGTTAAAAGAAATTTGATTTGAAACAACTTGATTCAACAAGTTGTTTTGGATTCTTTTAAACAATAAGTTTAACGAATAAGTGTTTTAACATTTAACCAATAAATAATGTTTATTTTTGCAAATAGCAATTATAATCTCACATGCTGCATCAAATGCAAATAGCACAATGGTGTTTAATGCTATTCAATGTATGTGACTGACCCCTAGACATTCAATGCCATTGACATTACCCATGTGACACTCGTTGAAGCCACCAGCGATGTCAATGCTGAATGCCAGCAAGACATAAAAGCTACCTGACAAGGGAAATACAGTACTAATTATACTGCGCTACTAACAAGTATATAACATATCTAACAAGTTGATCATATCTAAGAAGTTGTTCATGGCATATCTAACAAGTTGTTCTGCAGAGAGTCATGCCCTGCTATCCCTTAAGTATGATCTTCACAATTGGCACAGGATGGCCCAAGTTGCCATTGTGCTACTAAACATCACATACACGCACACACACATGCACTCTTCACAATAGCCATTCTGTGCTGCCTGCCACGAGGTACCCTTTAGACAATGGGAGGAAAATATGGTCTAGCCTTTCTCCATAATTGCCTCAAACCTGCCTCCGGCATGCTTATAAATGAAATGCGAGCCAAAAAAATTTCCATCTGAGCAAAGCTTTTCCATGACCAACCTTCAGAGTGGACAAGTTTCGGCAACACTGCAAGGCAACAGCAAGCAGCAGAAAGTACCCAAAGGAAATGAAGAAGAAAAAGAAAAACCCCTTATTACAGTCTTGAGCTTCACCTGTTCAGTCGCGTACATTTGCGTTTGTCATCATTCAGGTTGCTTCCTCTCACTAGTGCAAGGAAAGGTGGAACTCCACTAACTAGCATTTTATAGTCAGCGACACATGAAGAATGCAGCGGCAAATGCCGCCAACAAAGAGAACACATATGCATGCACCAGCAAAAAAATGCACCTCGCCTGATTATACGCCTCCTTCCTTCTGTTTGCTATTCATGTCCCCCCTCTCACACTATACAGGTGCTGCTGTGTTGTGAAAACTAGCGAAGTTGCTTGTCGGATACAAACAATGCAAACGTCTGCAATCCATCTTCTTATGATGCACCACGCTGTATGCAAGGAGGTTCTCTGGATGCTAAGCAAAGTCAGATGTGCCTCCCTTAATTAGGTTCTTTTCGGAGATCAAACATGATTACAACAATCACAAATGTAACAAATTATTACACATAACAAAGTCTAGAATTTGGTTGGCCATGCTTTACTTCAATGAGTATTCTATTGCCATAACGAAACCGAAAATACAATATCCGAGACACTATCGGTAACAGACCAGTGAATATTTGTTCGCCAACAGATCAAAATACGTATCCTGGTGCAAAGCACATTTTGTAAATTAGCAGCTGTTGAAGCAGAAGTTGCCAACAGGCCATCAAAGCTGACAGGAGACCCTTTGCTGGCCCATCAGAGCCATCATAATTGTGTTTGTTCCACACAGAGCCAATCGTCAATTTTTTGTTTTGCCGACATCGAACTGTACAATGAATGCGGGATATATTTCTTGTTGGATGCGACAGTACTATGTATGACCACAGTGTGTTTGTTGAACCAGTCGGTGCTTTCTGAAATGTGTTTCTTTCTTCATTTAATAGTGATACCTGATCGACGTAAGCTTAGTTGCTTTCTTCCCAAATCAAGAGGCCTGTCACCTGCTTTGTACCACTACAGTGTCTGATCCATTCTGTCATTGTGTATTAGTGTATTTCTTCTGCATTACTCACCAAATCTACTTAAGTAGGTTCTCAATCCAGGGGCCATATTCATCATCGTCGTAATTCAAGTCCACTGCAAGGAACGGGTGTTGCCCAAACGTCTACAATTACCCATTTTGAAACAACTGAATGCACCTTGTGCCTGCTAACATCCCAATCTTGTCACCAGAGTGTTGGACCAGAACTGTTTTAATCTTTGGCCAAGCAAAGACCATTCATTTTTGGTTCAACTAAAGAGCAATATATATATATATATATATATATATATATATATATATATATATATATATTATCTACATAGAATTTCTTATCTATACTCCCTTATCTCTTATCCATACTACCCATTTTCCTATCTCATGTAGCGTTATGCATATCATTTTTCTCTGTCCTGCTCATTACAAGGCCATCAGCTTCTATTCAAATCCTTTTATTACTGTCCTAGTTTAGCACCCCTAAATTGCTGTATGCTACCTGTACGGTATTTTAACAAGCAGACTGATATGGAAGTTCTGGCAACAGGTTGTCTTTTGGGGAAAAGAACCAGCTCATAAGTGGTTTATAGCTGCATTTTAACACAGATGTTCTTTATGAATCTACACTTGGCTAGTCCCTCATATTTTCCAGCTGCAACCAAGCATTATTACAGCAACTTGCATGATCCATGGCTGCTGCATGGTTCACCACCCAAAATCTTTTGACATTTATGAACATCCGCAAGCAACTGTGGGGCTATAAGAGATGCCATAGCAGAAGACCTAAGATTAATTCCGATTACTTAGGGGTTCTTTGACATGCACCTAGATCTAAGTATGCAAGTGTCTTTTGAATTTCGCTGCCATGAATTGCATTGGCTGCGGCTGAGTTCGTACTGAACCCGTGATCTTTGCTTAGCAGCAGAATATCATAGCCACTAGACCTGACGGGCAGGTACCCAAATCTCTTCCAACACATGCCCAACTTTTCAAACAGGCGGGACACGACAGGGGAAACTATACCTTGACGAGCGAGTTCCTCCTTAGCACGTCCGGGCTTCATCTGCAAACCACACAGGTGCGATGCCTTGGCCAGCCGCCAGAAGAAAGCCGCCGAACGGGAATACTGCGACTCGCGAGCCAGCATGCTATCTAGCAGTGGTTGCTTGTCCCCAGGCCGGTCCAGTTCGGCATCGAGCGTATCGAGCCACCCAGGGTCTCCGGCTTCACGCAGCCCTGTCCATGAGGCATCCTCACTGCATGCGACAGGACATCCCTGTTTAACACGATACTGACTGTTCATCGTGAGGTGTCGGAACATGAAATCATAACAATTGTACAGTTGTGAACAATGTGGGAAAGAAGACCCAATTTATCATTAAGCAACAATTATATGGAGATTAATAAAGCCTGACATGTTAATATGCAACAGGTAGCTTACCCCTTGAGCATTTCGCTGCTACAACCTCTTGAAAGCAGTTTGCGTGTTCCCTTTCACATTGCTTGACAAACTACATAAAAAGGCAGTACGACATTGCACTAGCTAACTTCAAGCTAAGCTTGAGCAAGCTCTTCAAATTTCTTCCTGATGGGCATTGAGCTATTGCCGTCGTGAGACCTGTATACTATTTCTTTGAGTTTGATTGCCAACCCAAGCAGCACCATGAGCAGGTTTGTGGTAGGTCTATGCTGGGTTAACATAGTCCAGTGCGGCTCAGATTCTTGCTGCATACCCACTGTACTTTAATGCCTGTCATGCGTCTCAAAGAAACTACATTTATCAGTAAACGTAACATCTATGCCTTAACAATGCCAATGCTGGCCAAAGAGCAGCCTTGAACACTTTTGCTGAAGCTTTTTATAACATTTAACAGCGCATGTCAAATAAAAAGATATGTACATTTGTTTAGGAATCAGATTTCATGCACTAACAATTGTTAGAAAGTACAGGTGTCATGACTCCACCATATTGCGCATGCACATGATTTTGCGCGGCTTTCACGCTACCATCCTTAACATGGTTTCCGCTGCCGTCTATGGAAGATACTTGTGGTCACGAAGGTGCATGCAACCGCGCTTTGTTTTCTGTATTCTTGAAGCTTGTGATTCCTTGCCGCTGAAATGACCGCAAAGGTGCGGTTCAATCCAGCACAGCGCCGACCCACTTACTATATCTTCTTGGTAGATGGGCGACAATGTCGCCTTTCCAGGCGTGGCTTATTTGGGGCACCGACGAGACAACAGCAAGAAAAAACAGGCTGACGTTGCTGCGCGCCATTGTTGATGTCAGACAGTAAAATCTAGCAGCGGTTGCACGACACTGCCGGTTCGCGTGATCTGTCGTTTCCCGACGTCGTAGAGCATGCAGCAAAGCAAGATGCGTAATTGCGGAGGCTGTGCATAATCGCGTTTCGTTGACAGCACCTACTTCCTTCATCGCGACGACAATTATCCACACGAGAGGCCGGGCGTTACGCTCTGGCTATACGCGTGTTATGCGCCCTGCACATCGACGACAGACGTGCCACAGCAAACGCGTGCAGCAGCAGCAGCCGCCGCCGCGGATTCGTTCACTCACACGTCGGTGAAGTCGTAATACTCGTCGTCCTCTTCGTCTTCGCGCAGGGAATGCTGCAGGGGCAGCGACTCGGACTCCACGGGCGTCTCGCCTCTCTCCGCGGTCCTCAGCTGCTCGATCTCGCGTCGGAGGTCGGCGATGCTGCACGCCAGGCTGCTCAGCTCCCGGCTGACGGTACGGTTGAGCCGGTAGTAGAGGTATATGCCGCTGATGCCCACGACGACGCCCGTGCCCAGGGCGGCGAGCATGGTGAGGCGATCTCGCAGCAGGCCGTCCATGTTTTTCTGCTCAGGACGCCGCGCCGCCTTTCCTCGGCAGCTCCGGATGACACAGTTTTTTTTCCTGCGCTTCTTTCCTCTTAGGCGGTGCAACCCACTGGAGCAGTGGCCGCGCAGCTGACCGAGACCTCCAAAAGCTCCTCGCATTGTACGTGCGGCCTCGGATCGTCTTGGCCTGGCCTGACATTGGCCTAGAATCCAGTTGATGAACAGATCGAGCCTACTCGTTAGCCGGCTTCGGCCGGCAGCTGCACCACGTGGGTTTGTTTTGGTTGGTTTCGCATTGGTTTCGCAGAGCGCCCGGTTTCAGAGGCGCGCTTTGAGAGCGTCTTAAAAGCCTGCGTTTGCACGCCAACTCATATATAGAGAAATTTTGGCTAGACTTAAACTGCTTCTAGTGCACGTACGTTGAAATCGTTCAATCACAGCGTTTTTAAATACCCTGCGTACTTATGTGTTCACCAAAGCGGGTGACATGAAAGGTCTCGTGGCTAGCGCGTGCGTAGTGCTTTGGCTGCTTTATGAACCCATATGCGGTCATGTCTAGTCAGTCTGCTTCGTACGTCTGCTTTCCTTCTGCATTTCGTCTGCTAGATTTTGTAACCTTCTTCTTCTTCCCTTTCGTTGCAGTCAAATCGCCGTTATGACATGCACGGCGGCTGTCACTCTAGCGTGGAGGCGAAAGAAGAGGAAGTCCGTGCGCGCTGCGTTTCGCCGTTTTGCTCAGTATCCCGGAGTGAGTACGTGCCGATATATCACGAGGATCTTCATCTACGTCTGCGCCGTTACGCCATTTTGCTGCTTCGCGATCGAGAGCTCTCCTTTCAAAAGGACAAGTTTGCTCAGGCCTGGCTGCTGACCAAGTGTGCCCTAGGTAATCTAGATGTGCGTGTTCTTCGTTATAGTGTCGGGCCTAGAAAAAATATTTCCCGGTTACCTCGGACATGCGTCTGCGCGTTGGGTTGTTTGGGCCGTTCGTTCCATACGATCACAGCTGTACTCGGCGCCCGAAGTCTTAGGCCATAAACTAGTTGGCACTGCCTGGAAGCAATGAATATGCTAGCAAACCAGTCATTATTGCAGGGATTGAAAGGCTCATAGTAAATTATTATTCTCGCATTCTTTCATTTCGTCTGCTGATACTTCAGTGACTACAATTCTACATTTTCTTTCTTTTTCAGTAGTACGATTATGTAGGTTTATTTCATATAGACAGATAGTTCCGATATAGTATAGATTGAGCTTTGAGATATGAGCTGTGTAGGCTGTGTATCTTTTAGTTCGCAGTCTGCATGCAAAATTTATTTTAATTATAACCATTCGTTTATATTGTCTTTTGAAAACTGTGACCTATGGGGATCTTTAGTGGAGGGTTGATTTTTTTTGGGGGGTCTTTTATGATTAGGCTAGGTTATCGGCTTAGCTGATTGTGCACCTTGAATTTGGGAGTAAGACGTCTGCCGCATCTGCCTTTGGTTTCATGGTGACATATATTTTAAGTGTAAGTGTCACACTTAAAGTCACCTGCATACTGCCCATATTTGAAAAATAAGCATGCCATTTGTTCATGCGCCCTTGCCGCAGGCAGCTGAACCCCGACCATGACTGAAGGTAAAGACACCGTACCATCAGGAGCACCAGAAGAGCACGCTGCCCTTCCTGAGGCAGAGACGAAGCAGTAAGGCATTCGATTTTGGCATTAAAAATTCTATACAAATGTGTTCCGGAGAAATCTGCTAGAGGAAGCTCTGGTGGGTTTCCGCAAGAGAAAAGTTTGTTATCCATCTTAATGCATCAGGCTCTTGCAGAGAAAGACATTCATGGATAACTTGAAAGTCCGTGGAAAACTTGGAATGTTTCAGGTTGTGGGTTTCTCTTTGCAGCTGTCTGCTCCAGTAACATGGACAAGAGATTGCCTTTGTTGAGGATGTAGAAAAATGTAACTGGCACATATACATTTTGGCGCTACTGTTTTAGCAGACTACTGGGAAGACCACCAAAGGCAATACTAATTGTGATGCTCTGCTCAGTGAAATTGTGTAATGGCCTCTCTTCCTCATGTAAAAAAGGTTGTCGCAGTGATGCAGACGTACATCTCCAAGAAATTTCACGCATCGGAGGAACATTACGTCGCATACTGATTTGAACATGCTGCGACCAGATATGTCACCCACCACATGCAGTGCCCACATTTGCTTTTTGTCCTGGTGTTGTGCCAAACATATTGGCTAAATTTTTGCACAGCTATTTGGCTTGTCATGGCTGCAAATGGCACCAGAGAACACGAAGGATAAGCAAAGAGAAAGTGCCTTGTCATCGTCTCGTTCCCCTCATGTTGTCTGGCGCCATTTGCAGCCATGTTGGCTAGAGCTTTCTGCTGGCGCAAGTGTGTTACTCTGCATTGCGCATTTTCCCAGCTCATGGTGGTGCACCACTTATGGTTAAAAACGAAGTCAAAATGCTGCAGGCTGGGGCTTGTCTCTTGTACATGATTTCATTGCGGGAGCGATGTATATGTTTTCAACGTTGTAAGACAAGCAAACTGTACCGCACGTTCGTGGCAGAGGCACAAAATGTTGCTGCCCCACGAATTCTGTTGCAAACTGAATCATGGGAGGTTAACTTTAGCTTTACAGTTATGAAAGAGGTCTAGTCCTAGAGGATCAGGAGTGTCAAAGGTGTTGATTTCAGCAGGGGCCCCAGACATATACGAGGTTGTCCGTTAAAGTAAGGTGAGAAACAATGCTGATGTGTGGCTTTTTTTTTTGTGTGTGTGTGTCTGTGTGTGTGTAGATATATATATACACATACGTAAAATGCTTGTTGTCCAGGGTCATTCGATACTTGCCTTTAGCAGCGGTCATCGGAGTGGTAGTCTTGGTGGCTGGCCTTGCCTTGTTGCTGTTGTCCACCCGTCAACCCCCAATGAGGCTGCAGACAGTTGTCCCCACTAGCAGACACACCCACACCACTACCAGAAAGTTTTCCGCAAAAACTCCCCACGCCAAGCCTGCATACAAGGTCATTGCGCCTGCAAGTGTCCTGGCGAAAGTGAGCAGGCCCTACTTGCGTCGTACGCTCAGGTATGTCGTACTGCCTCTAAACCTTTCTGAATTTGTTTGGAATGATAGCCTTACTGGTGTCTGTTGTCTCCCCTGTGAGCCATGCATTGGTGACACCAGTGAAAGTGCTGGTTTTTTTTCCTTCTTTATATCTTTAATGCCAAGAGAAGAAAAAGCTAACGAAATAGTCATAGTGTACCATGGAACATTAGCTGTCCTGGTACCATGCCCTAGGAATGCTGTCAAGTTAGTGGGTGGACATGATGAGTGGCTTTTGTTAGGGCTAGCATATCCCAAGATGGACAATGTAACGCCCCTGATGGCGCGTGTCGGAAACTGGCGGCAACATTGTGATGAAATAGCCAACAGGGTGATGTGCGCTTCAATGCATGATAGGGCCATTGTGCTTAAAGATGAGGCTTGAGAGGCCAGGAATTTAGTAACAGTTAGTAGTTTTAATACCCAACTCTGCTCCCGTTTGTAAAAACGTTTGTTACAATGGAGAACCAATAGCTGTGATAAAGCCAAAGAACTGCACACATAGTACGTGGTTGAATCTTCATCTCGTGAGTCAAGATACTAATTGTTTGTGCTGCTGGAGAATTGGTGCTCTTTTTCTTCATTCCGTTATCATGCTTTCGTGCTGCTTTCTGTTCGTGCAGCATTCATATTACTTGCTTTCATCCGCCAGTTGGAAGATGTCCAGTTGAGCGTGGGGTGAAAGTGTTACTGGAAGTCATGAAGACTTGGCTGACTTAAATTTCAACATTTCAGGTTTCTCTCTGGAAAGCCCCACCTGACCGGTACAAAGTACAGCGAAGAAAACATTGTCGACTTCATCGTCGGTCAGTTCCGCAAGCATGGACTGGACACGGCTGAGAAAGTGCCCTACCGCGTTCTGCACCAGTATCCCGACCTAAAGAATCCAAACAAGGTAGACCATCGTGTCTGTTCGTCGAGATATTTTGATGTGTTTCTTGGGGCTGATCATAGCTCTCGGATGCGACACACAGTAGTGCAGTAACACGAAAAGGGCATTCTCCGCACTTTGTATACGATAATGCCAGGTGGCGCTTGAGCAACATCTCTTGTCCTAGGCACATAACTATTACACCAACTCCTGCAATTTTGTGGCCGTCATGTGGTGTGGGAAACTGAACGCCGGGAGATACGAATGTTTTGTGGGAAAGACAAATATTAAGGGATGCGAGGAATGCCCCCTCAGTTTTCCTTTTCTTTAAAATTAGAATGGTGTGTATTCAGTGAGACATTATGAACCACTCTGCAGGAGGCATCAACGGAAGCTTTTTCTTACAGTGCAAGAATTTCTGTGTTTCCCATGGCTCTGATTGTTACTAACATGCGGCCAAGACTTCTTTCCATTCAGTGCATTCCTTGCATGCATATCATTGCAGAAAGCTTTCAGAGTAGTTCAACAGACAAATGTACCGATTAAATGAATCAGTGTAAGGCGTCGTTATACTCCATTCAGGTGCAGTTGGTGGACGCAGAGGGAAAAGTGCTTGATGAGGCAAAGTTCCAAGAAGACCCTGTTCCAGGTGACCACACCCACACCGTGGTGCCTGGCTACCTTGCGTATGCACATCCGGGCACAGTTGAGGTGGGTGCCTGCTGAAGTGTCTGATAGACCAGGCCTGAAATGCTATGTAGTCAAATTTCTTCAGTTTTGCCCATATAGGAGATGCAGAACTGGTTCTAACTATGCGGTGTCCCGTTTGAAAGAGCCTAACGTGTATTGGTGCCTTATTCTTCAAATTCATGGAGGTTGTAGCATCGTCTGCATTGCCAACTACAAGCCATCATCATCGTTTCTTCGACTGTGTGGCTTGGGTCGCACAATAAAGGAAAATGTGGTCTTGTCACTGGCAACACTGGGACACTGTAGCCATTGCTCTTTTGACCCACCTGTTTCTTAAATAATTCTAGCTATGACACCGTGCTGCATCAGCCTCCATTGCTCCCTTCTGAAATTAATTGTATCTTTTATTGACATCATTTGGAAGTGGTACTATCATTAACATTTGCTGGCATGAAATTTGTAAGAAACAGTGAATTAATAAACCTGATCATGCAGTAGGAGGCGTAAAAACAGGCTCTACTTTCAAGAAATGTGCCAGTTCTATGCAGTCCACAGAAGATTCGCAGTAATGACTGCGACATTATTGGCTCTAACATTTCTTTTTTTCTTTGATTTAATCTTTCTTGCTCGCGTTCTGCATGAGAAGTTATTGTTCATTGTAAGCAGTCACAAGCACATTATAATCGAGGGCAGATACCGGCAACATTCACGTAAATAAAGTGTCATATGTGAGAAATAGTGTGCTGACCGCACTGTTTACTTGGTTTGTACATTTCACATTTTGCGCACCAGGGGGCATAACGGGACTCACGAATTCAGGTGACCCGTGTGGTTTTACATGGTGTATTTAGAGCACCTTCTTTATCTCCACAGTTGAGCATTGAGTGCGGCTGATACCGGTTACATTCAGCATAGGAAATCAATCTGAGGCAGAAAAGAGCTCACAGCAGCTGCTATTGCAAAGGCTGTGATCTTGGATCGTTCATATGTGCTTGAAAGTAATGGCGGATTGCCTGATACCCTGAGGGAGCACAAACAGGCCGATATGGCCCGTGTGCTTTGGGAATGCCAACGCCATGAGGAAGAAGGACCAGGAGGAAGGGGGAAGACAACAGCAGGACCCTCTGAAGTGGCGTGCCTCGCTGAGAGATGCCAAGGCGCCCTCCTCAGCGAGGCACCCGAAGACCAGGAGTGGGCCGTCCAACGGGCCAGGGCCGTTGCCGAGGATCTCGGAACATTCTCCTCGGGGGATGGACCCCTGGCAGCGTACCCCCAGGCACCAACGGCAATAGCCGTTGGACAAATAAAGTTTATTCCTATCCTATCCTATCCTATCCTATCCTGAGGCACGAAGTAGCTACTTTTGCCGGCCAACATAATGCACATGCAAAAAGGTGGGATTCCCATGCCGACATGTTGAAGCCTTGCACACACAAAGTACATGCCTGAACGTCTCTCTTGCGGGCAAAGCATTGTTCATGCTCCACGAATAGGCGCTCTTTTTCTTCATTTAACTCTGATGAATTTATGGGAGTGGACAATGACGTCTAAAATCTGTGTTGAATGCTAATAGCCGGTGACTTTTTGCAGGCAGATGTAGTGTACGTTGGCTCTGGCACATACAAAGATTTGGACCTGCTGGAAGCCAACAATATACCCGTTAAAGGTCGCATCTGCCTGGCACGATACGGTGGTGGGCATCGTGGTGGAAAGGTATGTGCTTTTGCGTATACCGCGAGGGAATGTTTCAACACGGAGTCCCCCATTCTACTTTTTTTATTAAAGGTAATTTAAAACATAGTGCTTTCTTCACCACCTGTGCCATGTATTACTGCCCCTATAGAGGCCTGGCTTTCAGACTGATGGTTCAAAATCACATCAATTTTTTTCTCTTTCATTTCTTTTAGTCTTTCTACATGATTACATCCTGCTTAGTAAGCTGAACCTCAGTGTAATGAACGTGGATATAGCAAAGTAAATTTAAAATGTTTCTTGTTGATATCAGTCCGATGACAAATATGTGCTTACAATGAGTATGGGCTATAACAAATATAGTTTCATGTTGAGGGTGACTTCGTCATCACAAGGTTTGACTTGCATGTTTTTATACATCAGTGGCACAGCATGGTAAAAAGCCCAGTGCGATTATGATGTCGCATACTTACCTGGTGCAAGAGCGTTATTATCGGCTGTTAATTTTTGAGTACATTCCTGTCAGTGGATGCTGGTTGCCTGAGCCAGCAGGCGGAACAGCCATCGCTCCAGTGAGGCATTGCCCCTATTGACATATCAGGCATAAGTGAAAGTATTCCCAAAAGCAATCTTCTGAGAATATGGCTCCTGGTCCCTCCTGTGACCATGCACGCCGTGTGTACACTCTGCACCAGTATGGAAAAGAATAGCTAGTGTTCAAACCCCGATCCTGGCAAACTTGCAAGGCACAAGGTCACTCACTGCTGTTTGCTACGTTGCTAGTTCTCGTGTCGCAGAATCCTGCTTCTTTGTTTCTTTTTAACTCCTAAGAGCATTGCTATGGCATTGCTGTGGACGTGTGGTGAACATGCCATGGTCGCCGTGACAGATCACCGTGTGCCAAGAACGTGGCGGCGTTGGAACCATTCTCTTTCTGGATCCCTCCTTACCGAGCACGACAAATTTCTACCCAAACTCGACTGTTGTGGACGGTTCGGCGCTGCAGCGAGGGGCCCTGTTCACATTCGCTGACCCCGAGACGCCTGGCTACCCGTCAGTTGGTAAGCCTGCACTCGTCTCTGAGGCCTTGTACAGGTGAAACGAAAATTGTAAAAGCGTTTGTTTGCCCACTGAACCCACTTCACGGAAGCTGGGCTTGTTGCCCCTATGCGATGCTAGAACCCCATAAGTGGCGGCACGTTGCAGTCTGATGCGCACGCATGTGTGTTTTGGAGCAGTGACAATGCACGATGATGCTTGATGAAGTTAATGGTGACCTTGCGGTGTAAATGTTGATGACAATGATGGTGATGCTCATAATGATGAGTTTTGTTTCAAATGCTCTCACATTAACAGCCATTGCTAGAACAACCAGACAGTACCTTTTGTTGTAGCGGTTTTGACGTCCACTTATCGCAGAGAGCATAGCACGTACGGGGGGAAAAAAGCAGGATGCAGATGATGTGCACTTGCGTAAGATATATGGGGCGGTCAATTTTAAGTTTTAGGGCATTTTTAAAAATCCCCTGTTGGGGATAACATAATTCTAGTTCCTGGGCTGGACTACTCAGAGAGGAGACGGGCATTACTTGCACAATAAATCGAAACACATATTCAACCAATTAACAAATATTTACTAATTATCTCCCTAATTAATGAATTCACTGCACATATGGAAATTTACTAACTGTAGCTGGTGTGCTTGCAAGGTGTATTCAGTCGGAATTAATTTCCAGAATGACACCAGTTTGGAGATATGTACCATCAAACGTGCCTTAAATATGCACTGTTCCACTTGCTTTTTTAACAATGTGCATCAAAATGCATTTTGTTAAAAAAGTAGGTGGAACAAGCACGAAAGTAACTTGAACGCCAATGTATTTCGTCCCACTCTTTGAGAAATAGTATTTAGAAACTGATGTTGGTCCTAGAAATTCACTTCAAGTGAATACGTCTTGTAATGTAATTGAGATGTTAATTAGTGAATTCTTATTAATTACTTGAAGACGTGCTTCGATTTTTTGTGCTATCAATGACTGCCTCTTCAAATAATCCAGCTCAAAGAGAAGAATATTTCCTGTCATAGGCGACTATTAAAAATTCTGTAAAACTTAAAAATTATCAGCCCATATATTTAAGAGTATCTAAAATTATCTTCGATTACTGTAAAAAAAACAAAAACAATGTATGTTTTTGATTACAATGCAACAAACTTCTTTCTGGTGGGCTCTCTTGTGGCCACATCAGGATTGCTGCATTTTGCATGCAGTTGAACCCTGATGTAACAAATTATTGGATATAATGAAGTGAATGTAATGTTTTCTGCTTACACTGGCATGCAATGAATATATGCTGACAGCGAATGTCGGGTATAACAAAGGCATTTTCGTGCTGGATGCACCTTTGTTATACAGTCAAATCTGAATATATAAGGGACCCTGATAAAGCTAATTATTCTACGTATTTGATGCGTGAAACTTATTGACTGAAACTCACGTAAGGTAACTTTCTCATAATGAACTGGACATTAGATATACGTATCAACTTGGTGTGCCCGCTGTCAATGCCATCAAGCCCTTGAATGTGACGGACCGCCTCGCTTGATGCTTCAGGGCGCTCTGTCTGGACTGTACTGTAGAAGGTATACACAATTTGGTTCATCGAGGGCACTGTCCTTAGGGCATTCTCGAGAAACCGCACCGGTGTGTTCTGGTGCAAGGATGATCGGGTGAAATGGTGCACCAGGGTGGTGCACCACCATGTGTACACCGGTGCGGTTTGTTGAGGATGCCGTTTAATGACGCTGAGAAGCAGTTCAAAACAAAATTGAAGTAAATATTACTACCTACTGTACATTGTTTCATATTCGTTAAATGGATTCCTCTCTTGCTTCTTTTCTTCACTGGAAATAACAAATCTGCATATACTGACCGCATCACAAGACTTCATTTAGGTTCATTACAGGCATGTTTAAGTTTATCAATTTATCTGGTATATTGAACTGTCTTTAGCACATAACCCTGTGTGTTGTAACCAGCTTTGGCTGTAATAAGGTTTGGCTGTAGTCGGATAGGGAGCCGGAGAGCTGGCACTACCTGTTAAGACTTTCATGCTGTGTTAGATAGCATTCCCATTCGACACAATCTGCTTCCAGATGGAGTTTATCGTGACACCAATAGCAGTGAACTGCCCCGGATCCCGGCCCTCACAGTCAGCTACAACTTTGCTAAGAAACTGCTGGAGTGAGTACTAAACTGCCTACTCAAGGTTTCTTTCAACATGACATTTAGAGGGGTTTCTCGGCTATTTTAAACCAGGATTAAAATGACTTGTTATGAAGCGTTGCTTTCAGTAATCCAGACTGACCAAAGCAGTGTGGAAAGAGCATATCATTTGATACAACTAGCGGAAACGTTTGTGCATTTTTTAGCATTCTCGTGTGCCCTTCGATCACTCTATGCTATTTCACAATTTACACTGGATTTTTCTATTGCATTTTTGCATCGTTTGAGCAAAATATAAGCCTCATAACCCCTTAACTGCTGAAGACAAGTTGTCGTGGCATTGTAATTTTGACATATAAATAGATGTTACACAATGCCTTTTGCTAGTTTTTTTCAACAAGAGCGTTCCAGGTGTCACAGAAAGGCAGTGAAATGCTGGCTAGAAAAGAAAAAGAAATGAAGATCCGCACTTCTCGTAAATTTTTCTGCGATTTCTCATAGCAGTCGAGGGGTTAAACTAATCACGTAACATTATATTTTCAAGCAGCTGGCCATAGAAGCAACAGAAGCAGTCAACAATCTACGATGTCATATTGTCTTAGTCGAGGAATACGGTGTAGAGTCTAGAATCTAAGGAAAAGGTGGTTCTTGCAGATACCGTTGTAGTCTGTAGGTACTTGACAAAAATTTAGTTTTGGTTGTTTTAGACTTGCTTATAACTTCTGTTAGCCATTTCTGCAAGGAAAGGACTTAAGTCCACATGCGGTGACAACAAAAGCTCGCACACCATGTGATGATGTTATTGTAAATGCTGGTTTGCTCATAATAACACCTTGAGAACAAAAAAAAAAATTAGGCCTGAAGTTGTAGCTTTAGGGTGAAGGTGTCTATCAGCTACGGTGCTGGTGCACTTGTATAATGTATACCATACTTTATAGCATGTACTGCTGCAGCTTCTTGCTGTATTTCTGTAAAACCTGCTTTGGCAGGGATGGAAACTTTTTAAGACATCACAGTTGAAATATAAAGGCAGTCTTCTTTGAAGGTGCAGGTGCATTTAAACAATTTTATGATCCACACTAGTGAGCAAACTAATTTATTACAGTTGAAGTTATATTTAACGAAGTGATGACCACGCTTGAATTACTTTGTCAAATCGGGAAGTTTGTAAAATAGAGAAAGGGATTGTTCAGCCCTTCGAAATCTAAAATTGTAACGTTGCGACACCCGAAAAGCTACCACGGCACTGTATTTGCCGCTGACGCATGCCTGCACATGTGAAAAGTAACATGACGCTATGACAGGCTGCCGATACGCAAAGAGGCGGAGAAGGAATGCAGTGATTGTGCGAGCAAGCCAAGCAAGAAAGTTGTGAGGAGACAATTAGTGCCATTTGTTGCATAAACCATGAAATAATGAAAGCAACGACCGCCACCCTTAGCGGCATCTGGTATGTAAGAGTGCAGCCAACTGCTGAGTCCACTGTTCTGTGCATGGGCTCGGCGTGCAGCCTCGTGAAAATAAAGCTAGGGCCATGACTAACGCGCGTAAATGTTTTAACGCGATAGCGTTAGAGTGCACAAACCAAAACCCGCCTATGTCAAAATTAGAAAAGAATCGCCACTTTTTTTACCATTTTTTTTTTCAGGAAAATCTTCATTAAATCGGGTTTGGTGACCAAGTTAGCTTTGTTAATTCAGGTTGATGACAACAATGAACTCTATGGGTACCTGCCAGGGAAGGTACCCATAGAGTTAGATCGGGAACTTGGTAAAATTGGGTTTCATTAGATCGAGCTTTAACTGTGCTTAATACATTTGACCTTATTGATAATTTTACCGCAAATGTAAATGTGTGACATTAAAATCAGCTATTGTTCAAGCCTTGTGTCATTGCCAGAAGCCCTCAGCAACAGCCTCCAAGTTTTGGTTCTCGCGTGTGCCGAGTTTTAGTTGAAGCATTTTAGAGCAGTGGTGGTAGATATTAGACTACGTGTACAGTAAAGTTTCGAGCAAATCCGGTTATTTCGAACATCGACGAAGTCAGGAAACCATAGACCATGTCAAGGTCACTACTCGGAGAATGAATTGAGGCATGTTGGGCCTCCCACCCCTTTTTGTTTGCGCCATGCAGCCAGATGGATGGCAAAGTTCTCAAACTCAGTGGTGGTGCTCGGCGAACTGGACCCATCAAAGGTGGCAGGTGAGCTCGTCTATAAGCTTACTTGCTGAGGAGGTGTTGCTGGGATAGTTGATCGGTCGCTATTGTTCTAAAGGCAGCATACTTGTGGGCACATGGACGATCACAAAAAGCAGACATACATGAGTTCTGAACTGCAACTAGGAGCTCACTTAGCATTTATTCTTTCTTTTTTTTTCGGTGTGGTAGCACTTAAACGGGTGCTCTCTGGAAGTTTCAGTGTCGGTTGTTGGCAGCGACTGCTGTTTATTCCTTTTATTGTGTGGTTGTATTAAAAGGGAAAGCGAAGGTAGTGCGAAACAACAAGGACAGAGAGGAAGAATATGGGACACCACAAGGCACTTGCTCGCAACTAACAGTTTATGCAAACAAACAAGTATTTAAAAGCGAGCAGAACCAACTTCACAGTTGCCACAGCTGATCAGGAGCCACTTGTTATGGGTGAAAAATCAGGAAAAGAGACGAATACCGAAGGGAAATAAAAATGACACCACAGCGCAGGCGTCAAAATGCTAAAGGTGACGACCATGTCACTCATCTCATCACATAATTCATCACTTTCAGCATTTTGACCGTGGATTCATGACAGCTCGCCCAAGTGTCAACCTTACTATTAAATGGGAGTTCTCCTTGCAGCCTTAGCGTCTTGTTTCCAGCATTTAACTTAAGATTAGAAGATTTGCAGGGGGAAGGCATTTGGAGACAGATTTTTGTGTGAGCTGCATGAACTTGAAGTTGAATGAGAGTTAGTTTTTTATACTAGGGCAGAAAGACAGTGATGAAGTGAATGACGAGAAGTGACAAAGCACAGGTACTGGCTGCTTGCTAATTCTGTTGAATCTTTAACATGCATAAAACTTATCTCAAGCTTGCTGTGTTGGTCTAAATGGACGGCACCTTTTCGCACCCAACATAGTGACTATCGGCCACCCACAATTGCTACATATTGCTATGTCAACTATGACTGGATTTTCTGTTAGTACTTTGTATGGTTGTGGCTATGTATACATCTGATTTTAGTATTTCTTGTAGACTAGTTGTGAAAATGGGCGCACAGGTCTGGGCTTTGTCGAGTGCTCTATGTGACTTGCGTTGACCTCTCCTAGGAAACTGCGGATGGTCGTGAACAACAAGTGGGCGAGGCCCATCGTCTACGATATCATCGGCACCATCAGAGGCCGCTTGGAACCTGGTGAGTATGCCAGTATTCTGGTACTCAGCGAAGCGAGCAAAATGTTCATATTAAAAGAACTGCTTAGTACGAGTTCCCTTACTGGACTCTTGTTGAACGCAGTTGCTTTAAAAGACATGTAGAATGAATTGGTGTCAGTTCGAACAGAAGTTGATTGTATGAACTGCAGACATTACGTAGAAGTGTTCCTCTCAAGGTCTTTCTCATGCATTGATGTTTTCCCTAATCCCTTCTGGTGCACATGAATTCTGTCTAATCAAAATTCAGTTTCACCACATTAAATTCTTGCATCTTCAGAATTATGGAAGGTGTACAGCTGAAGAAGTGATTGGGCATTTTCAATTTTTCAGTGAGTTTTGTCAACTTTACAGAGTGCAGACTCCTTGCAAGAACTCTACAGTAAAGTCGAATATGAGAACATCAACTATTTCATGTCTTGCGTACTTGGAAAGCACTTATCCAGCTGCCTGAAAAAATATGACTGATGTGAAACATCATGAAAAACAAGCAAAGTGAACCCACTACATGAGGACATAGTGATGCCAGAGCAAATACTTGGCCATCTTCCTTTCAGCTTGTTTTACTAACAGACTTTACATATATATATATATATATATATATATATATATATATATATATATATATATATATATATATATATATATATATATATATATATATATATACAAGAAATGTTTCAAGATGTATATGCAATGCATTTTAAATATCGTTATTTTTATCTGTGCTTTCAAGGGACGTATTCTGAAACGTTCGCCGCGGCGAACTTTTCGCACTGGCCACGCCTCCGCCGTAGCGGCGCGCGCTGAATGGCTGCTTTGACAAAACCGGAAATGCACTTGCGCCACCTGAATTTCCGGTTTTGTCAAAGCAGCCATTCAGAGCGCGCCGCTACGGCGGAGGCGTGGCCAGTGCGAAAAGTTCGCCGCGGCGAACGTTTCAGAATACGTCCCCAATTTTGATGCACCATTTTGGCATCCGCAATTGTCCTTGCAGCACCTGAGCAGCACCTAAGCCTACGCCTAAGTGTTGTGCAAAGTAGGCTTTTAGGACGTGTACAAGCACTTCTGAATTTTAGTCTAGTTAAAATTAAGCAGAAGTACGATCAAATAATGCAGAGAATAGATAACCAGTTAGCAACAGGTAGAGTGCCAAGGAAAGGGAAACTCTGTCAAGTGTGGCAGAGAATTGGATGCAGTGATGAGACCACAAAATTTGTGGGTACAGTCAGACCTCGATACAACGAGCACAGATATGTAACTAATTATTGGATACACTTAAGAAAATATCACATTGTGTTCACCGGTATCATATAACGAATAGCATTTAAATCAAAAGTATTTTCTGTGCAAGATGCAAGTTTGTTTATAACATCGTTTTGACTTATAGAATACACCAAACTCTTGCAGCACAGAGATAACAGAAGATAGTGGGCAGATGCTCTTTGGCTGTAGTGGAAGTCAGTTTGTGGCCATAGCCAGTAAACCTGTACAACACTCTGTTGTTGGTATGTAGCAGCACAGGATGTAAATCCAGATACCAAGATGCTTGCTGAGGCCGCGGAAATACTTTTCTTTTTCTTGGATCTCATGGTCCGCTAATTTTTCACGCCATCTGTGCAAACTTTTTCACTCAAAGAAGCGCCCTCATGAATCTATAGAACTCCGATTAGGCTGCTGCTGATGATCACGTCAGACAAGCACGTTAGCCAAGTCACTGTACAGTACGGAGCGGGCTTGCGCAGATCGGTACAGCATCACGGGTACCCATCACGACGCCTGGGGATTTGGCACCATTGACCCGTCGTCGTCGACCGCCAACATCCTCGAGCTCAGTCGGATTATGGGTAAACAGCTGAAGCATGGCTGGCGGCCACGGCGCACGGTGGTGCTGGCGATCTGGGCCGCGGAAGAGATTGCCATCGTGGGATCTGGCGAGTGGGTCGAGGTA
Source organism: Dermacentor albipictus (assembly GCF_038994185.2). Classification (NCBI taxonomy): domain Eukaryota; kingdom Metazoa; phylum Arthropoda; class Arachnida; order Ixodida; family Ixodidae; genus Dermacentor; species Dermacentor albipictus. The sequence goes on from NC_091827.1 coordinate 29,119,679, forward strand.
TGTGCACTGGAAGCATTCTGTCAGTTGCACCAGATCCCTCTACGCCTCTTAAACTTGATATGCAGTTTAAGCGCATTATGCAGCGTACGTGTTGACCATCACGAAACTAAGTGAAAAAAAAAATTGTGCGTGTTGGCGGCTGCATGAAAGTGCATTTCTCACTCCATATTAGGTTTATTGAAGATATAGGTTTTTTTTTTTTTCATCAAAGTTATACAGGAACTCAAGTCATTATGAGTACTGTTTCATTGTTGTAAAGTATCCAAAAAATTTTTGCATTTCTGTAACTTAATTAGCTGTAACTGTAACATAATTTGGCTGTATTGCTAGTGTAATGGCCATGCGAAGTGAATCCTTGCTCCATTGTCGTTCTTGTAACTAGAATCTCTCAGTGGATTCCCTATGATTTCTGAGTTAAAGCTGCACAAAGGACACAGGAGATGTGCAGGACAGACTGCTCAACAATGAAATTTGCTAAGACCCACTACTAGCCAAGTGCCTGTAGTTCTTAGGTTCAGACATGTGTACGTGTAAGACATATACTTTATGGCAACAATCAAAACAGGTGTTATGAGAGAGCAAAAATGCCTGTTTTGTTTGGAACGCCCATCAGGTGGCCAGGCTTCCATCTGCAAAATTGACACTCAAGTGGTACTGCATGCTATTTTTATTCAAGTTTCCAAGCAGTACATGCGTCATTCTCTTCTTTTTATTTTGCTTTTTATTCTTTAGGAGAAGCTGCTCCTTCTCAACCGTGGAGCTGTGGGCTACACCAACGTAGACAACTGTGTCTCTGGTCAGTGAATTGCTTACAGTCCTGAGATTCTGCATTTTCAAGAAAATCTGAGATCTGTGAAACTCTCACACATGAATGGTTTGCGGATGTGTGCGATGCTGGGCCGGTTGGTTCAAAATGGTCATGGTAATTTAGCGCAGGAAACGAACGCTGACTTTTTTTTTTCCTTTTGTTAAACTTTATTTCTGCTTAGTTTTATCATGTGTGACAGGTGCTCGCAACAATCAGCTCTTGCTGACACGTGTTTGGTTATTTTATCCTATTTATTTTCTCTCATTGCAGTAAACCCTTCAATTGTGAATCGACGCTTTGGGGTGTGCATTCTTTTCTCCGTCACTCTTTCCTTCTTGTGCTGTTTTACTGTCAAAAGTTGCAGGCGTGCGCTTGCCCAAAAGATGTGGAATTTCGGGAGCCCGATGTTTCGCATGCATGGCCTCGTCTGTCATCCTTTGCTCGCTTTACCTGGAGCTTTTAAGTAACTTCTGCCAACTGCGCAAAATAAAGGTTGGAATGTGTGCACGAAGGGAACAAGCTGTGATGACTGGAAAATCACGCTTATCACTGAGATTTTGTTTGCATAGCAAAGAAGCGTCCTTGTCCCCAAGTGGGGTAATTGTTTTTGTATTAAAATGTTGTTGTTTTTTAGCCTGAAACAGCGACATTTAAGAGTTGGAAAGCTGTCAGTCTATGTGCACCTTTATTTTTAAAACGTAAAATCTCTCCCACCCTCACAAAAAAAAACAAAAAAAACATCCTAGTATATCTTCACGCAAAGAGAGAGAGAGAGATGTTGAAAGTGTTGGATCTAATCTATAGTCCAACGTGCAAGCTGCTAATACCATGTGCTTTCATGTTCTCCAGGGATCATGTTCTTCGCCTACGCCTCGCCTGTGCTGAGAAGCTTCCTCGTGGAAACAACCAAACATGTGCGTATTCCTCGTGCGTGAATTCAACACGAATAATTTCAGCGGGAAGCATGCCTGTGAGTACTCGTCAGGAATGTGCAGTGGCTCATATGGAAGATATGATGATCACGCAAATGAGGTGGCAGCTCAAGCGCTGTGTTGATCCGTGCCAGCATTTGTCCAATTCGGTTTGCATGCTGCTTAGTGTCCAGGCCTGCTGCCTGTCAGCAGCGTTTTGCCATCCTTAGGTTATTAACCAAAAGCATTTGCCTTCAGATTCAATTCCCATAAACTTAGACTGCACGGGTATTCTGCAAACGACTTGGATCTTGCAGATTTTTGTTGATGCCACTGTGTGATAGATAATGTGAACATTGTTACCAGTGTCGAGGCACGTTATGTTAATGTGGATCCGTGCAGACCTGCTCGCGTAAACACAAATGCGCCTCTTAATCTGACAGTAATGTTTGATCTTGGGTGATGACTGAAGCATCTGCATGCAGGTCCCATTCAACGGTACCCAAACGTTGCACGACTACTGGTACGACTACGAGCATAGCATCTCGAAAACAACCAAACCCCAGTGAGTACTTATGCGGGGACCGGAGCTGGCAGTCTCTGGACATGAACAACCTATGGCTTGCACAAGGCAAAATTATGGCACCTCTGGTAGTAGAAACAAAATTATTACTACCACAGAGTGATTTATTATTGCGTGGAACAGTCCGGTATGGAAATGAATATCGATCTATTGATTGATTGATGTATCAAGTGGGCCAGTACTGTACTGGTATGTAACTGACAAAAGTAAAATTTTCCACTTGCTGATCTTTGTAGCTTTTTTGTGCTGCAGCTGTAAACTACATTTGAAATTGTGAATGCAACAGTTGAAGGCCAGTCTTAAATATTTTTGAAAGCAGCAATAGCAGCCAATGCACTTAACATTAAAACACTGTTTCGTCCACCACTGTGTCCAGGGTGTACCTGACCCACGGAGGGATGGACAACTCTGCCTTCAACTTCGTTGCTGGTGTTCCTTCAGCTATCTTCACCTTCCGACCCGACAAGGTGAGTCATTTTAAACCATAAGGCCTGCTGCTACAGTATTCATTGAATGATTCACTGATGACGTGCTTGCAAGAAGCGGGTTGCAAAGCATATTGAGTCAAGCAAAAGTCGTTGATTGGCCCAGTTGGCAATTTACCCCGCAGACAGCAGTGTGAGAAAGGCAAAGGGCATGTGGAATGCTCTGTCAAGAGTAGAAGTATGAATTTACTATAAACCCTTAGTAGCATCTACCAAACCTACGCAGAAATTTTTTAAGGAAACCTTTCGTGGTTCCACTTGTCTTACTAATCTGCGCCCACTAATGGACCCACTAGTTCACTTTTTATTTATCTCATGAAATGCACACTTCTAATCAAACACTATCAAAATGTCAGACACTATCATTCACTTAGACAAGTGTAATGGCCCTCCCATACAGAGTCTAAAGTCCTGTAGGAAAAAAAAATGCAGTTTGCTAGGTAAATAAATAACTGCTCACCGTAAATGCATTCTCTTATAGCCATTAACTGGGTGGTGTCATTTGACTCTTGCCAACACTTGACTAGCTGCCTCCACCGCTACCAGCATCCCATAATATATTTTATTATTGTGATGCCACATGTTGGGGACATTTTACAACACTGTCTTGAATAGTGACTGTGCTGTAAATTATATGAGCTGACCAACTGCACTCTTATGCATAATCTCAACTAAAATAAAATCTACAACCACTTGTACATTTTCTAGAACATTAGCAATATATGCCTGACAATGCCTGCTTTTCCTTGCGACCGATAAAAACGGTTAACGGTTATATTCATGTCCATTGAATGGTAACAGCCTCTGACCGAGAAGTGGTTATACTCAGTTAAAGAACATTTTTCTATGCTTCCAGATTCGAGATTCCAGATTTCTATGATCAGATTCAAGGAACTGTACTAAATTAACCAAATTTTTGCCAGGTCAGCAGCCCTCGAATGGCAGTGATTGTAAATGTAGAGAAAAAAAAAAGCTCATGTACTTATTAATACAGTGCCCCTCTGCAGAAAGTGTTCAAACTGGGCTCCTATTCGTCCTACCACACTGCCTTCGAGACAATTCGCCTGTTTGAGACCTGGATCGATCCAACCTACCACTTTATGGAGACGTGCACTCGATTCAATGGGATGCTGACGCTGACGCTGGCCGAGGCAGAGTTACTGCCCTACGACTTCCGCACCGTCGCCGAGGAGATGCAGAGTGGCATCTCCAAGCTGTCCAAGTTCCGCAAGCAGCTCGATGCTTACGGGGTGCCCCTCGGTGAGCCGGCAGCGGGGTCTGGTGCGCCGACGTTGAGGCCGTGTCATTGGCCTCTTTAAATTCCGGTGGAGTTTGCCTCATTGCCACGCATGTGCATGCCAGATGAAAAAAGCTTTATGCATCCTTTGAAGTCTTGTGGCCATAAAACCGTGGTGCAGTTTTATGAACGAGAGCCGGTAATGCACTGGTGGCAGAACAGGTGTCGAACACCGCCTGTGTAATGTGAAATGACCCCGATTGTGCTATCGTGTCATCCGTAGGCATCGTAACAATAAACAAAGAGACACTACACGTTGTTTAAGATGAACATGAGGAGACTTTGGAGTGCTCGACAATGGCTGGCCATCTGTGCAGATCATAGAATTCGTCTTGGCAGAGAGAAAACTGACCAGCTGTAAATGTAATGGCCAAGTGTAAGCTTGAGTTTTACCTCATCTATGTGCTTCTTCTTCAGAAGATTCACTTCTCCATTATTGGTTCTTCGTGCTGGTTCTTAAGATGTGCAGTATGGTCTACTGTTAATGAGAAAATCTCATTAGTATTCAACCAACGTTAACTTGAACGTATCATCAACTTCACCGGAAAAAAAGTTGGTATGATGCGTTTCGTAGACCTCCATTGGCAAAAAGTATTGCCGATACCCTTGCGTCAGAGCCGAACTGTAATCTATGCTGAAATATTAATTTGGTGTTACATTTAAGAATTGCTTATAATTTTTGGTTTCGTTCATACATGCTGCATGCAATGTAATGTGTACTGAACTACCTGGGCTCTTCTACAGCCTATCAGATGACCTTCAAGGGCGATTCATTTAACCTTGACTGATTAATCCTCTCAGTTTACTGAGATATGCACTTGCTTCGATGGGATGCTAAACCGATGGTCACCTAAACTGACTAGTTATCTCTCTGTTGCCATGCCTCTGTACTGAAAATTTTCAGAAAGCTTCCTTAAACCTCTTTCCTGTTTTTTCAGTGATCTTTCTCATATTTTCTTCCATACATTTTTCTTTCTCTCTCATGCACTGTGCAACTCTGCTTCTGTGCTGAAATGACATTGTTCTGCCATGTTATTTTCTTTTGCAATCAATTTGAACCTTAATGTAGCACATATAGTTGAACCTCCTTATAGCAAAATCACATATCTAATATGTTCATTAACACATACTCGCCGATAGCGTAAAAAAAATGCAGATCTTCTATTTATTAAATGAGATAATTCGTTATATTAGTGTTAATGATGTCGAAGTTCAACTGTATAGCAAAATATTCTATACAACCAAGCAAATCTAAAATGTTTGTCACTGACATCACCAGCACGCAACAAACATATGCTTGTAGCTAATATTGGGTACAGCTAAGGTATTTTCATGTTTGCCTGTTTACATCGCCTTCCTGTGATACATTAGTGCTGCAGGGCAAGTCTGTTACTCACTCCATTTAAGTTGCACTAACTATCAGTCCGGTTCATTTCTGGTCCAGACTGGCTGATCGAGGAGAGCTCTCTGTACAGCAAGGCCGCTCTGCAGTGGCACAACTGGCTGGAAAAAGCGAAACTAGGGTGAGCGCACTGTCGTCAGCTGAGCTGTGTCAAGTGCTGTCTCGGAACTGATTTCTTGTTTGCAGTCGTTGGTTTTACATCTGCAATGAGCTAGTCTTGCGCAATGAGCTTGAGCTAGTCTTGGATTTCTGCTAACTTGCAGTTAGCAGAAATCCCAAGTCTAGCTCGCGATTTCTGTCCCCTCGAAATTTGCTACAAAACGGACTGGCATTGCAGTTCCCTAAATGTTCCCACAAGATAGTGTGGAATGAAATTGTGCGATGTGCCAATTTATTTCATGGCAGGTTTTAGGTACGGATGTCTGTGGACTGGTTTCTGCAAACCCCTATTTGGGAATCCCTGTTTTGAGTTTCCTAGAACCTTGTGCCTTTTAAATCTCAATGTACTCAACCTTTCCTCTGCCATAGACAAGTATGGCTGTCACTGGAATTCATCCTCATCATCAGCCTGGTTACGCCCACTGCAGGGCAAAGGCCTCTCCCAAACTTTTCCAACAATCTCAGTCATGTACTAATTGTAGCCATGCCGTCCCTGCAAACTTCTTAATCTCATCCGTCCACCTAACTTTCTGCTGCCCCCTGCTACACTTCCCTTCCCTTGGGATGCAGTCCGTAACCCTTAATGACCATCGGTTATCTTCTCTCCTCATTACATGTCCTGCCCATGCCCATTTCTTTTTCTTGATTTCAACTAAGATGTCATTAACTCGCGTTTGTTCCCTCACCCAATCTGCTCTTTTCTTATCCCTTAACATTACACCTATCATTCTTCTTTCCATAGCTCGTTGCATCGTCCTCAATTTGAGTAGAACCCTTTTCGTAACCTGGAGGCTTACGAAAAGGGTTCTACTCAAATTGAGGACGACGCAACGAGCTATGGAATTCGTACGAATACAAATAGCCAACATGAGTACAGTCGTTATAAGGACGAATACCTTGCAGTGTGAACAGCTGAGGAGTGTGCCCGTCGACTTGTTTCTAGTTACAGTTTTCGACACTAGATGGTGGTGCTCGTCAGTGTAGGTTAGAGTTACTGTATATACTACCAAAGATACCTTTGGTAGCACATACAGTAATTCTGATGTCGATGGTGCTGTGTGTAGCCTTTCTTTTTATTAACAGGCTGCTTGAGCACTTGCATTGAAAACGTGGCGGGCCTGCATGCCATAGCTCTGGGAAATTTGGTACACTTTCTTCACATTTCGTATGGTACGAAAAAGGTTAAAGGAATACTGTCACGCGTTTTAGAAGTTGTAAAAATTCCACCACACGGTTCTTGCACATAAAAAAACATGACACTTGGCAAGTAGGAAGTTTGGAAGACATTTCTAATTTGATACAGTTGACTTCCATTAATTTGACCCTGACAGGACTGACAAAATTGATTGAACTATCCGGTAGGTCGAACTAAACAGGATGCAGAAAAAAAAACGTGCAGCAGAACCAACGTAACCTGTTGGAATCTACATACAGCGAAGCTTACGAGGCAGCGATCACGCGCGCCTTCTCATCTGGCTCAAGGATGCCTCGAAAGAGGATCTCTGCAATGTGGTGCGCCTTTGAATGTTATCAGCATTATAAGGGTCGAAAGAGGCAAGCTGGCTTGTGGTGCCATTTTTTGGGGGTACCCAACCTCCCATGTTGATTTAGTATTGTGCCTGATTGCACTGCGCAAGAAATTTTTGGCCCAGTTTTCCTGAAAGAAAAGGAAGCACCTTACAATCGCGTAAATACCACGACCAGACACTATGAGCTACAGTTGTTGCTTCAAAAATCCTCCAAGGGCAGGCCAAAAATAGCCATTTTTGACAGGAGATGGCATGCATTCAATGCAGTCATTGTCCACTAAGCTCCACCAAGACACACGGTGCCACTAAAGGTCACCGAGGTCACTGAAAGGTTACTGAGGTCACCGAATGGTTCGTGCGCAGGCCTGTGCTGACTGGTTAAGTTCGAATTATTCGGAAAAGGACAATTTTAGGATAGAAATAACAAAATGTTTGGGCCCATAGAAATACATGGGCGCCGGCCGGGATCGTGTTAATGGAAGTCTACTGTACTAAAGTTGGTATCAAAATGTAGGACCTGGCATCATCAACATTATCACGACATCGTGACATGGAGTGAAATTTGCCGACGTTGTACAGCAATAAAGTTGTGAAGATGCTGCTTGTACGAAAATAGAGTGCTGCACGTGTTTCTTCTGGAGCCAGAGTGACGACGAGAATGGAGCGACCCATTGTGTCACGAGATCATCCACGACCTTGGTGCCACAACAAACTGGTTCATAGTCAACTATAACAGTAAAGTATTCAGAATGTTCTGATGCTTGCCAGCATTCTTTGTAGGGTTTAGACTGTTTGTCCTTCATTCAATGCAACAAAAAAAAGGAGCCAGGCTGAGAACATGATTTCATATAATGGTGTAGAAGATGCAAAATGATAGGACACGTTTCAAATATAAGCCAACAAGCCCAACTAGGTGTAGTTAAAATGACACGTTAGGTACTGCCAGATGACCTTTCAAGATTTTCAGGCTATCTGTTTAAAGAGGGCCCTATTTGCGGCAGGGAGGACGACCGCCGGCGGGTCAACGACCGCATGATGCTGGTGGAGCGTGCCCTGCTGAGCCAGGCGCCCCTGAAGGGCCGGCCGACATTCCGGCACCTGATCTTCTCGCCCCAGCTGGCCAATGGGTACGCGGGCACGGGCTTTCCCGTGGTCCACGACCTTGCTTACCGAGCCGGGCGCCTGCCTGTCGCGGAGCAGGAGCCAATCTGGGGCCGCGTGCGGGCCTACATCAACAGGGCCTGCATCGCCGTGCGAACTGCCCGCATCCTGCTCAACCCCGACATGGCAATACCCACCTGAGCTCATTTGAACAATACTCATTTGAATTAAACGTAAACAAAAAGGCAAAAAATTTGTTTGGTTTGAGCTCACTCTTCAATTTTCTCGACATTCATTCTTTCAACTGGCTTTTCACAAGAGGTATTATTGTTCAGAAAACCGGTACCATATGCTTCCAGGCATGTGAATGTTTAAATCTTGAATTGCTTGTAAGGTACTTTAAGAAAAGAAACACAGGAAATAGGTTGAGCTGTGTTAGTGAATTACCGTTCTACAATACCAAGAAAAGCCACTTTACTGCAAGAGGAGGTTCGGCAACCAAAAAGGGACGAAAAAAACAAAAACAAATATGGATGGCAACATCCCCTTGAAGGTCTTGCACCACCTTGTCATACCTCATGAATCATGACATGAATTTTCATGGTGGCTGCTAGGGCTTAGATAACTTCAAATGCTATTTGCACTTTTCGGGGAACTTCCCCAGTCTGCAGCATGACCCTATGCAGCATGGCTGCGCCCAACCTCTCTCCTGCCAACTTGGATCACTAGGTACATGCTACTGGGTACATATGGCTGCTCTTCAGTGACCCTCTATCATGTCACCTTCGGTCGGTGGGTAGGTGCTGCTCTTCACTAAACCTCTCCGACGCCAACTTGGGTAACTGGGTCCATACACAGCTTGCAATCCATACACAGCTTCCAACGCTTCTTGAGGTCTTGGAAACAGTTGGAAAACGCTTCTTTTGGCAGGGCTGTCGGCTCCTTTGTCGTGGCGTCTTGAATGGCCTCCAAGCTCCCCATCCGGCGACCTTTTAGGGCTCTCTTCACACGAGGAAACAGGAAAAAAATTGCATGGGGAGAGGTCAGGCGAGTATGGCAGATGGGGAAGTGGAGTAATGCTGTGCTTGGCAGGAAATTTTGTCACGCTGAGAGCAGTGTGCGGCCTTGCGTTATCGTGGAGAAGGCTCCATTGTCCAGGTGCCCATAAGTCAGGGCGACGGCGTCGCAGTGCATCCCGCATGTGTTGGAGCATGCGGATATGAAACTCCTGATTCACAGTCTGCCCTTGTGGGATGAACTCGTGGTGTACGACACCTAAGGAATCGAAAAAAACTATCAGCATCGTCTTTGTTTTGGCCTTCTGTTGCCGCACCTTTCTCGACACCGGAGAGCTTGTGGACCGCCGTTCGGCGCTCTGCCTCTTTGTTTGAGGATGATATTAAAAACGCCATGTTTTGTCTTCAGCAATGATGCTGTCGATGAATGCAGCATCCTTCTCTACCTCAGAGAGCAAATCAGCGCTCGCTGATGCCCGCGTGTCCTTCTGGTCCTGTGTGAGGGAGTGCGGCACATGTCTGGCATTCAGCTTTCGTTTCCTCAAGTTCTCACGCAAAATTTGCTGGCATGTTGTCTTACTAATGTCGAGGGCATCTGATAGCATGCGGACTGTAATGGTGCGGTCTTGCTGTACGATCTCCCTGATCAGAGCCACATTGTTTTCATTTCGTGAGGTTGCAGGGCGCCCCTGTGTTGTGTCGTCTTCCACCAATGTTCTTTCTGAAACGAACCTCTTGTGCCACTCGAGAACTCGCGCCCGCAATAATGTCTCGTTGCTGTAAGCGTCACGAAAAAGCCCATACGTCTGTGTGGCTGTCTTGCCAAGCTTCACACAGAATTTTTATGTTTACACGCTGTTCGAGGTGGACGTCCATCTCTCCACATTCACTCACAGTAGAATGCGCATACTACTAGTGACAATGTATTTTTCTACATGTAGCGCCATCTAGCGGCTGCAACGGCAATTAACATAAATAGTTCAGGTTGGCGCTACACATACGCACCAACATTTGTTTTGGGGAATCATTTCTAGAGAAGAATATAAATCAATCTCGAAACTTTACGGACAAAGGTTGTATATCCTGGCCATGGACATCCTATGTGGTGATATGTGCTACAAGAATATTGGAACAGTACCCATTTGAATCAGGAGGGAACTTTTACTGATTTTGCTTAGAATTTGTTGAATACAAAAAACGAACCTTTTATTTCCCCACGCACTTGGGCAATCTAAACAAAACTCCAGCAGCCATCTTTGCACTTGCTGGCCTTGAAGTAGTTACACACATCAAAACTTGTTAGATAACTGTTATTTAATTCATACAAATAATAAAGGCACTTTTATACTGAGCTTGGTTCGGGCTTCTCTAAAGAGAATACAAAAGCGCATTCATTCTTTAAAGAAGTCTTTGTCAAAAATCTTGTTGTTGAAAATCTCGATCCAGTAGCCGTCCGGGTCTTGAATGAAGGCAATGTTCTTCATTTTTCCTGAAATTAATAGAAGTGTACATTCGAGTTTTCACCACAACATACGATGGTTGCATTCAACCCTACATGGAGTACTGCTTTTAAAACGTTAATTAAGCGGTTCAGCTAAACTAAATATGTCATTAAACTTGCAACATAATAGCTAATTAAGCAGGTAGCCAAATTACTTCATTCACTCTTGGTAATGTCAACTGCAGCATGACTACGCAAAATAATTAATTTTGCTGTGAATGACTATAAATACCAGCACTTCGATAACTTCAAGCTCAAATATGTTTAATGTTGTGATGCTTAGAATGACAAATCAGCGTGTGGGTATACTAGAGGAAAAAGGCAGACAACACACACACTGGTACTTGTGTTGTCCTTGTTCTTGCATCCATGTTTTGCACACCTGCCTTTGTACCACCCTGTAAACAAGGTTGACGTACCAATAGCCTCGAGTTTGTCATTTTTGTTTTAGGTGAATTCGAAATTTTAGGTTCCGAAAATGTCACATTTTAATTCCATAAGCAGCTAACAAAGCAGTTTATGCCAGTGCAGGAACCTTGTCTGTATTAGCGAAATCCTGCAATCGCAGACCATTGGTGCTGAGGTATACAGGGGCTTCCACTGTGAATGGGAGAAGCTTACTAGCCTTAGAAACCTGACTTGTCCAATAGATGCTAAGATGGCTCTTCAGTTAAGAAATACCATAGTGTGATGTTATTCTTACTCGAGTGCAAAAGCAAGGGCAATCAGGCATTTCCTTTCACATTTGTCCACCCTGTACTTTGAATGCCCCGCATAGCAACTTGCATATAAACAATCTGGAGCTGCAATTGTTCAGGCAACGTAAGAAATGATTGTTAGTAGAAGGATTTGCCTATCTTTAGACGTTCTTGTGGCGGTATTTATTACACTTTAAAGAACAGATTTTTTATAGCCTACTTGCCTAACTTGATTTATTTTCCTCCTTTCACACAATATGTGTGGGTGCTTTAACTGCCACAATTGTGCGACGCTTACACTCAGCCAAACGAGAAGAATGTTCAGCCATTCTTAACAGAGCTGGTGTCCTCTTCAGCAATGTTGTACAAGAATGCGCAAATTATTGTGTGTTCTCTATTGACTGTGAGGGAGAAAATAAGCAAGCACCTTTAACTGGCAGCACACGCGACGTAACATGTAATGCTTTTGTCTCATGCACAATGAATTGGCCCACTAATTGGTTATGCCCATGCCCATTTCTTTTTCTTGATTTCAACTAAGATGTCATTAACTCGCGTTTGTTCTAATGTTGCTGAGTGTGTCTGTCGTCAGTGTGAAATTCTGCTCGTACTTGCTTCATGCAGAAGTCTTGCGTAAACATGTTAGAGCTACAGCTTTCCCTGTGACTGTGTACAGCTTGCATAACATAGAAAATAACTTTATTGTACTCATCCATCGTGGTATGCTGAAACCACACGGTGATTCAGATGACAAAGCCGGGTAAAAAACGCAGCACAATTTATTGCGACAGTGCACCACACAAATATGATACTCATCTTTAAAATTACAAGGTATAGCTTACTAGATGTCTAGTATCTTTCATACAGTGCCTCAAGCCTTTTAACACATGAATAGTTGGGCAGCCCTCACAGAAAACATTTGGCCAAGTGCAAGATGTTGCAACTGCAGTAAAGCAGACGACACTACGGCTCCGCTGAAGCAAACGATGCCGTAGGGTGCTCTCACTAAATTATCTCTGTGGTATATTTTTTGTAATCTAACATGTGATTGCATTAAAGAAGACACACTTACTGGCATTGAGAGATGACAAGACAGCTGCAGCGCTTACGGAAGCAGCCACCACAGGAAACTGACAACCACTAACACACCGTTCCTGCAGTCTCCCTCACCATCATCATAACAAAAACACGACGGCTGCCTACAACACAAAGAAGGCAAACATCTTCCACACATGCATAACTGCAAATTAGTGCATTTATAACACAATATCTTGCTTAAAATGATGCGTTTGCTAAGGTGCTGGATGTCAGAAGGACAAAGCTCAGGCATATCCATGTTATTAACCATCATTCTTATGCTGGCTGAATTGCAGCTCCCGTTGAAAAGTGCCAGATTCTAGGAAACAATATGGCAATGACCGCTCACCTTCATGAAGCTTCTTGACAAACTTGACACCTAGCTTCTCGAACCGGGCACATGCTTCTACAACATTGGGCACCATGATGCCGATGTGGCCTGCACACCCAGTCAACAGACAGGTTAATAGTGCCCTTGATCAACATGCCCTGCAACCGCCCAGATACTAGCATGGCGCACAGTGTCCCATAGCAGCAAAGCCCCAGTTGGGGCAACGCTGAGGACAAATTGCTTCATGTCGATACCTACATCATACAGAGAGACCAGTTTTTCACCTTCACTGTCAGAAGAACTTGACATAACGCTTCTCCGCGGTCCTGGTAGAAAATTATCTACAGCTATGGTAAGCACCATGTGCAAACTGCCCACAGTTTCGCATTTCAGCTGCGGTGCCTTCTGGGATTGCACTTTGGCACACCGCTAATTTTCTCGGTGCACGAAGGGGCAAGCGAAAAGTGCCTGGAGAGGGCATGCCTCATTTATCGAGGACTGCTGGTGGGCACCAGTGTGATTTGTCGAGGATGAGGAGATGCGCCAGTGCTAACTGCTGCACACTGGTGTAACTTATCGAAGCTTTAAGAAGTTGGTTATCAGGAGTGAGTTACATGAAACATTTCAGTTTGTTCACAAGCCTTGCAGGCTCTGGTATACTGTCAAAGGCAGGGGAGGGAAGGCTGTAAATTGCATTAATGGGGCAAGTTATGGACCATAGAATGTGACCATTGCAGCTGAGAGTCAAACCCACAACATGTGTTAAGCTGCAGAACACTACAGCCACTGATCCACCGTGGCAGGTCAGTTTCTTGAGTATTGATCAAGTTTAGTAGGAGCAAAGAAATCATCTGCTTTGAAACAAATTTAACTTTAAATGAAAATTTAAAGAATAAACTCACAAGACAGTTACGAGTGTGAATTGCGAATGTTTAATCGTTAGCTGTGGTGTGGGCCCGCTGCTTCTGCGACGTTTCTGTGTAAAATACTTTTTATAGTGTTCTTGTTCAAAACTGCTATGCTCCTCTCCAGTGCTCAAGCACAGGCCGGCTATCCAAGCATACACTGGTGCAGCCAAAGGCACCATGATGACAATTTCTAAATGATTAAGATGCTATAACAACAGTGCGATGACAACAGCATCAAGATGTAGTGATAACGACGAGTGTATGCTGATGATGGCATGACAAAGAGTGCATGACGACGGTATGACAAGAACACATGACAACTGTGTGATGACGATGGCATGAAAATGTCATCATTATCGCAACGTAATGATGACAGCATGCTTACAATGTAATGACAAAGGCGGTGCGACGACAATGGCATGACGAGTGTACGATGATGATGATGACAAAGGTATGACAATGCATGATGACTGTATGGCAACAATATCACAACAACGACATCATAATCATGACCTACTGATGACAGCATGTTTACGATGGAATGACAAAGGCAGTATGATAACGATGGCATGATTAACACGATGGCCCATACCCAGAGGCATGGCGACGATACCAAGCGGTGCATACTCAGAAGCACATATCTACTGAAACTGCACTACACTACCTTAGGGGGCGGTCCACGACTGCGGATGGCGCAAGACTGAGCAACAAGCTCGGAAAAGCTGATGTTTGAATAATTTAAGTGATTACAGGAGCCTTGTCAGTTACATTATTGTATATGTAAATATGTAGAAGCATACAAGAAATTTCCCTTGTCCATGGCAGCCACTGACACTAAAACAGGAATGTCAGACATGCATAAGAAATCTTGGAACCTTCGTTCAATGTAGTTTGAACACATGGGATCTTCTAACAGCACTTTATATTAAACTGCAGAGCCAAGTTCAGAACTAGTTCTGAAATAGTGTCGTTAGAAAAGTGTCCCCAATTTTAATGATGTCTTTCAAAGATGTCACGCAGCGATCATGCAACGGTGGACAGGGACGCACTTACCAAATCCTCTAGGAGCAGTGTTTCCATTGTGGTAGCCACCCTCTGGGTGATCCTCCCAGTTGCTGTGGACAGAGCGTAGACATAACATATCAGAGTAAACTCTCAATGTATTTTAATAGCCACAGTGGTTCAACAGACTTAACAGTTGTTTAATGACATTTTTTTTGTGCATCGAACTAAAGAAGTTCATCGAATGTTTTTTTTTTCTTTTCTTTGGAATGCCGCTTTTCTGGTGGTGAAACTACAGACAAAATTTTATTCTAAAATCTTCGGCAGTGGTACAAACTTGCGGAAATGATATTTGTTGGCTCAAAAAATTAAAAGTGCAGTATACTTAATGATTAGGTGCTCTCTTTTTCTTTTTAATGAGGGGGTCAGGTGCCTAATTTCCAAGCAAGTTGATGCTAAAGTATACGAGCAGCTTCTTACAACTTATGATCCGAACACAATATCTCTAAGTAACTCTTGTCATAATAAAACTACCATAAGATTCCTTTGTTGGAGGACAGAAACAACATAAGTACGATGACATTGTTTTTAAGCACAGTCAACAGTGCTACTGCTGCATGTCAATTAGTCTATTCCAAGGGCTTCAGTCAACTGCTAGAGTCTAAATGTTTCTGCCCTACACAGTAAGGAATGAAATTTCAGTATTCTTATAAAGACAAGGAGCATCACAACGAGGAGGTGATAAACTTTTCCGCTTCCTGGCTGCTGCTTTGCTCACAGCTCATGTGATTGAGCTCACATTTTTCTGAGTGAGCAATAACCGCAGAGAGAAGTGTGGGAGGGCTACATTGTCTGCCAATACAAATGGGTGAAAGTCTGACGTCTTATCAAAGTGACCAGCCAAACCTACAACTAGTTACTGGTCCACAAATTATGCCAAAAATTCTGCAAATAGAAGCGAGATGGCTATCTAGGACCACTCTTGGCCTCAATGTCTTTAGCTCAGACAAATGCACTTTAGGACGAGACAAGTTAGGGAATCAGCCATGCACCACCAAAACCTTGCTGGTGTTCACGTAAGGTAATCTCACGTAAGAGCATTTCCTAATTGGCCAGCGTTCCAGAACCCAGCAATTATAACAGTAGGTGTGAAAAGATAATCACCATGGTAACGGTCAGTTTCGGACAACACTTACGTGAAATAAGTTTTGTGAACACAGGTACTGATGGTGACGAGTATCACACAGTTGGGCAAAATGATTATTGGATGAAGCAATAGATGTGTGGCACACACTGACAGAACACACAGCAATAACATGCTCGTAACGCTGATGTTTGTGTTTGTCTGACAGCAGTATTAGAAATGTGTGGACAGGCACTAGCAAGTGATTTCAAACTGCATTAAAAAAATTACACTAAGTGCTTATTTTATCTTTGCAGAGCGCAATAGCTTCTCTCATAATGTGTGATTTACGCACACTGGTACAGAAAGGTACGTGTAAGCACAAACAATTATGTTTCAAGCATCACATTCAAAATAAGTTACCGGCCTTGTGTGCACATCTGCTCAGAAACATAGTCCCGTGTGTTATCTGTTGTAAAGAGGACCTGTGCTCAGTGCACAGTTTTAGCATACACCGTGATGTAGCTATACTGAAAAATTCGCTGTAAGGAGGTTGAGGCGCTAAGATAGTGTCGATTGTAAACACTATTGTAAATATATCGGTATCGTAACCCGTTTTCGTGGCACTCATAGACCGTACGTGGCAAAGGCAGTTTACCGTCGGGTTGCGTACGATATCTTTATAGCCCACATTCCACGGCTAGGACACAGCCACTGTTTCAAATAACGGTGTCCTTGGGTTTCATAACTATGTCCTTAGAAATTCTTATCGCCACGCGCACTACGTGGTGCATTCCGCGACCGGACTGCGTATATCTTCATGGCCCACATTTTTGCGGCATTTGTAAGCACACGCGCGCGCTGCAGCTGTCGTCAGCACCGTCGGCAAACTTTGCACAACTCCCACTCAAAGGGCGCGATATCGAAACGAGCGCTCCGGCCCGACAACCCGGCTCTCCGTCAACAGTGCCTGACGTAACAGAAGCGGTAGTTTTCCGCACCTACGAGTGCTCCCAAACTTTGGCCGCAGCGGCAGGACGAAAGAGAGTGGGTGTGTCAGGACACACAAACTCACTGCGTCAACTCAATCGTCGCCTTGCGGCTGAAGGCCCATTCGGCGCGCTCTTGACGGGAGCTAGTCTTCGGCACCGACTCCTCGAAGCCCATAAAGTAGAGCGAAAACTTCATCTCTGGAAAGTCTAGCTTCTGCAACAGCCGCATGCCGAGAACGCGAGTGTAAAAATCGAGCGACGCCTTGGGATCCTTGATCCGGTACATGGTCTGCTGCATGATGAAGTCTCGCGTCGCCGGGTCCGGCTCGGAGCAGCATTTCTCCGCCTCCTGATCGCTCAGGCAGCCCGACATTTTCTTTTTTTTTTTTGCGGAGAGGCACAGGGAGCAGGTATCAACACCTTGGAAGGAAGCAGCAGAATCAGGTGTAGCGACAAGACCCGGCAACAAGTTCACCGCGGGCAGAGCGGAGGGAAGTGCGCCGACCGCAGCCCCCTCGACCGGAGTTCTGCAGCAGGATCAGTTAAGAAACTACGTTTCAAATTCAAACTGTGTAATGAAACCACTTATTGAAAACTTACAGAGTTTAGCGCCCTCTATATGTGATCTGAAAGAATATTTTTGCCGAATAATTGATAAATTATGCAGCCTTTAGTTTGATAATTTGCAGTAGGTGCCGCGAAATATTTTGAGGAGTCCAATTGAAGGTAAGTTTGTTGGTTGCTAAAACACGGATTCCATGAAAGCTTTCCCAACTACCACGGCGCTGGCTCCGACGGCTTCCTGCGCGAGTCCGGCCTTCGCTGCAGGCAGCGGATGGATGTGCGCGCAGTGGGGCATTATGGCCCTGCTCGCTGCCTTTGCCGCCGCGCTCGCCCTCGCTACAGCTGCGGACCCGACGCTGGCTCTCCAGGTGAGACGCGGGTAGCGACACCTGGCACTCTTCGTGCACGCAATCGCAAAACGCGCGCACGTGCTGATCCAGCGCGCTGACGAGACTGCGTGCCGCCTGTGCGTGTGTTGGTGCGTGTGTGTTGTATACGTATGCTTGCTTACCTGCTGCTGCGAGCGCGTTTCGTATGGTACGTGGGGCTCGGGCCTCATCACGACAGTTGTCATTTCCTCTCGGCGTCGCTTGACACGTGACATCGAGTGTGCGGAAGGCAGCTGATTAAGAGCGTAACCGCAGCCCGAAGTGGTGTTTCCGACTGGCAGGTGGTTGAGCGCGGTTTTTCCAGCTCGGCTCTCTTGCTCTGCGTACACGAGCATCGGCCGTAAACGGTCATCAGTGGTAGAAAACAAACAAAACAAGAAAAAGTTGTTTCTTCTGTAAAGCCGTTCGCGGTTTCGTAGCTCGTATCTCTGCGCCCTTCGCACAGGTACTTACAATCGAAACAAGTGGGGATCCTTTCGTCCACGGGCTGTTCTTATTTCTTTTTTTCTACGTTCGGGCTTCTCTCTACATGTAAACAGTTAGCGACGGCTCTTCGTGGAACGAGGGATGTCGGTGCCCGGCTGGAAGTAATTAAGGCGATCTGCGTCGTGGCCGCCGTACTCTGAATGGGTTCATATTGTGAGCACGCGGTATCTAGCCTTGAGCCTAGCAAGCGCGGAAACCGAGATATGTTTTGAGGTTGACACATTGCCAGCGGTGCATACCGGAACGAATTGACAAGTGCCCGGCGCGCCTTATGAAGTTGGCGCTTATTGCTTGCTATCTATCGCAGTTTTCGTGATTGTCGGCTGTTACAGATTCTTGAAGTGTCATTTGTACACTTGTATTTATCGCTCATTAAGGCTGAAAGTACTTCGGATATCAGTTACAATGTAGTATTTAAACTGGCTTCTTGCATTGTGCTATTTACTAATGCTAGCTGATGTAATTTACACTTAACTGAATAAACACGTGCCATACATTACAAATTTTTCTCTTTGTGCTTCAAATCATGTAGCTGTTTCTTAAGGGGCAAGCATGTGAGGGATGCAGCCATGTCAGCATCGAATATTGAATACGTTTTGAATAATGAACAGCCATTCTAGCCATCAATTTCCATGTCCTAGTATATCAACAACATTAGCAAGTTTCTGTTGTTACGCATCATGAAGTGTTGTCTATTAAGAGAACAAATGGATTATTAGAAGTAAACAAGCACTTTATTTGCACACTCGGGACTCATTGGTGAATGACAGCGGTTTAGTCAAAGTCGGGCTCCCTGAGTGTTGTTACATACTACACTGCATAACTACTCATGCTTTATGTTTACTATGACTGCCTAGATGGAATTTAGCACACATTTGGTGATTCAAGGTATTCTAAGACTACTAGAAATATATTGGTGTTTACAAATAGTGAGTATTAAATTCGAAGACCAAAGTGAAAAGGGCAATATACTTAATACGTTATTCGAAAGTTCCAGATACTTCAACAGCCCTAATTGGTCTTTTTGGTTTGCTTGACAAAGTGGTATGGTGAATTTGTGAAACGAGGGGAGATGGAGAGTTGGAAACGACTCTACATTGAATATATCCAGCTTCTCGCAGACACATGCTGTTTGACAGCAAATGTATGGTGTTCAGCTCCTGCTGCAGACAAGACTTGGATGTTTAATTATGAGACAGTGTTAGCTGTGACAAGTCTGCTATGTTTGTCGTCTCTGGATTATTAGTATTATTATTATTTGGTTTGAAAACATGTATACAATTAAGAGAGAAAGATAAAGAGCAGTCTGGCTCAATAAAACCTTGGAATCACTATCACTCAGTTCAACAAGAATATTGCTTACAAAAGTGTGTCCGTCATTTTATTGCAGCTTGATAAAGTTTATCCCACTTACAATGGCCTTACTTAAAATTAACTTAGCGTGAACAGTTTTTCAACATTTGAAAAATTTTACAAAAAGCCTGTTGAATGCGCTAATTTACAACTACCTCGTTTTACCTCGCTAGATCAGCTAGTACTAACGAGACAAACTACAGCACGACAGTCGCAACTAACTGACCTCTAAACGAAGATGCAAAAAGGAAGCCTTGCCAGCTCACACACCTTAAAAGTTAACAGAAGAGCACGTATGGTGCACAGGGGAGCGCGAACTCTGCTCTTGACAAACATTTCAACTTTCAAAGCCACTTATCTTGTGCACCATACATTCTATGTCAAGAGTGCGCTGAAGGAATAGGCAGCATCATTCATCAAGCTGTTGAAGGCAGCCTATATTGTAAGCATGCTATAATCTAATCCTCGAGAACAGTTCTGCAACAAAATTTACGCAGCAAGAATGGAGCACTATGGGCAAGTACAGTGCCCATAGTGCTCCATTCACACATTCACAGTGCTAGGTTACGTACAGCAAGCTTGTGTATAGCCTGTCAAAAGTTGAGACTGCAGTTGCTGGATACGTGCCAGTGAAGCAAACCTCGACACGTTTTCTGGCACAACAACAAAGGTGTCTGTACTAGGTATTACTATTGTAGGTGGGAGTTCGACGGAATACTGTCTGGTCATGGAAAAGTTTTCAAGTGTTTTTAACTACAGCAGCTCCATACGGGGGTATCTCAAAGCGTCATATTGTATAAGAAGCACAATGGACAGATCATCTGGCACCCTTAATTGATTAACTGTGCTTCTGAACTTTGCATTGTGTGCTCAAGGTTACCAAACACATATTTGTGTAGAAGGCTTCCCATTGTAAAGAAGAGATTTGTACAGATCTTACAACACCATGATGTTTTGACTATGGACAGTGACCTGCTTCTTCTCATTCAGAGATTGTTTAGAGGGCAAGTACAGTAACAACTAAATTCTCTTACAACAGAGGCTTTTCACAACTCGGAACAGTTCCTTGTAAGTGGGCTCAAGTCTAGTTAACTTTAGTGATTGTTAATAAAGGTTTCTGTCAAGCAGTTACGTACAGTTTATTGTAGTTACAGGTAACTCGAAAACTTACACGAGGAACATCTCTTTTTTTTTGTTTACGAAAGCTCTGTTCTCAATTGAGGTGGCCCTTATGTTTTGCGACATCAAAGGGCAACTGCAGCAAAAATTTATGTTTATTTATTTTGTTAAATTTATTGTTTTGCTTCACTCAGGTGTTCCTTTTCAAATACCACCCACACCTTGTATACTGCTACGTATGTGTTTTGCTTTTCACTGTTGACCCCATTCCCCTAGTTATCATTGTTATCACTGCTTTGTTTCAGTGACAGATGCACTCTCTGTATCAGATTACATCACCTGTGTTATGTCGTTAGCACTGCAGCTAGATAGACAAGTCTAATCAGATTGTACTCCTTTAGGCAAAAGTGTATGGACCAGTGATTCTGCGATAAAGCTGATTTTCTTCTTCACCGATGAGTATAACTAAAAGTTGAGCATGGTAGGTCCAATTTGGCATTGCAAACTTTCCAGTGCACTTGTCAATGTCGCTTTGTGCCTCTGGATTACAAATGCTGCTTTTTTTGGTGAGCCTGTCAGTATACTTTTGCTGACTGGTGCCCTTACATGTGCTGTGAATGCTTTTGTACAATCTAAACAATTGACATATAAACAATGTCATAACAGCTGCACATGTTCAAGCTGGCGTTCATGTGCTGGCACAGCTGTATCCTGACAATGTCAGGATAGGTTTTCCCTGTGCGAATGTTGGTGACATTATGTAGGCTACTTTATGTATATGTTGCACTTTACGTTATGTTGTACGTCTAAACTAAGTAACATTACTGTTCTCATTTATGCTGCATAATGTGTTTCACGTAAGTTGTAGTAATGTACGCATTTAGGATGCATTGTGACTTCATCTTTATATACTTGTTGTGTCCGTCGTATCTCCCTGTCGCTTTCTACTACACAGGTGGCAGAGACATTGTCAAGTGGTTCACCGTTCTTATTCCCACATCCTTTGTTAATAGTAGATGCACTGATAAAAAATAATAACAATGATTATTATCACCACCATCATCATCATCATCACCGCCACCACTACTATGATCTGTTCTAAGCCTACAATAATTTCTGTCTCCTCTGCAGACGGCAGGATGCCCACCTCCAACGCAGAACTGCACCGGGGAGCCTCTTTGTGGCTCAGATGGGCGCACATACACCACACGTTGCGACTTTGAGCGTTCCCGATGCGAGGGGAATTTTGTGGAAATAAGCCATGCCGGCCCCTGCACCGAGCCAGCCGCAGGGGTGGCACGGTGCCTGCTCCAGCGCAAGCAGCAGAAGCAGCAGCCAGGCTCATTCGTCCCAGAGTGCGCGCCGGACGGCGCATTCCAGCTTGTCCAGTGCCACCAGCTGACGGGATACTGTTGGTGCGTGGACGCCCAGGGCAGGCCCCTGGTGGGAACCTCGGTTCACCAGCAGAAACCCAACTGCACCACCCGGCGACAGGGGTCGTTCCAGCGCAGGGCGTCTCACCAGGCACAGGCCAAGACAGGTGAGGGACATTCTGTTAGCTGCATTGTTCTTGATGTTGACTTCTTTTCAACATGGCAGCACACTCACGAAAATGCTGTGTTAGTGTCCGAATCGCACCTCGAGGGAGATCTTCCTCAGGGTAACAGAAGCCTCGGAGGCCATGCGTCTGTGCTCCACAAGAGCTGGAAACGCGTCCAGACGCCGATGTTCTGGATGCCACCTGTTGACCTCTGAAATGAGAAACTAAATTGGTATCTATTAGCAACAAAATTAAAAAAAAAACGCAGGGAAAGAAGCTGATTTGATGATAGTGAAATTTAAGAAATAGTAATTCCAGGAACATGTGAAAAATACGAGGGGGAATCGGAAAGTCTTTGCCCCTATATTTTATTAGCCAAAATAAGGTACATACAGGTAATTACAATTATGCGTACTATTCCACGTACGTTACACTATTTTCCCACGTAGTCGCCACACCGGTTCAGGCATTTGTCCCATCACAGCACTAAATTTGAGATGCCCCTGCGGTAGAATTCGTCACGTGGCCTCCCCGAACGCTCATTTTCATGGAAGTCTTCACGGCCTTTTACGAGCTCACAACACCACCACCTCACACTTCTCAAAGTGAGACACCTTTCCCCATACGTAAGCTGCATTTCCCTGTAAATTTCGATGGCCATTCATCCCTTGCTCCATAGAAAACGAGTGGCACTTCGCTGCTCGTAAGCCGTGGATGCGTGAAGCACAACCGCCGTCTTCAACAACTGACAGAAGTGCCATGCCATGGAGATACGGGCAGATAAGGCCAGGCTAGTCCAAGAAAGGTACACCGTTGCAAATGTACATGTTGACTTTGCATTTACAGCTGTAATGTGGCTAAAAAAAAAAGGCGGAGGGCGAGACTTTCTGATTCACCCTCGTATTTCAGCTGGGGTATAGAACCCTTAGCAATGTAACCAACCGGAGGTGTTGTACAAACTTATGAAGTGCATTGCTAATTTCCCTGTTGCTGCGTCCAAACTTCACAGCTCCAAATGATACAAAATTTGGAACAGTCATCGAAAGCACCCGACAACACAACAAGAAAGGAAGTTCGAGGAGAATTTTGTTTTTGTCGTGGCTGTTGTTATTGTCAGTGCTATTGTAATGACGCAAAGAAGAAAAATAATTTGTTCCATGTTAGTAAATTACCCTTCTGCAGCACCAAAAAAAGCCACTCATATATTGTAGGGAGAGGCTTGTTAAGATAGAAAAAAATTTGAGAACGGAAGAACCGTTGATGACACCTTCTTGAAGTACCTGCACTAGCTTGGCTTGACGTCACAGATTCTGATCGCTTTTTGCCCGGCCTAATATAATTTTTATTAGCAAATGTGAACTACATTGCAAGCTTTTGCCTTCATTCTTGTATTCTGATGATGAACTTATTACTGTGAAATTGATGACGATAGAGTTTCAAAAGGATACTTTGTTAACCTGAACTGATTTTGTGTTCCTGTGCACGAGATGCTGGCAGTCTTTTGTTGGCGGCTGTAGCTGGGGACCAACTCCGATTTTCCTATTCACATACATTTGAGATGCAGAAATGCTCTCCTGAGAAGAACACTCGACCGATTTGAATGAAATTTGTTGTCTTTAAGAGCGAAAGCTTAGTTTTACTGACTCTAGGAAGATGAGTTTTGGTAAAGGGCCTGTAATTTTTAACACAGCTTTCTGAAAATTGGTTACGTTTCAGTAAAATTGAAGCCCGAACTTCGCAAATCCATAACTCCCTGCCAAAAGGAGGTATTGCAGTTCTGTAAACTACATCTTGCAGAGCATCTAAGGCGAGTAAATTTGATGTACGGGTTTACAGCTTATGTAAATTGTCAAAATGCTTACGAGGCTTTTGCAAAAGTCTTACTCACGAATTAGTGATATAAATTTCAGAGCAGTGTATAACACATCAATTTTGTTCATTTCAAGTGTATGACCAGGTGAAGTTCACAAGATTGTGATATCATTATTCGTTGCCGAGTTACAGCGTTGCAAACTTGATAATTCAGTTTTTTTTTTTTCAGCTTTTCAGTTCTCAACAAACTTTTTTTAAAAAGATTGACAGGCTAAATAAAAAAATCTGCTTCCTGCAGTAACTAGATTATAGCTTTTTCTGTTAAGTGCAACAAACTTCGTCAAACTCCATGCCGGTGACATATCAAACCCAGAATATCACTATTTATATTTGATTCACGCAGGCTGAGCCCGATTTATTGAACAGCGCGCTGTAAGGTACCTGAAATTTCAGTCATCCTTGAACAGTGGTGGTGCCGCGAAACAGTCCGAATAATCAAGCACGTCCAAATAATCGGTCGACGACCCTACATCCATGTTGTCCTCTTTAGACGTTGCGATAACAACAGCTTACAGAATTGCAATGTGCTTTTTATTGCTGCGCTAACTTGATGCCTCAGTCATTCAAAATTTGTGCAATCCTCAGCAATTATTTGTAACAGTCTAAATAGAAAATCTACTTGTTACTGTTGTCTTTCTGTTAACCGGAACAAGTCTCATCAAATTGGGTGCAATGGAAACTGTGCAAAATTATTTCTTTGTTCCCGTGTACTTATGACGAGAGCTTCTGAGGTGAAATTTTCTTGCGACATACTTAGCGCCCTTTGTTTTCTTCTCACAGGTTGTTCAAGTGTCGATCGCAGTCGGTTCAACCTGAACTTGGTGGGCATATTCCAGAAGGAATTTGACAGGCTCCCCAAGCCTCCAACTTCCAATGCCTCAGGTACACCCCTGTTGTGCACCCATATCTGTGGCACCCCTATTTATGCATCTCGGTGACACCCTTAGTACATTCCTAGTACACCCTCACTTGTGAGCACAGTTCTAGGTTTCCCCCCTACGCAGGCAGTAAATGTCCTAAGCGTTAACAAAAGAAATTGTTTTTCAACACCTTTCATATTTTTCTTAGTGCTATCACATTATGAGGATCATTTAAGGGCTCTTGACTTTGTGGGTTATCACTGAAAACATCTGGGTAGAGGGAGATTACTGTTGAGTCAATTTTGAATGGTGGGAATTTACTTGCAATTTCGCACTTGGGAATTCCAAGTGCAAAATGATTTACTGTGTGGATTTTTAGCAAGTTCGCGTAGATATTCAGCTCATTTTGGATTAGAAAGGAACAGTGCCAACTAAGACGATCACGAGAGGGATCCTGCAAGAAGTGGGAACCACGGTTCCGAGAGATAAAGATTCTTGGCAGAAGCAGGGAAACAAAGGCACGTGAAGTTTTGGAAGCATTCCATATAAAGAAGAGAAGAAGAAACTGTGTTATTGATACTTCCACGACCTTCTTCAAAAGCGAAATGTCCTATCTAGAACGGTTTAACAGATGATGCATTATGGTCATCGTGTGCGTGTCTGTGATTTTCCTTATATTTGCTGATTTTTCGGTGAATAAAGATAGATGAAGGTGGTGCTTGTCCTGTGCCATTCTCCCTCGTGGTTGTCTTAGTTGGCGCTGTTCTTTCCTAATTCAAGTATGCATCATCTAGCCCAAATGAATGTTGTCCTGAACCATGATTCAGCTCATTCTCGTGGATTTTACATACGATTCTGGCACAATTAGTTGTGCCAATAATCAAGCTACTACAAAACTTATCTGTTGTTTTGTTTGTTCTGCACTTTTCCTAATTAGCTTCTTTGTTTTGTGGAGGATGGTGCAGCAAGCTTGCTTTTGTGATGCCTCCATTACACAATGCCCTGAATGGGGTTTGCAAGGTATTATCAAATAATAAAATGTTTGCAAGTTAAAAAAAAATGGCAGCACTGCTACCACGGCACAAATGTGTGCAATAGCAAGGCGGGCAGCACAGCACCTTCGAGACGGTGGCATCCGTCGAGGGAAACTAAGGCAGCTTTTATGGCGGCACAACAACGCAGGACGTGTGCCGGCGGTGCTCAGGTGGAAGTTCTCCGAGCTGGACGTGGACAACGATGGACACCTGCAGCTGCACGAGGTTCGTGACCTGCGACGTCTGGCACGTCGCATCGTGGAGCCGCAGGCGTGTGCCCGGGGCCTCGCCCGGTACTGCGACGCCAATCGGGATCGGCTTCTGTCGCTCTCCGAGTGGCTACACTGTCTTCAGGGCAGCCCTGTCCGCGTGGACAGTAAGCACCTTCTCTTTGCATGTTTGCGGGGCCGGATTAAGTGACTTTGTACAGTGACCTGCGCTTTTTCCTTTAAAAATTTTAAAGAGAGGGTTTCGCTCTTGTTGTTGCTTCGATTTTCGCTCAAGCTTTGCAGTAGGATTGCATTCAATAAATAGTTATGGCAGAACCCATCTCACGATTGCTGTTCACATTAAAGTACTAATGCATTGTAGCGACTCTCCCTGCTCTGCTTCACAGTCATTCAAGAAGCACATTCACATGGAACTCGAAATCACTGCAGTGAAGTCAACCCACATGTCTTGCGCTGCATGTCAAATTGCACTCCAGCATAATTCTCATTGTGCTCATGTCAAATATATAATGACATATATGTCGTGTCCTGCATATCCTATATATCCAGTGAAAGAAAATTGTGAGTTTGGAAACAAGCAAACCACGTTGTTTCCACGGCCCCGTTAAACTATCAATGGAAGGCCCTTGCGCCAATAAAAACCACACATTCGTTCAAACTGTCAATGGAAAGAAGGATAGCCCCACTGGCGCCAGCACAATGTGCTAGAGCAGGACTGTTCAGATTGTGCAGGCAGTGAGTCATGTAACATCGGGGCTGGGGAGTGGGGTCCCTCCAGCTGAATAAATATGTCGTTGTGCACAGAAGACAGTTAGAGACACAGACAGAGGAAAGTGAGTCGGGTATGCTAAGAATGCTAATTGAATTAATAAAGTCTGAATAATTCAGTGTCGCTCTTAGTGCTATTATTCGCATGGTTTGGTGGTAACCTCTGCCCGTGCCCCTTGCAATACTGCAAAATGATTTTGCGTTTACTGCTGCTTTGTTTTCACCAAAATTTAGCAGCAAGCTTGCATTTTACAGTCCAAATCCTTCAGTATAGTACTTGGCACTTATTTCCTAGTTTGGTTAGAAAAAAATGCAAATCTGACTTATTCTGCATCTCCAGTGATGTCGACAACGCACTCCCCAGTTATTAACAGAAGCCAACCTTGAAGGCCGCGCTTTGCCACGCAGCAGATTACGAAAGCGACCAGGTGACATTATACAACAGCCATATTCTAGACACCACTTGTGGCAAGAAGCTTAGACGAAGGCAAACTTGCATTATTTTCCTGACAATCTAGGCAAATAGCACTGCTACGTATTATATTGAATGGTCTGGACTATAAAATTCTATCTTTCTGCTAAGTTCAAGTGACACTAAGCTTTGCAAATGCAATTTTCTTTTTGTAAATTCTCATGGCAAAATCACAGGTCACTGTACGTATGTGTCTGCAGTTGCTGTACTCTGCCAATACTAACCTGTGGCACTGATTCTTGAAGGATAGCACAAAAAAAAAAAAAAACTTGAAAGAAAGGTGAAGAGCGTGCAGTGAGTGGTATGAGAAAATGGTAAGTGCAGTTTTAATGCTGTTATTTACACTCTCCCTCACCATCTTCATGCAGTGTAAAGCGGCAGATTTGGCTTGTGTCAGCCAATCAGTAACGAGAGCTGCTTGCATGTTCCAAAGGGGAAAGGTCCAGCCTACTGTGCTCTACTAACCATTCTATAAACTTTGCATTCAGTTGGCGTCGCTCAGGGGCAATAGGAGCTGGACATTAGAGGAACACTTCTCCTGGTTAGTATCTTTTCTGGTTGGCTGATGGCCCGAGCCATATCTTCTGCTACACTGTACAGAATTGGTGAGGTAGAGTATGGTGATCAAGCACAAGTCGTCATCATCATTAGGTTGAGCAGTCCAGTTGAGACGGGAGAGAGAAACGAAGACAACATGCCCGCGGCACTCTCAACTGAAGTTGCTTGAGTCACAGATGAGTCATTACAAACTGTACTCGCAGACAACTGTTTGTGGCAACGAAAGGAAAGATACATAGTCATAGCGTACACAAGAGTGCTCTTCAAAGTAAGTCACACATTCGTATCCATCTTAGTTTCAGTTGGGGATGAAAAAACATAAGCATCTCATTTACAATAAAAGTAAGAGAAAATGCACTGCTGAGTGTTAAATTTGACATTCTTTTGTTTTTGTCTTCCGCATTTGGGCAAATTCATGTTGCACGTGGAAGGTATGCTGGTTCAGTATCTGTTTACAAAAAGGTTCTCAAATCTGCTCATACCTATTGGAGGAGATGGAAGAAATTAAACTGTCGTGTTTCTGTGCCGCCAGGAGACGAGCTTCACTGCAAATGTAGACCTTCTTTCCCTTTGCCTAGACTAGCGTCTGCAGGCGGCATTCCTTCCATGCCTTCTTTTGTACCCGAGCAGAGGGACCGCGTAACATTCACATGACGAGCCACGTCTCCATTTTTTTTCCCTTCTCTTTCTTTTTTGCTGCACAACACATTTCCTGTGGGGGCATTGTGCATTCGTCAATTGGAGGAGTAACCGAAGTCACAGACTATGGTTGGTGACACTGTAAGCAGTGCGTCTTGCATAGAGGCATTTGTGCTGTGTGACCTTGACTCTCAAGAGGAAGGGTGCACAGCCTTCTGTTTGAAAATTTCAACTGTTTTCATACCACGCAGCTGTTTCATACTTTGCAGACACGACCACCACCACACAATCTACGCGCCACGCTTGTTCGTTTTTAATGAGGGGACCTTTTGTGTGACGCATATTATTTCCAGTTCCATTGCACAATCCAAAGCTTCCTTTCAAGTTTCTTTGTTGTGCTCCATGAACATGGCTATGGTGGCAACAGCCTTCCTTCAACACCTGTCACTGCTGCTTGCATGCGGTACCAGCGAGCACCCGCTAAACATTGTCCGTGCTCTGGCTGCATGACGGGTTAAATATTTGGGACTGTGGTGCCAGTCCTCGGGAGCATTCACTCTATACACAATGTGGCATGGCTGGGCAGGTATTGCGAAGTTTTGTTTACGGTTAGGATATCCACTTAGACATACAGCAGCGAGATATTTTTTTTTAGAAGTATATATGTTCACAATTAGACACCAAGGATCGCAGCGCTCAACAGATGCAAAGTATTACATGTTCATGTACTTACCTTTTGCTACTAAAATTTTGTGAGGTACATTTTGATGTGGTACTGCATAGTTATATGATCCCTGGTGAAGCGTAAGTGTACCCAAGAAGGGAACTTGAGATATCCTGTGGCTTCTGCCATCTCAGCACTAAAGAATCCTGCACCACTGTTCAGTTTCATAGTTTAGTCTCTCTGTGTTCTTGTGTTTGTTATTAAAACGAAAGAGATGAGAGGAAGAGTGTAGATTTCTGAGATGTTAACAGCCATCCAGCGCATGAAAGCTGTCGTCACGTTACAGCACTGTGAAGTACTATAACTCACATGTGGCAAATGCACATTTCTTCAGTACTAGCTTCGTCCACGATGTCTGGGAGTCTCATTTCACATTTTTTTTAACTTGACGAAAACAGTACCACTCTGCAAGTTCATCAGTTGCACAGAAAGGCGCGTAAGAATGCCTGACCATTGCCACTTAATTTTTTTGTGCCATTCTATGCTTTTTTCGTTCCGATCTTTATATATTTCTGCCATCTTCTGGGGTCACGTGGGAACAGAGAAAAAAAAAGAGAGAGAGAGGACTTCCTTGGGAAGTGTTGCACGTCAGCTGATCATGCAGTGGCATCCCCGGGGGTGGTTACAACCCTCTTAATCCGGCCCTGCATGGCAGCCTGGGGTGCATGTGCGCGCACGCACGGCATGTGAGGGGAACGCAGTGGTTTCCCTGCGCGTGTTCATGTCGTTGAACTCAGAGGGGGGAAACTCGGATGCGGCGGCCGTCCTGGCCGGAGCCCTGCGACCAGAGAACCGGCCCACAGAGGACGAGGACAAGGACAGCCAGGAGACACAAGAACCGGGTGAGTGTGCGCACCCTTGGTTGTCCTCAAATGTGGTGTGGTTGTCCTGAAATGCGGTGCAGTTGTCCTGAAATGTGGTGTGGTTGTCTTGAAATGTGGTGTGGTTGTCTTGAAATGCGGTGCGGTTGTCCTGAAATCGCGGAGCAGTTGTCCTGAAATCGTGGAGCGTGGTACGGCTAAACCTCAATATACAAGGTCAGAACACCCACTTCTAACAATGTTCGAGTGACAAGAAAATCCCATTGTTGTAACCGGTAATCATTATAACTGGGTTGCACAACAACGCAGAAGGAGACAAACACCTAAACGTTTTAATTTGATTCGAAGTAGTAGAGTCGAACCCGCTTTATAGCATCACTCGTTGCGAGGTCCAGGGGAAAAAAAAAAGCCACTCCGCCACACCCGCCTTTGCACAGCGCACCCCGCACAGCATGCCTTCATCGCTCCTTTCACCCCTGCAGCGTCGTAGAGAGGGTGGAAGAGAGATGATGAGATGTGCCAAGGGGTGCGAACCCAAGGTGGGTGTGTCACAGCGGCTGCATTATTTCTTGACATTCTTTCTGTTTCTTTTTTTTTTTAACAATTCGATGAAGCATGCCGACGAAGGCGTGTACAAAGGCGGGTGTGGTGAAGCAGTTCGTATCTAAAGAACAAACACTTTAGAGAATTATGCATTCTTTTTCTTTTCAGCACGCACACCCAGTAGCTAGATTTAATTGTTATAACCAATAATGCAGCATGGGAGCGTTGCAGTAAGCAGTTTATTTTACCATAGAACATGCACGAAAGTTCGCACCGCAGTGGCTGCTCATTGTTACATCTGATGTTGTTAAAACAAGTATTGTTATAAGTGAATTCGACTGTAACGAACTTCTATATAACAAGCTATTTAACTTTTTATAACCTCTTGTGCATAGAACAGCATGTGTTTTGAACCTCGGTATAACAAAGTGTTTGTAGATGATTTCAGTATAACGAAGTTTGGACCACGAAGGAATACTGAGACAGTAAATGGAAATTTGCATTCACACAGGTGGGCCAATGGGTAATTACATGCAGCTGC
This sequence comes from Dermacentor albipictus, assembly GCF_038994185.2. NCBI lineage: Eukaryota > Metazoa > Arthropoda > Arachnida > Ixodida > Ixodidae > Dermacentor > Dermacentor albipictus. The sequence continues at coordinate 29,151,115 of NC_091827.1, forward strand.
TTGCAAATGCACCTCTCAAATTGCACGCCAGGCGACTGAGAGCGACCATTGAAGTGGAGTAGCGTCATGTTTCATATAAAGTCCCAAGTATAATAAGATCCTATCGTGCCCCACACCCTTGTGAGTGAAAGCCTGTGAGGGTGAGCCAAGAAAGGATGAGCTCAATCTTCCCATGTGATGAAGGGGAAAGGGGGGAGGGGAGCCAGCTCACAGTAGCACGATCAAGTATGTGCGAGTGCGGGAGGTGTGAGAAAGGGGGGGGGGGGGGGCAGGTTGGTGCGCATATCCATTTCTAGCACGGTCATGGCTTTGCACGGCTAGCCGTCAGTGTGGCTGAGCAGCTCGCGTGCCCTGTTTTAGAGGTAATCTGCCGCTCCAGGCCGACCTCTCCTCCTTTCTTTTAGTTAATACTCCCTCCTCCTCCTCCTGCACCATGTGCAAAGTCTGGGGAAGCTGAGACGGTGTGGCAGCCGCACGCCGTCTTCCCGCATGTTTAATGCTGGAGGCTGCGTAATCTCTAGTTTTGGAGATGCATTGAAGCGAGAGGCAGGTGAAGCATTTGCTGCCTGCTGCCGGCACTTTTCATTATAGCATCATCCCACTGTTGGCCACATTAGTGGCCCTTGGGCCAGAGTGGACGCTAAAGCGTGGCTGGCTTCGCTTTGTACCACCGATGTGAAGATATCGTCAACATGGCACGAAACGTGCATCTTCCTCGCCATCTCTCAAATTTAACATAATGCTGCTTATCTCATTCAAATTTGCTTTTTCTGATTGCCCAATAATTCGGCAAATTTTGCTGCCCCATTCCATGTAAGAAAAATCTATTGGCAATCGTGCATCAAAGATAGAATATTAATATAATGAAGTTTCAATATAATTAAGGTAATTGCCGATTTCCAACTTTGTTTTATCAAGGTGTAACATTAGTAGTAATTGGTGGCCTATTTAGTGAAGACATAAATCATAAAAACTACGTAAAAGAGGAGGTGAGGAAAGTAAATTTGCTGCCGGCCGTGCGGTAACTGTCTAGTGCAGATGGCTGGCACCTGAACAACGGTCAGCAGTGGAGGTGGGATTAAGGGGTGTGAAGAAGAGAGAGAGGTTAACAACAGAGAGGAGAGAGTATATAAGGGAACTAGTTACATACTCACAACATAGCTACTAGGTCAAAGTTACCCATAGTTCACTTGTGGAGTGACTTCCTCGAGAGAGTTTGTCGACCGGCCCCGCACACCAGTACCATCGGGTCACGTAGAGCAGCCAGGTGGCAAGGCCCAACTGCTTGAGTAGTCGCTCAGTGGATTGTGAGACACCTCCGACATGCGAGAGGGATCGCGTGATCGGTTGGCAGCCCATGCGCGCGGTAGCAGCTGGAGAGTTCCCCCTGGAGTGTCTGGAAAGCACTACACCCCAGAAGCAAGTGATCTAGAGTCTCCACTTTGCCACAGTTATAGCAGTTTTCCGTGGCGACTGGACTGAGGTGTTGCCTGCGTGCTTGCATCCGCAAGCACCCGGCACGAATCATAGCAATGCCGCCCTTTATTGATGTGAAATATCTGAGCAGGCAATTTGTATGGACTGCTTTCGTGGACATTGAATTGAGCTCTCTACATCTAGCGTGTTCAGCAGGCTTGATGACTTCCTGTGCAGCATAAATTATAGAACAAAAGGTGACTGGTCGCAGTGCTGGTGACTGGTCGCAGTGCTGTGAGAAGCCACGGCATGTATTGCTGAAGCCTGATAGAAAGAAAAAAAGCATTTATTTCAAGAAATAATGATAAGAATTTTGTGAGTAACAGTGGTGACACAACACCACTGGAATTGTACATATGCAGCAAATGTGGACTTGCCTACATGGCTGGCACTCACAAGTGTTAGAGCCCATGTGTGCATATACGTTGTTGCTTAGACAAACAACAGAGAATGTGAAATCACTTACACATAATCTATCTGTCATGATACATACATTACGTTGAATTCGCATAAACATAAACACTAATTGTTATCAGAGAGTTGAATCTCAGTTAAGTGTGCGTAACTGTAAGTCTTTCTTTCGCACTGCCTTGAGTGGCACTCCCTAGTGCTCCCAGAACTAGATTTAGGTATATATATATATATACACAGATACCTAAGAAAGTACACGTTAGTTGTCTTTTTGTCGCGTTTCAATTCCATATTCTTTAATATTTCTGCATTTTAATTTTAAAGAACAGTTGCTGTATGTTGTGAGCACACATACCACACCAAAAATGCAAAAGAAATGTAACAGCAAAATCGAGATGCAGTTGATATGTTAATTAAAAAGTTATCCGCCATCCAAAGTTCGTTTATCTCCTAGGCAATCCTACCTTCTCCACATCCCCGCACCTTGAAGCTTCTTTCCCTCTTTTATGGTCGTCCATTCTCCTCGTCTTTTTCAATTGCCATTTTGCGCTTTTGGCTGTGTTAGTGGTTCGCAAATAGTGCACAATGTGCTGGTCTACCAGAACTTAGCTGTGTTCGACAGCAGTCCCTTGTAGCACAACAGAAGCTGAAGTTTATCAGCATCGCAGTCGAGGTTGTCAGGGTTGTCGGACGATCCTACCGCTGTCAAGCAGATGTAGGAGTCGTCGGACTATCCCACCGCTGCCACCAGTTGTCAGATTCGTCGGACGATCCTACCGCTGTCAAGCAGATGTAGGACTCGTCGGACTACCTCGCCGCTGCCACCATTTGAAGGAGTCGAAGGTCGTAGATGAGGAACTCAGTTATCAGGATTTATTTACAGGATTTGACATTTTAAGACAAGATACATTGGCAGTCTAGCGCGACTCCCATATGGAGCCCGCAAGATTAACATTCAGCAAACAGCATCCGAGCACACAGCTCACTACTACATTTTTAGCATAACATCGAGCACTCAGCTCCTCACGACGAGCACGACACGAGCACGACACGAGCACACTCTAGCAGCCGGCAAACGCTGCTTATAAGCTCTCCACTTGACGTCATCGTTCGGCGTGGACGGAGCACAAGTGGTCGGAAATGTTCGTCCAATCATTGTAAACTTGCCGCCGCCCCGCAGTACAGCCCACACACACAAAGGCTAACACGTTCGAGCCTACACACACAAAGGCTAACACGTTCGAGGGCCCCGTGGACGGAAATGTTCGTGTTGCACACACACACAGCTCTCAGTGCCGCACAGCTCTCGGTGTTGACGTCAGAGGGCTTTGTAGAACTGTGCGTCCCGAGTGGCGTGGTGGCGCACCACATTCCAGAGCTGACCGCGCGCCACGTTGCCGCCGGTCATCCGTAGTCCTCAGAAGGCGCCTCGTCTGGGGGGCTTGGAACACGCGCAGCGGGCTGAAAGCCGGCACGTTGCCACCCCGTACGGCCATTCCTAACAAGGTGGCGAACAGAGCTGCTGGCCAAAGAAAGGATGTGGATGAGTCGTGCATCTGCAAATGAAGACTGTTTTTATATGAAAGATTCGAGCGTTGTTGTGTGCAGTTATTTCCATGTGTTATACAAACAAATTTCTTTCTTCTTTTTCTTTCTTTCAATTTTTTTTAATGGTGTTATATACAGTATCTTCCCTTATGCTTTCCTTGGCTTCATTGTCTGATGGCTTCATGTGCTTGTAACTGGCAAAACATCTATTGTCTCGGTTTCCCTCACTTAGGGTACTTTATTGCCAGTGTGTTTGTTTTTTCCTCTTCACGTGGCAATCGTCTCTGTTCCATGTGTCGCAGGTGGACCCTGGCCTGTAGGTGCCGGGGAGGACTGCGGTGCTGCGCGGCGACAAGCACAGGAGGCGCAGCGGGATGCACCGCGGATCTACGTGCCTGAGTGCCAACCAGATGGCCGTACATACATGCCGGCGCAGTGCCATGGAGGCCTGTGCTGGTGCGTGAGCGTGCGCACCGGGCGACCGCTACGCGGGACAACGTCCACGTCCCGACCCGACTGTGCCACGTTACTCGGTGACACATTTAAAGGCGAGTGGTCTGCATTCTAGACTGTTTGTGCATTGTTATTTTACTGCACCTTGCAAGGTTCCTCATGTATCGACTGGACACTCAATAGGTAAGACAAGGATGGACCTAAACCTCTATCAGTTACGTAGGTTGGTCAAGTGGGAAATGCGATCTTCTTACTTTAATTTGTTAGGTAATTGGGATGCAGCTTTTATTTGGAATTCAAGGAACCATTCTTTAGAAAAAGCCAGCGGAGGGATAAAGAGGAAACATTCAACAGATAGTAAAGTTGATAACAGATATTATTTTAACAAAAACGTTTTGTGCCAGCAAACAGCACAGTGCATACAAATGCATGTAGCACAATGCATAGTGATTATAAATGACTCGAGGAAGCCACTCGTCAAGTGTCTCTCTTAAGTATTCTCACGACTAGATGGATCAGGATCGCTTTGTTTGATCACTGACTGCTTTTGTAAAAGAACTAATGATTTTTTGAAGTGCTCCAAGTGATTTGAGCATTGTCAGGCCCAGTGTCATACAGGTGAAATTTATGACCATCCCTGCGAGGCTTGAATTAATGAGCTTTTTACTTCACAATGTGCCTTAGTCCTTTGCCTATTGCCACTTTTACGTATGTTTGCACCAACTGTGCTGACCCCATCCCCATTCTGAAGTGGTCCTTGTGACTTCAGTACTTTGAAGTAACTATGTGAACGAATTGGTTAAGAAGGGGAGTACAAGATGACCTTGCTTACTTGTGCAGGTTGCCCCTTCAGGAAGAAGCAGCTGTTTTTGGCTGCACTTCTGCACAGCTTCGAGAGGGAGCGGGAGCAAGCTGGTACCAGGTAGGAGCTGCCTTCACTGTGTTCCCGAAAAACATTGTGTTCACTGTGTTCCCAAAAGATAGGCGTTGAGTGAAGTTGGAGGGAGCAGTGAAAAAAAAACTTGGAGGTTTGTCCGAACGTAAAAAAAAAATGAGAGAAATATGAAATACGAAAAAAAGTAAATTAAATATATGTGCTATGTCAGTACTCCTCTAAAGGAGTGCTGACATAACGTTTTCAATTTCTCTCTTTTTTCTTTCAATTAACTTTCAAACCCTCCGAACCTTAGAAAAGATAATGGGGGAAACGTCAGTGCACCGTAAATACTATGAAACTCATTTTTTACGAGTCAGTTTTTTTTTTTCTTTTTCATCACCTAGAAAGTGGATGCATCCATGACAACGTGGAATTTTAGCTCACCTCGTTGCTACGATAGCTGTGATTGCTTCACACGAGTGCAGCCAGGAGAAAGGCATTCTTGCTTATATTTTTATTCATGGTGTCATTTCATCCTACCTTTATTGCTGCACTAGTTTAAGACTTCACACGTAACAACATCTACAGGTTCCGAACTGGCCGCTCTTCACGCTGTTGTCGAATACATTGAAAAAGAATGAACTAACAAATGGGCAATATTTTGTGATTCGAAAGCAGCCCTTCAGAGCTTGCAAGCTTTATGACGTGGCAATTATGAATAGCTGGGGTCTAAAATCAATGAAACTTGCCATTGCGCTTCTGAACGAGGACATGATATCATCTTTCAGTGGCTGCCGGGACAGTGTGTCATCGTTGGTAATCACCTCGTTGATGACGCTGGTTGACGTGCTCAGGCTGGCGCACCAACACTCCTTATACCTTTATCGAGAGTAGACACTGCAAGAGAGCATCGCAGTCTCGCTTGTGCCATCACGTTAAGTTACTGGCATACACTACAGAACTGTCGTTAATACAGCCTCGACCCATCACTGAAACTTAAATTACGAGCAAACCTTTCACGACTTGACGCAACACTGCTGTGTCGGCTGTGGGTAGGAGTAGCATTCACTAACTCCTACAGCTATTGTATTGGAATGGCGGACTCATAAATGTGCGCTAAGTGCAAGTGTGAAGAGACCATCAGTCATCATCTGGGCCACCGTTCTCGCTTTGATAACCAACGTCAAACTCTCCAGTGTGCCTTGAATAGACTGGATGACAGGCCATTTACAGAAGCAAAGATCTTGGGAGCCTGGCCTCACAGTTCATTAACCCAGAAAGCAGTTCGAGCGCTTCTTCACTACCTTAAGGCAACAGACTTGAGTGCCCGACTATAGACATCCTGTACCTAACTTAGTGCATGTGAAAGTGTGGTATAGACTCACATTTTTTCTCTCCCTCTTTCACTTTCCATTCCCCTTTTCACATGTCAGGTAGCAAACTGGACTCAGTCTGGTTAACCTCTCTCTCTCTCTCTCTCTCTCTCTCTCTCTCTCTCTCTCTCTCTCTCTCTCTCTCTCAAGACCCCTTATAAGCATTTCCCAGATTTTATACTGGCCAAGCGTGATGCTTTTATATGCAAAGAGCATGTGGTAGAGTTTTTATGGCTTTGAATACCTTAGAAGCTTGTTGATGCGTTCCCGTTTGTTGCGCCTACTTGGCTCTCATGCTCTGAGGCACCAGTCGTGGCTGTTGCGTCCAAAAGCCATGACGGCACACTGCCAGTACGGCATCATTCTGGCGGCTGCCACATGTCGCCACTGAAAACAGGCACCTCATAGAACCTGCCCTGTGACACTGAAGGATTGCCATTGCCATGTTCAGACCTTTGGCAGTCTCCAATCTCAACACGGCTCACCAAATCAAAAGTCAAGAGAACCTGGATGAAGATGCAAGGAGTTGCATCACACTCATCTTCATGGATGCTATTTCATGATTTTGGGCAGTTACTTTGACATACAAGGCTGCCCAGAAACTGGGAAAGGGCTGAGAGTGCTCGAAAATAGGCTGTTCTTATTGAAGATATGACCCAAGCACTGGATGGAAATTACAAGCTTTCCTAAATTAGATTTATGGCTACAACCACTGCAAAAGAGCACTTAAAGTTTAGTGTAACCATCATGCAGCAATATCAAGCTTTACTGAGCAGGTTTTCAATAGTTTGCTGGCTTCGTATTCAACTTAAATAAGATTTTTTGTGAGTGTAACTTTCTCTTGTCAGTGGTGCTATTGTAAGCGTTATCAGGTGTTGCATTCGTGGGTCGCATTCTTTTTTCGTGTTCCCCTAAAAACGTATCAGAAAGGTTGTACTGTACATTTGTGAGTATCCCTTCATGTTGTCCAGCTATGCACAAGTGCTTTGGTCCTAGCCAGTGGCAGTAGCTATAACATGAATCAGGCAGTCAAGCCAAACAAATTCAGTGGAAACCTACAAGGTGTGGCTTTCATGTACCATAAACTTTCTCTCCATTTCCGTGTAGACGATCAGTCAGCAAGTAGCTTAAATACCAATTCAATTTGGCTGCAATAGCAGTTCTTTTTTTGTGTGTGTGCACTAGAAATTTGATAGGTACAGCCAGCCGCACATGTTTACAGGACAAGAGTTCTGCAACAAATGTGAATGTCTGCTGTGTTAAGGCTTTATGCTTCTAATGTAATGGGTCATTTTTTGTTGGTCGCAAGAGCTGCTTCAGAGTAAAACTTTCAGTTTGAAGCTGTGTGCCCAGACTTAGTGGTAAATCAGCTTTCTTTTTTCTTTTTGCAAATTTCGTGTCCCGTACACTTCTTTGATTGACTGCTCACAAGGGAATGTGTTACCTGGTCTGGCACAAAGAAATTTTTTGCCGTACGAATATAGCATGTTCCCGTCATGTCTTGCCGAGTGGCTCGAAACGCAGAATACCAGGTGAGATGACTAGCTCACAGTGTGGCTCAGAAAAACACCATTTCTTGCAGCCCTTCAGGGTCAAAGACCATGGGAGATGACGTGCTGCGATGGAAGTTCTCCGCACTCGACGTCAACCACAATCAGGTACTACTGGCCTACATTCCTCAGTGCAGAGCTTTAAAAGAGTGTGTTGGGTCATCAAGTCCCCAAATTTTAGGTATGACCTCCGATCCCCTCATCTTCTGTTTGTAATAGCTAGGGAGCAAGGCTAGAGAGAAGTGAATGACTGCCAATGCTAGTTCTCCCCAGTTTTGCATAAAGTATGTGAATTAGGGCTCTTTCTACAATTCTGTGAGTGCTACATCAAGATTTACAAAAAAAAAGTTTACCTCCAAGCATACCCTTAGAAGTCTTCTGGTGGGGAAAGGACATCTGATGGGTACTTGCTTTGAGCAAGTTTTTATTATAAAGACCAATTCCTGTAGTGTGGAAAATTGGCAACATCAGGGTCATTGAAAAAAATCACTGTGAGCTAAAAACAATATGTTGCCTGTCAGTCTCTGTTGTTCCAAGTTTTCTGCCACTTGTGTGCTGCTTCTAAAAGTAAAAGTAAAATTGCAGTTGCATCCCACAAAAGTCGCATACGCATGGGAAAATTCTGTAAAAATAAAAGGATCACCGGTGAGTATTGTTGAAGTGCAACAACTCCTTCACTTGAGGTGCGGTGTAGCCCTTCTTGGCAGAGAAGCCAAGGAGAAACACTGATTGTTAAGGCATGTTTGTGCATGTCGCAGTGAACATTGGGACATTGATGTGTGCAGGTGCTGGAGCGAAAAGAGTGGAAGCAGTTCCGGCGTGGCTGGGCAAGCTTCCTCAAGAACGGTGGCAGGAAAAAGTTACGCAAGTGCTGGCGCAACTTTCTTCGCTTCTGCGATGAGAACGATGACAGCCGAATTAGCCAGGACGAGTGGTTGAAGTGTGGCAAGCCGGTGGCAGGTACAGTTTATCTCGGCCTATTCTTCCACGCTCTGCGTTAATGGGGCTTTGAAATCCTGCTGTAATGGACTCTCGACATCAGAGTTTGAGTGGCCGTTTTGTTCTGAACAGTAGAAATACCATGGGTTAGTAAAGGGTGACATGTAGGATTAAGAAATCTGTATCTGCCATATTGTTTTATAACACAACATTTTGTTGCATGTTTTTGGTTTTAGTACTTCCTCAAAGCAAGCCACTCATGAAAACATGCATTGAGTCCCGAGTGCTGGAGTGCAGAACTTATGCCATAGCAAGACACAAACACACGCACACACACATACACGCCTCAACACAAGAACATGTTGCTGCACACGTGATAGCATGCTGTACTTCAGAGTCTCCCACCCCATTTGTGAGCAAAGCCGAAGCTGCTTAGTAGTTGCAACGGATTGTAGCCTACCCATGCAGCATGATAGGCTAATGAGCCCAAATGTTAGCTGTTGCCTGTCCATTTTATCATACGGCTTTGCACAGCTGCAGTTTGTGCAATACAGCCAACTTCCATTAATTGGACTCTGACGGGACCGGCGAAACTCATCGAATTATCCGGTAGGTGGAATTAAACAAGATGCAGGAAAAACACCAAAGCGCACCACTAATTCATTTGACAGTATTTGCACGATTCCAGCACGCCCCCGAATCAAACACACGCCCGCTTTCTGTGTGTCCAAAGTGGAAAACTAACATAGAAATGACATTAAAACTCTTGAACAAAGAAGGCTAACTGGCACCTGACTTTTTAGCAATAAAATTGGGCAGGGGTCTAATATGTATTTCACAACAGTGGCCGGTTTCTAAAAGTCAGCTTCACCACAGGATTTTTAGTCAGCTTCGCCTCAATACATATCTGTTATGCGGTAAAGCACACAAACGTCCCGAATGTGGTTTTGGTATCGTGTCCAATTGCACCGTGCAGGCAATTTTCGGCCCATTCGTCTTTTAAAAAAAAGAAAGAAAGGCGCATGTTAGAATCGGGCAAATACCGTGTGGGTTTATTAACCAGTTGCCGTCATCCAAAAAAGATCACGTACACGTGACGCATGCGACAAGAAAGGATATTCCATACCTGCCATCAAGACCATGAGGTGTGGCACTGGCTAACACTCGCAGGTTTAGTTCTAGTAGATAAACATAAATACCCCACCAAGTGCATGAGATAACGGCGCCGCGGTAGCTCAATTGGTAAGAGTGTCATGCGAAGACGTGGGTTCGTGCTCCACCTGTGGCCAGTTGTTTTTTTGTTCCCCTTCATTTCCATTGATTTATCATTTCTTTAATTCAGTTAATAAGTACATGTAATTTCCCCCACGCTGTCCTTGGTGTCATTGTTTGTTGGCTTCTTATGGTACAATCGGACATTGTGAGCTATGGTTATTGCTTGAAAATCTTTCTAGAGCAGGCCGAAAATAGCTGTTTTCGAGGGGCAAAGAATTTCTGATTCGCCCTTGTATTGTAGCCACTAATACTTTTTCAATATGTAAAATTATATGTTGCTTGTTTTTTTTCCGTTCATTTCTTCTGAGACACACTACTCTTGCCTGGTGCTCACTGCTGCGTTGTTTTTATTGCATGATGAGCCCATGACACCTGCATATATATATATTTTTTCATTGGTTACTCTCATTTTTGTTCTTGTGCTCAAATGTGACACATTGTTTTATGATATCAGCTTATGTTTGTGGTGCATTACTTGCCTTTGTCTTAATTTTACATGCCTGTCGAATTATTGCTGCTACCGAGTAATCTTAATTTTTTGTATATTAGTGCCATGACATTTGCCGCACATCCTTCCCTGATGAAATGCCAATAGGTATCTTTAAAGGATTACATCACTTTCAGGTTTGAGCACTGATATCGTTTTGCACTTTTCATATTTAATAGTCTCGAGAAGGTTTAAGATAAAAGGCGTGTGCTTTGGATCTGATGTTTCGTGGCATTTGTCAATGAGGAATAATCTGAGGAATAATTTAGTCACGAACTTTAGCAACTTTAGTGATTGAATAGCGTAGCAATATTTAACCTGCATATGCAACATGGACGAGCATATTACGTGCATATACCTAAACATAGGCGGAGCCTCACGGCAATGCCAACAGGGGAAATTTGCCTGGAGTGTCCATATAAATTCTGTCACGAAAATTATTAAAGTAATAATGCCGTGGCTCTTGCTGTGTGTCAGATCTTGCCTTTAAGTCATTGTTCCGTGACCTCTGTTTCAGATTCTGCACGGCCCAGCAGTGGGACAAGAAAAGGGCCCAATCCTTTTTCGACCATCCTCATAAGTAGATGAGGCTAACGAAGTGAAGGATGCCCTTTGAGTTTGCCCTCAGCTCATGGTGGGGTTGCCCAGCTGAGACGCAAAGGCCGCGTGCGCTGAACTGCGTGATGTTTCTGCTCATCAGTCCTTCGATCGACAACCCTCGTACTAGACGGGGGTCGCACATTAATTGGGAGTTGTCGTAAGGCCACCGGAAGTGAAAGTTCCCAGCATTTGTTGTTTTCTGTGCTCGTGCGGTGACATACGTGCCAATGCTGAGCATGGAGCACTTTGTGTGGAATATGCTGAAGTGTTTCGGAGCCGTGGCTCGCATAGTGATTATTCTCCAATTCCATTCTTTATGCTTTGCATGCTATCCTGCGCTGTAGTTATTGTCCTGGTGAACTATTTGGCCCAACAGGTCATAAAGAAGGAATGGGAACGAAGGACGAGAATCACTTGATAATTTCATAATCTTTTTTTTGTGTGTGTTCTTCTTCTTAGAGTTTTTTCCAGCTATAAGTGGGTTCGATTTTGCTTTCTTGAAGGCTGGTGCCTGTGTGATGTCACATTCCCAGAGCCCAGAACAATGTGCATGCAAAATTTGCGCAGTCCTTTTTAGTTCATTTTAAAAAGCCTTGTGCCTTTTCTAAAAGCAGACGTTTCCATTCATATTTCCTGGTGCCATCGAAGTTTCCACATCTGCACAATTTCTGCACGCTTGTTCATGTTATGCAGCTTTTAGTAATGTTTGAGCCCCATTGTAAAGAAATCCTGACCTAGTTATTGCTTGTTGTGTGCATAATCTTGTTATACGACTCATAATGAGTAGTCATTGTTTTAAAGAAAAATATTGAATCAAAGTTTTAGTACCTGCACACATTATCCATTCGATGTCATTATCATTTGTGCCATTGTATTAACCAGAACGAGCCAACCAATTCCATTATGCAAATTCTTTGGTGCATGAACTGTCAACATGATACTGCTGTTATGATGTTTCTCATGTACTTACTCAGTGGTAGAGAGCATGTCATCTTTGCCACCATTTCAGCACGATCACTGTTTTGTTACTGCATACATGTTTATCGCAGGCCTTTTAACGTGTCCATCTATCGACATTGACCGAAGTCAGAGCTTGCAGTAGTTGCTGAAGAGATGTATCAATGAAAGCGAGTATTTTAGGCTCGTTTGCCTTTTGCAATGCATTAGCGCATTGTTTGACTAGACCAATTTTGCTCAAACTACAGGTTTCAGTCCTGTTAAAGAGATTCAACATGCCATCATGCTGCATGTCATGCCTGTTGCAAACTGTGCTCCAACAATATCGCATCGCAAACGTTCAGCCATAAACGTTTGAGCCATTCGGTGATCTGAAACAAGAGTGAATAGTGTATCTGTCTGCATTCTTAAATCTTGAATGAAGAAGGCATCCAAATTTTGGCCTTATTCACAAAAGGTTTGATTATGTAAAAAAGCTGATTTTAGCTGTGAGTCTAGGCACATAATTTTTTTATTTTTTGCTTAAGGTGTCTTTGAACCCATTCCATTCGCCGTGACTATAAGTTGTCGAGTAAAATTAAAGCAGCGATCTTCTTTGCTTACTTGTTTGTGGACTCAAACTCATGAAACTGTAAAAGCTTGGGGAGGGAAGAACTGGGGTTGTTGACGCAATGCAGTGAAGCCATTCTTCTGCTGGGTTCATTGTAGGCAGCATGCAAAAGGATGGGGACGACTAAGGAAGAGCACAGGATAAGTGCTGACCTGCGCTCGCCTTGCCTTAGGACTTGTCCTGTGTTCTTCCTTAGCAGTGAAATGAAGCTTTGCATTACTGACTATTCACCCAACATGCATTACAATCAAGATGTTTTTTAGGTTGCTCCACAGACTCAAAGTGTCTTGCTTTTATCATGTCTAGTGATGTTCAGTGGCAAACATTTTATTTCCTTTTCAAGCAGCTTTATCGTTTCTCAGATCTCTTATACAAATGTTGAGCGCTTGGATAGGGGAGAACAGCACTTTTGCCTCCATGTTTGAAATTTACCATCGTGAACAAAACGAACCATGAAGAGGAAAAACTCCGCCGACGTTGGCAGAATCGGAAACTTGTTTTCAACTTCGAGAACTGTGCAATGCAATTGACTTGAATGTTGGCGTACCCTACGACTTGCTTTGTAATTGTAGCCCTGGCAAAATGAATTGCAGCATTTTTATACAGTGTTTCAATGAAGCTGCCATATTTATTCATACAAGACTCGCCTTCACGTTAAACTCGCACCCTGAATTTGGAGCTCAGAAATTCTGAAGAACAAATAAAAATGTTTTGCCAAAGGGTAGTTACACTATTGCCTGCATCAGAACAGATTGTGTTTCATGATGGTGGTCACAAAAATAGTATGTCAGCATTGATTGTAACATGTGCGCCCACTGGTTTTGTATAACAACCACATGGCTTGCAATGGGTGTTGGGAGATAGATGCATGTAGGCCTGACCCATGTAAGACCCTGTCAAGACTTCTGATGTGTGTGTCCTGCATGAGGGAATATGGTCTGCCTGTGTTTAAACTGTCCTGTCCACAGTTCATTTGTCCATGAAAGTACTCTTTCTGCTCCACACTGACATTATTTTTTTCAAAGGTCCCATGGCCGACCTTTCAAACACCCTCTTGGACCAATGCACAAGTTGTGAGCTCATCTGTGGAAGAATGTATACTCAGCTTTGTCAACTCTTGTTTTGCCATGGTTGGTTATAGCATTGTAGAAATGAGCGCTGGCTGCCTCAGACTCATGGTTCGCACGACATTGTGTACTGTGATTTCATTCATAAAAAAGTAGTTAGATGCGAGACATCAGACGTAAGGTCACCAGTAACACTTTGTTCAGCCACTCTCTAATGTGATGTATGGCTGAAAAGGTTGTAATAAAGGTATTCACTGAGAGTCGATTCATTTCTGCCATTTGTTCCCTACGACGAGGAGGGAGCTTAGATGATTGTCAGATCAGCTCTGCCGACCTTCCTCCAGCCTTGCCAAAATTTGCTGTGAATTAAAGCAGCGGCATTTGCCTGGCTGCTGCCACCGTAATCGAGACTTCTCGAGAGTGTCTGTTCTGGGAACACTAACATTGCTTTCTTCTCTGTACTCCAACTGTGAAAACACTGAAAATATTTGTTTTGTGGATGTCAAAAAAATGCCCTCAAAAAGTTTTCTCTGTGTTTGCTACTTTTTATTTTTTTTTCTCCGTGCATCATAAGAACTGCTTAACCGAAATACTTGAAACTTGGCAGAGTTAAAATCGTAAGCATAACTGAAGTTGCTTTTATTTCATCTCGGTAGAAGAGGAAATGGCATTTGAGGAACTCCACGTGACACAAGGGTGAGGCAGGCATCAAGAAATGTAAGTGCAGTCTGCTTGAAGTGTGTCAGTATGACAGAAAATGTAATGTAGTTCACACCAATCGTCCCAAAGACACGGATGAAGCAGCCACGTGATAACTGAAAGTCGTGCACGTACTGGCACGGCCAGCGAGCGGATATAAAAGCAGAGGAAGTGTATATACATAAATGCTACGACATCAAGAAAAAGAACTGATATTTTGCTCACGCACGTCTGACGACGTTCTGACATTTGATGGAAATCGCGAAGTTCATTTTGACGTAAAATCGAAAATAATCGGTGCTGTAAACACGCACGGCCCCCGCGACGCACACACGTGCGTCCGATCTCCAAGATCACATCTATAGAACTTTGACGCCGTGAAGCCGTATTAGCTACGCCAGCGAAACTGTCAACGAGCCTGCTGCTATGCTGCATGCGACGTCGCCAGTTAACTAGCAACGCAACGTAGCAGCTAACTGAAACTGCTCAAACGAAGGCGGGGGCGTGGTTGCCCGGCAGAGGCAGTTTCGGTCGAAGGCCGCAGACGCTCTGGCCACCATGCCGCGTGGTACGAAACGTCTACAGTCTGGCAACGCTAATCGGCAGTTGCCAACGGAAGAAAGCAGTCGGCGTAGTGGGGGTTGACCGTGTGTACTAGTGATTCGCATGACTGAGCCAGGGGTCTGAGAAAAGAAGCCAGCGATCGGTGGGAAGGACTCGCCAGTGTAGCTTGGCGTACTGTCGCCGACCCAAGGGAGCGACCGGGATACCACTGGACTGGTTTCGATGGCCGCAGCTGGCGTGGTGCGTAACACTGTTTCTTTTTTGGCCCTCCCGCGTGCATGTATGGTGTAGGGCCGGTCGCGGGTGAATCCGTCCGCGAGAAAACGGTCTCGCTTACCGCGCAAATTAACCGCACTAGACGATAAACAGGGAGTCCAGCTTCTGTTCTCAGCACGTGCTGGTGCATAGTGGGTCTTCCTGATTAACTGGATGCTTCAAGGAGGTTGCCTCTACAAACGTCCGAATGTTTTTGTGCCGCCTCTGGCCTAGCAAGCTCTCACTGACTGCAAGTTGTGGAGAAAACTTTCTCTTCTGAGGTCCACGCTTTCCTTGGGGTCAGTTTAATCAAAGCACTTGGGAAAGTGGCTTTCGCTTTCTTTTCTTTTTGCTTGAAGCGTGGCTTCTTGTGTAACATCAAGTGCGGCGCAGTTCTCGCTGCCTAGTAAAAGAGAGTTCGATGAACAGGCCGTAACGAGTCGTTTCGTGTGGTCCCTGTTCTCGCTAGACTACGGCGTGCACTGAACGTTTGCCGCTTCTTTTTTCGTGGATATTTTCGAACCGTTTGCTGTGAACCTTGCGCTGAAGTGGTGGATATATGGTTCTGGCAGCTCGGCTTCTCCTCAATTCAATCTGTCGCATCTCAAACCACAAAACACAAACACTAAAGGAATGTGACTGGTTTAAGCCAGTAACCACATGTAATTTGACAACAGTCGACATAATTCAATGAGTGTGCAGATGGGATGAATTGTTTGCATTTATATTCAGCCTCGTCGTATTGCACCGTTGGCGCCACTTGTAGAGGGCCTGACCGTCCAGCACGATTCGTTCGTTATAGGCGAGCATTTGAAGTAAGCGAACCCGGCCAATAAATAACGAAATTAGTGCGTTTTAGCCAAGCACTCACAATAAGTCCACCCCTCACACTAAAGTGAATAGTGCGGCAAGATTCATTTTTGACAGCACCGATCATTGATGCAAGTCTATTATAACATCGACAGAGGAAATGTTCTTTCGAGATTGTTTAGAGCATATGTGTTCATCTGTGATAAATGTCGGGGACTAGAAACTTCAGTTGCAACAAGCAGATGATCATGGTTTATACTTTTGCGGTCAACAACATCATTTCAAATTTCAGCAAAGCGTGTCTTTTTCTTTCTTGTGCTTAGTGAAAAATGGCGGAGTCTGCTAAGCTCTCTGCCACCTTCTTTTCAAAGGCAGCAATAAAGGACTTCATTTATATCCTACGTACTACCAGCCTTAATGTCATGCCTTGGGCAGGAGTGGGTGTTCATATAATCAAAACACTGCGCAGCGACAACGCTAAACAAAGCAATAGGGAAGAGAGGACAAGAAAGACGTCTGCAAAATGCCATATTCAGTATCCTAGCACTCACTGTACAAGACAATGCTTAGCATTGTGCATAAAAAAAATGTAGAGGCATTCTCAACGTGGGCACAAATGTCAGCTTAGAAAGTATAATGATGATGACGAGAGATGATCCATACAAAGTTTGGAACTGCTAACCAGTTCGATTTACAATAAGCTCCCGTTATAATAGGAATGCCATCTATGCACTTTTTTGGCATGCATAGTGTGCTTAGCATGTGAATGGGCTAAATGTGAAAATCCAATGAGAAGTGAGGGAAAAGCTAGTTTTGTGGAGTAAAGGTTATAAACAGGAATAAGATGCTCCAAAAAGGCTGCCAACTTTTCGATAGGAGGACCTATCTTCGTCAAAGGCCTTTAACGGATACTTGATGAAGATAGGTCCTCCTGTTGAAACATTGGCCAGCCTTTCTGAAGCTCCTTATCCCCGTTTTCAACCTTTATATCACATGTGCTACTCTGCCTGTCAGCCCCCTTTTTGATTGTAGTTTTGTGGAGGAGAAGTTCATTGTATTGCTCAAGGACAGGCTAATGCATTCCCTTTAACACATTTGTCAGCCCCCATGCATATGTATTGGCTCATGCAGTGTCAGCACATAAAGGTGAATCCTTTTTTTCTTTTTTTTAGTAGCCGAGTGTTTGTTACGAGATAAATCGTTCAAAAGTCCATGATATGTGTGCTAAAACAAGAATTTGGATCATGTTCATATTGGATCAAGTTGGATCATGTTCATATTCCATGCAAACCTCAAAACACGCCTTTTCTTGTTCTGCAGTTGCCCTTCATTACAATTTTTATTCTGCTTGATTTTTATTTCGCTGTATTACTGATGTTGAGGTCTGGGCTGAGGTATTGTTAGGCAAGTCATCTATAATTCATGCTTTTGCTCTTGGTCGCTCTCTCTTCTTCCGACAAAAGGGCAAAATTCGAAAATGGCACGCCGTCAGGGCAATGAGGTTTATGCAGATGACTTCAGCCCCACACCTACTTTAAGTACACAGAAAAGAGCCCAGAGGGCTAAAAATATGTTGCAATAATATGTAATATGTGTCTCTTCTTTGGCAAACCAGTTCTACGAAAGTCCACAAGTTGAAGGAAAGTTTATGAAAGGGGAAAAAGTGGTCATCTACTTGACTAGCATGATGCTAGTCATGTTTCAATAACCCTTACAGGTTTCTTGAAAAGAAAGCTGTTGCAGTTGGAAAAAAAATTCATGTACAAAAGAAAGATCCCTGACCAGGATGAATTTTTCCCGCAAAGCTTTGTTTCCAAGAAAAACGTATGAGTTCCTTTGTTGCTTTCTGCTGCATTTGGGTGGATGATCATATTTCCCTTTTATGTGCTGTTTTTTTTTTTTTTCACATTTCTTGCGCGGTGCCCTGCCTGTACTTCCAGGAGGATCTTTTCTTTTTCTTTTTTGTATTCTTCTTTTAGATACTACAGAGCTCTGAGGAGCTATCACATATTTTTCATTCAATGGAAGGTGTCTCTATACTCACGTTCACTATGCAAAAATTGTGTTGGGCTTTTCATCCCGTTCCTTCTGCAAAACTGACTCCAAACAGCTTTTCTTGTCATAACCTCTTTCCAACTGCAGTGGTACAAGGAACTTTTGTGAACCAGTTGCATTGTGTGCAATAATGTTGTAGAAGTACCAGGGATGCTTGCGTGCTTACGCTTTTATGGACAGTAGCATCGATATGTGAAAATGATGGCTTATTATGATGGAGAACAGTGCCTTAGGCACAGCAAAAATTAATTTGGGTTCCATGGGATTGGTTTCCATAGGTGCCTGGCACTCTTTATAGACCATTCCAGGTGCATGACTTTGGGTTGGCCATTGCTTATTCCAGCTCCAAGTAAGTGGTCTCGCGTAAAGGGCAAGGTAACTTCATGAAGACGATGACGATGAAAAGGAAGCCTAGCTTCTGTTGTTGATGCATAGTGGTACACCTTGAGTGTCCTAGAGACCTGGAAGTTTCAGTGAGCTTGCTTGCAACTGTTTTTGGGAATAGTGTGCTGAATGTACATAGCAGCTTCTTTCTCTCTCACCCGTTTGAAGCACATTATGTGCATATGTAAATTGAATGGATGCCTCTGAACATCCTGCATGGTGACCCAGCATCGCAAGGTATGCAGTTAAGAGAGTGGCGGGAGGAGTAAACGGAACAATGATTTGGGGAAATTTGCAGACATGGGCTGGAATCAACTGATATGGGACAAGAATAACCAGAGATCCCTGGGAAATGCCATGAGCCCGCCGTGCTGTTGACTTAAATGAGACAGACAACAACAAATCGGACAGAAAGTTCAGAAGTATCGAGTAAGATATTAGGTGCTGCATGCAAGACCTAGAACCTTACAGTTGAGCAGCATTTATAATGCTTGAGTAGCACTACCGAAACGGCTCGTGCTGCGCACAGAGCATAAGAAGTCAGGCTGAAGGTTATAAACATCGATATGGTTGTTGTTCCAAGTCACTGACACAACTGTCTTCAAGACATTGCAGGAATGAATATATGAAAATCAGTTTTTTACTCATTAATTTTTTTCATCGCGTTTGTGTAAGCAAATAATACATTTACGCACGTGTCCATTATGGTCTAATGGTACTGATAGTGCGATGATAATGGCGATGAATTGCAGCCATAACGGCAATGAGTGAATCAATAGGCTCTTATTTTATTAATTTGAGATTCTGACATGTTTTGTGTCGCAGAGTGAGTCGAAAAATAAAGCATACTCAGGTATAACAATATCAGTTTCTAGGCCGGTAATTTAAAACCTTGAGGGCTGTTTTGTAGATTGTGTCTAACATAACCTGGTTTTTGTAACTCATCTGTGGATACTTGGCTAGAGTGTATGTGTTGCGGTTGTAGAGGTCAACTGCAACAGCATTTCACTTTCTCTTAATTGGTTAAAAATGAAATGTATATATACTACTGAATCAATTTCTTGAAGGTGCAGTACTGGTAATTGCCTAATTTTCTTATTAGCAGCCTCTTAGCAGCACAGAAGCAGATGATGCATGCATCTGCATCTGACGATTGGCGGCTGTGGCGCAAATTCCAGCATGTGGCCTCCGAGATTTGTCAGTGCAATGCAGGCAGCCACAGGTGGCGTACTAATCTCTTAGCTCATGTTGAGCTGAGTAGCTGTGCTTCCTTTGTCATGATTCACTTCTAGTGGGCAAAAATGGCAGCATTTTTTTTTTTAACAGTTTCGGCATCAGAAACATCTGCTTCTGTGAGCCCTTCGTGATGCATCCATTCGTATTTCAAATGTAAAATTTTGCACGGAGCCTGTTCTATGTGTACACTACAGAAACTAGAATTCTTATGCGGCCCAAAATTTTGTCGCTGTGGACCTTTAAGTTGTGTAGCTTTGACTGCAGCGTATTTGAACTTGGCAAGCCTTTATTTGTTCTTTATTCTGTCTGCAGCCCAAGCTGTACAGGAGTGTCATCGAAGATGTCATCAATGGAGTGAAAGACGTCTTCCTGGATGAAGGCGTCGACGAACAAGCTCTTCAGGAGCTGCGTCAGGTGAGGAACATGAGCATGGCCGTCAGCCACTGTGTGATATTAGCCACTTTCAATGCTAGTTGCTAAATATTTATGCATATTTTTTTGGGTGAGGGGCAGGGCTACAAAGTGAGGTCACATGGCATGTTACATGGTACAGACCACGCATGCGTCATACATCATGCATTTCGCATTGTGTGAAACGTGATGAGAAGCTTAAAAGAATGCAAAGCATGACAGCAGTTTGCCCTAGTATGAGCTCTTAGACATGGATATTGGATTCGTAAATATTTGTGGGCATTTCTGAGATCATAGTGGGCATTATGGTTTGATGTTATGTGCTATGATGCTAAAGGGCACTTTGGGATGTTATGGTGACTGGCAGGAAGCAAGGGACACCTTGTATGTGCTAGCCATTCGATTTCCTAGCCATGATAATCTAACAGAGATACCAAGTAATGTAACATTCCATGCAGGAAGACTTTGCACTGCTCCATTCAGTATTGGTTGCAGAAAACATTTGCAGCAGCATGTGAGCAACATGCTTTGGGAACTGTAGCTTCGTTTTTTTCTTTCTTTGTTTTCTGCTTCATATTTTGTCTTTAGCGTATTTCTAGTTGCTTTGTTTCTATCTTGTGCACAATAATCAGGGACTCGTCAGGCGGGGCTTCTCCTAGCGCTGACACTTTGTCGTCGTGGTACATGTAGTTGGCACATCAGTTTTGGTAGCTAAGGTTCCATGTTCACTGGCTTAGTGGAATACCTTCTTGGCTGCGTTTGTATATCTTACTTAGAACTGAGGTTGAACAGCGCAAATAAAACACGGACACGAAGAAACAAGTACCACAGACAGCGCTTGTCTGTGGTATTTGTTGCTTCGTGTCCTTGTTTTACTTGCCCTATTCAACCTCACTTCTAAATATGAACCAACTAGCCCTCATCAAGATCTTACTAATGCATATATCTTTTCTCCTGTTGTCTTGACCTTGGAATTTTGATTGTTATCCATCACCCTGACAATGTCATGGTCGCCCTTGTAAGGTCATCAGATCAAAGCTGCATGTGGCGATGGCATGCTCTACGAATGTGGCCCGACATTTCCTGTACTATCTATTGCTGTAAAGGCTAGTTACGGAGAGCCTGCATGAGTGAGTCGCAGAGTGGTTGCACCAACATGGAGTGTCTCGTTGCTGACATACTGTCTGCTGACGCAGATCTGGGAGAAGAAGCTCCTTGAGTCAAAGGCCATCGACCCACCTGACCACCCAGTGCCTGCCCCGGCCAGTCGGCCACAGGCTACAGCGGCTACATTGCAGCCTACCCCACAGGGTAAACTGTCTTGCCCTGCTAGAGATACGATGAGGAGTGGGGAGGCAGGGAGTGGAGGTTAGTGCCAGGGAATGGAACAGCACAGACACGCATAATAAAGGTGATCAAGCTTTGATACTGGCGAAGTGCTGATATTCTTGCAGCTGGGTACGGGAGTAATTGGTTGTGATGCATGCATAGGCTTTGATTTTGTTGGCATTGTACCACATTCGGGTTGCTTTCCATGCATTGAAGTAATGTCTTTCCATCTACTCTTTTGACGATAAAGTGCTGCCAGTAAGGCTATGCTAGTGTCTGCTGACTTTCTTTTTTGTTTGTTCGTAAGGTAGATTAATGTATTGATTCTTTGCCTATAAAATGGCATTTGTATCATTGGCACTGATGTCTGTGCAATTTTAATTTTTTGTTCCTTCTAATAGACTTCACAGAGACATTTACTGATTGGCTCGTGCATTTGTAGCATTTCCTCATGCATCTTGGATGGAGCAGGGTCAGCTTTCCAGTAGTGCTTCAAAGATGGCCGACTTTTACCCACCTCAGCTGGTAGGTTTTGCCGTACGACTGAAAACTGGGCAGTTGGTGAAAATTAGTTGTTTTGAGCAGTGAAACAAAAGGCTCATTATGTCGCTGCCTTATGAGACATACAGCCCAAGAAAACAAGATGGACAGATACACGAAGTGCTCTGCATGTCCGCAGTGAGGAAAGATCTTGCTGCAGAAAAGAACAACGTGGCCAAGCGTATGCATGCATCTCATCATCCACCTTCATCGTCAGCTATGGTAGTTACTCAACAATGTGATGTAGCCAAGCATCACTGAAGGCACTCAGCAGCTACGGTATAACGTACCGTAATAAAAATGTCACCTGCACCTTGCGCACGATTGGCTGTTATATTCTTACGTCACTAGGAGTGCAAGGTCTACAAATGGGCGTTGCTCAATCATAATTTTTCTAGGAAGACACATATAAATGAGCGTAGGTGCCATGAAACGTGGTGTAGACGATAAAAGAAATGTTAAATTGTGTTTATAGCGATCCCTTTTTCAGGAAAAAGAAAATGCCTGGTACCTGTTGGATGCACTTCACTTGTTGCGTCTTTTTCCTTTCTTTTAGCCTTATTGGAAAAGATACCGAGACGCAACCCTGCTTTTGCAGCCACCGCCCAACCGCTGACGATAGGACCCAATGGCCTGGTGCAGCCCACCCTGGTACAATACCACACACCGATTCGGGCCTCGGGTCTGGTGGACCAAAAGCTGATCATCACTCAGCCTGGCCAGACGGTCATGGTTAGTGACCCACTTTTTTGTCCAGGCACGCACATTCGCATTTGGACTACTCACCTTGTAATCTGCACCTCTTGCTTCTCTTTGATGCTATAAAGCTCAACCACATGATTTTCGAACGACGCTGACAAGTGACAGGTTTTGCCGTTGCCAAGGATGATCTGTTGGCATCGCTTGTCGCTTAGTTGGGTTTGGGCAGCCTGAAAATTTTGCTTGTCGCCTGGAAGCCTACGTGGTGGCTTATGCTGGTTACTGCATGGTTGCGTAACAACATGACATCAACCAGTACGCCTGCTTATATCCCAATTCGCTCTCTCTACTTCCTCACTGCTGTTACATGCCCGCCATGGTTGCTCAGTGGCTTTGGTGTTGGGCTGCTGAGCACGAGGTTGCGGGATCGAATCCCGGCCATGGCAGCTGCATTTTGATGGGGACGAAATGCAACAACACCCGTGTACTTAGATTTAGGTGCGCGTTAAAGAACCTCAGGTGGTCGAAATTTCCTCCACTACGGCATGCCTCATAATCAGAAAGTGGTTTTGGCGCATAAAACCCCTAATTAAAAAAAAAACGATCACTGCTGTTACATCAAGATATAAATGGTAAAGTTAGCCTTCACTTCGGCTCCTCTCATGACGAGGACACAGTGTTGGTGATGTTCTGTCCATGGTGGAAAATTATGAGAGGTGTATGAACATTGCGATTGCTCCATAG
The DNA here is from genome assembly GCF_038994185.2 of Dermacentor albipictus. Lineage (NCBI taxonomy): Eukaryota > Metazoa > Arthropoda > Arachnida > Ixodida > Ixodidae > Dermacentor > Dermacentor albipictus. Next base: position 29,174,464 of record NC_091827.1, read on the forward strand.
AGAGAGCATCTCCACAACTCGCTATACTTTCTGGTGTGCACCCGATAGACGGCGTGATTAGTTCGGGGCCCATGAGGGGTGGTTCTTTTCATTGAGCTAATGGAAAAATGAGAGCACGTGGTCGTTCTGCGCGCACTTTCCCACCAATTTGTTGAGCTTTTTAGTGCACGATGGGGAAAAATGCTTTGCCCGGCATTGTAATATGGGGTACAAGTCATGCAAGGAAAAGTTTTTGTTTTTTTGTACCAGACCGTATATGTCTGGCACCGGCTTTCGCGAGAGCAAGGGTAATGTGGCATCATGGCGACGCCCTCTTTCACCCACTCTGCTCTGTCAAGGTTCGCACATGACGTGGCGTTGCAACCAATGCAGATTGAGGGTTCGTTTCAGTGCTACAGGCGACAGACGACGCCTTTCTTGCCCAATGGGCTATTTGAAGCTTTTGTATCAAAAAGTTAGATACAAAAGTGGCTAGCGAAAATGAAAATTCACAACTCAGTTTATGAGAGGGAACTAAAGACATTTGAGCCAATGCAATGCCTTGCATTAGCACATGATCATGCCAGAAACAACATAAGTGTGGCATCTGTGTGTTACACAATGTGTAAGAATATGTCTCTGTATTTCCTCGGCACTGTCATGTGACTGAGGGTCTAGCATAGGCGTTTGACTGCTTCAAATTCTGTTTGCAGCTGTCATTTGCTTCATTTTGCAGTTGTCATTATGACATCAGTGGATACTTTAACGCACTACAAACTTGTAAGTGTAGCAACCGCCTTGATACATATTTCTTTTTTATGCCCATTTATGTGTGCCTACATTTGCCTTGTTTTTCTGGGGAACTGTTCATTACCGACCCTCGGGAAGAAAGACAAGGGACGAAAATAAGCTTCTCAACGCATTATATTACTTAATATACTTGGGAGTGCTTGCCGAATGCACATACGCCAAGCCTGCAGGGCCCCTGCAGATGACCCCCGCTTTACCTTGCCATCTGTCGCAGAAAGTGTGCAGCATTAGCGACTCTTCTCTCTTGCTTGGAGGTCTGTTCGTACACCTCTCATATTCTTCCACCATGGTGTTGTCGTTATTTCTGAAATCACTCTTTGTTTTGACACTGTTGTGCCTAAGACTCCACTGAAAAAAAAAATTAAATTATGTGGTTTAACGTGCCAAAACCACTTTCTGATTATGAGGCACGCTGTAGTTGTACAGATGAAACCAGCCGTAAGTTGCTAGCAACATCCTGAAGAAGACTAATATTATTGTTCTAATTATCACTTTGGCATTGGGGCCGCAATGTCAGTAAAAGATTTACTTTCAATTGTTTGTGATGCGCTACCTTTTCTGTACTTCTATTCTTTTTCTTCCTTAATTGAGAAGGAAGCCCAGTGAACTTTTAAACTTTTTGTTTGCAGTGGTGTTTTCAAATATGGTCTACAAACCTTACATGGAAACTGTGGCTATAAATTCATAACAAGCCTGTTATTTACTAAGCACTAATTCTATAAATAAGACGAATTATAATAGGGGCTTCTCCAAAAAGTTGCTAGCAACTTCTGTTTCATCAGCACATAAGGGGTCCCTCCCTTTTTAAATATTGTTCTGTGTTAGCTGGGACACCCTGTATTCTGTAGCTGCTAATGGAATCAAACCACCTTGGTATAGTAAAAACAGATGTAACAAATGATCATATGTAACTAAGTAACTCAACAATTTGCTTTTTTTCCCCTTTTTTTCATACATCAGCATCCATTCTTATAAGTAATATTGGATATAACAAAAGTATGCTTGTGTCGAATGTGGCATTGTTATAACATTCAAGTTCTGTAATTGCCTTATGTTAGCATTCTGCAGTGACCAACCTAATTATAACGAACATTTTTCAGCTCGGTTGTGAGGATGTAAAAGAGTGAGTGCGGTACTTTTTGCCGTTTCTTTGCTCTTCATAAAACCTCACTTTCGCCTCGCTTGTTGCCTGCGCTGCAGTCTTCTTCAGCTGCAGCTGCTGCCCTGGCCCTTCATCCCGACGTTGCTGCCAGCCTGATCCAGGGGGGCGTCCTCAACATGGCTGAGCGCCAGACGGGCAACCCCGGGGCCCCACTCCAGTTTCATCCCGTAGTCACTCTAGCAGGCGAGCCCTACACCACCACCACTGCTGCAGGACAGGTGTGTCCCAACCGGCTAATTTCAACACCCGTTGTAGTGCATTCACGTTGCGCGTCTTCATTTTGTCGTGACAGCCCTCGGCTCCCCGACATGCCGCGTACGCTAATGCTCATTGGCTGAATTCAGTGCCGAATTCAGTCCTGGGTAGTATGACACATTGAAGAAACCCATTGTTTCTGGCACAATGCTAGAATTTAAGGCAACGTTGCCTCTATGCTAAAGTACAGGCAACTCGGTATTAAAGTCTGACGTTCGCCTCGGCGGATTTCGCCAGTCAACTTTTGTAGTGTCGGTGTACACCATGGTGTTAGAGCGCCTTGGTGGCTGAATCTCATTCGCTTGGTAATGCTTGTCTGTAGTTCTTGATGGGTACTGCATAAGCATCATAATGGACGTGATAAGATGGCACAAGTTTACGTACAGTATGGCGCACTCCTAATTGGAACAAATAATTGGTAATACGATCAAACCCCACGATAACAAAAGCCAGTGATGACAAAATCCTCACCATAATGAAATATTTTCGTATCCTTAGTGAACACCGATAGGATTCAGTGCATTTTGTATCTCTCAACATCAAAGCGTACATTAATAAAATCTGTGGGAACATTACACTTCATATTATGCCCCCCACCCCCTCTAAAGAAAGAATAAAAGCCTGCGCTTTCGTGCAGTATTATGCAACTTGTTGGTTGTTTTCAAACACCTTGTAACTTTATCAGGAGCCGGCAATCGCGCGTGACCCAGTCTTGCCTCATCAGCAAGGTTGGCGGCATTCACTTTCGTGGGTAGCCTTATCTTTGTATTCCATACCTTCCGTCGTCTTCGGTGCTCTATGACCATTTGGAACTTTTCTACCTTGGCTCCTGTCAGATTACACAATACCCACTAGCTTTGCCACCGCACAGAAAAGTAAACAGATTCTCATATCTTATGAAAATCATGTCCTTATCACCATCAGGTAGCAGCTAGGAGGCAGCAACAAAAAAAGAAATCGATATAACCAGGCAGATCTTGATATGTTACCTTGGGACACACGAAGTGTGCAGCTCGCTGCTGCCAAAATGTGCACAAAACAAGCGTGCCAATGATTCAAATTCACATTAGTGAATAGCAGCCCTGCCTCTGTGCAACATGACTGCAGTAACGAATTGCGATGCTTGTTTTCCCTTCTCGCTCTCGCTTTTGTTGATTTTATATCTACATGGAAAAATACAGTGTTGCATCTATCTGAACCTCGCATCGCATGTTTACAGCGATACAAAGATGGTGGCGCTACGTCAACGGAAAGCCACGCTCGTGTGATCAGCGCTGCCTCCCGTGTTTTTTTTTTCTTCTCAATATCGAAGACAGCAAACTAAAGAAGTGCAATTTTCTATAATTTTGTTGTCTATTTTTCCAAATATCTGGCCATTAGATAAAGGAAGGTCTTGGGATTGTGGAAAAACAATAAATTGGAAACTCAGCAAGTTGGCCATTTCATTGTCTCCGTTTAATTTCCCTTTTTTTGTTTTCTTTTTCTTTTCTGTCATATATATATATATATATATATATATATATATATATATATATATATATATATATATATATATATATATATATATATATATATATATATATATATATATATATATATATATTCACGCGTGAATGTGTCAGCACATTCACGCACATTCACGCTGGAGGCAGTATATCGAAGACCACTCCGCAGTGCGGGCGACTTCTAACATTCGTGTGCAAGAAATAACTCAACTTTTGTGTGTTCACCGCGGCCTCGGAGCAGGAAATCGGTAAATTCTCGCTTTTCACTGTCTTGGCGAAGCTGCGTGATACGGAGGTTTGAGATAAGCTTCAGATAGGCATATTTAGTATTAAGAATTATCAATATGTCGAACTATATCACTATCCCCTTTGGATTCCATGTATCCAGGATTGACTGTTGTCTTTTTGCAAAAGTCAGCATGCTACTACTCTGTTTATTAGTCATTTCAACAGGTACTCAACATCTTTAACTAAAATGCCTTTGAGTATTCGGTACAATGTTGTTAATGATATCTACATTCTCAGGTGCCTACGCAGGTGGTGACGGCCGCATCTGCGCAACCTGGCGTGGGCAACGTTGTCCAGCTGGACGGGGCGCGAGACACGAGCGATGAGGATGACGACGAAGACGAGTTCAACGAAGATGAGGAGGAGGGCAATGAGGATGGGCCTCCGGAGGACGAAAATGAAGACGGTCCCCAGGAGGAGGTAGAGCCACTCAACTCGGATGACGACGTCTCGGACGAAGAGGCCACTGAGAACTTTGAGATTGACAATGTGGTCGTCTGCCAGTACGACAAGGTGAGGGATCAGTCTGTAACTGCCTAACCTAATGGCAAATTCCAATGACAGAATTGGAGCTCTCCTCTTCTTCTCTCTCCCACACTCTTCTTTTTCCTTTTTCTTTCTTCTTTTTATTATTATCATTACCGTGCAGCTTCTATCATCCTTCCTGCAAAATATATAGGGTGTTCTGTTTGTGGCAAAATTTAAAGATATGCCAGTGCCACGTAGCTGGACAGAACCAAGGTAATACTATTTGCCATTGCTTGGAGCAAGTCAGACTACCTTTTTGTATTCTTTTGTAAACCCTAAACCAGTATAAACTAATTTAGGGTTTCTCTACTGTGGGTTTATTTAAATAAATGCATGGAGGCCCTCCACGCTTCGAAATTGCAGCAGTGGCTTTAAGAGTTGCTGGCCGGAACCAGAAGTGGTAGTGAATGTCCACTGTGGGATCTGGAGCAGCAGCACACTTTTCGACAGTTCCTTGGGTCTTCAGGCGTTGGTTTCCAGGCCCATGTGACCCACTGTGTAAGGGTTGCCCTGTCCTGTGTTATACAAAAAAGGGACTTCGTCCACTCAAGGAAGATTGCATAATCCACAGTGCAGTTTCTGGGGATTCAATCCCACAGTTACATTTTGAAATCTTCGTCGCCACTTGCTTCTGGTGCACGCTGTCTTTTGTCAATGTCAAGGTAAACTGACACTAATTCGTGTTTTACAGTTAGCTGCTGACTGGCCACACCTGTCACTTCCTAAAATTCTCTTCAGTAGAACGAACTCTGCTCTTTCATGCATTTGAATTCGTGTCCCGCATGTTCGGCTGGTCTGAGAATGAGCGGCAATCAGTATATAGCGTGTTGAAAAGCATGGCCTTTGAAATTATTAATGCGTGCCGTAATACTGCAACAGTGGAATGCCGAAACCTGCGAGGCTGCGCAAAATTTAATACACAAGCGGAACTTTAACCTCACCTTGGAATACTAACATAGCACAAACAAGGCAAGGACAATCATAGGGCACATGAACTGTGTGTTGACGTCTTGTTTGCACTACAGCAGTGTTCCAAGGTCGCGTACCAACAAGCTTGGATTGCAACACCAAGTTAAAACCCTATATGTTCGAATTTTTCTTGGCACTGTGCAGATATCACGGAGTCGCAATCGATGGAAGTTTCACTTCAAAGATGGAATAATGAACCTCCAAGGGAAGGACTACGTCTTCCAGAAGGCAGTTGGAGACGCTGAGTGGTGAAGCCTTCCTTCATCCAAGGCGCTGGAGGCCTTGGTGAGGGCAAAGCAAAAGAAGGACGGGAGAGGGGGGACAATAAACTGCCAAGGGGGATCTGCGGCTGTTTCTTTAGTGTTATTATTATTTTTTTTTTGGTCATTACATTTGCTGAAAAGTACGTACATGAGGGTACCCTTCTGGGCTGGTTGGTAACACGTTGTAAATATTTAACTAAAGGCTATAAGACAGAATGAAATAGATTGTGAAACCTCTCCCGTATCTTTTCGATCTGTCTGTTGATGGACCAGTGAAACAAAGAATAAAGCCTACTGCTGACTCCATTGTCCCTTTGCATTTGCGGTGCATTGTTGCTGTGCTCAGTCATCTGCCTGATGGATTGTGTGTTGTCATAAAAATAAGGGGTGCGGGTTCTTCAAAAAAAAAGGTAGGGGTGTGTAAATATTATGCAGTTTCATATAACAAATCAAATATGGTTTCATTCAATTCGGTCCTCAAATCGAATATTCAGTATTGCCATGTCCATAACAGTTGGCTGTGTTGTAGGTTTGCTGCTTCTGCAGTATAACATATGACTATAACAGTATAACATATGACAGGATAACATATGACTAAGTTTTGTCGCAATATACTTTATACAGTGGTGACCCACGAGCATTCAAATGAGGGAAAAGGTGCATTTTTTCGCTATGGCACGCATTTGTAATTTGGTCGCAAAGGTGTGTACAGATATCGGTTGGCTAACAAAGCTGCCTTTAGAAACTTCATATAACAATGCATAACCGTGTACGCTCTGAAGAGCCCCGAGTTTGCGAACAAACTGCTTAGTTGTTCCTAATGCTCCCTTTGTTCTTTTAATAATTAAAAGCACTCTTTGTAATGTGCGGAGTAATGACAGAAAATTTGTAGCGTTGTGAATACTAGGATGTGGAAATTGTTATCGGCAAACTATTCGAAAAATATTCGGTATTGGATTATTTCTGACGACGTTCGGTTTGTACTTCATTTGGGCCCAAACGCTACTATATTTGTGCACCCCTAAATTCAGGCATGCAGAGTCTAAATCACCGTAAAGCTGCAATACTAGTTGCGCATACTGGTGAGCAGTACAATGTCTGAACTCCAGACTAAGTGTTGGAGCCCCTGAGCTTCACAGAGGCTCAACTTTGTACATCATGCAGCCCATGCACTTTTACTCAAGGGTAGAACTTAGTTGCACTGTTTTGACTTGCATTTCCTAGGCCTGCGACATTTTGCTAGATTTGAAGTGCGTGTTTGCACTTACATCAACTATTTCTGCAACCAGGAATTCCAATAATTTGTAAAGAATTATTTGGTGGTCTTGTTAAACGGTGTTGCCATTGTAGCGATTTTGTTGCTAGATTTAACAACTTGTCTGTTTAGCAACAAACTTTTCTGTTTAGTGACTTGTGACTTAACAAATCAACTGGTGACATTTTAGTGACCTTGAAGTTTGGAAAGTTGCTTATAAAAGGGCTTTCTGGGAGGCACCTTATTTGAAAACTACAAGTATACAACCCAAATTGTCAGTTGTGCATGTGAGCTTTGTGACCATGATGAAGCAACAGCCTCTTTCAGATCAGTGATTTTCACATCGTACTTGTGCTTCACAGCACGGTGGTCTTGACAGGCTTCACATTATGCTTACAAAATACATGCTTTTTAGATTTTTTTCATAACTGATTTGAATAGACCTTTGTGCTGCAGGTTCTGCAGTTTCACTAAATATGATGAATTAGTGTACATCTTGAACTGTAACCTTAAATTAATTTACAAAAATTAATTACAATAATATCTGTGGTGAGATAGCAAATGGAGCAAATGCATAATTAGACAGATGGACTGTAGAAAGGCGTACATATCGAAGCGACTGGACCTGTTCACGTGAATCTGAATGCATCGTCAGGTACTGCATGAAGCTCTCGTGTGGATAAAGAGGCGGAAGTGCCTTGATCACCTTGAACATGCAATAGCCATCGCCGCGTCAATGTGCGAACAGGCCCATGTCAAAGGATTTTGTTCTGCTTTCACAAGCGCTGACAAATAGAAGAATCTGCAGGGATAACATGGTCTCAGTGCCTAAATTTTCATGCTTAGCGAATTGTTCTGCCTGTGCTCTTTTAAACGACCTGGATTTGTAACCATACAGTCTGAAGATAAATGCAATATTTCAGCTTGCATCACTCGTTAAGTGGATATAGTAAATTAAAAGCCCTGTGCACCCTGCTGGTAAACTTTCTGTTTATACCTTACCTGCACGGACACTAGACAAACATGAAACACTTTGGTTGATGATTTTGCACCCCGTTAGTTTATGTTATAGTGCTCCAAGATGCCTACGTTATTTAAAGTTCACTCGACAGATTTAGTGACCTTGAAGCAAAATTTAGAAATTTAGTGACTTCTTTGTCACAGTTACAAATGTGTGCCAATGCAGGTCTTAAACATGAGAAAAGGTAGCTTTTGGTAGACCTAGACCAGCCCATTTAGTGTTGCTGAAATAAGTTTCTTAAAGTCCAAAGCTGATAGTGCCTCATGAAGAAGATGGATGTCCCTCAATTCATCAGTGTCTCGCATCTCGAGCTGAGCTTTCCTCACATTTCTGCATTCTTTTGAATGCACAAGGTATCTTTGACTGTGTAGCACGTGCATTTTTTTCTAATATCTGCCTTTAACTGTGCATGAGCCAAAAAGAACAAAGTTTATTGAGATGCCCTCGGTGTATGGCTAGTAAAGGGGCAAAGGACGATCATGGGGGCGGCAACGAGAAACTTTTGAAGCAATAGGTTTCTTTGGCTAGGTCGCCCACACTGGATGGTTGGTTGGCGATCTGACCCAGCACATTGGATCTGCTCTAAAAGACTGGAGAGGGTAATGAGCTATGAGAAGAAGCAGAGAGAGAGAAAGTGCTGTGTGGAGAAAGAAGAGAGTAAGGGGTGGGGGGAGGATGCACGCCAGCTCCAAGCACTTGATCTGCAACCAACATTGCTGCAGTCGAACACTGCTGCTTGACGGACAGCCATTGCAACAAAATAGCGCTACAGATACTGGGGGTTACTATGAATAGGGTGCTGCGACTACGTGAAGATATGCTGTGTCATGGTATCGTTAGGCATCGTGTATATGCTGACGGGTCCGCAAGGTTTCACAATTCATGGATGCCACGGGGAAATGATAATGCTATCCGCTGGCTCTGGCAGTCATGTTCCATAGTTTCTGCCGCAATGTCTGCAATGAGAGTGTCCTAGAACGAGCATGTGACCTGTAATGACGTATTGTCAACCAAATTGTATGGTGTCGACATTCGTATACCTTGGTGAAGACAGCGATATCATCCATGATTCTTTTAAACTGAAGTGCGATAAGGGATGCTTGCTTCAATGTTTTGTGATGTGCTGAGGACTGCATGGGAAGTAAAATTTTAGCTGCCGTATGCTACGTAATACGGAACTTGAACGCAGTTGGGGACCACAGCCAACTTTCTACATGTCTGGCAGTTGATCACGTGCTTCAGCCGACACTTGCAGCTAGAGAGGGCCAGAAATGTAGAAGCGGCAGATTAGTGTCCTTTTTTAACAGTGGACCGCACTGCACCCCCACGTATGACATTGCAGCGGAAATAGGGCTGAGTGCATATTGAAAGAAAAAAATAAAAAAGAAGCTTGCCTCTTTCGAATAAGTTTTCTGTAAGGATTCTTTTCGTCCGATTCTTTGTGCATTAATTCAGTTCAGCCGCTCAGCGGGATGGATGATTAGATTACCTCGTCTAATCTAATCATCTGTCCCGCTGAGCGGCTGAATTTAGCAATAGGGGAGCTTCGTGTGGGAGAATAAGGACGAAGCGAATGGAAAGAATCGCTACAAAACATAGCGCAAATCACCTTGATTTATCAATCTTCAATAACATGAGGTGTGTCGGCACAAGTGTGATCGGGCAGAACATTTTCCATGAATGTGCCCACACAATGCGAGAATTCTTTTTGCATGCATATCGACTGTAATTTCTCTTTCTGGATGTATAGACGTATTCCACGCTATGCATTAGACTCAAATTTCCCGCTTCTTTAATTTCAATCTAGACGTACAATTTTTATAGTTTAATCTAGACGTATTATAACTAGCTTAACGCACGAGAAAGTGGTTGCTGCTGCCATCTTGCAAATTTGCTGTTAAAAGCACACTGCTCAAATTGTAATAATAAAAGGTACAAAAACTTTTTTTTTACTTTAACACAAACTTAGTGCAGTTTTGAAGGTTTTTGTTTTGACAATTGTAAAATGCAAAGAGCACCGCCACACCGCGGCTCGCTCAATGGCTGCGTACGCGCGTACTCCGGTCAAGACGACTTCCAAGTCGGCCGATGCAATGGCGGGACCGCCCGAAGATGTCGACGCCGTCGACTTGAAGATGACATTGCTCGAGTTTCGCCTGAGCGCTGGTCTGTCGAAGGGCGAAGCGAGTCGGAAGCTGGCCAGCGCGTGCCGGCGAGCGGCAGCGATCGGACTTGCGGCAAACACGCTTTCGGAGCCGCCGCGCCTGAGTCTGGGCTGTCCCGTGTTGGACGAATACCTCGACGGCGGCCCAAGCACTCGCGGCCTGATCGAGCTGTGCGGCGAAAGTGGCAGCGGCAAGACGCAGCTGTGCCTCCAGGCGTCCCTCGCGGCCACCGCCGTCGGCGACGACGCGCACGTTCTCTACGTATGCACCGAGGAGCGCTTTCCCGAGAAGCGCCTGCGCCAGATGGACCCGAGCGCAGTACGCGGAGAGCGCGTGCTCGTTGCCCAGCTGGGGGAGTGGCCCATGCTTATTCAGTGCTTGGAAGGCTCGCTGCCGGGGTTACGTCGCACGAGGCGCGTCACGCTTCTGGTGATCGACTCGGTCGCCGCGCTCCTGCGCGCGGACCCGGAGCGCGCCCAGGGCCTGCGGCGTCTGGGCGCACTTCTGGACGGCCTCTGGCGATCGGGTGTCGCGGTCCTGTGCGTCAACCAGGTGACGGACGTGCCCGGAGGTCGCACGGCGCCCAGCCTGGGGCCCGGCTGGGCGAACCTGGTCACCACTCGCCTCGTGACCAGTCGGTCGCCGTCTGGAGTCCGAGCCCTGCGTGTCGCCTTCGCGCCTTCGATGTCGCCGCGAGAGCCGTGTCGATTTGCCATCACTGCGGATGGCGTGCGGGGAGTGCGGTAGAAGACGCGACGATTCGTTTGTACCGGTGTCGACCGCTCCCGTGAGGCCAGTTCGACGGCCCGTGAGATGGGAAAGTGCAGTGTGTGTGAGTGACCGCGCACGGTACGCCTAACCGTGTCTGATGTGGTGCGTGAAGTGGGGTCGAAACCATAAGCATAAAATCTAAGTGAAAAATATCGAATGGACTACTAGTACAGTGCGAAACTAACTGTGATAAAGCTGTGAAGTGTGGTTTCCACTCTGCTCTGCATCCTAATGTTTTTGTAGGTAAGCGCACCTCTGCATATCCTTCGTGAAGTAGTGTACAATGCAGTAATGGAGAGGCACGAGGATGATTGTCGTGCGACATTATTACACGGACACCACATCCTTGCGGAAGGTGGGAGCAATTCGTGCATGGCCAAAGTGCAGCGTATTGTCTCTGAGGGCACCATGAAGAAACAATACACAGTAGAGCTAAAAGTATTAAGGCGTCAATATTATTACCAATTTATTTACCAATATATTTTCTAAAATGTTTTAGTGAACGAAAAATTGAGGTAAATGCAGGACGCGATTTGCGACTCGCCAGGTACATTCGAGTACTAGCCCGATGACGAAGGCACGCCTCATTTTATTTCTGTCGCTATAGTACTCCAGTTCTCGTTATAAATAGTTAATTGCATTCCATTACTTCAGTTCTGTTCGATGTTTAGAAAAAAATAATCCATTGTCGTTACCCTTGACAACGACGCGGGCAGTCGAAAGGTTTCGTTTTCGCTCGACTCTGCATCGCCCGCGCCTTCGCGTTTCAGTAGTTTCGTTATCGCTAAGTGTTGCGCTGGTTTTGCTGGCTCGCGAAACTCCTACAGAGTGCAAGTAGCAGAGATTTCTACGTCTGTTTGATGTCGTGGGATGCCCGAACGGTCCACGCCACTTGAGCAAAAGCAGCCGAGTTTCTTCGTGGCCGTACGTTTGCGTTTTAATACAGCAACGCCATAGAAAAAAGAAAAAAGAAAGAAACCGCAGCGCCGTCTGTCGGTCGCCATTCTACTCGCCACAGTCCCGCTCGGGGGCGGGCGATTTGAAATGCCCGCCCCCCCCTCAGGGTATGCGCACTCCTCAGACGCAATTTTCTCTTTTCTTGGCTCGGAACAATCGCTGCGTGGTTTTTGGAATGGTATTTTAACAGTCCACGTAAACACTAATGATTGCTTTTCAAGGGATACTTATTCCTTGCAAAAGATTAAAGCAGCTGATCTTGACAGAATTGCCATAGATCAGCTTATCTTGCATTTAATATCCTGAGTGGCAGTGGAAAGCGCTGTGGAAGTCGAGTTTTAGATGGCTGGCCTGCTGAAACTACCCATGTTTAAAATAAGCAAGTCAGGATTGATTAAAATACACCACTTTTGCTTGCAAATGTGTGAGATGTGTGCACCTAGGTAAACATATCTCAAGTATTCAATGCTCTACATTCAGCTATTTGTGCTTTCTACATGTATTGAAGTAGTTTAGATGGCTCTAAATGGAAAAGTAATTGCATAAGTGTGCGACCAAATTAGCTGAATCCAAACAGCAATTCACAGGAAAATTGAAACTCGGACTCATGAACAGCGGTCAAACAAAATATGTCTCCAAAGCCAACATTTTCGAGGTTACTTGTCTTATTCAGGGTCACAACAAGCAGATTGTTGCCCTCGTCGAAACGTTGACTCTAGGGACATCTGTCATATGACCACTGCAGATTGAATCAACTAGATGTTTTGCACGAACAAGATGGCCTTGGTTATAAAACAGTTGCTGTGAAATAATGGAAATGTTTAACCAAGTTATGTAAATATTAGCAACTAGACGTAGCCTATGAATTAAGTTATTAAGAACTTGCACATTTAGCAGCAGTAAAGAAGTAGGCTATCATGCTGTACACGACATGTCTTGTAGTTTTCTTCTTGCATTGTTAGGGGCATCCTCCTTCCTTGTACATTAGTAAGACACTTCAGTGCACACAACTAAGCATAAGGTCAACAGCCGAATGTCTACGTTGCCTAATAAGTACACAGACGGGTTCAGCATACGCTGTTCGCTCACGCATTTAAGAATGCAGTGCTTAGGCCATAGAATGCACGCATAATACTGCCAACCTAAAGCACGCGGTCAGCATCTTTCAGTGAAGCGTTTGCTTTGTAGTCACGAGCCGAGCGTAAATATCTCGGAGAACTTACAGTTGACACTTGAGAATGAGCGCGGAAACTAATGTATGCTGTCGCGTTCGCTGGCAACACGCGCAACGGTAGGCGGAAAACCCCATCGCTCCCAGCAATGCATGACGCGCGACAAGCGAGCGACGTAGCCTAGGACAAAGGTAGCTGAACTCGGTCATTGTAGCCGAGAGTGGCCAGATTTGAGACACGCATATATCGAGCTCGTTGAACAAACGATGCCTCTTTTAACGGACCCGCGCACGTACTACAATCGGACATTGTCGACCGAAAAAAAATGCGCGTGTCGCCCTGAAACGAGTAATGGAGATAGTGGGGAAGGCAGGGAGGGAAACGTCCATCGGCTGACGTCATTCGTGGCCTGACCACGAGTGACCGCTCTCGTTTCTCCGCCGGGCCGTGCGTGAACGGGACGGCCACAGGTGCGAAGCCAGTCGTTGTCATAGCAGCCGATCGGTGAAACGCAAGCCTAGTAGCGTGTAAACTCTGCCCTGTGCCGTCGTGTTTTGGTCGACCCGTGGAGGTTCACATTTTCTTGTTTTTTGGTTTGCCGTCTGCTACATCTGGCGAACGTCAACCACCACGTCGACGGCGTCAACCAGCGCGCGTGACGTCAGCGGCCAAAGGCACGCGAAGGGTGGGGCAACTGGTGGAAGAGGAGGAGAGAGCGTACGCGCCGCGCGTTCAAAGCAGCAGCGGCGGCGGCAGCAGCCACTATCATCATCATCGTCGTCGTCGCGGCGGAGATGCTCGGCGGGGGGAAGTGACGTGTGACGCACGCTTCGAAGGGGCGGCAGCGGAGCCACAGGCAGCAAGCAGCAGCGGCAGCAGCAGCCTGGGGCGGCACAGCAGCTGCAACGGCGGTGGCTGGGCAAGATGTTCAGCTGGCTGAACAACGATGACGGCCGAAAGCGGCACCCCGAACTCTACAACACGGTCGTCGAGGGCCTCAAGAAGATCTACAAGGCCAAGATACTGCCGCTCGAGGAGCACTACCTGTTCCACGACTTCCACTCGCCACCTCTCGACGACCCGGACTTCGAGTCGAAGCCCATGATCCTGCTCGTCGGCCAGTACTCGACGGGAAAGACCACCTTCATCCGGTACCTGCTCGAGCGCGACTTCCCGGGCATCCGGATCGGGCCCGAGCCGACGACGGACCGGTTCATCGCCGTCATGTACGGCGACCAGGAGGGCGTCATCCCCGGCAACGCGCTCGTCGTCGACCCCAAGAAGCAGTTCCGTCCGCTCGCCAAGTTCGGCAACGCGTTCCTCAACCGCTTCCAGTGCTCCCAGCTATCGTCGCCCGTGCTGCAGAGCATGACCATCATCGACACGCCGGGCATCCTCAGCGGCGAGAAGCAGCGCGTCGACCGGGGCTACGACTTCACCGGCGTGCTCGAGTGGTTCGCCGAGCGCGTCGACCGCATCATCCTGCTGTTCGACGCGCACAAGCTGGACATTTCGGACGAGTTCCGGCGCAGCATCGAGGCGCTGCGCGGCCACGACGACAAGATCCGCATCGTGCTCAACAAGGCCGACATGGTCGACCACCAGCAGCTGATGCGGGTCTACGGCGCGCTCATGTGGTCCCTGGGCAAGGTGCTCAACACGCCCGAGGTGGCGCGCGTGTACATCGGCTCCTTCTGGGACCAGCCGCTGCGCTACGACACCAACCGCAAGCTGTTCGAGGCCGAGGAGCAGGACCTCTTCAACGACATCCAGGGGCTGCCGCGGAACGCGGCGCTCCGCAAGCTCAACGACCTCATCAAGCGTGCCAGGCTGGCCAAGGTACGTGTGGGCGCGCCCACGTCGTCTCTCATTTGCGTCGTCCTAACGAGCCCCCCTTCACGCGACGGGGGGTTCCGGCGTTCTCGTCTCGCTGTCTTTTTGGGCAAAAGTTCAAATTGGGGGCAACAGGTGCACCGCTCAGCCGTCACTCACTTGACGTAGTTCGAGACATAGTTCGATGATGTATGCGCTGTCATTCGTGTCACCCAAACGGCGAGACTCGACTGTTGGTCAAGGTCGTACCCTTCGCTGCACCAATCCACTGCAAGATTGAAAAGTTGAGCCACAGTACTTCCCCGTACATTCATTTAGATGTACACCGCGAACCGTGTCACTTTCTGTATTGCGCTAATTTGTGGAGGGTCTCGAAGAAGCGCTACTCGACTTTTGAATGAACATTTGGCCGTCTGTGACTCTGTGCTGCTGTTGCCTGTATGTTGCAAAAAGACGCAGGCAAAGATCCTATATGTGGTTCACACTTACGTGTGAATGAATTACTAACGTAGCTTTGTGTCGCAGTGCACATGTTTAGGCTATGTGTGCATAACACCGTGTTCTTTCGCCATTACTGCACGAAACTGCTGCAACAGGTGCTCATTGTAAATGGTTTTCGGTGAGCGGTAGTGGAGTCACGTCGCCATGTTGAGATTTAGCATTGCCGCTCTTGCGAGATTAAGCTTGCACTAGTATGCAGCAGCATGTGCTGAACTTTGCGCGACAAGTTTAACTTTCCAAGAGTTCAGCATTGGCCTGGTACCTCACGTACCTGTCTCCTAGTAGTGCTCATTGGAAAATCAGCTCTGAAGTAAGCTTACAGTGAAATGCGGATATGACAAGCAGCTTTGATTAATATTCAAATGAGGCTGTGCGTTTGTGGTTGTAAGTTGTCTTTTTGTATCCTGTAATAAGATTGCTTCAGCTGGGAAAGAAAAAGGTTTTCTTGAAAGCGTCATTGTGCTGATAAGACTTTTGGTTGCCTTTACATGACCAGTAAGACTTGTACGACGGAATTTAGATTTGCAACGCATATTTGAGGGTCGTGCATCAGGGGCAGCACCGTTAGTGTTATCGCCGTCAGCAGCATTACACAATGCCTCCTTACAGGCTGCTTCGGTTATAACTTTCTGTTTTGTGACTCTGTTCTCGAAGAGGCCATACTTTTAACCACAGCTAAATAATTTGATGCCATATTTGTCCTTATGCAATAGTTGTTGGAGGCTCACTCATCTGTTTGTGGCCGGAAATTGGGCACTTTATGTTAAGGAATGTTTAGGTGGGATGTCTCCATAGTGAACGAATATAACGCTTCCTCGTTGTTCAAGCTCCTACCATCGCATTTTACTTTACATTGTATAAGCAGCGCAGGTTGTGCACTTCAAGTTAACCTACTGTTTCAGCTTGGGTTGTATCAATGCAGGAATAATCTCACTGTAGCCCCGCAGAATGCAAGACCTTGAGGAACAAGCAAGAGTGGTTGGATATGTTTGAATGGGTAAAGGAGAGTGAGTGTTCATCACCGCTAATGGATTTCGTGGAGGAGAACCCCACAGCCAGGTTAGGAAATCATCTGCTGAACGAATGAATGGAATCTTTATTAGTTTTATATGGAACCACTAGGTTAAGAAGCATTAACTCCTTGACTCCGTTGGGGAACTTTCCAAGGCACTTCTTGGTGTAGCCCACCAGGCAGCGCTGACGTTGCTGGACCTGCTGAGTATTGACAGCTTGGGTTAAATTACAGGTGACGAGCAGTACCGCTCTGACCCTGATTTCTGCCATTTGGCTGTCAGAACCAGCTGTAGTTTAGAAATGTTTGTTACAAGAGAGAAATGCATCAGTCCTTCCCCAACATCTGCAGTGGTGTCATACTTTCTTTTATGGCATTCTAATATGGGACGTTAGGCTGTTAGACATAAGTTAGACAAATTGTTGTGAAAAGCTATGAGAGAAGTGAACCCACCACTTGACGACATAGTCAGGCCAAGAGCAAACTTCCAGTCATCTACCTTCCAACTTGTTTTACGAAAACGCCATATGCATGTTGTTCAACATTGCAGCACAGGTTCAATTGCAAAAATTTTAATTTGCATGAAACAAGTTCTAAATGTTGCTTTCCTACTGGCTAGCAATAGCTTGCCATGCACAACTTTGAACACAGTACCTGAAGGGGATGTCAGATAAATGAAGGCTCTATAGTGTACAAGGCCAACGACCATTCTTTGATCAGACTATAGTTATGTGAAATGGGGTACATGTAAGTGTTTGTTTTATTTCATAGGTTATGGTTACGGTGCGATTCTCACACTGTAAATCTGGGAATGTTTCCATATACACCGTTTCCACATATACAGGTCCCCCAAGGAAATTGCCCATATTCAAAGTGTAGCATATAGGAATTCTGCACTTTGTGCACTTTGTCATAGCTGATGCTTACCTGTAGTGCTTACTTCTGCTGAAATACTTGAAAAATCTGTTTCATGTGAACGCATGTTGACCTGTTGAACAGTACGGTGGTCGGAAGGCATATCTTTGGCGTGACCAATTGGCCTACTTCGAGGTCTGCATCCCTCTGCTTGTCTCACAGATATCCGTTCATTCAGAAATGCGAGATAAGGCCGCGGGATCTGGAAACAATGACTGTGCCGATAAGTTGGCCGCGAGGAGATATTCCACGCATGTGCTGTGCTTGAACCTTCCAGCAGAAAATGGTAAAAAAGGAAAAAAGAGAAAAAGAAATGCTTACAAAGCAGCATTTGTAATGGGGCTATATACGTCAAGCTTGTAACTTGAATACCCTACTTAAGTTACTGTAACTTAATTGATTTTGTGAGTTACTTAGTGACTTGCAGTTGCTTATTTGAGTCAGAAATTGGTACTGTAACTTTATTACTTTTTGGTGGTAACTTATACTTAAAGAGTTTGTTACTTGTCAGTTAGTTTTCTAGGTTAGCACCTACCTCTCTGCTGCATTTTTTCAGTAACAGCTTGTCCATGAAAAGCAAGACCAAGCTGTGCAATTTGAATGTCTGAGTGTTTCTGAGTGAATGAGTGTCCTCTGGAAATAGCTGACGAGTTCAACGAGTTGCTTTTCCCTACAATGAGTACTTAGGTACACTTTAACACTTTCTGAGCCAATGATTCTTGTAGGAATCATAATGTCTTCCAGAAAATATCCTTTGTCAAGAAAAACAAACAACAAAACTGTTCCCACAAATTCGACTGTCAGGACTTCAACATCATTTGTCGACCCTGTGCTGCATATAAATATGGCTCTCCCTGAAACTTCACAAATGTCTATGCTTCGCATCGTGCTGCGGTTAGGCCTTGGTATTGTATCTTTGGAACCTGATGCCTAATGCTTGTCACTCTCCTTGAGTAAACTGCGGCCGTACTTAGCACCACGATGATTGTGAACTGAAAATTCTGAAAATACATGCTGCTCACAACACCTTGAGTTGTTGGATGTTCCTGAGAAAAGCCTTCAATTCATTGCCAAAAATGCCAGTGGAAATATTTTTCTCTGTACTTTGCATTTCCAGATGCATGTAATATAAAATTTCCACTTTGTCCAGCAATGGTTAAATGCAGCAATTAATACTCTGCTCAGTTATTTTTCAGCTTTATACTTTGTAAATAATTTAATTGCTTTCTCTGAGTAAGTTGTACTTGTCTAATTAATGTTGCAGGTTTATTGAGTGTGAGATGCAGCCACACTGAGCCATATTTTATTTTAACGAAGGTCAGTCACTCATCTGCACTTTTCAAACTGGAGCTGTAACTGCATTTGGGAGTTACGTTCGCTTGCCAGGAATTGTCGTGATCAGCCCACTTTGCCCGCACTGCAGGATAAAGACCTCTCGCAGCTGCCTCCGATCACCCTGTCTTGCGTCGGCCGACTCCAATTCCTATAGGCCTCCAAATTTTGTGATCTCATCGCACCGCCTGGTTCTTTGCCGTGGATGACTTCGTTTTTCTTCCCTTGATACCACATTCTGTTAGCACACTACCTGGTTATTATCCTTTCGCATTACATGTCCTGCTCTCATTCATTGCCTCCTTTTAATCTAAGCCAGAATATCTGCTACGCCTGCTTGCCTTCTAATCCACATAGCCCTCTTCTTGTCTTGTTAACGTTAAACCTATCACTTTCTGTTCCGTCGCTCGTGGCATGGTCCTTTGTTTTTTTTTTTTTTCTGTTATTTCTTTGTTGACCTCCAAGTTTCGACCCCAGGGGCAGCAATGTTGGAAGGAACTGATTGTGTAAGTTTTCTCTCCCGGGATAATAGTTAGCTGCTGTTTGTGATTTGCTGTTTGGGAAAAAGGCAGGTTATTTGACCTTTTGAGACTATGCTACTCATGCTAGCAGACAAACCTCTTCAGTTTTCATGAAAGAACCTTTCTCTCCCTAACCTTCAGAGACTTGGCATGTGATAATCTCCTCAAATCTATTGCACTGATAAATGTGCTTGCTTTAACTGTGTGTCCTTTAATATCACTGCAAGCAGAAGGGCTGAACATGATTATATCTATGCTTTGCTAAGGAACCAAGGTAGATTGAAGTATAAGGTCAACTGCAGGCTTATGGAAAACTAGACATTCATAAAATGTGTGAACACCAATGATACCGATGTGCTGAGCTGTTGCAAGAAACCTACCCATTAGTTGCATTCGACTTGCTGCGAGTAACTTCAGAACTGGAAATAAATTAGTTTCAATATATGGAATAATCTTAAGAGGCCAAGTGCGCACCTTAATTTAGCTGTTAAGCAAGCTGTGCGGCTCTCTTTCTTGTTGGCTTTTGGTGCACGTGTCTTCTTCACGATGTGAGGATTTCGTAGAAAGAAAACCTATTGGTGAATTGGGCAGCTATAAATCCATCGGTGTTACAGAACACGCAGGAAAATGCCGGCAGCTTACCTCATTTATGCATGACGTATTCAGCGAGGAGACGTACCAGCTGTTCCAGCTAAATGATGACAAGAATGAATATATGGAGAGCTCTCTGCATATAAAACCAACTGTTTTATGCTACCCATTGTCTGCCTTATCCTTCAATACTTTGTTGTGCTAAAGCAGTTGTCTTATAATGGGGGACTAACCTACATTTTAATTGTTACTGAGGTATCATTGACATCCTCTTTTATTTTTGATGCAACAAAGTAAACTGGATTTTGTGTATGAAACATTCCTAGGTGGCATTCTTCATTATTATGATGTATTTCTTTTATACTGTTGTTATTACTTTCTGCATTTCAAGGCTTTGTGTTTGAGGCCTATGTGTCTGAGCAAGATAGCTTGCGAGAAGTTCTCGACACCTCACTCATGAAGTCACTGACCGAAAAGTTTAGTTTTTGAGAAAGGACAAGGCAAAATGAAACTGGTACAGATGTTTGGTGGCAGCACATCATTCTTAGAGAGCCCCTTAATTATTTCTATAACTTCTTCGTAACTTGCGATGTCTTGGTGGACAGCTGATCGTTTTCAAGCTTTATGGAATTTTTAAAAATTGCCTGTTGCAGGTAACATAATTCTAGCCCTTGAATTGGATTATTCAGGGAGGCAGACACTACCTGCGCAAGAAATCAAAACACATATTCGACTAATTAAGAATATTCACAAATTAACTTCATTAATCACTTTATGGTGAATATTGCAATTTATGAATTGTAGCCATTGCATTTGCAGGGCGTCTCTACTTGGAATGCACTTCCAGAATGACACCAACTTGAAGCTATGTGCCATCAAACTTGCTGTAAAAATGCACTGTTGTTCCACTTACTTCTTTCACAAAATGCTCTTTTAGCATTGTATCACTAAAGTAACAGGAATGTCCATGTATGTCATCCCACACTTTGGGAAATTCTATATCGAAGCTGTTGTCATCCTGGAGATTCATTTCAAGTGCATATGTCTTCCAAACTCAGTGGCTTCAATTCGTAAATTGCAGTATGTGCCCTACAGTAATTAAGAATTTAATTACTGAGGTTTTGTTAATTAGATGAACATGTGTTTTGATTTCTTGTGCTAGTAATGTTCACATTTTTGAATAATTCATCTGAAGGACAAGAGTTAGCTGAAGGACAATCTGCCACTGGTGATTTCTTCAAAATTCTGAAAAACTTCAAGAAATATATATCACCCTGTACAACTCTAGGGGAGATGCAGGGTAACCTTGAAGTCAAGTGCGAGAAGGGCGGAGGGGGGGGGGTGGGGTGCTGCCCTCATTAAACTAGTGAACGTAGAAGGGGTGAAGGGCTGACCCGGACTCTCGATTTTGTTTGCGCAGAAGTTCCGACGTTCATTCTGGAAACATTCCAAGCTTAGTGTCTGGCTCCTTTGGGGCAGTCAGCCAAGTCCGAGCGAACGGCGTCAAAACCCGCGACGTCACGACATGCCTCAGAGAACGGGAGACAGCATATGCCGCCCCGATCTCTGAGGCCGTGGTCACGACTAGCTGGAGTCAGAACACGTGTCGTGTCTTTCGTCGTGTCACTTCCCTTCACTGTAAATGGGGCTATTTCTCCATTGCAGAAGCTGCACTTGCACACAACTTCACTTGATTCCTCTCCCGTGTACTATTGACGGACTCGCGCATATATTCACACTTGCGAATCTGTAAGACGTTGGAGCTTTTACGCAGGTGCTATACAGCTCACCGAGCTGCATCGACGTCGAAATTATATTGACCTTGGGAAGGGAGCGATCGCATCTTGTATGGCCGTCCCGCTTTTTTTTTTTTTTCGTGGTGGTTGGGTTGGGGGGGGGGGGTGCTGTCACCTCGATTAGTATGCGCAAGCGTGAGTGCAAACGCAAAGGCCATTACCACGCGGTTGCCCCAATATCTGTGTGAACGGCCTTGCGAGTAACTCGGAACGTCGAAAGCTTGTTCCGTGAGCGTTCCATTCTCACCATTTATAGTGCGTTCAGTATTTCCCTCGGGCGCCTGTTCAGACGGTGGGTTCGTGTTTTCCCTCGCATTCTGCAACTTCATTCAAAGGAAAAAGAAAGTAATGGAAGGGAGGGGTAGGGGCTGGCGAATATTGGAAATTTCGAACACAAATGGAATGCTGTTTCGAATCTTCGACATTCGATTTCGTTTGACATTCGATATATATTATAGCCGCCATAAAGCGTATTGGCTAAATTAGAGCCTGCCTGTCATGCGAGACGGCTGGCTAAATCGGCGAGTTTTCTCGCCTCATTGACAAACTTCCAAGCGAAAAGACCCTACAAATGTCATTACGTGACCTTTTGTCAAAAAGTGAGCCTTTTGTCATTTATTTGTTTATTTGCTCGAATTCGAAAACTTCGCTACTCAAACACACGTAAGAAACAGTTTAAAAATTGAAAATAAACATGTAGGGCCGACTAGTAATACTTGTTGGCGGGCTAGTTGGCGCATGTTTCCAGAAGAGGGTTATAGCGCCGAAAAAAACACAACACACAGCAAGCGAGACGGGACAGGCGCAACTTCCAACTGTTTATTCACCGCGTATGCGAATGAATATAAGGACAAACAAAGATGGGTAGCAAGAACCACACATGCGCACGAGGTTTTTTTACAAGAAAGCGGATAAAGATAGGCGCATGACATGACGACTAGCGCATGACAGTCGTCGCATTTATATATTTAAAAAAAAAAGACAAGAATTAGAAGAACCGCTCAAGTTTTGTCAGGTTTTCTTCTCCAACTCGCGAGACGTCGAAAGTGCGCGGCTGCTGCGACAGTCGCGGAAGAGACTGTCACGGCTACAACCCGTCGCGTTGCGTCATCCTCTCCCACTTGTGGACTTGACGTCTCGTGTTTTTTTTTTTTTTTAAGTGTCCGTCGCGAATTCGTTTAGCGCCGCCGGCTGTTTTTGTTATTTGCTTGTTTGTTTGTTTGTTTTTTCGTCTCCGCGCGCCGCCCGATACGCAGTTAATTTTCGTTGGCGCATTACAAAAAAAAAAAAAAAACGCACGCCGCGCCACTTAAATGCATCCGACGCGCCGTCACGTTATTCGTGACGTTGAAGTCGACGCATTGCCGTCCCTTGCCTACGTAGATGTGTGGTATACTAGATAGATGATGCCTGGGAGAGGCGCCGGCGAAAGTCCCCCGTAGCAACACACCGTGGTTTGTCACGTAACGGCTGCAGTATACTGAAAGTATAGAGCAACAAAACAAGGACACAAGAAGAAACGAAGACAAGCGCTTGTCTTCGTCTGTTTACTGTGTTTAGTACAAGCCAGTTTAACATATTTTGCCACTCCAAACTGATTGTGAGTAAAGAAATAATGCTTCTTTTCTTGCCACTGAGTTCTTTTTTTTTGTGTGTGTTCTAGGACGTTCAATTGTCGCGTACGTAACACCATGCACGTGTGTCTCACCCGTCCACTTTGAGAGAGAGAAAGTCAGAGGAACGGGGAAAGGCAGGGAGATTAACCAGATGGGTAGATCCGGTTTGCTACCCTACACTGGGGAGAGAGGGGAGGGGGAGGTAAAGTGATAGCAAAGTAGAGACAAAGAAAGAAAGCAGCATAGACATTCAATCACAGTCAAATACTGTCACCGTATTCTGTCACAACACAGCACAGTAGCACTTGAAGCACTATAAACTGAATTAAGACGGCAAGCTGGGCGAGTTGGTGATTGAACATGTTCCTATGGGTGGGCAGCGTGTTGTGTACGTACTTCCTCTCGTCCTTCGTCCGGGTTGCGCTGCCCACCCATAGGAACATGCACTATGAACATATGGTCAGGCTACAGCCGCTTGTCCAATTCTGTTGCCCTTAAAGAAGTCCAACAGTGTCCTCGTCGCCCTCCGCCGCGATGGTTTGCGATTTCGGCACTCTGAAATAAGTTCCTCTGTTAGGTCTTTGGTCGCATTGCGCTATGGCGATTTCGAGCCATCGTCTATGTAAATTGTAGCGAGGGCACTACCCTCGCTACACACTTTGAACTTTTTATGTATTTAGTGACCTGAGGACTACGAGCATCGTGTTTACCGCTGAATGAAAGGACCGAACAGCCGGCAGGTTGTATACTGATTACGCAATGGCGCGCGCTATCGTTTACACTACGCGCAAACAGACAATGGTTCGATTCTATTGTCAGCTGAATTTTTATTGCGCATAAAATGCGAGCCTAGTAGTACACGGTGAGTGAACGGCGCAGGCACTGTTGAAAGATTCCAGGCAAATGCCTATTGTGCTTGCCAACTTCCAAATACGTTGTTGTTCAAGCCTTTCGAAATAATTTTAACAAATTGCTCATTAAAGACAAAAAAAATATTAGGGGGTTTTATGTACCAAAACCACTTTCTGATTATGAGGCACGCCGTAGTGGAGGACTCCGGAAATTTCGACCACCTGGGGTTCTTTAACGTGCACCTAAATCTAAGTACGCGGGTGTTTTCACATTTCGCCCCCACGAAAATGTGGCCGTCATGGCCGGGATTCGATCCCGCGATCTCGTGCTCAGCAGCCCGACACCATAGTCACTGAGCAACCACGGCTGGTTAAAGACAAAAAACTTTAGCGAGGTTAGGTTACGTGATTTTCTTGTCTCGCGAATGGGCTTTATGTCGCTAGGTATAGGCGATTAGCTTGTGTACGATGAATTATAAGACAAAGAAAATTGAAAAAAAAAAAAACAACCTATTCTGTGGAAATGACTTTTTGGTTGGGAAATGAGGTGACATTTACTGACTTCCACACCGCGCACGAATCCCTTCCCTCGCCCCCGAAAAATTATGGCTTCGCCACTCGTTCCCCCATGCTGACAGAGCCGCCTTGCTTGCAGCTCACGTAGGCACAGGTGCCACTGTTTCATCTTGTACGTTTTTGTCGAAAACAACTCCAGATATGCCCTGTATTAATAATCTCGTATGATGGTGTGGGTTTAAAAACGGGAAATAAAATAGCAGTGTTTATAGAAGGTCTCATGTTATCCTCTACTACAAGTGTGTTACAACTGTATTTAAACGTATACTTCCCTGTTGTATAACGCACTATGTATACCCTGGTTTGAAACTGTTATCCTCGCATGTCTATGCAGCCCTCCACACCGCCTTCCTCATGTAGTGTCTCCTGGCCCTTGAGGAATTAATAAACTACGTGAAAGGTCAAACCAACCTGATTCTCGGGTACGGGGCATATATATATATGGAAGCCGATGGTTTCTTTTCTCTTTTCTGGCGGCTTGGCACGCGCGTGAACTTAACGATAAGAATCGCTGACGCGGAACGTGAATCACGGCACTTCCTAAACTGGGTTTCTCGCGACGCGAGCGTGTCCCCCCCTCCCTCTCTCCCCCTCCCCCCCTCTCTCTCTCCTGCCCACCCTGCGGCACCTTCGCTGCGTAGCTGAGCTAAAGCGTTGACTCGGCGCCTGTTTGGCATTGCAGTTTGAGCACTGGTTGATTGCAATGCACGGCGCAGCGCGAACTATCAACTCTTGTGTACGATTACGCCTGATGGGGCTCTCTGTATATAGTGCAATGGACGGTCGTTCGCTCCTCGAACAATCAACACGTGCACCGAATGAACTGCTGAACAAGACTTTGCAAAGTGGTGTTAACGCGGTTTACATCTTGGGTCGATGACTTACATTCACAGAGGTGCGACGTAACGCCGACGCATTTCTCTCGCATTTACTGCTAAATCGCCGAAGTCAGTCAATAAATAAATAAATAAATAAATAAATAAATAAATAAATAAATAAATAAATAAATCTTCTTTGTAGTGTGAAAGGGATATGTATTCAATAATTATCCTGCATACCTACGAGACGGAATGTCATTTGATGTTTACAACATACGTGTTCTCGGGTTCTCTCTCTCTTATCGCTGTAAGGATGAAGGACATTTAACGGTCTGGAAGGCAGACCAGGTGGTGGTTCCTTTCCATCTTGCTTCATCCATACAAGAGTCTCGCTAGACTTTGACGTTTGTTCGTTATATAATTACATCGTTCCCGCATTTTGTTCTTCAGCAGGTTCCCTTTCTGCGGGCGTTTGAAGAGTGGGACGAATGTGTCCGACATACAGGCGTTAAAAGCCAAATCGCCGTAAAGGCAGAGTTATGGGGGGAGTGGGGAGGAGGCGTTTCATCAAGCTGTACGCGGCTTTCTTCTTTCTGTAACGAAGGAAATTAGCATAACTGTTTTAGAAATGAGCTTCGGGGGGTCGTCCCACCCGTTTGGCGGCTGCGTCGTCCGTGTCCACGGCGACGTCTTCACCGCCTACGTAAATTTTTGACGTTGTCACAAGAGCAGGTCGCAAGGACCACGGTGAGGCACAGGTACAAAATGCGGGCCGTGGATTTCGCCGACTTCTTTCGACTATAGCAGTCGGGCTGCTCGGTAATACGCTCTACGACACTTCATACATGAGTGATGTTCGTCGTTTTCTCTCTTCCTGCGCTTCATCATTGTCATTATCTTCTCCTCCTGCTTACTTCTTCTTCTCATTCTTCTTCTTCTTCTTCTCATTCTTCTTCTTCTTCTCATTCTCATTCTTCTTCTCATTCTCATTCTTCTTCTCATTCTCATTCTTCTTCTCATTCTCCTTCTTCTTCTCATTCTTCTTCTTCTTATTCGTGTTCGATCTCTTCATCTTCGTAATCATCTTCGCCTTCGTCTTCCTATTCAGCCTTTTCCCTCTTCCTTTCCTCGACCAAGCTGTGCCGTTGGCCGTTCCCAGACGCTGCAGTGCAATTAGCATAAACGCGTGGCTTAACTTAGCGCTGACTCAGATTGACTGCTCGGGGGAGCGAGGCCCGACGCGAGCTCATGACCGTTCCTCCGATCGGCCGCGTTGTTCGATTTGCGTTCCGTCGGTGCAACGAACCTTTCTCGTGTGTTTGTTGTCCGTGCGTTCAAGCGGCGCTCGCGAAGACAAAAGGATTCCCTCGAATGTCGTTTCGGAGAGAGAGCGGCACGGTGGGTGAGGGGTGCTCTTTGCCGAAGACCAAACAATTCGTGCAGAGCTGTTCGGTGCCTACGCGCAGTTATTTGCCTGCTTCGAAACGTCACCTGCTAATGTGCGGGCGGTTTCGAGTTGACCTTCGCGTTGTTCTGTGAACCTTCTCGAAGTGTTTATTGGCATCGCATTTGCGAGCCACCACGGCTGAGCAAATGTTAATTCTGCGAATTTATACGCCTGTTGGACTTTCCCAGTGAGCAAGGCTGTTTGAAAGCGCCTCCCCCCCCTTTTTTTTTATCGGCCACCACAGTTACGTGGGAACCGGCTCAACTTAATGGACATAAATTGGAATGATATTTTTACGAGAAAAGGTGTATTTATACCTAACTACAAACGGAGATAACTCGGGCATTGCGGGAACCAAGATGGCGACCCCTTTTATACGTTTCATCCTCATCCGAGGAAGCCGCCGCCACGTCTCCAACCACGAGACGTTTAATATAGACATTTCATTTTGGTTCGTAATTTGATAAATACATTTGAGTGGTGGCGCGAGGCCAATTTAGGAAGTGGGTGAGGCAACGCGTGGCCCGTGTTGTCTTCTACGTGTCTTCCTTTTGTGTGTGTTTCACCTTGCGGCAAAAAAAAAAAACGTCTTTTAGCAAACACCAACTAGGCCAGCAGGCAGTTCTGTTGCTCACTATGAAGTTTCACATGCGGATCTGCGTAGCGTGCCAAGTTTCTAAACGTTAGCCCGTGGCCAGACCGAGTCGTCTTTAGAGAACTAAACGGGAGCGATAGAAGCGAATAGGAGCTTTTCATGACCTCCCACCAATTGCCCGTACTTGTCGTTGCTATAGTTTCCGTTTACGTCTTATAGTAAAATGCTGCGCGTTAGAAGTTTGTACGCGTCGATGTGAGACGTTGTCGGTCGCGCCGAGATAGCCAGCCGAACCAAGTGTTTCCGACCGTCTTAACTTTCGCGGTAGCCCTCTTACGCGAATTTACTAACGTATACGTTGGTTTCGACGCGCGGGAACTTCGCTCCCTGGCATTTGCCTCTGTCTGTCTGCTAACGCATTCACGCACGGGAGTTAACAGGAACGAGCCGTTTCCATTTAGCAACTCTAGTGCTCTGGGTTTGTCAGCACGTGTGACCATCCTGCTGGAATGGCTCGAACTTCCCATTAAAATAACACAACAAAATATTTTTTCGATATATATATATATGCTCTTCCTAAACTCTCCCATCCCCTACCATGTGACCGGGAGCTTCCCGCACTTCACATACAAGCTTCTGTTTTTTTTTTTTTTTTATGCGAAGCATACTAGCCGCACAACCACGCTCTTCCTTGCTGCGCCGCGCGCGGCCGCGTAGCTACCGTATGACGTCATAACAGCTGCAAAAGCGGAGGCTCGTGCGCTCGCTTGCGGCCGCGTAGCTACATAGCCGGGTCTCAGCTCGCGCGCTCGCCTGCATGGGTTGTTTCTTCGTCTAGCCGAACCAAATATAGGCAAGCAACAGCAGTTCACCAGGCTAAACAGTGGTTCAACAACTAAAATAAAGGCTAGTATGTTTCGCATCCTGGGCTTAACCTTAGCTAAGCCACAGTAGTTTTTTTTTTTTTTCCCCACTTCGACACTTCCCAACACTAACGGTTTGAAAGGAACGCGAATGTATGCGCAGATCGTTTTGCCGCCTTCAGACGCGACACGATCTGCGCGCACATTCGCGTTCCGTCCTATAACACGGCCTCCGGCGGTCTCGGTCGATCGGGTTCCTCCTCCCGAGGCGACATCCCGGGAAATCCGTTATCTCGGCAGAATTCGCTTGCGCGTCGCGTCGGTATCTCTCTTTCCTGCTGGGTGACGTACGACTCCGAGGAACGCGCCGGCGAAGAGCCGTACGTACATCGGAGAAGGCTAGGTAGCTGCGCTTACCCGCCGTGGTTGCTCAGTGGCTATGGTGTTGGGCTGCTGAGCACGAGGTCGCGGGATCGAATCCCGGCCACGGCGGCCGCATTTCGATGGGGGCGAAATGCGAAAACACCCGTGTGCTTAGATTTAGGTGCACGTTAAAGAACCCCAGGTGGTCAAAATTCCCGGAGTCCTCCACTACGGCGTGCCTCATAATCAGAAAGTGGTTTTGGCACGTAAAACCCAAAATATTATTATTAGGTAGCTGCGCTTATACACTTCGCGTTCCTCGGCACCGATAAAAACCAGGGGGCTGGCTATTGGGACACGTATGTGGCACGTGTGGACGACTCTGTGCTCGCCGTGCGTTTGGCGACGGTGCGCGGTGGTGTTGCGCGACCGGAAGTGACGCAGTCGGATTTGCGGGAGAGAGGGTGTGAGAAACGTCTCCAGACCCCCTTCCCCCCAACCTCTGGAGTACACCATCTCTCTCTTCGCTCGGCTATTTTGAATTCGCGAATAAACCGAGGTGTGACGCCATTCTCGATACTAGGCGACGTTTGCAGTTGTCGGCTTTCGTCATTTTTCCTTCTTTCTTTCCTTCTTTCTTTCTTTCTTTCTTTCTTTCTTTCTTTCTTTCTTTCTTTCTTTCTTTCTTTCTTTCTTTCTGTTTCATGTTCTTGCCTTATTTTCATTGCTCCACGAATCGACAGTGACAAATAGTTTATGAATTAGCGTCACCAAATGGTTTGTGTATGCTAATGGGACCCTGGCATACCACACTAAATAAATAAATAAATAAATAAATAAATAAATAAATAAATAAATAAATAAATAAAAAGCAATGTAGGACGGTTCGAATAGCGAATTTTTAAAGGTCGAATCGAGCAGGAAAATTCGAGAAAATCTAACTACAATAACGAAATGAAAGGTTCCGTGGAGTTTGTTCGGCAACAAAATGGTTGTGTACGTTATTTTGTACACGCAATGCCGTCGACAATTGAATTTCAGTATAACCGAGAGACTTGTAAATGAGTAAGGAAAGCACGATTGTCTATTGCATCGTGACGATGGGTTTTTACGAGAAAAAAAAAAACGCAGCACCCGTCCCCAGATTAATGTGGTAGACTGTAGTGCTCGTTCAAGGCGCTAAGAGCAAAACTACAGCTGTGTTAAAGGAGTCCATGCATGGTGAGATTGGCCAAATAATAGATAGCTTTGTCTAAATCGAGACAGCGTATTTGTAGGATTCCTAAGGCACACATTCTTCGCTTACCCACCAACCGGTAACTAATGCGCATAAGTGACGACCTCATCGACGAGTTCGTTCAGGAACTGAAACGTCTGCGTAACAGATAAGACAGACAGACAGATGGACAGACAGACAGATGGACAGACAGACAGATGGACGGACAGACAGATGGACGGACAGACAGATGGACGGACAGACAGATGGACGGACAGACAGATGGACGGACAGACAGATGGACGGACAGACAGATGGACGGACAGACAGACAGATGGACGGACAGACAGACAGATGGACGGACAGACAGACAGATGGACGGACAGACAGACAGATGGACGGACAGACAGACAGATGGACGGACAGACAGACAGATGGACGGACAGACAGACAGATGGACGGACAGACAGACAGATGGACGGACAGACAGACAGATGGACAGACAGACAGACAGATGGACAGACAGACAGACAGATGGACAGACAGACAGACAGATGGACAGACAGACAGACAGATGGACAGACAGACAGACAGATGGACAGACAGACAGATGGACAGACAGACAGATGGACAGACAGATAGATGGACAGACAGACAGATGGACAGACAGACAGATGGACAGACAGACAGATGGACAGACAGACAGATGGACAGGCAGATGGATAGGCAGATAGATAGATAAACGAGCTTCGTACTTGATAGGGGTCGTCCTCTTACGTGCGATATATGAGCGTGTATACGTGGTAGTTTTTCTACAACTTCAGAAAAAGAAAAAAAGAAAACGTGTCAATACTCCTTTTGACAGTGGTGTGTCACATTGCAGGCTGTGTTGTAGCATATGGACTGTTCCCGAAGCTCACCATTGTTCGCACGTGCAGATGCGCGAACATGCGTACACATTCTTTCTTTGTTTGATTTATGCGAAGAAAGAAAAAAGTCTAAATACCCAAAAATAAGGTACACGACATTCATTCCCTTGCATGTTTGTCTCCATTTTTTTCGCTAAAGTTGTGATAACAAATAGGGAGATTTAGAAATAGCGTTCCCTAGTGGGCTTTGCGTGGCCAACCTCCCCCCTCCCCTCTCTCCAACTTCGTTGTACGCCTTTTGTACCCTTTTGTGCGCCCGGCACAATTAGCGTTCCCTAAATTTGGGTGCCCTCATGTCTAAAACATTTCGACGTCACCGCACTAAGTCGTGCAACTGCCCTTACAATGCATTACGTATGCATGCAGGACGAGCGCTCACATGAGCGCTTACGCTCGAACGCATATGCACGCTATACTGCAGAAGTATGTATGCATGCAGAATCAGAAGCCAAGTTTCGTCTTTGGTGTACGTTTCGCTGCCATACACTACGT
This sequence comes from Dermacentor albipictus, assembly GCF_038994185.2. NCBI lineage: Eukaryota > Metazoa > Arthropoda > Arachnida > Ixodida > Ixodidae > Dermacentor > Dermacentor albipictus. The sequence goes on from NC_091827.1 coordinate 29,205,831, forward strand.
GACTGGCGCTATCTGATGGGCTCGTGTTTACTGCCTGGTGGGTATATGTGTCCAAGTTGTCGCTTTCCTTTCTTTTTTCTTCTCTTGCATGACGATAAGGGCAGAATAAATAGAACACGGGAGGGTAGTGAACTGGTTTTTCTTTTTCTCTGTCCTGTTTCCTTCAAGGAGCCTGCTCCATCTGAACGCTGAATAGCGGTTAAAAGTTGGAACATCTTATAGTATCCGCCGCTCTTCGCTCGTAGGTTGAGGCGCTTTGCTGCCGAGTGGCGCGATGTGTGTGGGGGGGGACTTCGATTTCCGGTCCACAGCATGGCCGCTCTCCAATAAAGGTCCGATTTTAAAAAAAAGACGCTCATGTGAACTTGGCTCATATGTGTACGTATAGAAGTGGCTCAGGCTGTCAGTATTATTAACCCCGCAGCTCTCCATCGCGCCGTCCCTGGCATAATTTGGTTACGTGACTGGACGCTAACGAACGCCTACGTTCCCTTAATTCTTCACGCAGATAACGGGAGATGGATGGTATGTAGGTATGTAGGTATGTATGTATGTAGGTAGGTAGGTAGGTAGGTAGGTAGGTAGGTAGGTAGGTAGGTAGGTAGGTAGGTAGGTAGGTAGGTAGGTAGGTAGGTAGGTAGGTAGGTAGGTAGGTATGTATGTATGTTATGAGCGTTCCCTTTGGAACGGGGCATAGGGTTGCGCCACGAAGCTCTTGCTGTTATACTGCCTAGGCTAAAAAACCAAATTAATGGCACCTCCTCCCTTGGACAAAAATTGTCACAGATTTTTTTTTTTCCTCATCCGTGCCGTTTCTTGAGAATCGCAGCGTCTTTTGCAGTAGAGAGGTGGCGCTGTGCTAAACTCTATGAAGCTTGGTGGCGCAATCCACCGCCCCGTTCCGAAGGGGACGTTCATAACATCCATCCATCCATCCATGAAGTGGTGGAATAACTTCGAATCGATGGTGGTGTGAGAGTACGGGGGGTTTTAATCTGAATTTGCAAACCATCCAGAACAGTAGTGAAAAACAAACGTCGATTATTATTGAAAAAAGATTTACGAAGGCCTACCTTTCATTTCTTTGAATGTCGTACCGAAAACTCGGCGCTTGTAAGTTCGTGACGTGCCGCTGCAGTGCGACGCGAATCCGTGACGTCCGTGTGACGTCACGAATTTGAAAGCATCGTCTTTTATTTGGCCTGTTTTTGGTGCAGAAGAGGTTCTCGATAAACTTGCCTAGTTTAGTTTCCGTTTCCTTTATAGAACGCACTGTAATCGTTGTTGAGCAGACGAACAGTTATTTGGTACCCGAGCAGACGCTGTCGAAATGCGTGACGTTATGGCATGGTCTCCGAGATCGGGGGCGCGCGCGCATCCTCGTCTCGGAGGCTATGGTTACGGCGAGCTAGTGCAGGAACTTCACAGAGCGGCGTCGCGAGCCGCCTTTGTTTCTTTTTTTTTTCCGTCTTTTTCTGGCTCACGATGCGACCCTCTCAGTGTGAAGAGTACTCGCTTTGCTACTGCACTCGTGCAGTTTACTTACTAAAAAAAGTTGTTTGGAGGAAAGAAAGTCGCTTTTCAAGTTCGACCGACTTCGCTTGGTCGCGTAGCCGTAGGCGTGTGAGACCCTCTTTCGGAGCAACGGTAACTGTGCGTGCAAGTGGGCGTCGGAATGCCTCCTCAGAACGACGCAGTGACCTTGACCTCGCAGATATATCCGATGGCGCATGCAGACGCGTATCTGTAAGTCTACGCTTTCTTTCTTCGGCATATACTGTGTATGCCCCTTGATGTTCCCTCCCTAGATGCCTCCTCACCGTGAAAAACAGTCCTACGTGAAGAGAAACAGTCGACGATCCCATTAATTAAAAGGACTGTCTACCGTCCGGAAGACGTCGTTGGGTTGTGATGGGAATGAGATGATTTGACGGAAACGTGCACGCTTGTATCCCATAAACTATATATAGTTATCTTTAATCTGCCTCTGAAAGTGGTGCGAGAATGACATGTGTCGTCGCTCGACGGTGAAACAGTGCGACCAATGTGGGTATCGGTCACGTGACCAAAAAGCCTCGCAGATAGTGTAATTTTGCTTGGATGCAATATTGTATTAGCCTGAAATTGCATTTTATGCGCTTCTGCCGACTCTCCTTCTCGTTGAGAGAGAGATTTCTTCCTAGTTCCCAGCTGGCGCTTGTTGAACGGTGGCGACAGACCATATAAACGTCGAATCACGTGGTACGCATGCCAGACGTAATTACGGACGTGTCCCGAAAGATCACTGGTGGTGACGAACTGTGACGAGTCATTGTACTACATAAACTTTATTGAGTTCGGAGCGAAGAAATCTGTCTATATAGCTAACTAGTTGGAGAGATGAGTAAGTGGCTAGCCAGATATATCGTCAGCTAGCTATCCATAGATATACATCGGGTGCGCAAAGCCTGTCGTCTGCAACGGACTCGTCCAGACGGCCAAAGGAATTGACTAAACCACTCCTTGACCCGGCCTTTACGAAAGCTAAATGTAGGTGGCGAGAAAAATGAAAGGGGATCCGACTAAACCTAATTTGATTTTTGATAATAATATTTACCTCTTATATGTGGTTGTCGTGAAATCGCTTCATACGAATTAGCGTACGCAAATGTTTTGTTCTTTCGGAAACGGGCTGTATAATTCGAAATGTTCGTGGGTACACGGCCCCTTCTTACACCAGACGCAGTAAGATTTCACACAGAGATGTTATTCTTATCCCTTTAGGAATTGGAACGTCAATTTCGAGATCACATTCGGAATGATGCTCGAAGATCATGGCCCCTCCTTATACCAGATGCAGTAAAATTTCACACAGGGATGTTATTCTTATCCCTTTCGGCATTGAAACGTCTAAGTCGGAATCACATTCGGAATGATGCTCGAAGATGTTTTTCGAGCATAATTCCGGTGAAACGTATAACTTCTGTAGGACAGTAGAGTATGTGTCGACTATACCGCCATCGGCTTCCGTAACCGCGCTTGAGCTCTATGGAAGCTTCGGAGATTTACGGATCCCGTTTCCCCTTCTTTTTGAATGGGGCAATTTGAGGTCCTTAAAGAACCGCGGCGCCTTGAATGGCAAAGGAAGGCGCGGCACTAGCTCGTGTTCCGTGTGGGCCAAGGTCAGTTTGCGTCCAGACATCGTGCGAGTTAGCAGCTGCATGGATCCAATAAGTTGGTTTATCATCCTGTTGACGTGGGGTCGCACGAGTCTCCCTGTTGTGGGCAAGAGAGAGAGAGAAAAACAAAAACAAACTTTTCGTGTAAAACTGGCTCCAAGGGCCTGCGATAGCTAGCTATAAACACCTTTGAAACTCAATTAGCACACGGTTACGCCGTCGTATACGTCTTCCTGCTCAAGAGTCGCTGCCTCTGGGGCACCATTTGATGAACTTGGTTTCGTCATCATCATAATCATCATCAGCCTGTTTTGTGTCCACTGCAGGACGAAGGCCTCTCCCTGCGATCTCCAATTACCCCTGTCCTGCGCCAACCGACTCCAACTAGCGCCCGCGAATTTCCCAATTTCATCGCTCCACCTAGTCTTCTGCCGTCCTCGACTGCGTTTTCCTTCTCTTGGCATCCATTCTGTAACCATAATGGTCCACTGGTTATATATCCCTACGCATTGCATCGCCTGACCAGCTCCATTTTTTTCTTCACTTGATGTCAATTAGAGTATCGTCTATACCCGTTTGGTCTCTGATCCAAACCGCTCTCTTTCTGTCCCCTAACGCTATGCCTAGCATTCTTCGTTCCATCGCTCTTTGCGCGTTCCTTGTTCTCACTTAACTTGGTTTAGCAAGACGCAGTTGACGGGGCGCGATATTGTGGTCCCACGTGATCTATATAGCTTGTATATACTCGGTGAATGACAGCGGTTGCCTCCGATATATCGGTGCACAATCTCGTGACCTTTCAAGTTTTTTTGTGTGTGTGTGATTTAGATGTGACAGACAAGAGGCTTCAGACGTGAGGACATGCATGTGGCTTTTGTGGTTGTATATCGTTTGAGCCTTTGCTGCAACAAATTAGAAGGTGACCTATACCAACGAGTCCGCGCAAAGCCAGCCTCATCGGCTTCAGATGAGCGGCCTCACGAACCAATGTGGAGGAGCCATACTATGGTTTCCTGTGATCTTACCGCTGGTTGCCCGCGCTATATTTATTCTTCGGGAGAAATGCTCAGTCAGCTTAAACTAGCGAACTATTGAAGTTATCGCAGCACGTTTCCAGTCTTCTTGCGAAGCTCTGTCTGCATTTTGTTAAGAATGGCGAGCTGCAAGGCGAAATTGCCACCCAATTACGACTGGGGGACAAGACGCGCATCCCCCACTCTCCGTCGCTGCAGCTAGGAGGCGTTCGAAGAAGCGGACTTTGTGCTGAAAACCGCCTCCATCCACCAGCCCCATCGCCGTTGTGACGGAACGAGTTCGGTGGGCGAACAATGGTGCCGGAGCTCTCCAGCGCGGACCTGATCTGCTACGCATGAGCAAGCTGCCGCGGGAAAGCCGTTTTTTGTTGCTTCCCATGCCCCGACCAGACGCAAGACAACGAGCTACCCACCATTGGCTCCAATACTTCCCGGAACGGCACCCCTCCGACGCCGGCGTCGGGCATCGGAATGCGTGTGCCTTTGTGTACATAAAGTGTTCTGCGGGGCGGCGGCAAGTTGACGATGAGTAAACGAACATTCACCGCCTTGTATCGCTGGCGGACCGAGTGTATAAAAACTGCTGTTGTGCGGATGCTCGACACACTTCTCTTGAGCAGTCATGTTAGACTGATACACTTCTCTCGTGCAGTCATGTTGGACTGACACTTTTTTTTTTCACGCAGTCATGTTAGACTGATTTAAATCCTGTAAATAAACCCTTATTCCTCGTTCTCGATGAGAAGCAGTTCTTCCCTTCATCAACGTCCTCAGCGTGGATAAGTTGGACGACGGCATGGGCCAGCTACCTTCGAATTCATGCCGGACTCCAATCTTGGCAACGGATCTCGAGCGATGGGATTGAGCCCCCAATCCTGACAATTTCTTTTTGTGTGTGTGTGATACAAGAGTTATCTGTATCAAGCGAGGGACGTACGTCTATCGAGAACTCTCCGGCTTCTGTTCATCAGTCTCAGCACATGCCCTGGAGCGCGTGATTGGTAAATAAAAGTTAGTGAAAATCCTCGTAATTAGCTAAATATTTGCTTAAGTTTCCCCGCCTCCTCGACTAATATATTGTCACGTGGTCGTGACGTCAAAGAACACAGTAGCAATGCTGTGAAAAGGAAAACTAACTAACCTGTGCCCACAAAACAGGCTACACTTAAAGCACAACGAGAGCGGCGAACACAGTCGGCGATCGTCGAAAATCTGATCAACGGGTTAAGCGCGTCGGCTTTTATACATCAATCGTCGAATGTTCCAGACTAATCGCTGGCACCCGCGTGTCTTCGGCAAAGTTCTACATTATTCGCGTCGCGCACACATGCAATCAGTTTACACACGGTTCGGTCACAGACAGCGGATGGAACCATCGATAACATTCCAGAAACTTCCGACACATGCAGGCGCGTCCTGCGCTGTGCGATAACATTTGTTCGGCGGTGAAACGTGTCGCCCGATAAAGACAAGTACACGTGTCAATATACCTCATGAATCAGAATTGTGCTATTCATAAGACTTATTTGTTTAGTGAGACAGCAACATTACACGACTGACTCAGACAGGCAACGTCGCCAGGTGCGAAAAGTTGCCTTGTCGTATCTGGGGCAGATAGTTAAAACGAACGCAGTGCGAGTACATTCTCATCTGGGTCGCAAGTGTTCTGAAAGGCAAACCCGAATGTGGCCCTCACCACTCGGCTGTACGCATTCCGTTAGACTCGCGAGTATATCTGACGCACGTGCAGCCTTCGGGGATGTTTGACGCGTATACGGTTTGCGCGTGCCCTTGAAGCACGGAGGCTGCCACGCCACAAATTTTTTTCTAGGTGGCTTTGCACACCAACGGTAACGTGTCGAGTTCCTCTCGTGCGTCTGCGTTTGTGAACGCTTGGAGCTCGTTAGCGAACATGGCGTTGACGCACAGTATATAGTGAACGAAAAGATCTGATTCTGTGGCTTTATCTAAACATATATATATATAAATCACATTTACCTATGTTTCTAAGTTGCAAGTTGCTGTATTGCTCTTTCTTTCTTTTTTCATTTTCGATATTGTGAAACAGGATATATACTGCTGTCGTGGGCAGAGCTATATATCCTGTAATTACGCCCTTAAACGTAAGGGCGTAAATTTGTCAATAACTCCCATTACACACAAAGGGTAATTACACCCTTAAAGGTGAATAAGGTGTAAACCGGTAAATAACTCCCATTACACACACAATGGCTAATTTCACCCTTAAACGTGAATAAGGGTGTAAATTGGTCAGTAACTCCCATCAGTACACACACAAAGGGTGTCGGTGCGTTAGTTATAGACCGATTTACACTCATAAAAGGGAATAAGGGTGGGAATTCGTTTATAATTCACACCGTTACACACACAGTATAGAAGCGTGAGTTTTAGAAACCGATTTCCGCCCGCACTCGCTTTTAAGGGTGTAAATAATTTTACAGCGTAGATCCTTTTATCCGCGCTGTGGCATCGGTGTGTTTACGACACCGGAAAACTACCGGTCATCAATCTTTTGCCGCCACTTTATAGCCAGGAAAGAAAAAAAAAAGCGTTTTGTCCCGTAGTTTGCTACGGGTACACGTTAGTGACGTGTTCAAATATAACGGTAACGTGCCTCAAACGCCGAGCTCGTGTATCTGCAGCCTTTCTTGTTGTATACTTAGCAGTAAAATTAATTCGTCAAACATTAAAACTCTACAGCGACACTGCCGTGGTGCCAGCTGGAGGGTTGCGTATATTTATCGGCTATCGTAACATGTGTGCTTCCAGAGGGCTTAGGCGGAAGTATTTTGACACCTGTGTGTGCAAACGTAGAGAGAGAGAGAGAGAGGGGGGGAGGGTCCGTGGAGATGGGTTACACATTGTTTATTGTCGGTGCCATATACATAGCTTCGCTTTCGAATTTGGTGATTTTGTTGCGTTCGTATGTTTGGCCTATGGATTTACGAGGTTTCTTTTTTTCTTTTTCCTTTCTACGAAGCTTGAAACTGAGATCTCCCTGTCTGCTACAGCGTCGTCGTTGTCGGGTCGCCGTCCCACCCTTATTCACTTCACCCTCGGCTCAGAGCAAAGTGAAAACGGAACTTTGCCCGCGGCCGTCGGGTATCCAATGCGCGACCCCGTGACAAATGTTCCAGTAGCGCGCAGTGACCACTGCGCTATATATATATAGCTCATAAAGGGATGTAAGTGTGTGTAGTATAGCCCACGGAGAACTGCGTTGCGACTCGTCGCAAAGGGGGGGGGGGGGGAATAACGTGGCAGGCTTGGTGGCAGGTGTCAGCTTTTCGAGCGTGCTGCTGTCCGTAGTGAATGAGTTGAGGTAATTGAGTCGCTGAACTCTGCTGATTCATTTATTGTGTGTGGGGGGGGGGGGGGGGAGGGGAGGGAGGGACAGGGAGGCAGGCTAATACGTGCTCATCTGAATGGACAACCCTTGACTGCGGATCTCGCTTGTCTGCGTGCTTAGTCACATTAATCTTCAACCCCACTCTTACACTCTCTCTGTTGAGGTCCTCAATCGTTTGTTGTAACTCGCCCCCACATTTTCGTCAGAGCGTTCCATAAAAGAAAGAAAACTTGTAAAGTTGCCGATTTCTGGTAGAATTCGGAGCGCACAATCAACAAGAGGAACGAACGGGAACTAATTTGAAAAAAAAAAAACTTCTATTTATATATACAACTGGCCTGTTGTGTCGGCAGTCGTGTCTGACTCGCTCGAGCTCGTTAAATGCCCCCGCCGTCGCTGGCCACCAGCAACTGTGTGTAATGTACGAGCTCACCGCTCTGTAGCCGATGCACAATACTCTCGAGACGCCATTTGCTTTTTTGACAGCGCCGCGTTGCATGTACACCGGCTGGGCGCGCCTCTTGCATTGCAGCTGCGCCAAACGGGGCATCTGCGCCCGCGCATGCGCACAAGCGTTGAACCACAATTGCGCGCCTGTTTACCTCGTACACCGCAACGCAGGATAGGGTCGTCTCTTACAACTGCACCTGAAACGCTAACGGAAATGCTAGTTTGCATCGCGAGCTGACTCTGCACGTGAAACAGGCCTGCGCAACTTCGACAGCTTCGCTGCGCGGTATAAATATGTATAGATGGTGCGACTTCTCAACAAGCGAGTCGACGTGCGCTCTATGTGGCGACGGGGCGGCAAGTCCCCCCTCCTCCCCACGTTCGCGATTACTCTCGAAAAAATTTACACCCATTAGGTTGGATTTTGTCACCAAACGATAATCGTCATCTGCCTTGCCCGCAGTTCCATTCTTTAACGTTGCGAACCCCTTACTTCCCAGTCACGAACGGCCTGCGCGTTGTCAGCTTGACACAGCATTATCGACAGGAAAGTAGCGAGCGCGGAGTTTTCAAGAATATATGAAACGTAAGAAGTATCAGCGGGCCGCTAAAGTTGGAGGACAGACAAGATTTGTCCTCGCTTTGGAACAGTTTGTCGTTTGTTCTTGCTTTTCTTCGCTTGGTCATGCATTGCAGGTGAGTAAACTTCACTGGATGATGTAATATGCGTGAATGGAAACATCTTTATGAACGTTTTACTTTAAGAACGCGTTGTTTGTGTAGCCATATCCACGTTTTAGACGAAGCCTCCTGAAACACCAGCCAACACAAGCCTCGCAGACACATATACCGTCATTCCCACGACGGCGCAGCGCCCCTTAGGAAACTCCCATAGACGGTGGCGCCAGATTTCCCTCTAGGTGTTATAGTAAAGAAACTCTATGGCTCCCACCTTAGGCTGGAAGCAATCGAGCGCTCGGAACACATTCGTCTGGTTCACTCATGGCGCCGCGCTCCAGTTATGAGAGGCCCACATCGCCTTCGGGCTGGAAGCGCAGCCGAGATACAGCACAATTCCTGCAGGTGGCATTTGGAACGTCGTCAAATTACGCCGTATATATAGTATATATAGTGTTGCACTCATTTGCGCATTAGTGCAACATGACTTCAACTGTTTTCATTGAGTGTGCGGCTGTCACTATGCTCGTTCCACTGTAATCTGCGTCCACTGTTGTAATCACGCTGAACATCTTTTTTTTTTATGCCGTGCTCGTAACTTTTTGCGTTTACTCATGTGTAACACCCCCCCCCCCCCACAACAATGCCTCAGGGCAAATGTAGGTGTGCTAATAAATAAATAAATAAATAAATAAATAAATAAATAAATAAATAAATAAATAAATAAATAACTGTAGAATTCTCTGTCTTGCGAGCGTTGGTTGATTGGCCCGGCAGGGTTCGAAAACCGGCCGTTAAAAGAAAATTCGAATAGCACCTTTAAGTCACGTGGCTCCTGCGACTGCTCTGAAAACGCATACATAACGGCCACTTCGTGCAGCCTCTCTGCGACCCTAATCTCGAGAGGTCTCCGCATCGCTGCAGAAGCGGGTCGGAGCGCGGTGTAAGAACCGAATGCGTGCCATATAAACCCCGTATTCGGAAATGCGCCTTAGCTTGAAGCTCGCGCTTGCCTTGGTCAAGGTAACGTTTGAGGTGAGCGCGACCAGGATGCTCATTGTGTTTCCCAGGGCGCGTTGACATCGGGCGTTATCTTGTTTACTACTACTACTACTACTACTACTACTACTACTACTACTACTACTACTATACTACTACTATACTACTACTACTACTACTATACTACTACTACTACTACTACTACTACTACTACTACTACTACTACTACTACTACTATACTACTACTACTACTACTACTACTATACTACTACTACTACTACTACTACTACTACTACTACTACTACCCGCCGTGGTTGCTCAGTGGCTATGGTGTTGGGCTGCTGAGCACGAGGTCGCGGGATCGAATCCCGGCCATGGCGGCCGCATTTCGATGGGGGCGAAATGCGAAAACACCCGTGTACTTACATTTAGGTGCACGTTAAAGATCCCCAGGTGGTCGAAATTTCCGGAGTCCTCCACTACGGCGTGCCTCATAATCAGAAAGTGGTTTTGGCACGTAAAACCCCACAATTTAATTTTTTACTACTACTACTACTACTACTACTACTACTTGACCAAGTTAAGCGTGGGCCTGAATTTATAAGGCGCAATCTCTGTATATACGGGGTAAGGCACATGCATAATACTTGCACGACAAATCTATGTTCACATGGGTAATATTAAGCGTTACATATACAAATGAACTAATAAACCAGTTTCGAGGCATCCATCTTCAAAATGTGCTGTTATGTACATTGGCGCTCCAATTAATACTCCGCTCCGCCCGCAAGAAAGCTCCCTTTTCCCTTAGCGCGTTTACCCATCTTCTCTCCATTAGCGTTTTTTATTTTTTTTTGCATTTTACTTGCCGCGGTATAGCTTATGTAGTTGCTATGGCGTCGCGCCGCTGAGCTCGAGGTCGCAGGTTCGATGCTGTACGCGGCGTCCCCATTTCGACGGGTGCGAAATGCCAAGAAAAAGAGAGAGAGAAAAAAAAAGCTCGTGTACTTAGATTTAGACGTACACGTTAAGGAAGGTACTGCAGTAAAACACGTTGTGGGGCTAGTTGGTGCATAGCTTTCAATAGAATAAGCGCCAAAAAGTGACAGCACACTAGAAGAAAAACAGACAGGACAAGGCGCTTGTCCTGTACGTTAAGGAACCCTACGCGGTCGACAATAATACGGAGTTCCCCACTACACGGCGTTCCTCGTAATCAGATCGAGGTTTTTGGCGCGTAAAACCCCAGAGTTAGATTACAGATTAGTTCTTTTAATGATCCTTTATAAACGGTATCCTAATCGACGCCGCGTCTCCGACACCAGGAAGTATGTCATTATTCTCGTTTGTAGTACTCCGCGATGGGCAATGTATGTATGTGTGTGGGCGGGGGGAAGGGGAGCTTGTTACAAGGTAGTTAATTGCTAGTGTATAGCTTTTGCGTTCCTGTTTTTTTTTTTTCTTCCTTACCGTCCTGACCTTGCGCTGTCGTGCAGTCGGTTATAAGGCGGCGCACTCTGTGTAATTCCTCTGCAACGACTAATAACGAGTCGTCGGTTTTTCCCAAGATCGGCGGCCCGCGATTTTGCCTTGCACAGCGCGAAGCTTCTTTTATTAACGCGGATGATTCCACGGCCGGCCGTCCTATACACAAAGATGATGTGGTGTTCCTTCCCTTAAGCTCACGCGTGTGAATGATTGTCCGAAAGTAAACAAGCTTCAAACTTCAGTATGCGTGTTCTCATTTTTTTTCTTTTTTAGTTCGGACAGATACTTTTCTTTTTCTTCAAAAAAATCGGATGAATGCTTGCACACCAACTCGCAATTCGCAGGCCGCCAGTTAAGACTTACTAAGTAGAAAAGTTTCAACTGAGATTTAGTTGCAGGCTGCTTTTAGAGGGGCAGCAGTAGAAGGTAATTATACAGTTGAACGCCTCTACAACGAAGTGTTTGGGACCTCCAAAATCCTTCGTTATACAGGTCACTTCGTTGCAAAGATTGCGCACCGTATACCGCTCGCAGTACTACAGCGTAATCACATTCAGCTAAGGGGAAAAAATGACAGAATAAACGTCGATATATATATCGACGTTTATTATATAAACGTCGTTATAATAATAACTTTATATATATATATATATATATATATATATATATATATATATATATATATATATATATATATATATATGTATATATACATATATATATATATATATATATATATATATATATATATATATATATATATATATATATATATATATATATATATATATAACACTATCGTTTCAAGTTGCTCTGCAGTGACAGCATGACATTATTCCCGACAGGAAAGTAGCGAGCGCAGTGGTTTTCAAGGAAGGAAACGCAAGCAAGACATATGACGATTATTGTTGTGTGGCAAATATACACCCCAAAGGGTGTACAATTGCTTAAGAGTGTATAGCCGCACCAATCCGATCCTTTTATCTGCAAGCTGGATCACGCGGTTAAACAACACAGTATACCCGAATGTCCCCACTGCAGCGAATAACCGCCTTAAAGCGCAGATTTTTATTTATTTATTTTTTGTTAAAGAACATTAAGCTTTCTATTTCTTTCTTTCTTTATTATTTTTTCGCGAGGTTTGGCGCGTCTGCTCGGTTGGCCTTTCGCCGGGTAAAGTGTCAGATTGGGGCGGATCCCGGAGGCAATGTAATGCGCGGTCGCCTGCGATGACGCGTGATGGCGTCTCCGCGTCTTGCCGTATTGGCTGGTACGGTCACGTAATCGCCGCTACTTCAAAACGCTGCGCTGAAGATTGTCAGTTTTATAGCGCTTAATAAACCGCTTCACGAAAGCATCGCTCCGTTCTAGTGGCCGATGTCATCGTTGCAGCTATATATATATATATATATATATATATATATATATATATATATATATATATATATATATATATATATATATATATATATATATATATATATATTGTGTTTGTGTGTGTGCGCGCGCGCCGTTGCTTTGGGTGCAAACTTAGGGCTCGCCTTTGATCGGCTTTCTCTACAACTTAACTTTTTAACTTCCAGAGCGCTTGCATGACCTTAGAGTGCTTGTGTAAACAACGATCTGCGACTTGGGTGACGGAAGCAGATGTTCTTTCTCGTTCGGCCTCACGGGCGTGATGCGCTCCCGTCTCTTCTTGTAAGCCGGCCTTCGCTATATGCCCGATGCCTCACGCATTCAGCCATGTTCGATTGCTGGCTGCGTGGTATTATAACAGGTGCACCGCGGAACACTCGTTGAATTCGTGCTCAAACGCAGTCACCGCGACCGTTCACGTAAAACATTATACGCCGAAAGCAAGCCTACTAGGAACGCGTCAGAGCATTACGTCGCACCTCATTGAGATCACGGACCCGCGGTGTAAACCCCGTTCACCAAGTGCAAGTTGCTGTTCAGAAGCTCACTCGACACACGTCCTGCTCCTTCTACAGGCGAATTGCAACTCACGGTGGTGTGTGTGGTTGTGTATAACATATGCCACGTGACTGGCTTCCCGTAGCTTCACGTACTTTCTTTTTTTTTGCACTTTGACACGCGTGATGCTAGCGCATTAAACAAAGAAGTACGCACAATGTATATGTCACCAACCCGCAGTTCACACCTTCGCCATTGTTGCATCGGTGAAACCCGGAAAGCTCTTTCTTTTTGTTTTTCCTTTTGTTGCTGGCTGCCGCTCGTGTATTGCTGGGGAAGGCCTTCCGCGCGCTTCCGTACCAACATGGGCGTGAACCGAGTACACACGTGTCGCAACGCAAAGAAACGCTGATTGGCACTTCCTCCTTTTGTACTGCGCAGCGCCAGATCCTCCTCCCCCCTCTCTTCTGCCGCGTTTGTGCACACGTAAATACAGAGCCGATCCCGTTTGTGTTTACCTATGTCCGCGCGCGCCAGAGCCGGTAGAGTTGCCGAGCTTTCACTGCAGTCGTTGCACAAAGATAAGCTTTCTGTCACCGTGTGCACTCTCTCCCTGACCTCCCCCCCCCCCCACCTTGCTTGCGTTATAGCTCTGCGCGAAGAAGAGCTGGCCAGAGCTGGGCGAACCACGATGGGACATCGATAGTCGTGCGCGTACGTGATCAAGACAATTGTTACAGGTCCACCATGCTGTGTAATTGAGCGGTGCTATACAAGGGCTGTATAAGACAGATACAGAATGTGACAACCAGCTACGCTAACGTTCATCTGCTCGTTTTCATGGCCGTCCGGGGCCAGAGATGCAGCAAGACGACGGCCGATAGTCAGTCGCACATACGTGACACCGAAGCACTATATGATTTGGAGTATATGTAGTCGATCTCCGGTGCTGGGACACTGAGTTACTCTGTACGGGGACTAAGAAATATGTATACGTAGTGTGCCAAACCATGGCGCTAAATTTACAACAGTTTTCCCGAGAAACGTATACATTATTTTTTTATGCATTCGCCTCCCACACCCTCTCCTCTTCGTATTCAAATGCAGTTAGGCAACGTGTAATGCTTAGAGCACATAACCAGCAGCCTATTCGGAACGTTAATTAATTATGGGGCTCTACGTGCCAAAACCACCTTCTGATTATGAGGTACGCCGTTGTGGAGGACTCCGGAGATTTCTACCACCTGGGGTTCTTTAACCTGCACCTGAGTCTAAGTACAGGGGTGTTTTCGCATTTCGCCCCCATCGAAATGCGGCCGCCGCGGCCGGGATTCGATCCCGCGACCTCGTGCTCAGCAGCCCAACACCGTAGCCACTGAGCAACCACGACGGGTCTATTCAGAACGTTTACCAAGGGAACGGAAACGCAGTAGAGAAGGCGGCAAGGCATTGACAATGACAGGTGGCACAATCGTATTATGGGAGATTACGAGGCGTGTAACACACGGAGTCAGTCGACATAAACAAGGACACTTGGAGATCGCCTGGGACACGGACCTTCGTTCTGCAGTTGACATAGTATAGAACGATGGCGATAATTCATCAAAACAGGGCGGTGACACATAGTCACCTGATTGCCTGGGCGAATCACTCAAGTAATCTGACATGCTTATCAATCTATCATCTTGCATACCGCTCCCTAATCTTGCCAATCTTTCTTACAAGACCTCTAAATATATACCTACCTTGTGCCGCTATCTAAGTCTGTAACGCATCCGGTCCTATCATTTTTTCTTCCATGCGTTTTTCTCCGCCGATGTACTCTTCAGTGTCTTCGCAATTATCTCGACTGATAACCGTGTGTATATGCGTCTATCCGCTTTGAATCCCAGCGCTTCTGGAAGGTGGACGTTACCTATACGAGTGTCTCGCTAAGTGAGATGAACCTTCGCATTCTATTGGGATGTGCCGCGCTGTCTCCGGATGTTTGCTGCATGCCGACCACACGCCTCATCCTGCATGTTGCGATTATTTGCTCCGCTATGGTTCTTCTTTCTTTTTCTTTGTTTTGGTCCACGGGCAACCAGCTTGGAGGGCCTGAAGTAGCAAGGCACTGCCTTTGTGTGTTATCGTACAGATTTTTTTCTGTCCCGCTTCTTTCCTGCCGTTTCTCGTAAATCTATCACGGTCTTTATTGTTTCGCGTCCTTCGCATGCAGTTTACCGTCTCTGTTCCTTTCACTTTTTTTTTTGATGCATGGAACTTAACACACGTGGAATGGAGCTCGCGCTGCCCCCTTGTCTGAAGTGGTCGCTGCGGTCCAGTGACTCCAGGGCTGTTCCCGAGCGAAAAAAAAAAAAATGCTTTCTTTGCAACTGGGCCCATCTCGGACGTCCCACTCGAATGCAATATAGAGCGTGAAGGATGTGCTCCGAAATGCGTCTTCGCCTCACAGCTTGCGGCAGGTTATCTTTTCGTCCACTTTCATTTCCTTTATTACCTTGTCATTTTTTTTTACGTTTACACTAAACGCATCCTTTAATTTCCACTTGCTTTATTGTCCGTCATCGCTGTCTCTTCGTATGGTGTTGTGTGACTAACGAACAATTTAACCACTCGGATCCCCCTTCATTGTTCCCGCTGGTGAGTCATAATCCAATGCGCAGTTTGTAGCTGTTAAGCTCCGTTAATTTGAATTCTCAAAAATCTAGTAAGCGCAATCGTTCACTTCTATATACGGGTCAAGCGTCTGATGCAGCGAGCATGCCTCGAATCTCACTGACAGGGCCAGGTGGTGGCGGCGGGGACGTGTTTACAATTATTTCTATTAAAGGGCCCCTCACCTGGCCACATATAAAATTGGATACCTCTATCCATTTGCTCCATCTTGCCTCCGCAAGCGAAATTAATTATTCCGTGCGTTCCTCCCATACCGGAGCTCGAGCATCGCGTGACGTATACGTCACAGGCCCCGCCTTCAATTTTTTTCCCCGCCCCTTTTTTTTGCTGCGCGGCGCACTTCCGCTGACGGCGTCGCGCGCGAGTTCTCGCCTTGTCTCGTTTTTGCGCGCTGTGCACGAGAACGACTGACTAGCGGTGTAAAGGCAGTGCTATACACGAACACTGAGACAGATATAGACATAAGCGCATCACAGAGCATTCATGGTCGCAGCGCAGGAACACGGTAGAAAATGACGTAGTTTCGCTCTCTGCGCGCGCGACTGCAAGACGTGGGAACAAGCAGACGAAACGGAAGTACGTCTGTCTTCCTGCGGTGCGAAGTATAACAAGAGCAAGCAGACATTCGGTTTATATGTGTTTATTATTTCTCTATAAACATTAATTCGTCTGTTGAAGCGAGAGATTTAACAAAGAACTGATCTTCCCTCGAATAACTTTTTTCTCT
The DNA here is from genome assembly GCF_038994185.2 of Dermacentor albipictus. NCBI lineage: Eukaryota > Metazoa > Arthropoda > Arachnida > Ixodida > Ixodidae > Dermacentor > Dermacentor albipictus. Next base: position 29,222,328 of record NC_091827.1, read on the forward strand.
AAGTCACGTGCCACCATGATTGACGTCACTGCACTACCACGCATGTAGGCGCACCTACGCGATCGACGTCGACTGTCCGGCTGGGAGAGCGGCGCCCGCGAGGAGAAGGGGCAAAGATGGCGTTTGGTTTGAAATTTCAGCAGTGCGTTCAGTGGGGCTGGTTGGTTCATCTTTCGAATAAAAAATAGGAACAGCTCAAGAGGGGACGAGCGAGTAAGGAGAACAGGGCAGAGAACTGAAATTTCTGCTCTTCTTTCGTGACGCGTAAAGGTGCACGCACGATCGTTAGCGCGCATTGTATACACTGCGCTGGTCAGTTTGAAATGGCCAGACCTGTAGAGGGGTCATCGCCCCTTGAGCTAAGTGGTACGGGCGAAAGGTAAAAGAGGCGCTGGGGGGTATAGTCAAATAGAGTGTGCGAAGTTGCTCTTACGCGTAAAGAAGGAAAAAAATGGCTGTGGCTTAGCTAAGGTTAAGCCCAGGATGCGAAGCATACTAGCCTTTATTTTTAGTTGTTGAACCACTGTTTAGCCTGGTGAACTGCTGTTGCTTGGCTATATTTGGTTCGTCTAGACGAAGAAACAACTCATTGCAGGCGAGCGCACGAGCTGAGACCCGGCTATGTAGCTACGCGGCCGCAAGCGAGCGCATGAGTTGAGCCTCCGCTTTTGCAGCTGTTATGACGTCATATGGTAGCTACGTGGCCGCGCAGCAAGGAAGAGCGTGGTTGTGCGGCTAGTATGCTTCGCATAAAAAAGGATACATGAAAGAAAAAGAAAAAAACGGATCTGCGCATCCGGGTCAAGGATGCGATGGAGCCAGGTGTTCAAGTCCGCTGGCCGAGACAGAGACCAGGGGAGGTCCGCACGATGTGCTGCAGGTCTGCTGGGGCGCGGTCAAGGAGGCGCTGGGTTATGCATATAGGCTGTCGACTGCCAAGTGTGTCATTGTGAAACGGGGTACACATTGTTTCACGGACGCGCAAGCTTATTATGCATCACCCGACTGCTCGAGAATGTGTCGCAAGTCGTACATGCGTATGTACGGCAATAGCTCTTTCAATCCTTTTCCTAGGAAGTATAAGTACGTGTACGATCGGCACGCCCGCGCGTATAGTGTAGTACGTGCGAACTTTTTTTGCCGGGGCAAACTGCGCGCACCGGTGCGGCTCGCGAGGAATCAACGGACGTGGGATCATTCATTTTCAATGCGGCGACGGCGGCGGCGTGGTCCCCCATCGCTTCGCGGGCGCGTTCGTCCGCCGTGGTCGATGCCGCGCCCGATTCGAGCGGGCATTCGGAGACTCGAGAGAGAGGAGGCGCTCGCGTACGTCTCCGCTTTTAATTTAAAGCTACGCGCTTTCTTTTTTCAGAGAATTACCTCCCGGGCTTCGCTGACCGTTGCTGCTGTTCTCTCTCTCTCTCTCTCTCTCTCTCTCTCTCTCTCTCTCTCTCTCTCTCTCTCTCTCACACACACACACACACACACTCACACACACTCACACACACACACACACTCACACACACGCACTCTCACACACACGCACTCTCACACACACGCACTCTCACACACACACACTCTCACACTCACTCACTCACACTCACTCACTCACACTCACTCACTCACACTCACTCACACGCACGCACACTCACTCACTCTCACTCACTCTCACTCACTCTCACTCACTCACTCACTCACTCACTCTCACTCACTCACTCACTCACTCACTCACACTCTCACACTCAAACACACACACACACACACACACACACACACACACACACACACACACACACACACACACACACACACACACACACACACACACACACACACACACACACACACTATAATTACGTGCGGGGACTCCGGGGAAGGGGGGTGACTTGGGTGACTTTCCTGCCCGACACTTCCAGGTCACGAACGGCATGCGTGGTCGGCTCGACGTAGCGTTCATAACAGGAAAGTTAGCGATCGCAGAGTTCACGAAGGAAGTGCAATCAAGGCAGATGATTATTGTTTCGCTACTAAGATTTACACCCGCGAGCAAGAAGTGTACGGACCACAGGGTCGCCGAAAATGCTGAATTTCTTCGTAATTAACGCGCCTAAACAGAAACTGACGAGTTACTAGAAGAATTACTAATGCCAAGTTTAGCCAGCACTCTTTAGTTTCAAGTTGCAGTCACAGATAGAGGAGAAAATGAGTTCTATCGAGCAGTCCCTGGTCCGTATACTTTTGCTCACGGGTGTACGTACCACACAAGGGCTGTAAGCTGTTCAGTTGCAAGCGGGTTATACGGTTTGCCACAGAGACTATGCACGTTTTATGCATAAAAAAAATGTACTCGTTCAGTGAACCTGAGTACAAACAAACAAACAAGAATTGGCCTAACCTTAGCAGTGGTGCAGTGGCAGCAAACATAAGAAAAAAAAGCGCCCCCCCCCCCCCCGCGGTCCTCCCCGCTCTCTTCAACATTTCAGATTCATCCATAAAGCTGCTTCTTGCGCGAACAAACGACCAACGTCCATGTTCCAGCTGTTTTCTCTTCTGGCGTGCGTTTCCCAATTTGTGAATTTCTCATCTAGCTATAAGCACAATCGGAGGTTTCCCGATACGTACGCAACACGTTAAAAAAAATTAAAAAAAAAACGCGGCAGTGCGTTACGCTCCTGTAACACGCGAAGGCGAATGCATGCTGCACACGTGGTTACACGTGACAAAACACGTGATGCACACGTGCATTAAGATATACGATCGGAGGGGTGAGACTTCTTGCAAAACATAACGAGCTGCATAGTGATGTGAACGCATTGCTCTTTAGGTCATTCTCCTCAAGGACACATGCATGCACCTAATGCATATACCTAAAGGTTCTTCCGTTCTTTATCTAGTTCTCTTTCTTTTCCTCATTTCCCTTTCTTCCTTTCTTTCTTTCTTTTTCTTTCTTGGTTCTCTCTTGTCTTTTCGTTCCTTCTTTCTTTCGATTCTTTCATATTCAGCCATTGCATCTTTGTTTGCCTACGGGGGCATGAGCTATTCCTGATGTTGGTTTCCTTTCTTTCTTTACCTCGTTCTTTTTTTTTTCTTTCGTGCCGTCATTCATATTCAGGCATTGCATCTTTGCTTGCTTACTGGAGTATGAGCCATTCCAGATTTTTTTTTTTCGGTTATGAGCCATTGCAACGAGCCACTTAAGGCTAACGCCTTAATGCTTGTTTACGCGGGTATGAGCTGTTCCGATATTTTTTTTTTTTTTTTTGCGGTATGAGCTATTGCTGACCATGATATCTTTTTTTTTTTTTTGCTCCACGCGTCTTTTTTTTTTTTGTCATTGACCCAGACACCGCCTTTTTCGGGTATTCGCCATTGCAACGAGCCACATAAGGCTTTCGCCTTATATGGGGGTGAAATGCGAGAACACCCGTGTTCTTAGATTTTTAGGTGCACGTTAAAGAACCTCAGGCGGTCCAAATTTCGGGAGTCCCCCGCACTATACCGCGTGCCTCATAATCATATCGTGGCTTTGCCACGTAAAACCCCACAATCTAATCTTTAAGGCTTTCGCCATGCAAACAAAAAGTTATCGCTTTCATCGGAAGCTCCGATTCTTTATCTTGGCCTGCGTAACGTGCTACGCTCGGCGCCTGAAATGTATGCGAACCGTGCAACCATTATCAATACGCGGCAAACGACGAATACGCCGACCACTCTTGACGTATCCGATTGGCCGTATAGTCTAAAGCTCACAACGGCCTATCTCGCGGGATAACCTCTGGGATGTCATCATCATCATCATCATCAGCCTGGTTACGCCCACTGCAGGGCAAAGGCCTCTCCCATATTTCTCCAACAACCCCGGTCATGTACTAATTGTGGCCATGCCGTCCCTGCAAACTTCTTAATCTCATCCGCCCACCTAACTTTCTGCCGTCCCCTGCTACGCTTCCCTTCCCTTGGAATCCAGTCCGTAACCCTTAATGACCATCGGTTATCTTCCCTCCTCATTACATGTCCTGCCCATGCCCATTTCTTTTTCTTGATTTCAACTAAGATGTCATTAACTCGCGTTTGTTCCCTCACCCAATCTGCTCTTTTCTTATCCCTTAACGTTACACCTATCATTCTTCTTTCCATAGCTCGTTGCGTCGTCCTCAATTTGAGTAGAACCCTTTTCGTAAGCCTCCAGGTTTCTGCTCCGTAGGTGAGTACTGGTAAGACACAGCTATTATACACTTTTCTCTTGAGGCATAATGGCAACCTGCTGTTCATGATCTGAGAGTGCCTGCCAAACGCACCCCAGCCCATTCTTATTCTTCTGATTATTTCTGTCTCATGATCCGGATCCGCAGTCACTAACTGCCCTAAGTAGATGTATTCCCTTACGACTTCCAGTGCCTCGCTGCCTATTGTAAACTGCTGTTCTCTTCCGAGACTGTTAAACATTACTTTAGTTTTCTGCAGATTAATTTTTAGACCCACTCTTCTGCTTTGCCTCTCCAGGTCAGTGAGCATGCATTGCGGTTGGTCCCCTGAGTTACTAAGCAAGGCAATATCATCAGCGAATCGCAAGTTACTAAGGTATTCTCCATTAACTTTTATCCCCACTTCTTCCCAATCCAGGTCTCTGAATACTTCCTGTAAACACGTTGTGAATAGCATTGGAGAGATCGTATCTCCCTGCCTGACGCCTTTCTTTATTGGGATTTTGTTGCTTTCTTTATGGAGGACTATGGTGGCTGTGGAGCCGCTATAGATATTTTTCAGTATTTTTACATATGGCTCGTCTACACCCTGATTCCGTAATGCCTCCATGACTGCTGAGGTTTCGACAGAATCAAATGCTTTCTCGTAATCAATGAAAGCTATATATAAGGGTTGGTTATATTCCGTACATTTCTCTATCACCTGATTGATAGTGTGAATATGATCTATTGTTGAGTAGCCTTTACGGAATCCTGCCTGGTCCTTTGCTTGACAGAAGTCTAAGGTGTTCCTGATTCTATTTGCGATTACCTTAGTAAATCGTTAACCTTAGTACCTCTGGGATGTAAGCCCGACAAAAAAAGAATACACACACAAAAAAACACGAAAGAGCGAAACGAAAGAACAGGGAAAGCTCGAACCCTTGACATCGCGAAGCGTGTCTATAATGAAGCGTTGGCGCTACCATGTAAGCTCTCTCGCCTCGCACAATAGCCAGGCTTCCTCGTCGACATCGCTTATGTAGTTCTCGGTTGCCCGTGAATTAGCCCTCCCCCTCCACACACACACACATGTACCTTCTCTCGCATCGTCTTTGCCAAGGGAATGCGATAAGTGCTTAGCATGCGGAAGTGCTCCGTGCTGTCAAGACAAACATGGCGTCTCGCGATGACTTCTTGCCATGGATATATATATATATATATATATATATATATATATATATATATATATATATATATATATATATATATATATATATATATATATATAATGTACACGACATGCATCAGGTCGCGGTCGTTTCAATGGCAGTCTCCCGTTCGAATCGTTGGATCCATGAATCTGAGCCGAGCTTTCGTATTTGCCGACTTTGAAGACGACGGGTTGATGGGCCAAGGTTTGAACCTACGCGATCGGTGTTGAGGCGGTAAGAGGCATGAGGGCACTAATCACGTTAGGGGGAACATAGATCCTAGTTAGACTTCTTTTTTCATGAGAGATTGAACAAGAATGTGGAGCTATACGTAAGGGTCCCATGAACAACAATACAGCGCGGACAGTAGGAATAACGAACGAGTGTGCCGAGTAAAAAATAAACAAACAAATAAAAATAGAATATAACGTGACGAGAATCATAAGGCAGCATCCAGATCGCGCGGCAGGTTGTCCTGTTAGCGTAAGCTCACGTGCTAATACGGAGAACGTGCAGCCAGCGCTAAAACGCAAGGACAGAGCAGAAGACTTCGTTACGTGTTTTGTGTTTTCAACGTGCTTCCACATCGTCTGGCCCAGTAATGAAAGATTCTCGCGAACACTTCTGTTGCCGTTAACGGGACTGACTAGATAGGCTCGAGCGAACGTTGTATTGTAACGCCTTCTCTTTTAATTCGGCTATAGGAACGGTAAGAACGCGACAGACGCTGTAACAATGTGCAACACGTCAACCCGTGTGTCTCGTCGTTAACGAAAGTCTACAGTTGTAATTTACAGTTGTTTATTTGCTGTGATCCAATTACGTCGGCATCGGGCGGACGTTGTCGGTTATGGCTTATTCTCTTTCGAATTGGCGCTACATAGGAATGGCGATAGCGTGGTGGTCTCGTAAGGACAAACGTTTCAGTGTCCGTATACCGTGGAGGTGTGTCTTATGGTTAGTGCGGGCCCTGGTAAAAAGTTGACATATGCGTGTAATCAGTCTCTCTCTCTCTCTCTCTCTCTCTCTGTATGGCGTCGTGTTCCGTCGGAGTTTTTTTACAAATGGTAAAGTTGACGAGTTGGCAACCATATAGGCATTGAGGCCGTCGGCTTCCAGTGAAATCCACCACTTTAGCGAGACGCGTGGAGTTTGGTAAGGATGGTGGCGCCCTCCCCCTCCCTCCTCCTCCTTCCCTTCCCGCTTCCTCCTCGCCCCCTCCATCGCCTCCTCTCTCGCTCGGCCGCGTGCATCATTCTGATCATTCTCTCGAGCAAAGTTGCATCAGCGCCCAGCGCGGCGGCGACCGGTTCTCGACCGAGATACGTACTTAACGCCGCTGCACGATGCTTGGACGCCTTCCAAGCCGAGGTGCACGTCTTCCGTGTGTGTTGCAAACCGATGGAAGTTCGAGAGAGAGCCTGCATGTGTACGTGGAGCGGCCTTAAAGGCTGTTGCACGTGCAGTGGGCTACCCGGGAAGTTTATCCTCGATCTGGCGCGAAATGAGTTTTCTCGGAAGAACAAGAAGAAAAAAAAAGTATACGAAGAAATAAATGCTGGCGCTTTTGTGTGCCCAACTATGTGTGCCCGCAGAGTCTCGGTTGGCTAATCGAAATTCGTTCGCTTATGTAGAATGCAGGTTTGCTTGAGAAATCCCGAACCTTGCCGAGTCCTTCAAAGAAAAAAAAATATATTTTTTTTCTAGAGGAGTTATCAGGAGGTGTGGCATACGCACTCTACTTCATTTTAATTAAGCCATTCCTCGGCTGCACTCTGTGCAACACCGCGTTCATTTCTTTCCTTTTGTTCTTTTTCCTTTCCTCCACGCTGTGTTTTCGGCATCTCCGTGCTCTCCCCTATACGGATGTATCCGGTTGCGAAGCGTGGGGAACGTATCATTGTGCTTACGTCAAAGGCGTTGGCGCTCCCCAGTTTGACAGATTGTGGCTGATTTTTTTCATTAGTAGTTAAGGTTAGCATACTTAGTCCGAAGCAAATTGTTCGTAACTAACTTTGTCAGTGAGCGTTCTTATTAAAAACGTAAATGGCTGTACAGCGTCTGGGCTCCAGCAGCTGTATGTGCGTGTAACTTCCTAAAGGTTACCAAAGGAGGTTAACAAAGTAGCCCGAGAACAAGCCGAGGACCGCACAAAGAGCGATTGAACGAAACGTGTTCGGCATTAACGTTAAGAGACAGGAAGATTGCGGTGTGGATCATATAGATCAAACGGAGATAGCCGATATTTCATATTTGACATTAAGAGAAAGAGATGGACCTGGGCAGACCATGTAATCCATAGGGCCATTAGATAACCGGTACATCATTAGAGTGGCAGGTATGGGTGCCAAGGGAAGGGAAGCGCAGTCGATGATGGCAGAAAACTAAGTGGTGCGCTGAAATGAGGAAATTTGCCGGTGCAAGTTGGAATCATTTAGCGGAAGACAGAGATAATTGGAGATCGCAGGGGGAGGTCTTCGTCTTGCAGCGAGCTTAAAAATAGGATTATGATGATGATGCTTATGATTATGATGACGACGACGACGACCTTCTTAGCTGCACATCTGTACTTTGCTAATATGCCCTCCGGTTTGCGTGGCTCTCGAGCTTTCAGTGTAAGAAAGTTGCTGGAAAGTTAATCCGGCAGTTTTATTGTAAAACTAATTCGTCGAGTAGCCACCTCCGGCGAGGTTCTCGTGCAACCTAATAGTACGCGCGCGATGCGTTCGCGAAGAAACTTCGCGAACGCATCCATGATCTCAACAAGCAAGCAGCTGAATACGCGTCCAAGCTGTGCAGAGAGAACTGGCTGAGCGTGTGTGATGGACTGCAGGGCACCCTTTCTACCAGGAAGACGTGGTGCCTCCTTCGTCACCTGATCGATCCTCTCGGCAGCAAGAGCGCCACTAATCGAAGCCTCACACGCACCCTCAACAACTATACTGGGGGTGCCGACAAACTCATCAACGACCTGAAGGCCAAGTACCTGAAAACGGAGAAGGGTGATATCGCACCTCCCGACTACGCAGGACCTACCAATGAAGCGTTAGATAAGCCATTCACTGACACCGAGTTGATCTCAGCAATCTCCGAGAGCAACAGGGGCAGCGCGCCGGGACCCGATTCCATTACCTACAAGTTACTTAACAACCTCGAGCACAAGGCCCGCAGACAGCTGCTCGAGTATATGAACCGGGTCTGGGAGTCTGGCAATCTTCCACACGAATGGAAAGAGGCAGAAGTCCGCTTCATACCCAAGCCTGGGAAGACACCTCACATCGACAACATGCGACCGATATCCCTCACGTCCTGCGTGGGGAAGGTCATGGAACGTATGGTACTTAAGAGGTTGCAGCGACATCTTGATGCCACCGATCAGATGCCAGAGACAATGTATGGCTTTAGGCAACACCTGGGCACCCAGGATGTTCTCGTACAACTCAACGAACTGGTAATTAAGCGAGCAACGAAGCAGGCGCCGCGAGCGATACTAGCGCTAGACCTCACAGGGGCATTTGATAACGTCACACATGAAAGTGTCCTCCGCAACCTGCGCAACACGGGTTGTGGAGTGAAAACTTACAACTACATCCGAGACTTTCTTCGTAACCGAACGGCAAGGATCAGAATAGGAGAGGAGACATCCCAACCGATCTACCTGGGGGATCGAGGAACGCCGCAAGGTTCGGTCCTTTCCCCCCTGTTATTTAACATGGCTCTCTTGCCGTTGCCCAAGCTTCTCGAATCAATAGATGGTCTGGGCCACGCATTACATGCCGACGACATCACCCTCTGGACTGCGAGGGCAGGGTCGGATGGCTGGATAGAAAACACGCTACAAAAAGCGGCTGACACGATCAACAGCTATGTGAAGACATGTGGCCTTTGCTGTTCGCCTCAAAAATCGGAGCTGACCGTTGTCAGACCACGTGCATCAAGTACCCAAGCAGAAAATATAGAAATCACTTTGGAAGGGAACCGGATCCTCCCGGTACCACAACTCAGGATCCTGGGCCTCCTGATCCAGGCAGACGGCAAGGCAACAGCCATGATTAGAAAAATGAAGCTCACGTCAGACCAAATCTTGAACATGATCAGACGAGTGGCCAACAGGCGGAGGGGTCTGAAGGAATCGGACACCTTGCGCCACGTTGAGGCCTTTGTTATATCACGAATCGTCTACGCGGCGCCGTACCTGCAGCTCCTCAAGAAGGACGTCTTACTACTTGACGCAATAATCAGGAAAGCCACGAAGCAGGCCCTGGGTATTCCCATAAATTCATCCACGACAAAATTACTTCAAATGGGAGTCCACAACACAGTAGCCGAGCTCGTAGAAGCCCACCTATCCAATCAAAGGGTACGCCTTAGCCAGACCAAGGCGGGCAGAAGCGTCCTCCGCAAGCTAGGATGGCAAGAATCGCACTACACCCGCCACGACCAATTACCCGAAAAGCTGAGTGAGAAGTTGGAATGCAAACCACTACCACGCAACATGAACCCCACAAGGCATGCCGGACGACGCGACGCCCGCGCAAGAGCCATCTCCAGGACCCTGGAGGAAGACGACACTGTTTTATATACAGACGCCTCTCTATCGAAACGCTCCACGAGGGCAACAGTCGTGGTCACCGGGCTAGAAAAGCTGGTCACCTGCGCATCAATCTACACTCCGTCTTCGGAGGAAGCAGAAGAAGCAGCGATAGCTCTCGCACTCCTGCAACCAAACGTCACCAAGATCGTCACGGACTCACAAGCTGCATACAAGAACTACAGATCTGGCTGGGTGTCCCTTGGGGCACTAAAATTTCTTTGTAAAGCTACGCCTCCTAAACAAGCAATCGAATTAGTTTGGGTCCCGGCTCACTCCTTAGTTGAGGGCGATGAATATGCTCATCAACAGGCCCGAGCGCTAAACTCCCGGGCCAACGAGGAGGAGGCATGGAAATGGCAACCCATCACAAATTACAGAGATATAGTCAGATATTACAGGGACGGCAGGAAGACATTCCCGCACCCCCACCACTCCTTGACCAGAGCCGAACAAACAATATACAGGCAAATCCAGGCAGGATCCTTTCCCCACCCCTGCCTCCAGAACAAAATGTACCCAGAGAGATATAAGAACACATGTCCTCACTGCAATGCATTAGGCACCCTTGGGCACGTCATAGGAGAGTGCAATTTTTCCATTGACCACCCCCCACCTATACCCATAACTAACCCCCCTGCTATCCCCACTCTTTCCGAGCGATGGGAGATCATGCTGTCCAGCCCCGCCCTGGAAGACCAGCTCCGACTGATCCACAGGGGCCAGGCGGCCCTGGAAGCATATGGAGCCCGCGAAGAGGGAGCCACCCCATCATGGTACGCCCACACTAGCGACAAAAACGCGCGCGACACGCCGCACGCGGCAAGCGCCCGCGCGGCAGACGCGTGCGGGCAAGTCCACAGTCGCGTTTTGCGGCACGCGGCAGCGGCCCGTGGAGTCCCGCGTTGTCTCGTTCCATTCGATACTTCTCGCGACAACGCGCTCTCCGTTCTGGCCATTTCGTCTTCCATCGGAAGTGTCTGTGTTTTTTTGCGCCACTGCCGGCCACGCTCAGGCATGTCGGATACGGACGAGGAGCTACTGGTGACTGTGAACACTATAATACTTGTTTGTTCTTTACTTGTGCGACGCCGACGTGCCAGACAGCGGACGAGAAAGTTTTGAGTGCGGTACAGGGACACTGAGGGCCAGGCGCACACTCTGCTTCCCCACCTTCACCAATTACTCACCTGTCATGCCAAACTGCTGTCCATAATGTGCCAGCGGTTGGCGCGCAGCTCCTTGTCCGACGCTCGATTTATCATAGAGGTACGCATACCCGCGAACGGTTTCCAAAAACGCCTCCATTGCGAGGCGAATTCTTCGTCGACGCCTCAGTGGCGGTGTGGTAAGGCTTAACAAAAACAGCCCCCTTGACTGGAAATGGCCTCTGAGATTTTACGGCGCGCGTGTCACTGTTCAGTCTCAGAGCCCATAGATTATGATTCTTTGCTTATGCGACAGGTGGCGCCACAACAGCGCGGCTCGTAAAGCGGCTCGCTTCTGATTGGTGGACGTTTCGCGTCTGCCGCGAAAAATGGGTCTCGCACCCATTCGCGCGTTTGCCGCGCGTTGCTGCCGCTTTTCGTGAATTTGCCGCGCGCGACACGCCGCGCGCGGCGAGCGGTGCTGTCGCGCGCGTTTTTGTCGCTAGTGTGGACGTACCATCAGACGCTTAACGCGTTTCAGTTCGCAATGGACCAGTAAAGTTGTTTCTCTCTCTCTCTTCAGCGCGACGAAGTTTTAGTTTGTCCCTACACGTGATTGTCATTCACGAAATGCTGTGTTGTTACCGGGCGCGTAAACTTGAGCAGCCGGGTTGGTGGCACCATCTTGCGGCGCAAAGAATAACCGCAGAGGACAGTGTTATTATTGCTGTAACGTACTATATGTGCTGCTTAACAGCTGGTGTCAAGCGTGGGGTGCGGCGCAACCGACAACGTGCAGTTCTCTTTTGCATTGCTTCGGCGAGAACAGCCCAAGCACCACAAGAACGTTTCACGTGTTGTTGTACGAAGTGTCGCAGGATGTCTCAATCTGCCGTCTACGTTTACCGTAACACGGTGCAGTCGAGCTCCTCTAAAACGGACGTCTCTACAACGAAATTACCTATATAACGAAGGACTAATTCTGTCCCGGTTCTATATATTGTGAGCTGTGCGGTGCGCGACCCTTAACAACGAAGTGACCCGTATAACGAATGATTTGGGAGGCCCCCCAATCTCTAAGACTCTCGAGTGATCTCTAAGAACTCTAAGGCTCTCGAGGTTCAACAGTTTCACACTGTCTCTTCCTCTTCTTGCCACTCGCAGGTTCACGCGCACATCATCAGCTCGCTGCGCAAGGAGATGCCGTCCATGTTCGGCAAGGACAGCAAGAAGAAGGAGCTCATCAAGGGCCTGGGCAACCTGTACGCCGAGATCCAGCGCGAGCAGCAGATCTCGCCGGGCGACTTCCCCGACCTGCGCGAGATGCAGGAGAAGCTGGCGCAGCACGACTTCACCAAGTTCCACGCGCTCAAGCCGCGGCTCCTGGAGACGGTGGACCGCATGCTGGCCGAGGACATCGCCCAGCTGATGGCCATGATACCGCACGAGCAGACCGAGCAGCGGGACGACGCCGTGGTCAAGGGCGGCGCGTTCGACGGCCTAGAACAGAGTCCGTTCGGCTACGGCCGCGGCGAAGGCGTCGACGCCGGCTCCCTGGAACCGGACTGGATCGTGGCCCGGGAGCGGTTCAAGTACGACGAGCTGTTCAGCTCGCTGGGTCCCGTGGACGGCAAGATTTCGGGGGCCGCGGCGAAGGGAGAGATGGTGAAGAGCAAACTGCCCAACTCGGTGCTGGGCAAGGTTTGGAAGCTGTCGGACCTCGACAAGGACGGCATGCTGGACGCCGACGAGTTCGCGCTCGCGATGCATCTGATCAGCGTGAAGGTGGCGGGACACGATCTGCCCACGGAGTTGCCCGAACACCTGATACCCCCGTCGAAGAGGCCCTTCGCGGCCGCTTAGCCCCCTTTGTTTGCAAAAAAGAAAAAATGCAGGTCGGAATAAAGAGAAGAGTTGCTATTCGTGTTAAAAAACGGGGGCCAGCTAGGCGCGCGCGGATTCTGCTGTGTCGCCGCTTGCGCCGCCTGTCGGCGATAGCGCGCAAGTTGTCCGGCTGGGAAGCAGCTCGGGAATGAAAGGGGAAAGGGCGTCGACGTCTTCTCCTGCGGCCTTAGAAAGGTGCGCTCCCTTCTAAACAACCCCCTTTAGCAGGAACGATGCGTCGCGTTTTGGCGATGCAAGATCACGACGTCCGAGTGTTACGCAGCGACCTCTGTTGCCTTTGGGGGGCGCACGTCCTTAACTGCGTGAGCCTTTTGCTGTCTTTTTTTTTTTTTTACTTAAAGAGAAAGGAAAAAGGAGAGAGTTGGCTGTTTATCTGGCGATAACTCGAGACGGGTAGTGCCAGTCGGTGCCTATGCACGTTTGGGTCCATGTTTTAAATAAAAAGGTGTATGTCACGCATGGAAGGAGTGTCTTGTGTTTTGTGTCGGGCGTCGTAGCGTTCGTGCCGTTAAGATCCAGTGGTGGGGAGCGCGCGCGCCCCGCTTGCTTTATTGACATTGTGAAGAGGCACTTAGGAGGTGACTGAAATTGCTCGCCTAATTTTTTTTAGATGTACTCGGCCGTTTGTGCTTTGAGCTGTCTTATCGCCACACTTGCCGAGCTTGGATGATCGTGCATGTGCATGGGGTGCGTGGCTTAGACGTGCTCATTGTTTACTGAACAGCTGGGACGTGTACGCCACCTCGTGTACTGGTGGCAGTTGTTCCGATGTGTTGATAGACAGACAAAGAACTTTAATTACAAGGTCCTGAGAAGCTTTGCCCTGGGGCAGAGCTGCGGGCCGCTCCCACGTGGGGGCGGGTAGGCCGAGCCTAACCGCCGCATCGTGGGCTCACTGGACAGCCCAGGTTTGACGTGAAAGTGCTATCCAAACCTGGCCCTTTTCCACACAATCACTCCAGAGGCCTTTAGCTCTACTTGCCCCGACTGTGGGGCTGTTAACAATCTCGCACACATGCTCTGGCGATGCCCCTCGTTACAGGGACCCAATCGCATCACAGAAGAAGAATGAAGCTCTGCCGATGTGTTGAAGAGCGAATAGAATACGGGCACGTGCAGCACCGCTCTTCCGAGGAAGCCTCTGTTTCGTGGTGTTTCGTGGCAGGTAGCCAGGAGTGGAGCGAAAGTTAGTTACAGTATGCTGAAGGGGACCGCCAACTCGATTGTGAACAGTATTACAGGCGTTGACAACGTATGATGAAAGAACTCCAGTGGCGTAGCTGAAAAAAAAAAAAAGTGTGGCTACGCCACTGGAGGGCGCCACAGAATTGCGATAATTGTGTGTGCTTTTGAAGTCGAAGCGCAGATCGAGGTTAGTTTTGAAGAAAGACTACATGGGTGAAAAGAACTGGTCAGCTAAAGTGCACAAATATCTGTACCTCAAAAGCCATGGTAGACACGGAATGGAGGAAGAGGTCACGAAGGTTGGCAGCCAAGTACAGGGTACGTAACAAAGTAATAGATAACCAGGTGTCATAAAATAGAAAGTGAGACAGACACCAAATTAGAAATTGGATATGTTATTGCCCTTGGGCAATAACATACCGGAGCAAAAGAAAGAGTACGCCACAAAATGAAATGCGTGTGTGTTGCAAAAAAAAAATATTCTAGCAAAATCTTCCCTGGGAGTTGCGCCTACGTATGCGTAAGCATTGCGCCACTTGCTCATCTCTACGCAGAGCGGCGTCATTATCAATGTTACGAAACAATGCGACCAGTATAAATGGCAGCGCTGCGAGGACACGAACTCCTGTGGACGCAAGCAAACTACTGCAGGTGGCGGCGCCAGGTGCGCTCATGACGTTCCGATTATAAGCTGTTCTCGCTCTTTAGCGCCTTATCCATCTGCGTCCAACCGTTATCAACTGTGATCAGCCATGCTTCAGCGGCGGTTGCGTATGGCGCGGGCGCTATCTTTAAAGAGATCTGCGATGGGGACAGAATTGCGCCATGTACTGATAGCTTCGTGTGCGCTGTGTTCTCGCCGCTTCGAGTTGAAGCGAGGCGCACGGGCCCTGTCTCGAAAGCGATGAGGGCACAGTGCGCCGAGTGCTGATAGCTTCGTGTGCGCTGTGCCCTTGCCGCTTAGGCCGTGTTGAAGCGACAGGCAGCACGAAGTTCAATGCGGTCGGTGCTGCCGGCCCTATCTCGAAAGCGATCGTTTTACGTAACGGGATGACGGATTGGTTTCCCCGTTGGGTAGGCGTAGAAATGCTTACGCATTAAAAAGTATAAGCCTGGGAATGACTCTACACATCATAATGGAGTGCCAAGATATTGTAGCGAAGAAGGGGGACGGCATCCTCCACCGCAATGTTACGCGAAGGAAGAGTCGGTAAGACGAGCAACTATTTACAGGTCATGTTTGCAACAGCGGTTGCAACAGCGCTGACCGGTTAGATTGACAGCGCGAGCCCAGTTCGTTCTTCCTCCTCTTTTCTAGAGTGATGGCGCTCGCGCGCCTCGTTGAAACAATCAAATATCACATGTGCGTGTAGCAATATTGACCCAGTGAGTCTCTTTGGAAGTGTTCGCTTTCCACAAACATTAGAATTCAAGATGTAAACATTATCTGGTCAGCAGTCGAGATGTGTAAGAGACGATTAGAGTATTCGATGGAAGAAAAGCAGGGAAGAGATTGATAAAGGCGGATCCCTTGCAAGCGTAGGTATAATTGTACAAATAGGAATAGAGGTTTTAAATGCTGAATTCAAGATCGAAATCAGATAAGAAAAATTTGCGGCAGAACCCATCTCGTGATGTCTGTCGACGGTAATGCGTTAGCATTGAATAAATATAGCGACACAACGTATCGCCACCATCGAAACGAGTTATATGTATGAGGCGTGTACTGCAGCGGGACTCTTATTTCGCGCTTGCCTATGGACACTCGGCGCCATCTAACGCCGCCGCTACAAAGCTTGCGCGTGGCTTCGGAAATGCATGGCGCGCCGGTGATGCGCGCGAACGCGGAGAAACGCGTCATGCGGCAACCGGGTTCCTCTCGCTCTTCTTTCCGGACACACTGCGGCATCTGGTGGCACTGCCGAGAACTCCGCGCGTGGCCTCTGAGACGAGAGGCGTGGCGTGCCCGTGTCTGCGAAAGCTGATTGTTACCTCGCCTGCCGCACACTCAGTGAAACATACTGGGTGAAGTTGGCGAGAGGTTCATTGAAGAACGGCACATACCTAGTACGTGCATGGCGCAGCTCGCTGAAGCGTTGGCGTCAGTAGAGTGTTTTAGTTGAGCGTCTTTACGGTACGCTCCGCTCTGAGCTGCCCCGCTAAGCCACAGCGGAGCGGCGGGCGATTTTCACGTTTTAGTTATGCGTTTAGCGTAGCGGAGCGAACCTTTCGTAGTTGCAGCGCCCCCTGGCCAAATTCAAGGCAATGAAAGACAATAAATACACCTATTCATCACTCTTATACAGTAAAACTCATGTACACATTGGCAAGTTTTTTCGATGGTTGGTGTTGAACCCTGTTACGTGATGCGACTTCATCACAGCAGCCTGATGCGCCATTCATTTGACCGTGTGCACGGGCTACCCAAGTAGCCTGGGAAACGGTTGCATACATACATACATACATACATACATACATACATACATACATACATACATACATACATACATACATACATACATACATACATACATACATACATACATACATACATAGGCTCCGGAAAGTGCGTGAGATATCCTAAATATGCTAACTCATTAATATGCTAAATAGCCACAGATTCAGTAAAACATCGTTGAATCAAACAGGCTAGGTGACTATCCCCGTCCGCTTCATTGGGAATGCCAGTAAACATCATCATCACCACCGACGACGTCCACGCGAGGGCTCAACTACTGGAGCGGCCGCCATCTTCGCTATCGTAAGATGCAAGTCTCCGCGCGCTTGTTAAACAATCGCTGACACGTGCCGAAAGATACTATACTCGGGAAATTAAAGTCCACTCCTTAGACTAATTTCGAATACGTAATGGTGCGAGAAGCGTTGAAATCGGGCACGGCGCTCGTCAGTCGCCCATGAACAGAAAGTTTTCGGTTGGACGTTGTTTAAGAACAAAGTTCGGTCGTTCACTCACTGCTGATGCTCAACAATAATTTTTTACTGCGAATGAACCTGATATGTTACGAAATAATCCAAAGGAAGTTCTGGATTTCCATGAAACTCGCCCCCTCTAACACTCTGTCTTTGCGTGACGAGCAAGGTCGTGAAACTCTTGCGCAAAACGTTGCGCATGTACCTAATACCGCTTTCTGTTCAGTATTCACCCGCGAACCATTTGACACCTTGCTTCTCCTGCCTCTGACGGATCATCCACTGATGCCAGAAATTACGTTCGACGCTCCTGGCATTTCCGAAATAATCGACTCTCTAAAACTAACACCATTCGCCGGCGTCAATGGCATAAACTCGGAAGATATTAAAAAGTACTAAGCACGTTACAGGCATTATCTTGTCGTACATATTTCAGCAGTCCCTCTCCTCTGGCGTTGTCCCATTGGATTGGAAAGTGGGCAAGGTCATTCCGAGCTCCGAAAGAAAGGTAAACCACCATCGCCTAAAGATTACCGCCCAATATCCCTGACAAGTGTTAATCTGCTCCAAACTGATGGAACACGTTCTTTATTTTCAAATTGTAAATTTTATCCTTTCAGTAAATTTTTTTCACCCTAACCAGCATGGTTTCCAAAAAGGTCTCTCGTGCGACACCCAACTTGCACTCTTTATTAACGATATCAGTTCCAGTCTTGATACTAACACTCCCGTTGATGCGTTGTTCCTTGATTTCTGAAGTGAAGGCGCTAAAATGACGGTGGACAAAGAAGAAACACACACACACACAGGGCGCCCTGTGTTTCTTCAGGCGCCCTGTGTGTGTGTGTGTTTCTTCTTTGTCCACCGTCATTTTAGCGCCTTCACTTCAGAAATCATGCTTAACCAACACGCCCAACTATCCATCCTAACGTTGTTCCTTGACTTCGAGAAAGCTTTCGATAAAGTACCTCCCTACCGATGATTTCGAAAGTTTTCGATACTGAATCTTAACCCCTATGCATTTGATTCGGTGCGTAGCTTTTTAACTAACCGACAACAATTTGTATATGCTAATGGTCACTCTTCTGCCCTTTCCCTGCAGATTGTGGCGTTCCGCAGGGAACTGTACTTGGCCACCTGCTTCTCCTTGTATATATTAGCGACCTACCGACTAACATTTCATCAGAAATTTGCGTGCTCTATCGGCAAATCAATAATAATGATGACGTACTAGCTTTTCAAGCTTACCTTTTTCTCATCAAAACTTGGCGCAAAAAAATTGTTAATGAGCTTGAATACCAACAAGTCATCCCTTTTATCTTTCCACTGCAGTCCCTCTTATCCCGTCCGTGAATATGTAATAAATGGTTTCATTATTTTTTTCAGTTAGCGCTTACGAATACCTTGGTATCAGCCTTTGCTCCGATATATCATGGTTCACACATTAACAAGATAACTAACGATGCTAACCGCATGCTTGGCTACTTGCGCCGTAACCTCCGACTATCTCCCGTCCCTGTCAATCATCTAGCACATTGTGCTTTCATCAGATATAAAGTCGAAAACGCATGTGCTATATGGGATCCTTACCACGCGAACCATATTAACATGTTAGAAGGAATTCAAAATCGCGCAGCGCGGTTTGTTTTCTCTGATTATTCTTTCACTTCCAGTACTACAGAACTTAAGTCACGGGCTAACCTATACCTAACCTTGTGCTTCGCCGAAAAGCTGCCCGTCTTCTTCCACGCATGTCGCCGGTCCTCCAACATTTGGCCAGTTTACCGCCGTTCCAGCCGGACGGACCACAACAAGGACGCGTGTATCCTCCTCCAGCCCGAACCACTACTCCTCTATCTTCATTTTTTGTTCGTACCTCAAGAGACTGGAATGACCTTCCCGCTTCAACTCTTCTTCATGAGAAGTCTCCTCCGTTTTCAACGCATCATCGAAGAACTAACTTATGTTAAATAAAATGTACGCACCCACCCCTCATGTAAAACCCCTTCGAGGATCTTTGAAGTATCGAAATAAAGATTATTGTATCTTTCTTTTATTTTTTTAGGCTATACAGAAGTTTTACAAATTTCCTGTGGCAGATGGCACGATTCTAATCGTTGGACTGAATTGCTCGAAAGGCGGACATTATACTTGCACAATAAATTCTAAATGCGTAATTGACTGAGAAAATTTCATACAAGTTTCAGCTAATTACGACACTTATTGCAATTTATAAATTGTAGCGTCGGTGTGTTTGCAAGGCGTATCCCCTTGGAACGAATTCTGAGGATGACACCGGGATTTCGAGGTAAAAATGCACCGCAAGGATGTTCCGCTTATCTTACAGAACGCCGTTTTATGCATCGAAGCCAACATGCATTTTGTCGCCCACTTTGGGAACGAATGTCTCGGACCTGGTGTCATCCTGGAGAATTCGCTTCACGTACAGTCAACCGCAAAAGTTTACGGGACGCAGGATCTGCCAAGAAGCTGAATTCTCGCGAAACGTGGTCACACAGCCTCTAAATAAATGTTCCAGCATGTAGTAGCCTTCGCAACCTGCACAGAGATTCATTAAATATGAAGTGTCATGCCTTAACAGTGTAGGAATTTACATATGAATGGGAAACCACATCCCGTAAACTTTTGCTGTTGACTGTACATGCGCTTTGCGGACTCGCCGGCTACACTTCGTAAATTGATATGTGACGTAAGGTAATTAGTTTTAAAAGTTCACTGGCGAATGTTTGGTGATTAGTCGAATACATATATGCATTCCGATGTCTCGTGCAAAGTTATGTCCGCCCCTTCGAGTAATCCAGCTCAAGGACTAGAATTGTGTTGCCTGCCGAAGACAATTAACAATATATGTATAGTCAAAATAAATAAATGAAATAAAAGAAGAGGCATTCGGTATGTGACTGCATACATAGTCAAGCTCGATCAGCTTCTGGGGCCTGTGGGCGAGTGAAATGCTTGCTGAATACGGGACGGGGTAAGTAGAGAAATTCTGAGCTCGGCGTGAATCTGCGTTATCTTGGATGTGAACTATAAAAGTAATGTTTAAGTGATCGCTGACACAGACCCCAAAATATTAATTATGCTGGACTGCTGGAAATTTCCCCTTGAAATAGTGCAGGGTGATCTTAGCTGACACCGACCAAAAATACCCTTAAATAGCGCAGGGTGATCTTATCGAGAATAGAAGTTGGTGTGCCAGATTACGTATGTACGTACGGTTTGTGACATCATCTTGAATTTCGCGCACCAGCTTCTCGTGACCTTATAGCTGCGACAATTCTTTTTGTGATGTTACTTATTAATAAACGGGTGATTAAATGCGCATTGTATCCTAAAATGAACGAGAACTTAAAGTGGTGCAACTATTGCGCACCTTTTCTTTGCATAAACGAACAAAACACACGGGAACTGCACGAAATCTACGACGCCGCACAGTAAATTAAGTGTCATCGCTTACGTCACAATAATTTTCAGTCAGTGGGCAAAACGAGAACAAGGTGAAAGCAGGAGCCAACGTTTTGACAAGTGGACTTGCCTTATTCAACTGGCCTTGAAGAAGACGAGTCCACTTGTCGAAACGTTGGCTCCTGCTTTCACCTTGTTCTCGTTTTGCTCATCGCCTTGAATTTCTATTTCCCGCCTTTTGCGTGTTTTCCCGATAATTTCTAGTGTATCGCGAAGTGGAGCATTCGCGGTCTTCCTCATGCAGTTGCATTATAGTGACATTTTGCAATTCGGAAGCTATTTAAATAAACCAAATATCGGTGTCTATAAGACGCCACAGTCTTTTAAAGTATAGTGTGAGCGAGATGACACGCTTTATATGGACGAGTATTAACTATAGCGCCGATGTTCTCACGCAATTGCTTCATATAATTCTGTATTCCTGATGACTGAGTGAGCCGCAAATTTAATTGCTGAGTACAGTTGGAAAGCTTCCATATTTTAACACCCATGTCGGTCAGCGATGAGTTGACGATGGCCTCACAAGGGCATGCATTTTCTCAGACGGTTGGTGCAAGACAAGACGATATAAAAGAGATCGAACTGGGCAGCCTGTCTGCTTGGGCCAGCTCTTTTGGTCGGGCCCATTATTTTGGTTATCTTTTTGCTCTGCAATATCACATCATTAAGAAGAAGAAAAAAAAGCTCTATACAGCCAACCTTCGGGTGGGTCGGCTTCCATTATATGAAAGAGCCGGTTCAGTTCTCTGCCTGTGTCTGCCAGCCATTGCGCGTTTTGATTATATATCTACGGCACGGGGCCCCGACTGCTGAGCAGCGGTTTAAAAGCAGCCCCCGAACTGTAAACATAAACAAAGAGGGATCGAATAATAATAGACCGCTAGCGCGTGGACAGAATGGAGCAACGGAATCTTGACATTGATGCGCGCAAACCTTATTTAAAGTCCATGCCACGGCGTTTAATCTAATGACGATTTGGTTTACAAGACTTTAGCACATATTCCCACCTATTGCGCGAGAATCCGTCCACACGATAAGCGAGGCGCCGGATGGAGGGTTATTGGATAACCAGTACAGAATAAAAAGACGTGAGCTCGGGAGTATGACTGCAGTATTTATGAGTTTTTGCGCAGCATTTTGTCACCCCACGCTATATTGGTTAAACGGCGTAAGGAGTACAGGTGAGCTACAGTCGAGGTCAACGTCCTTGAGCTCTGCAGCGGTCGCCATCGCATGCGGTCAATTCGATCTCGAAACATTTTTCATAACCCTTGCGTGGTACAACCAGTACAACTGCTAAATTTCAGAACGACTAAAGAAAACTTGTCTTATTTTGCTTATGTGGGTGGATAAAACTGCTGCTTCAAGGAAAAGAAGACGCCATGATGGCTCATTTCTCTATTTTGTGCGGTAGACGTACACATTGTTACTCTCTATGTATCATACATACGAGCGGTTCGCTTAGAAATTTTGTTGGCTGACGTTGGTTACGAGTTGACAGGAAATTCTTTCGTTCGCGAAAGAAATCATGAACACTTCGCGTTTAGAGTTTTCCTCTCTATTCGAGATGCTGGCAGCGAGTGGCCTTTGTCCTATGCCGTCGGAAATCGACGTTCTCAACGATTCGGCACCATGCGTGAGTTTGGTTTCATCTTTCGGATTCTCATTTTTGCTCGCGGAGTTTCTGAGATGAGCGTTCGTGATTTGTTTTGCTCATAGTTAATGATTTGGTTCGACCATATACATACATTCAAGTGAGCTATAATCTCTATGCGCTCACTGTTAGTTTCACGTGGCCCGAGCCACCTAGGCAATGTCCAGACGTACACCTTGCGTGCTTCACGTTGAACAGTAAAAACACGTATCAAGATTGATATCAGACGGGAATCAACCACGTGACACTACTATTCGGCGCACTCCGATCCGCTGCACGTGATGATTTTGCATATATCCCAATCAGAACATGTCAACTGCATGCTTATCTTGCGTAGCAATGATATTATGTCCCTTTAGCCTGTAACTTCTACCTGTTTAACATTAAGAATAAAACCTGTTTGAAATGCTAAAGATGTCCCCCGATGTGAGTACGTGTTACTGCCTAAATGTTATAGCGACATATGCGCTTTTACCGAGAAGAGTGTCAAGACTTATTAAGTGCAGAGATTATGTACGTTAACGGATTGATGAATTAGTTTCGAGCATAAAACAATTACCTGTGGTAAAGAATTAAATGTTGTGGGGCTAGGAAACCAGCCTGTGTTGAATTACATTCATTACACACTATCGAGTTGCTTTCGACTCTTTGTGACGCTGTGGACATGTGAACACCAACGAGATCACACAGATTCACTAAGCTCACTGACACGCTTCCCTGCAGCCTCCAAAGTCCCACATCTAACCATGTCGTACACTGGCGACCCTGTTTTCTCACCTTCAACTTTAGTAAGCAATTATTTACGTTTCATTTAACCTAAGCTATACCATTGAACTTACTAAAGTTACTATTGAAACAATAATAAAAGCCATGGCCTGCTTCATAATCAAAGCCACGTGACATCACAAGAAAGTCCCTCTGTTTGTTATCTTTCCCACTCCCACTAGTAATATTATTATAAAATTCAGTACACCAAATTAAAGATGACTCATTGATGTAGACGAAAATGTTACATGCCGAGAAGCTGAGGAACAATGAAGGTAAATGGTAAAATAAACAGAAGAAACAGTTCTAATCAAGAACAATGACCCTGTTTGTAAAATGTGACACAGCCATCGTAAGATTCTGTAATTGACTGGCGAACAAGACAGGGGCAAAGGAAGGTGGAGATTCGAACTTATGAAGAAACGTTGAACAAGGCATGTCACTGGAGCCAGTGTTTTGACAAGGATGTCTTGTCTTCGTCAGAGCAAGAACTGCTTTCTTTGGCAACATGCTTTTTTACCCCCAATGACGGAGGAGCACCTCAGACACGCATGTACGCCTTTGTATGGGTCTTAGTAAGGTGAAAGACTGGGTCAGTTCGCTTTGCATCTTGAGGTTATACCAGCGCGTACTAAAACATATGCACAAAGAAACAGACACACGGGGACAAGCGCTAACTTCGAACTATCGGATCTTGTTCGTTCGCCAGATTTATATGTACAGAGGAAATTGTGTGTGAGGTGCATGGTGCCCTTAATGCTAGAAGATAACCGGGTAGAGAGGTGCATTTGCTTGTGCACTGCTTCAAAACAAGTCTCCACGTCCTTTTCTGTGCTTAACATAAAAGTCGACCTACAACATATGTGCTGTGGTGCTGCTACGGTCCTTAGAAGTGCGATTGCAGATTGTTCGATTGTGATTTTTTGGCGAACGTCTCGCATATGCACATACATTTCATGTACCCTCCAGAGCAGTATATATAAACATAGAGTGTCTACAGTTTACATAAGGGTGTGAACTTGGGTGAGTTTGTTCACATTGATTATGATGGCAGTGCAAAAGGTACGGTGACACAAAAAAATGCATGGAATCATTGATGCTCTGGAATTTTGGTTCCGTCGAGCTAACACCCTGCTTGACCGTGAAATCAATCTTCTCGAAAAATTTAGCCTGTGTTCATAGTACGAGGGTGAGCATGCAGACAGGGTTTTTTTGCATTTATTCTTTGCAGAGTGCGTAGACTGTCAGTTATTAGCTCAGTGCTTTTACTGTGTACTTATTTTTTGTCTGTGTCCTCATCCCATTTGCGCTGCTTTCATGTATACGAATCAACTGGCCTATTATGGCACCTTAGTTGCTGTGCTTGCCGCTTTGATTTTTGTCTTTTGTGCTGTTGTTCATGCTGTGTGTTGGTAGCAGCAGTTGTAATTGTAATTTTATGTTATATCTCTGATTTTCAAAATATTTAACCTGACTGCAGTTGCAGTTGTGCATTAATGTTGTACCAGTCATAGTCAAGCCCTCTTGCAGGAAATCGCCCTTACAAAATCACTGAACCACCGGTACCTTTCAGATTCATCACTCTTTAAACTTGATCATTCCTTTAGGGTGCTGTGAATTTTAGATATGAGACCTAGCTTTACATCTTGCATATTTATATTGTTTCTTCAGTTTCGACCCTTTGAATATTTCAGTATGTTTCCTTTGTTATTCCGGAAGCTGGCAGCATTAAAAGCAGCAGAAATGCAATTTACTGAATAGGCATTGCAGCTTCAGCAACTTGTGTGCGTGTGGTATATACATTTTACTTGTTGTGCTTTGTTGATAGTACTAGATTTCACATTTATTTATGTGTTCTTATTGTGTTTTTCACTCTAAGAACAAAATTGCAGTGGTCATTTGCTCGATCTGCAACAGCATGTGCCCTTAGCTTTCCTTTTATTTTTTTTTCACCTATGTCAACTCATCAGCAATGCCATGCTAGCAGGCTTCATTGTAAAGCAACCACTTCTTTCTGATATTTCCTTCTAAATTGTTGTACCAACGTGGAATGGTGCTGCCGCCTGTGAACAACTCATTGAACTGCCCATTTTAAACACTGCAAATCAAGCATAATCGTAACAAACAAGTTGCACTCATCTGAAACAGCTATCATTACTCTATGCGCAATTTTCCCACAACTGCAATGCGCATATACCTATTGCTTTCTACATACATCAAACTCATCTTCAATTCCATTTTGGCAGGCCACATTATGAAGCAACCATGCACTACCAAAATTTTCTTAAGAATTATTCTGCGAACACAGTATAGCGCTGCCACCTATGAGCAATACATCGAACTGAGAAGCCGAGCCCTACACATTTGAAATCCTACAAAGCAAGCATGGTTGTAACGAACAAGCTGCACTCATCTGAAGCAGCTGTTAGTAAGACTGCAGTTCACCAAAAGTCACCAAAAACAAATTTTGATTCTTTTCCACTTGGAAAACAAGGTTTATGTATGCAATTATCACGTGCTGGTTCTCTCTTTAACTGCAGGACAAGGGCCTCCTAGTTGTCCTGCAGCAGCTTGAAGCACTAGTGACTGGAGATGTGACTCCAACCATGCCAGGTGAAATGCGTAGTTGAGTAATGAGAAGGTTTTTGCTGCCACTGCGAAAGCATGGTGTAAGCATGTTTCTTTTATAATTGGTAAGTTGCAGTCAGCTGCTGAGAACAAAAAAGTTAACTGTGTTGCACTTCCGTATATAAAAGAAGGGGCAGTTTGGACAAATCCTGTACCAGAAGTCACTGATGGTATAAAAAGAAAAAAAATTTGAAGAAGTTGTGACACGTGTGGTGTAACTTGAAGATGCAGTGGAACTTCAAAGTAACATCATATGATGGTCTACATGTGAAATACATTCGCAAGCAAAGTCTGAAGACCACAGGCATCGAGAAAAAAAGATTTTTTTTGCACCCCATACTTTGTTTCAAATTTAGCAGGCAGTGTTGCAAAAGCTACAAAAGTAGTGCAATTATTGAACTCCATGCATCTTGCAATGCTGTCTTTTTTTTCCCCAACACTGTCTACGAAATTACCACTTCATATATTACAGCTACAACTTGTAAATGTAAAACTAGGTAAAACCTTCAAATATATTATTTTTGCACCTTCATGCTTCCAGGATGCGATTACTCTGTACAGGTCAGGAAATGAAGCGGTGCACAATAGCTGCCGATTGCAGAAATGTGTCACTGTTCGGTGGTAAACACGTTCAAATCTGCAGTACCAGCCATGGAATAATTCACTCATATTTTGCGACCTGAAAGTACGAAATCTAATTTGACATTGAATTACATGGAACGTATCTTATATCTTTCGTTCATATGCGGCGTGATAATTCTTTCACATGAATGCAGGCACTGAGATAAGTTTCTCTAGCCTTTGTAGCATTGTCTGCTACGTGTGAAACATAGTATAAGCGTGGAGGTGAAAATTAAGGTGGTACAGCCCACGTCTGCATGTCCGACCAGTGCAATGCACAGACTGAATAGTGAATTTCACGTTGAATGTGAATCCCTGTCTAAATTCCACATTGCATGGCTGTGCCACAAGATATTAATTTTTTTTTTGTCAGTGCCGTGGTTTCTGAACTTTTGCTCCTTAGGGCACATGGCAACCAACGGCACTATAAAGCAATAAATATAGCTGCCACAGTCTTACCTAATATGGTGCCTGAAAGATCAGAATTTTATTTCTCTAATTTCACTTTGTCTTATAATTTAATATTGCGCTGACCAGGCAGATGGTCTCGCAGTACAGCTTTTCAGGAAAGAAATGAAATACATCTTGAAGGAATTGGTTGTTAAAACAGCATAGTTATGCCATTGCAGCATTAATACCCTCAGCAGATAGGCTGCTGAAGAGTCTTCCAAAAATAAATAATATGTTTAGTAAGATAAAACTGCTTTAGCTTAAAATTTACGAGCGTTGATGTATGGCCTTGTTGGCAAGACATACTTAAGGTTGTTTTAAGTGCCTCAACAATGAATACAAGCGAGTGTACACACAAAAGTGCTTGTGTGTTACCACTCGCTTGTCCTTGTTGTCAATGCACTTAAAACAGTTTTAAGTTAGTTTTAAAACATTCTACGTAGAACCCTTGATTATGGCAGTAATGATGACAATCGTTTCTATTGTAAACCTTGCATGTTTTATTTCTTTATGGTCTTTATGAACCCTTATACCATACTTTTGCAGAGTTTGAACCATCATCAAACTTCGTTGCAATGCTGGCGATCGGCTGGCTTGTGGCACGAGAAAATGCCTTGTTGATTCTGCTGCAAAGGATCATTTCTCCTGTAGGGACTGGTGTAGCCAAGGTGAGATTTTGTCACACTTACGTACATGCTGATCAAACAGTAGTAGTTTTGATACTGTGGGTACTGCTGTCATTGTACGAGTGCCAACCTTTAAAAGATGACAAAGAAACTTGAGCAGGTTGGAAAGGGCTTTACAGTGAGTGACAGAATGAAAAACTGTAGGGCGCTACGTGAACAAACAGGAAGACTGCAGCATGGATCAGCGAGTAAAACTAGGTAGCAAATATTCAAGCTGAAGTTAGTATGGACAAACGGAGTTGGAAAGGTCGCCTAATGCCTGGTGTAGATTACCGTGGGTCTACTAGAGTAAAGGAATTGGTGCCAAGGGAAGGCAAACGCATTAGAAAATGGCAAGGAACTAGTTTGTGTGATGACATTAGTAACTGGAGATCACTGGGAGTTGTCATTGTTCTTGAAGTGAACATAAAGTAGGCTTGATGGTTATGGTGCTAACAGCAATGACACAAAGCTATGGAGCCAGCATGTATTGCAGGCTTAATTTTACGTGCCTAAACCCCTCATGAAACCCTAAATCTGAAACACAAGATCTGCCATCAGGTGCGGCTTTAAAGGTCGTTTAAATCGTTCCCTGTTGTATCGCATTGTGTTGCTGTGAAGCTGCAGGGCATGCAGAATCAGTGAAAGCAGCGATGGCTGAACATAGAGAAAAAGTTGCAGCAGTTTCTACAGTGCAGCAGGCAGGAACCCGATTTTCTAATCAGTTTAAACTGAATCTGTTGCTGCTGTGCACCATGCACCAGCTAATGTAGCGCTGGTATTATTGATCAGTGTGGGAAACTTTTACGTTGCATGTTATATTAACTATGATTTCTGAATTGTTTCCTTCTGCCGTTCATTGATGAAGAAATCATCTGATTCTTTGGGATGTGGGAAACGATCATTGACGTCACTTGTGTTGATATTAGTAGGAAGTACGCAATAATTAGCTTTTAACAAGTGTTGAAAGGTATGACAGTTTTGAAGTGCTTGGTGCTAAATCTTGCTGCGTGCATGTAACCAGGAAGGGATATACAGTAGCCTGGAGAAGCACTCAGTCATTTCCATTTTTATTGTAAGAGCAACCTGTAGGAACTGTTTCAGGTGCTACAGCTTTAGCAAGTGTCACATTACGGACATGACTGGGGAACTAGGTGTGACTGCTCTGTGTGCTGACCCTGTCCATGTTGTTATTATTCTGTCCACGGGTGGCTGCGTGCATTATTACCTAGTGAAACTGGTTAAGCTCAAAAGAGACCTGTAGCAACTGCTTGAGTATTGATGGCTTAACTGTTTCCTTTAATAAAAGTTAATCTTGCTTATGTTGAATAATTTATTATGTTAAATTATATGCGCTACAAAATCTTGTAAATTAACATGTTGTATACATTGGGAAATCCTTGAAAAAAATCGTGCTTGTCATTTCTTTTTTCCAATTTCAGTATTATGAAAGTTCTGCTGCTGTCCTTGCATTCTCTCATTACATATCTGTCTGTTGTGCTTCTAGCTTTGTGCATTTGACCTACTATTGTATCTGCTGATGTGTATTTGCATTTGTTGTGCCGTTGCATGCTGGTGTCGCTGGTCATTCATACAGAAAGAGCTCTGAGCTTTCAGGCTATTCTCTAGAGCAGCTTTTGCCCACATGCATGACTTTGGTGGGAATGAAATGCAAATGTATTATATCATGCCATGCCATGTGTTGTCATATAGTATTGCGTGTGTTTTTCATGTCACATTGTATTGTATGATATCAGATTGTGTTGCGTCACGTCATGTGCTGTATCCTATCGTATTTTGTCACGTCGCGTTTTGCATTGTATCCTGGCATCATGTTGTGTATTGTATTCTACCAGATTGTGTCGCACCTTTTAGTGCTGCGTCGTGTCTTATTGTGCTGTGTTGGGCCATGTTGTGTGGTGCATTGTGTCCTATCGTTCCCTGTTGTGTCACCTCATGTAACGTTTTGTATCCTGTCGGTGTTGTAGAAGCAAGACGGTCAGCAGCAGCAGCAGCCTGTCCCTGCGGGGCTAGAGTCCTGTCGGCTGGCGTGGTCACAACTGTGCCTGAGCTTCAAGAGTCTTGCGACTGTTATGCAGCAGCATGCGTCCCTGCTGCACCGGGTCAGTTTGTGGTTCGTTTTACGCCTACAGTACAAATTTAACATATTTCCTGGGCACATAGTGCTGTGGCATAGGCAAAAGTGAAAGTGCAAACAAAGGCACACCTGTGCGCATTCATAAATGCATATGTAAGAGAAAAACAAAAGCTAAAGGCTCTTCTCCTAAAACTGCAACTAATACGCATGTCACACGTGTGCAGTTAATGTCATCATGTGCCAGGGACCTTAAAGGGGTTGGGACACCAAATTTTGAGGCTATAAAAAGCATGTTGTAGGCTGCTTCCGTATGCAAGGACACCCATAACGAGGTATTGGACGCTGCAAACATTTCAAAATAATTTTAATTCAGCTCCAAAAAGTCATTAAAAACTCCTTCTCGTAGTCGAGACCCATCGCTAGCGTGGCAGTTACTACGTCACAGAGGAGGAACGAAAATATTGACGTCATAGCACACTAGCACAAAAACGTGACGTATGATGAGTAGCGGCGATGAAATGCCGATTACGGAGCCTGCTGAGTCGAGCGACCGGGCATAGCCTCCACTATGACCGAGCTACAGGCATATAGAAATCCTTTCTTAATGCAAAGGAGGGGTAAGGCATGCAGACACGGACACAAGAGGAGAAAAGTGGGCAACACGAACGCCGCACGGCGGCCCGCGAACGGCAAACTGCGTGCGGCGAGTTGCCGTGCGGACGTTACACGTTTGAGTGTAACACTAGCCGGCCGACTCCGAAAGGGACCAGGATATGCAGCGTTCGTGTTGTCCGCTTATCTCCCCGCATAGTCGCATAGTTCGGCAGCTCGGAGCGGTCTCTTGTTCGCTTGGCCTTTCTCAATGTGAGGGCCCGTCCACGTTACCAGCACGGAAACTCGCCGCACGCCGTTTGCCGTTCGCGGGCCCCTGTACGACGGCGGTTTTGCTCGCGAACGGCCAGATTTCCTAGCTGTAGAGAGCACGGGCCCGGGACCCATTTGTGCGGCAGCCGTACGGCGAAGCGGCCAATCAGCGTCCGAGGAGTGGTCACTCTGTGCACCGACGGCAGCTTCACCGCCTCTGATCGTTCGGCGCCGCCGATATCGTGGCTAGGCCTTTTCCGGTTCACTTCGAAGCTAAAGCTTACGGCGCTTCGGAATGAATCACCGACTCTCACGAGCCGCAATATTTTCTTACCGCTCTTGTCGCTCTTCGCAATAATTATAATAATCGCGACATGCACTTCGAATCGCCAGTTGACCTCTGCTGGCAGAGCACGCGTATGCGCGAGCAGACGACGCAGCATAGTTTTACGTCACTATTTTTTGTGGCCCACGTGACCAAGCCATGTTGCGTTTCCTCCTCTGTGACGTCATAGCATCCCCCGGAGCCCAGAAACCGAAACCGAAATCGCTCGGTATAAGAATGCTATTATTAAATTATTTATCGGATAAATATGAATCCCGCTGTGTGTATCGTGCTCCCTGAAGCATGACGCAACGTTTGAATCAACAAACGCATGAACGAAAATTTTGATGTCTCCACCCCTTTAAGTTTCATGCCATTATGTCTGAAGTTGCTGCTACGTGCACATTTTTAATGACATTAAACATCACCATGACATCAGCTGCACAAGTTTGTTCCACAATCCTAGTACTATCACACATGCAAAAAATTTTGTTGGCACAAGTTCAAAAAGTAACACTGAAAACATTACTAGGCATGCTTTTTATAAAATTATTTTAGTTTACTTCAGAAATCCATCTTTCAAGTGCAGCTGTGGCTATAAACATTGATAGCAAGAGTATGTATTCGACGGCCGAAGGTATTGTGAGAATGTACTGTGCCTCAAATTGCATTTAAGCCTTAACGCCATTAAATACGTTTGTGTGACGTCGTGTGAGTGGCATTAAACATTAAGGCATTAAGCAGTTATTTTATTGTGCCCGTGTGGCCCGGTCATGAAATGACTTGTGACAGCAACTTCAGGCATCTTGCACACAGGGCCTAATGCGTGCCAAGAGAATAACGTCTCTTGCCTCCAAGATTTCAGAATACACACCTGTATTTCCCTATGAATTTTTTTTGCATGATTATACACATGACACACAAGGGGCTTCAGACAAGATTACACGAACCAACGCAACCACAACATAGAACTCACTACAGCAAATAAAATTTTCCGTGATTAACACATCTCAGAGGATGAGACACTAGAGGCTTCACATAACCAAGAGGCTTCACAAACAAATGCAAACACCAAGTATAACTTGGTGTCACAAGTAAAACCTGTTCCCATAAGTAGCTAGTTGGTTTTCCAATATTTGGGTGCCAAACCCAATGAAGGTTGCCAGCTATATATATATAAATAAATAAATTATATATATATATATATATATATATATATATATATATATATATATATATATATATATATATATATATATATATATATATATATATATATATATATATATATATATATATATATATATATATATATATATATATAAAGCCTGTTATTTTGTTTATTCCTGCATGTCTGTATTATGTATGTATTTGTGGGCTGTTAACACTTGGAAGCCATATTAGTGTTGTAATGAGGATGTTTAGGTAGCGTTTGTTTTTTTATTGCGTAATTTAGTAAAAAACAGCTGTTAACCAGCACATCTGCCGCAGTAGTATAGGTGGCTGTAATCCAGTTTGTCATGTGTGCTTTGTCTCCAGTGGTGCAAGGGCCGGAATGAAATGCAAATGCCATGCTCCTCTGCTGCTGTGGAGCCCTTTGCAGCCACCAGCTGCCAGAAAAGAAAGGGCGAGCACATGGCTACTAGATTTTTAAAGGCATTATTCAGTTTGATAATAGAGAGTTTTAGTTTAGGAGACGCAAGGCGTTGGGGCCCCTAGCGCTTGGGTGCGTTTGCGTTTGGGTATGCAGGAAGAAACACATTACATGTTAGTGGCCCCAAACGCAAGCCACACTGAGGTTGCATGCGCTCGCAGTGCCATTAGCGTCTGATCGTGGCTGCATTATATTGTTTAAAATGTGAAATCAAGCATATGAAGTAAAGTACATTAAACTATTTTTATTAAAAGCAGTTAATATATATAAGAACGATGTCTGTCAACACTAGGCAAAAGATTTATAAATTATCTGTGCACCTACATTACGACTGAGGCCGAGCCGAGGCAATCCAAACATATGTTTGGTAAACTGCAGTTAGGTGTCTTGTGCAGCCTAATCCGTTGTAGTCTGTGTTTTGTTTATTTAGAGCCTCCTGCAAATTTTGACATGCCACTGTGCTCTGCAACCAGCTTCTTTACCACGTTGGCCGTGAAATGCACACGTGCCCGCGTCCTCCCTGGCGCAGCCATGTTCTCCGTCTGTGTGGCGGGTTGGTTGGCTTGTCTCGGCTTAGAGAGAACGCACAGGACCTCTTAGGGGCAGCGATGTTTTTGGCCGCCCCAACAACCCAAGGAAGCAAGTAGGCGTAGCGGTCTGCACATGCGCAGTACCGTCGCCCCTAGTTCTTGTGCGTGCAAGCCGCTTGCGTCCCCTAAGCTAGCACTGTCTAAATTATACCTACCTGAGGAAGTTCTCTCATTTTATTCACACATGCAGCTTGACTTTAAAGTCTTCTGCGATGATCTGCATGTACAGTTACACTATCTCTCTGTAAGCGTCTCATAATATTAGAGAATACTTTCTTCTCTGGCGCATTGGGAGCAGGGAGAGTACAAAATCCAAAGAGGTTGAGGAGACTGGGGCAATTGTGACTCGCCTTGTTCGAGATGTATGCATAGTGCACCTGCCTTGAGAATGGATATCTGGCCCCTATCCTAGCCTGACATCACTCCAGGACAGATGAAAACATTCGGAGAAGGTCAAGTCACGACACGAAATTTTTTGCTAAAATGCGAAATATCAGTTCTTTGCAGGACTGATACATTTCGGCACTGCAGCAGTGATCAAATGGTTGAGCATCTGCCTCGTATGCGAGAGGTACTCGGATAAAATCCCAGTGGCGCTGGGAATTCACCTGTTTGTCTAATATTTAGACATGTCCCCTGACCCGGCGCTCAGTTGTCTGTAGTTGGTTCTGATCTCGTAAGGGGGCTTTATAGAAATTTGCAAAGGATTGCTGCCAGTGCTAATCCAACACGGTTACAATCTGGATCTGAGAGGCAGGTGAGAGCTGTCGCCGGGCGCCTGCTGGTAAAATAGGTACAAATGCACTCCTGGTCAGGTGCTTGGCCAATACGGGTCCTCAATGCTTCAGGGCACCCACATTATGAGAAATTGCCAGATTGGAACCAACAGCAATCCCAAGTTGTTTGGCGTTTTCTTTGTCTTGGTTCTTGCACAGCAAGCATAGCAGTCTCTCCCAAGCAACTCACCCTTGGAAACTGGACGCCTGGCCAGGGAGGGAACTGCTTGTACCCACCTGTCTTATAATCTGGTGGGTATCTGGCGGTAGAGATCGAACTATGCACCTCCCGCAGCTGAGCCGGGCCTCCTACCCACTGGGCCACGACTACGGCCTGGGGTACATCTCTACCTCTTTGAAAAAAACCTGTGCATTCCCCGCGGCACTAGGATTTGATATGAAAACCTCCTGCATATGCGGCGGACGACATAGCATTTGGTCACCGCTGCCACCAGAACTGATGATTTGGGGCAGTTCGTAGCTGCGCACCTGACAGGTAAAATGCTTGCAGCCCAGAATTGCCAGTCACATCTCTGGCCAGTACTTTTGAAAAGACATTCTGAAGGCCTTTAATGCTTTATGTCATGAGATGGAGTTGGCTGACACAAGACAGGGTTAATTGGAGATCATTGGGAGAGGCCCTTCAGCTTCATTGGACGTAATACAGGCTTATAATGATGAACGAGGGTGAACTCTTTAATAAAAAAATCCACTTCATCTTGCAGACACAACAGTGGCTTCCCAGAGACAACGAGCAGCAGCGTGCACTGAAGGCTTACATTCGTTGGCAGAAGGAAGAACAGACTCTGCTGTGGCAAGCACTGCTGGTAAGTCTGTTTCCCAGTTGTGGCTAGATTGCAAGTCTATTTCTCCCCTGTCACATAGACACTGACAGCTTTTGTATTACACCACTGTACTGAAGGATGAAGGATATTCTTAGAACGACAGAAAGCTGAGCTAGTTGGTAAGGTTTCATTATGCAAAGTTCGTGTTGTCCACTTCTCTACTCTTGTGTCCTGTCTGCACGCCTCACCTCTTTTTTGCATAATGAAGGATATCCTATGTTCCATTCTCGGCAACTCCATGCGTAATGCAGCAAAAGTTATGGGTTATGTTAGCCAATCAGAACAGCAAGCCAGATAAAGTGCTCCTCCATCGGCTTCTGCCGATTGTTTGCCTACTGAATGCAAGCTTGATGTAAAGATCAGTGGGACATAATGGGCGTGCCATCCTCTCTTCTCTGAAAGCCGTAGCCCACTCTCGTAGCTGATTGGCATAACGCGAGCCCTAGGCTTTGCTGCAGTGGTCAGAGTTTGTAAGACTACGCATAGGTTGTAGTGAAACAGTCCTGGCAGTCCACTGCTTTGGCCACGAACTGTGTTGGTCAAAATTTGGCCCGGCCAAGCTTCTGTAATAGCCGAGTCGTGCTTGGGTTTATACTGTCATTAAAAATTTGAGAGATGAATGTGTCAGAGTGAATGAAGATCTATATTTTCTTTGTGTGTGTGTGTTCAGTACTTTGTGCTGTGTGGTATTAGCATGACTGAGATTAAGGTACTGAATTTTGTGCGCACAGCATTTTTTTACTGATTGCTTATGCTCTGATGACTCATCGCATATTGAAGTTGTTGCACTTGGGAAATATTGCAGTGAGTGTAGGTGGTGAGCATGTGATGATAAAAGGCCACTGCTTTGTGTGCAGCAGCCCTTCGTTACATATACAACAGTCTCTCACTGTCCAAGTGGAACTCGCCAAACTTAAGACTTACACGACTGCATCGATTAAACCCCTCACTGCAACTCCGACCTCCACTTGGACTTCCTCGACATGAAGCTGCGCTTCTCTGTCGCCTTTGGTTAGGGCTTGCCTTCACAAAGGCATACTCTACATTAATTGGAGTGACCGACAGTGCAGCATGCGAGGTGTGTGGCACCCAAGAAAATATCGACCACCTGCTGTGCCACTGTCCACGATATGCTGCAGGAAGACAAGAACTTGCTAACGCTCTCAAAAAACTGGACCATAGGCCACTTTCCGTGCAGGTGCTGCTGGAACACCGCCCCCCGTTGCTTGTTGGCCTATAAAGTGGTGAAGGCACTTTTGTGCTTCTTGAGGACGACTGGCTTGTGTGAACGTCTGTGACTATTCGTGCAATTACTGTTAGACCACCGCGTCAGCGAACTCACCTCTAATTTCCTTCTGTCCTTCCCCCAGCTCTCTCCCTGTCATCTGTTTTCCCCTCTCCCATTCCTCCGGTGTAGGGTAGCCAACCGGACGTTATTCTGGTTAACCTCCCTGCCCTCCTGCTTTTCTCTTTCCTTCCTTCCTCATATGTGCAACATGAGTTGTCTGGCCATTGCCTGACCTGGCTTTAGCTGCTGCAGTGGTACTGTTGTCACTACATCAGCACTCCTCAGTACACGTGGCTGCAGTCACTTTGATGTCAACCCCCAGATTATTTAGTGACCTGGACATAACTTGAACATGCCATCTTTCAACACATTTATATGATGCTTAAGTGAAAGCTTTAGCTCGGGTGCTCCTTTGTAGATACATGTAAAAGGATAATGAGTTTTTCTCCTCAACCACTCCACCAAATTTGGCAAGGTTTATTGCATTTAATAGAAAAGCTTAAAATCTAGTGACTGTTGGTTTCGAATTTCTGATACAGGTCATGAATATTTTATTAAGAATTGGCAAAAATCGAAACCTTTCAGAAAATGAAACTATCAAGTTTACAACTCTGTAACTCAGCAATGAAGAACGATATCACACTTTTGTAAATTGAGTCTAATAGTACATCTAAAGCAGACAAAATTGATATGTTACACATGAATCTAAAAAAAATTTAGTAATATGGAAATACAGCTTTTGCAGAACCCTTGTACACGACTTAACAAATTCGCGTAAGATATAAATTGACATATCCAATTTGTCCGCTTTCAATGATCTAATGAATACCATTTACAGAACCATGATATCTGTTCTTGATGCATAGCTATTAATTTGCCAACTTTGTGCTTCTATTTTTTCAAACATTCAAATTTTTGAAAATTCTTTTCACAAAATTCAGGCCTTAAATCGAAATACTGCTTTCGACAGTAACTAGAATTCAAGCTTCTCTCTCAAATGCAAAAAATTTTGTTAAAATCGGTCTAGGGGTTATCTCAGAAAAGCGTTTTTGCATTTTACATGTATTTGAATAGGCCGCGTCGTAGTTTGGTCTGAGCCAAAGCTTCCTCTTAAGCTTAAAGCGCATGACACATGGCACCATGGGACTTCTGATATGACATGCAATGGCTCTGACTGTTGACTGCTGCAGCCTTTGGAACATGTTGGAAAAGCAGGTGTCAGAATGTGGAATTGCACGTGGTATTGTACCACAGCATCTCCTTCCTGCTTAGCACACCAACACTTTTAATTTTGAATGATTTATTATTGAAGTTTTGTAAGTTTTCATTTTTAAGTGCTTCACTTAAAGGGACACTAAAGGCAAATACTAACTTGATCTTGACTGCTTGAACACCATTCCAGAAACCTCGCAACGCTTGTTCCGTGCCAAGTGAAGACTTAGTTTACGGGAAAATCGCATCTGAAGGGTCTGAATACCTTTCTAGAATTTCAAATCTCCCGCCAACTAACTGGGGGATTGGTGACATTGCATATGCCATCGCGACCCTTTGCTGCCGTCAGTGAGTAAAACGGCACCCGACAGACGGCGGTACCGAGCCAAAACAGAGCGGTGGATTCGCCGCTGCAGCTGCTTTTTGGTCAAGTGGCGTAGACCATTCGGGCATCCTGCGACATCACATGGAAGTTGAATTCTCTGCAACTTGCAGTTTCTGCGAGTTTCGCGAGCCAGCAAAACTAGCATAGCACTACGCGATAACAAAACTACTGAAACGCTAAAGTCAGGGCAGCAAGGAGTTGAGTGAAAATGAAACCTGTCGACCACCGGCGTCATTGCCAAAGGTAATTACACTGTGTTCTTTTTCTAAAAAATAAGTAGAACTGGGCAAGTATCAGTTTATTTAATCTTGTACTACAATACAAAGATTTTTTTGTTTTTTGCAACGAGTGGTTGTGTACTAGAGACAGAATTTAACTGAGGTTTGCTTTCGTCATCGGGCAAGTACTTCAATGTCCTGGGGGAATCTCTAATCATGACCTACATTTACCTCAATTTCTCGATTATTAAGGCTCTGTTCGCCATAATATTGATGCCTTGGAGATTCTCGAGCACTAATATATCACTATAACTTGACCTAATATTTGCCTTTAGTGTCCCTTTAAGACCAGCACATGTTCTGCGTAAGTCTTCTTACGTTGCGCCTTTCACTAGTTCCGCCATGGTTATAGTATGTGCCAACTCACCAAGCAAATGACTGTGATGATTTTTTTCGTTTGTTCTGCAGTCAAGGCCTGCATTTGGTGTCGGTACTGTCATGCTTGTGCTGGTCAGGTTTAACACCATTCTGGAATCCTCAAAGTGTGTGCCTTACATCATTAAAAAAACACCAAAGAGAAAACTTTGCTGGGCCAATTTAAAGTGGCAGCATATATTCTTCAAAACAATCTTGACAGTTCTTTGGTCAAAGAAGGCATATTCTTGCCTGAAAAAATGAATACAATGCTTCTGTTGCTAAATTTTGTGCCCTAACCATGGTGCTTGTGAAGTCAGCTATGATTTTCATGGCCTTTTCTATCCCTGCTGTTTTTATGAGAGGAAAGCTTTCCAAAAATTTCAGGTTGTGTCTCTGCTTACTTGCTTGCATACACATTTTTGTATTAGGCTAGAATCTTTGCTATACCATTGTTTGCCATCGTGGTGACATAGGTGGCAACAAATGCTGCATCGTTCAGAGTTGCTCTTATGGTACACATCATGCTGCATACTATGTTAACCCAGTAATGCCCAAAGTTTCACATCAAGAAAAATTGTAAAAACGTGTTCACCTTAATTTTTGCCTGTGCAAAGTACATTTATGCAAAAAAGAAAAAAAATGAAATCTTATTAGAGTAAAAGCTAAATTAGTCATCATCATCATCATCAGTCTGTGTTATGTCCACTGCAGGACAAAGGTCTCTCCCTGCGATCTCCAATTACCCCAGCCCTGCGCTAAACTAGTGTACAAATTCAATCAATTCAATACAATTCAATTCAATCAGTTGGTTTGCAGAACTATCTATACAAGTGAAAACTCACTCTGGCATATCAAAAACGCTAGTATAGGCTATGCATTAAGTTTCCCATGCTGAAATAAGAATTTTGAGCTATCAAACAGCTTAGCAAAAATGACAACAGGTTTAAAATAATTTGGAGGCAAATAGCAGTCTTGAAAGGCTGAAGCTGACTGACGTGACTGTGCCACTTGTAATTCTCATCTTGTTGTAGGACACGGGTGTGAGAGCATGCAATGGGCCTGCTCATCTTAGTGCTTATCTTTGTTATCGCTCACTGAGGAAACAAAGGACGTTTGTTATCACTCCTGGCGTCCCGACATTGCTTGTCAACAAGTCTTCTCAGCCCTGGCAGTGTTTGCGAAACAGAGCCAGTGAATAGACTGGACAGATCTATGACCACCGAGGTATGCATACATTGAGCGGATCACGAGGACAGGACATATGAGAGAAGCCAAAGGCTCGGCATAGATTTCGCTGGCGTTAGCTACTTAATGAGCTACTGGCTGCTCCGTTGTGGTGTTGATGTGTCTGTAACAACAACAAAAAAGTGCTGGCATCACTGAATGTTACCGTAACAGCAGTTAAAAGTTCCAAACGTGTTCGCTGCGTCTGTCTGTATACCCGTTCCATTACGTAGCTGCTATGTGCCGTGGTTATCAAGTTGTCGTCGAGCTCCCCCACGGTGCGTAAAAACAAAACTTCACCAACAACCGCCGTCGAGGATTCAAACTCGTGCTCCTGCGGCAGCATGTAGTTGGGAGCTGGACACACTGACCACTGAGCTATCGTGCGGGACTCGCACTAGGCATTTTCTGTGGGGTACTGTGTGCCACGCAGACTCGCAAAAGTGGTGGTGTCTATGCATGTATTATGGAGGGCATAACAAGAAATACAGCAGT
Source organism: Dermacentor albipictus (assembly GCF_038994185.2). NCBI lineage: Eukaryota > Metazoa > Arthropoda > Arachnida > Ixodida > Ixodidae > Dermacentor > Dermacentor albipictus. The sequence goes on from NC_091827.1 coordinate 29,262,146, forward strand.
GGATGAGGATGACAATGTGCACGTCGCAAATAAGTTGCTTTCGGTAAGATTGCACCATTATTTGAGGAGCAAACAAGCAAGATGCTGGTGTCCTCTGCGAGAGCCTGCTGCCATTGCAGTAGGCGAGTTCAAATCTGGAGCATAATATCGCCGATGTCCGCGGATACGCTTTTTAAAAATTTTCTTTTTTACAAGCCACACGTACAGAGTTATGCGGAGCTTAATAAACGTGTTGTCAAAACACAATGGCCCATCTGTTGCCAGTGCACTAATTGGGTAGCTGGTTTCATCACGTCAAAGCATGTTCATTCATGCTGTTCACTCATCCTGTATTGGGGAATGTGGTTTGGTACACTAATACCAGTGATAAACCTACCTACTTAAAGTAGACGAGAGGTTTGAAGCGTTGCGTCGAATGTTGCCACAATGTGGTGCACGGTGTCTTCGCATCTTGGCCAATTGTTTAGCGCTCTTCACTTGCACTCGCAGTGCAAAAAACCACGATATTGTCACTATCGAGAATGCAGGTGCAGTTAAACCTTGTTGTGACGAAGTTGCGCCTGTTACAAAAATGCCTTCATTATACGAATACATGTCTATATTGATGCAAGAAATAGCAAATTTTATATTTAGTTTGTTATATCCAACAGCTTGTCATATCTGTGTTAGTTATAGCGAGGTTCAACTGTGTATGCTGCAGCAATTGTGCTCTGCTAGCTACATAGCGGATGACTGCATGGTAAATACTCAACGGCAATGTATGTTTTTCATCATGTGAATCATTGTATGCACTGTAGTGCCATTTTTTGGCAATCATTAGTAACTTCAGGGATTGAAAGAAATATATAAGCCAGGAGAATTTGTGGCATGAATTGAATGGCTGTTCCATATAAATTTCTTTACAAGTAACTCATAACCATAATAGTACTTACTACAGTATTTAAGAACGGACATGTCAATTGAAGAGCTTCTGCCACTGTACATAAATTTGTCAGTGCAACCAAATATGTCAAGCTTGCTGTGACCAAACTTACAGATATGGGTGTTGTGTTTTGATGAAATACTGTAATGTTTTTGCATACTTCTGCCTGCGCTTGAAGCTTCAACATGATGCTCACAGCTGTTGAGTTCGTGCTTGGTTATGATGTTTTGCTGTATGCTAGCTTGTAGTACAAGAGTTACCATCTGCAACAGAAACTGTAGATGAGCATGAATGCGCTTCACTTAGATATGAGACTAGCTCTTAGAAATAAATACGCAATCGACTGTACTTGTGTACGACTTTTAGCCAAGATGTCCACAGGCCCCCTTGTTTTTTTATTGTGATGCGTGGTGAAACTAGGAAAAGCGCAAGCGCTGGATCACAGCTAGCTGACGCAAGACATCGATAAATCACTCGTAGAGTCCTTCGTCCTGACATGGACGTAAATTACATTGCTACTGCTGATTATTGGCGACCTTTCAATATGCGAACACTCGCATGAAAATATTAACTATTCCATAAATCGGACCTGCTTGTCCCAAACATTTGCATGCTTGTTTCTATTGAAATTTTATTGATAGCGTCAAGTCATTTGAATGAAACACACAGGCTTGACCACGCAAACATTCTTTGACTGCAGCTTTATTGAATGAAAGGGAAAAAAAATGCAACACGATCTCGCTTTGTTCTGCAGCACCCACTCCATTGAAACATTTGCTTGGGTAGGTCCACGTGTCATTGCCGTATCAGGGCGAGTCAAGACTGGAACACTGCTGTGACATTACCTTTTAAGATTGCCAGAAATGTGGCCGATGTCTGCTTTGGTAGGTGCAAATGCAGACGCAAAAAACACACTAACACAATGTTGACTCAACATTGCTTTGCACTTGTTTCAGAGCATTTCTTAAAGTGCGATTAAGCAACGACCCATTGAAGCTGCATCCACTTTTTTTCCCCGTATTGATAACCTAGCACTAGATATAATGCAGTCAACGTCGTCAGACCTACAGGCATTATGCATGTCCCTAGCTGATGCTGCATGAAAAAAAAGTACAAATATCCTCTTGCAGTCGCGTTGGCGCAGGACAGGGTAATTGGAGATAGCAGGGAGGGGCCATTGTCCTACAGTGGACATAAGATAGGCTGATGATGTCATGTAACACATAAATGAGTGGATATTTGTTCCTGCTTGCCTTTGTCCACTACCAGTTCCTGAACTAGTTTAAAGGTTTGTGGTAACATCCGTGCAATATCGCACGATAGATCAGGGGAGTGATGGCATTTGGTTATCATTTGAACATATCTTCTTTCCCTTGGAAACTGTGCACTCAAACTAGGCAGCAGCTTCTCTGCTCTCTGCATTATAAACCCAGTCTCGCTGTGGAGTCTAGAATTTCTCAAAACTGACCATGCCCAGCAGGCAGTAGCGAGGATGTGGATGTCTCGGGTGGTCTGTGTAAAGCTTTCCCCAGTTATTGAGAAGACTAATGCGAGGTGAATCACCTAAATGATTGATGGGCATAGCATGATCACCAGACAATGGCTTCACGGTTGTGAACGGCCTCTCGGAAAACTGCTTGCGACGACTGTGGCAGCTTGCGGAGCAGCTCGAGACCACCTGTATAAAATTCCTCGTCAAAGATACGGAATCCCTTTTGTGCTTGGTCTTTTCTTGTGCAGTCCATTCACACTAGTGCAGCAGCTCCCTCAGCGGGTAAACATGTCAAGTATTGCTTTTCAATCATTATAGAGACCTTCTGTGGCTGTTCCTTTTCAATTCCTCCAGATAGGTAGGCATTCCAGGCAGTGCCAGTACAGCACATCTGTGGTTGGCATCAAAAGTTTCAGGACGATAGTTCCGCGATGAAGCTGAATTTCAGGTCAGCTCCAGTATGCAGCTAGTAAAACAGTACAACACTACTTCAGTAGCACTCATGTAGGTAGCAAGTGCGAAATCCAGGCTACGTATCCAAGTTTAAGAAATATTCAGCTTTGTCTTAGATCCCATGCCCCATGAATTGTTGATGCTGTCTGTAATGTGAAAATGCATCGTAATATTGAGACCTGAAGCAGCTCGGGCACATTATTGCCTTTCAAGACGGTTTGTGCTATCTACTGGTATGTCACGAATGTGAGAAACTAATTGTTTATATACTACTATGGTTAGATGCTGAAAGCAACATCTACATAAATGCGACAGGTGTAACGATCCCCTAATGTCACAAAAACTACTCTTCATAGCCTAACAGAGGTCTACGCAATCGCAACATTGCTGAACAGGCGTAACGTGGTCCGGCAGATCCTTAATGCTGCATCCTGGATTTTCACGTCCCCACGGCAGCATACGAAATGCACTTCATTGGTGCTTTATGTCATCTGTGGCAACTGCTCAGATGGAATCTGCCAATTTTCTTGAAAGCTCACAGAAGGATGCGTTGAAACCACTGCATACATCTCTGCATGTTTTATATCCGGCATGAATATATTGCATGGCCACTTCATAGTTGATTTTAGAGAGGTGGGAATGCAAGAGGGAACACCCAAATTCATTTTAATCCTGTAATACCCAACTTATCATATATGCTATGCCAGTTTGATACCTGAAGATTATAACATATGTGGGAAGCTTGACACAAAAGCCCATAGTTGCATTCTTCATATGTTAGTGACGTTTCAGATGTGGATAGTTCAACCAATTAATTATTGCTATTCTAATTCAGCTATAACTCAAACAATATTGTGTTGTTTTCTATTGTACATATTTCCTCTCAATGGCCACAAATAAAAATGAGCAAGTTCCAATTTTTGGTGATTACCGGGTTAAACAACGATTACTTTTGACCTGCGGATTCAAACCTCGCATTTTAATATGCCGGAAATAGCTTTCCTGTCGAATATTTAGTCTTGCCGAACACTTCAAGAGGGGGAATGCGTGTCAGCCACTATGGCTTCTTGAAAGAAAGACGAGTCTACTATTTTACATTTCTTTTACAAGAAGAACTTTGGAGAATGATTAGCGTAATTTCAACGTCTGATTGTAAACAGTACGCTTGGCCACATCTTTTTTCCCCTCTCATTTTAGAACAAAGCTGCCAGTAAAATACATCCGTCAGTGAAATAACATACAGCAAACTGTCTAGGCTGTGCAGAAGCACACACACGCATAAACTCAGCTGCAGGATGATACGAACACTCGCTCGCACAATGCACGTTGTTGATACTGCGGGCTTCCTTCAGAGGAGACAGACGCATGCCAGGCCCTCATTTGCACACAATAGGCTACTTGGAATGCACTTTGTCAACTAAGCTCGAAGAAAAGAACTAGGTACAAGCCAAGCTCATCAACAAGCGAGGCTGCACAGCAGGAAAACAGTTGGAATTTTCCAACCACCCATTTTGTGGTCGGTCACTTTTCCCTCCCACTCTGCCCAGATGAGCGCTTTGGTGTTAATCGTACACCGAGCAGAAGTTATGCCAATGGAATAACATCTTAAAGGCTGGTAAGAAGTTCTACAGAAACTTGGAAGCAGCTTTTGTGCTGGAATGCCAATCACGCTCGACATCCACACGGAAAAAAAAAAAATTTAGCTAGGCTCTGTTTGCTGTGCAGGGCACTATGATAAAAAACCCTCTGACAAAAGTCCAAGGCAACTGCAACAGTAGTTTCATGCAAACGTTCCCTAGCTCAGTTTTCACAGTGCTAATGTGCTTGAGAAAGCTGCACGCACAATTACACTTTCTGTGCGGGAATTCTGCAGCAGCTTTACAAAAACCAACAGTCGAAAGGCCGCAGTACAGGAACGTTTCAATTTCATATGTTAGGACGACACAAGCATACCGTAAGGCCCACTGCCTGTCCTTCACCGGAGTATTGCATCCTTCAGGCCACTTTCTTGTTGCCAGGCAAAATATTCTGCTCCCACCTGCTTTTGCCAAAAGGCATTTCGTGCCTTTAGCAGAGCAGGTGGGGTCTTGCCCCTCAGAAAGGTTCAAGTGACGCATACTGGGGTTGTGTTGTCGGTCAAGTTACTCGTGCGCGACACTTGTGTCCAAACACAAACAGCTCATCGGAGCCACAGAAAACGCATTCACTGGCTAATGCAAGGAGTGTGCAGTTAAAGCGATATCCTCAAAATTGGTAGACCGAAAATACGGCCCTTGCTTCCTGCTCTCTCGAAATACAGTATGCTGCACGCGCACCCAAGGGTGTTGTGTTGGCCTGGCCAGAACCAGAATGGTGCAAAACAAAGAATGCTCGGCATCGCATTCGACTAATGCTTTTCTCTGCTACGGTACGACCTACATGACCTCAGATTCCACGAAAGAAAGCAAGCACAGGACGTGGCTACGCACAATGTTTCGCTCGTCTCTACAACTACAAATTTTATACAAAGCAGGCAACGCTACGGAGGTTACACTTCATTTGCAGCCTGCATTTATGACCCCCCTAAAAATAGTTTGTCCCTTGTGAAATATGCAGGTTCGCATCAGGTAATTCAACATATAACATATTATGCCTTATGTCACAAAATGCAATGTGTTCATTACGTGGAAGGCACTGGATATCTGAACCTATCTGACACCAAACGAATAGAGTGATGCAGCCACAATGCACCATTTTCACTTCCTACTGAAACACAGTACGGTACGTCGCATACAAATGCACGATTTAACTTTGCGTCCACAAGTTGAAATATGTCAAGTATATGTTAAACAGAAAGCGCCACAAATCATTAACAGTTGCACTGCGAAACACGTAGCATGATGTCCTTCCACAGTGTCACCCATGTATGAAAAAAACGTCGACTGCATACCGGTCTGGCAAAATTACCCACACACCGAGATTCTGCTAACTACGCAGGCACGCCACCCCCGCGGTTCCGCGGAGCTGCGGCAGTACAAGACTCTGCTGCAACACCGCCGCGACGACGGAAGGACGGTCGCGGATCAGCTAACAAGCCTCGCCGAGCGTTGCCCGGGCTTCTGGCCCTGACCGGGCACGAGGAAGCCTTTTCATCCCGAAGACAAGACAGTGAGACACTCCATTTCAGCAGCTTTGCTGCAGAGAGTTGGATGTTTTTTTTTTCCCTTTTTTTCTTTATTCCATTTTATTAAGTGTCTCTAGCAGTGATACAACAGTTTACAACAATAAAAAAAATAATGGTTTGCAGCAGCTTAATTCATTTTTCTCCCTGACCCCTCGCTTTGTAGACAAAGAAAAAAAAAAGGGTGTGGTTGGTGGTGGGCCTCGTGGCCAGCCTCTGGCACGCCCCTTGTTCTCACTTTTGTGTGTGTTGTGTGTGCTCCCGTGTACGACGAGCGGCGCTCGACAGGCAACAACATTTTTTTTTGTCTTTTTTAATCTTTTTCTCGTATCTTGCGGCTGGAGACTAGAGGCTCAAAAGGGGGCACCTAGAGAATCACAGTCCCTGCGCCCTAAGTACTGCCCTTCCCCAACACACTCAGCTGGCCCAAGAAAAACATGTTTGGTGTGTGTCCCAAGTTCACGAGCCACAATTAGAATATTCCTAGCAAAGAAGAGTGCAAAACAACTCATCAGGGAGAGGGGGGGAGGGACAAAGAATTAACGAAAATAACACTGTGTGAAGAGATGCTCGCAAAATGTCCATGCAACCCTTGTTATGTGTGTTAGGAACAAGTAAAACAAAAACACATGGCAAAAATTGGAAAAGAACGCGTCTAACAGAAGAAGCACTTGCACCTAGCGGCGGTGGCCGCACGGCCGCGGTATATGTATCTCCGTCTTCTCTCCTTGCGGATGCCCGCGACACACACACACGCACACACCGTGTTGTGAATATCTTTTTTTTTCTCTCTTTTGTTTAAACAGTTCCTCTCGCGCATCAGGATGCATATGCACAGGAAAAGGAAGAAAAAGTGTGGAGCCACTAAACACACTGTGGCCAACAAACAGGTGATGTCGCTGCATCGGCAGCGGCTTTTCTTTTAAAAAGTTGCGAAAAGAATAAAAAAGTGGAGGTGGAGGAAGAAAAGTGGGTGGGGATGGTGGTGGTGGTGGCGGCCCTCAAACGCACAGAAAAAAAAAAAAGCATTGCCAGGAGGAAAGGGCTTTGTCCGCAGCTGCACTGCGGAAAAAAAAATGCAAACTGCAGCCCTCTCCCCGGTACTGAAAAAACATTAACAAGGCCCTTTCTCAAGTAGGCGCACACATGCACACACAAACATACGCACACACACGCACACGCAGACTCACGCAGTTGGGAAGAGCAGGGCTTTTTCAAAATAAATAATGCTATGAGACATGAGCACGCGGGATACAGCTCCAGCAGGCCGCCTCCCCGAGAGTCCGACCGAGCAGGCACCGACCCCCCCCTCCCCCTCTGCCTCCCTGCAGCTCTCGAAAAGACGGGGGCGCGTGTGTGTTCTCGATGGGGGGTGTGGGGTAAAAAGGGGGTTGGACACGCCGTTGGAGGGGGAGGTCTCGCGCCCATCTTTGCTTGGCGGCAGGCAGGGGCGCTTTGCATAGGTGCTACAGCTTGTTCTCGGGATGGGGGAGGCAACAATCCACAGCGGCCGTCGAAGAAGAGAACCTTTTTTTTCCCAAGGCACACTACAACGAGGAGATAAGAGGAAAAAAACCCAGCGAAGGCGCGCGCGCACACCCAAGTCCGACGACGTGGAAATGGCCCACACTTCTGCACCTGTACACACCCAGACATGCGTGTAGTATATGTATATACATTATGTATATCCGTATGTTATATTATTCCACTACTGTAACATCACATTTTTTTTTTTGCAACACACTCGGTAAAGAAGGGGCAGGGGAAAGGGGGGGGATGGGGAGTCAGCCGAAAGAAAAAAAAACACCTTCCACCCTAGCGCAGCACCCCGAGAGCATTCTGCTGTGACCTTTTGGCTTCCTCCTCAGCGATCTGCTGCTCGATCAGATACTGGGCCGTGGAGACGGCATTTGGCGTGCCTGTGATGCTGACGATGCGGTTGCGTGTGCCCGGTGCAAACGTGCCCTTCTTGGAGATCTGGATGGCGGCGCCGCTGAAGCGCTGGATCTCAACCAGTGACTTCCCCCCCGGTCCCAAGATGGCCCCCACAATGTTCTCCCCCACCTCGAGGTCTCGCTTGACGGCGTCCGAGCACTTGTCAGCCGCGGAGGGTGGCGGCGGCGACTTGCACATGGCCCCCTGTGACGGCACCAGTGCTGTGCCCAGCCCGAATGAGTTGTTGTTGACCGGCATGCCTCCCCCGGCGCCGTTGTTGGCCGCCGCACCAGGCGAGCCTAGCGCGGGCGAGTTCCGCCGGAATGGGTCAAACACCATGTCGCCGTGGTAGCGCTCCGAGCGGGGCGACCCGAAGCCGCCGCTGCCGACGGGGCCGAAGATACCCGAGCTGCTGGCAACCACTGGTGGCGTGGCGTCCATCGGCGAGGTCGGGTAGACTTGCTGCGGTGGCGGTGGCTGCGGTGGGCCCTGTCCCATCATGGCCCCATTGGCACCCGCTAGGAGTGCTCCAAGGCTGGAGCCCAGCACACCATACGTCGCCAGGGTACCCATGGCTGTCGCAATGTCGGCCGTTGCCTGCTCCGTGTAGCCGTTGCTCCTCAGCACCGCTTTGACGTTCTCTAGAAGTTGCGCCACGTTGGCACCCGGAAACGGTGCTGGCACCATGGAGCCTGCGGCTCCGCTAAAGTTTGCCGTCGGGCTTAGGCTGTTGAGGCTCCCGCTCGAGCTGTAGCTGGCTGACGAGTTGTTCACCGTGGAGTGCACGCTCGACGGGTTGGCGTAGGGCGAGCCCGTCGGGTTGAAGTTGGCCACGGGCCCGGTCACCTCGGCGTAGGATACGTGCAGGCAGCTGCCGCTCTGCGGGTCCTCCACGATTTTGGCCAGGATGAGCTGGCAGGCCTTCTTGTTGTTGTCCATCTCACCAATGACGGTGATGCAGCGCTCGGCGAGGGCGTGGTCCTTGGACTTCTGAGAGATCTGCACGTACGCACCACTCTCTTCCTTGATCTGCTTGATGTAGCTGCCCCCCTTGCCGATGATCATGCCCGCCGTGCTGTTGGGCACCAGGATCTTCACCTGCGTGCATGCGTGCAATGTAGCTCAGCAATGCTTAAGGACAACTTTCTTTATGCGAAGCATACTAGCCGCACAACCACGCTCTTCCTTGCTGCGCCGCGCGCGGCCGCGTAGCTACCGTATGACGTCATAGCAGCTGCGAAAGCGGAGGCTCAACTCGTGCGCTCGCTTGCGGCCGCGTAGCTACATAGCCGGGTCTCAGCTCGTGCGCTCGCCTGCGGTCGCACAGATGGTACTGCGGCCTAACTCCCGCTCCTCCCGCTATACCAGGTTACCGATACCACTATACCAGCGGTATAGTGGTATTAGTAGCGGTAGAGCGTATTTATTGGTTTGAAAATAAAGGAATCAGCAGAGTAACGCATGAGTTGTTTCTTCGTCTAGCCGAACCAAATATGGCCAAGCAACAACAGTTCACCAGGCTAAACAGTGGTTCAACAACTAAAATAAAGGCTAGTATGCTTCGCATCCTGGGCTTAACCTTAGCTAAGCCACAGCCATATTTTTGCCCATGCTGGATGGACTGACAAATCTGATTGCGCATAATGCTCGGCTCTTTGAAACCGATCACAGCAGGTGCCACCGACTGCACTTGTACAGTCACTAGCTGTACGGGTTCTAATGCATTAACGGTGAAGAGAATCAATTACTAACTGTAGGAAAGTGATGCAGTGAGCATGCAGCAAACTTGGGCTACCTGCATCAGTGACAATCCTCACGGCGATTCAAATGGGCGCAACACCAAATGCAGCAGCTCAACAATGTGCAGCCAATTCATGGTACAAGGCACGGCGAAATAGACCAGCTGAAAGTTGAGAGCCAATGCCTCCTCAGCATACCTGCCAACCTGCAAGCTTTGAATGTTTGCAAACATCCCACGGACAAGCAGGCCAGTGGCACGTTTTTGAATTGAACTTTACCTTGAGCACACACACCTTTATTGCATATGTATGTATGCGATTTATTTACGATGATTTAACTGTAGACGCAGCCCACAAGCAGCAGCAAACTTGGAACAGCAGGGAATGAAAAGCAACAGATTGTCTTTAGATCGCACCGACATTTTCTGCAACATTGCCGTCGCCGATTTCGCCTGCTTCAGGAACCACAGTGTTATAAACTTGCTCGAAGCAAGAAGAACCCCACTGGCATACGAAATCTTTCAGTGCAAGTACCATCACCAGTCACTTTTTTTTTTGCGTGCATTTTTTGCAATCTTGTGCCGTCCCATCTTTAAACACCTTCGTAAGCGTTTCGCAAACGGAACTTATTTTTCGTAACACACAACGCAACATTAGTGAAATTGCAGAGTGAGCACAAAATTCGGGAGAGTTGGCAGGTGTGCATTAGACCTGGAAAACAAGTCCGAGTACCAAGCAACCAATTTTTGTAGAAACAAATGCGAAGTCCCTCCCATCCCACCTCTTACGTTTAGGAGCTTTTCGATCATTATGTTGTAGCCTCGGCCGAACGAGCTCCCTACCTGCTTTTCCCTCTCAGCTGGCTGCTTGTGGTCAAAGTCTATGGCAATCTTGGCTGTGGGGTCGGGCTTCTCCTTAATTTTCTCCATGATAAATTCGTGGATGCGTAGAACGCCCTCGACACTCCCGGTGATGAGGCACACCCTCTCGGTAGTTCCTGCAAGGGCGACACACGTGGAAGCTACTGTGAAGGCAAGTCACCAGCCTAGTTGCCAAAAGCCACATGTTAATTGAAGCTGCGATCGCTGGCTGCAGCCAACAACTACCCTCCAGATTGTTTTCTGGACAGTGGAGATCATAATGCCCTTTATTCAACAGTTCATAAGCAATAATGGATATTCATAAGTGTGCGATTACTATTGATCAGATAACTAACTCCCTACTGAAATGTGTATATGCACTCCGATAATTCCATACATTTTCAATGCGATAGTTACACAAACTACACAAAATTTATATGGAATCCATATAAATTCTGCAAGTTCTATGTGAAAAGTTATAGGGAATTGTACAGAAAATTACACGGAATGCTTCAGCAGTTCTGATACTCACCAACTGTTCTTTTGTTAATTTAGCACATACTGCAATTACGGTGTTGAAGCTGGTCAATGGCACTGGCGTGTCTCCTTAGTAGAGATCTAGACCAGCAGCACTTCTAAATAGCCATCTTGTAAACTTGTTTTCAGCACACCACAACTGCTGCTTGGCTTTCTAACAACAAAATTTTGTTGCAGTCTGCCTTTAAGAGGCACTGGTGTCCCGCTTAGCTTTGTATCATGCTGTGCGAGAAAGGAGTTGCTAGAAAATGTTTAGAGCATCAATGCTACGCAAAATTAGGTAGAGATGTCGCAAAACTGCTGTTAGTCTCAAGACTCCTACAACCGGATCGACATACCTTAAATCGGCCAGCTTTAATTATGTAATGAACCAAGTTGATGAGCAAATCTGACCTAGACATTTAATCGATGTCTAAAAATCACTTTAATATTTCTCTCCTCACCATTTGAAGCACATACCACATGTCCCTATGGTTTGTATGGATGCCAAGCGTTTGTGCACCATAGCACCTGCAGCATCATACAATGCACCATCTGCCGATATTTTAATGAATGTTTTCTATCTGTTCCAGTGTGTTTCAATGGAGAGCAAACTATTACCACAATATCGCGAGAGATTCCCTAACACCTGGAAGAAAGCCCACACCTGTTTTTTGGCATGATTTGGTATTTTTTCTAAAATACTGAAAGTAGCCCACTTGTCGTAATCCTGGGGCGTTGACGCTGCTTCTGCTGTCACCAATGACGATACAGCAAAACTGGATAAATTAGCTGCATCTGGAGATAAACAATGATGACTTGGAAGCACAGTCATCATTGGTTCATGCCTCTTCGCTGCAATCGCGACCTTGGCAGAAGCTCCACAAGCTTTGGCTACAATTTATTTTCTTGATTGTACACTAAATGTTAGCCCGCTTGTCTTCCTCACCCAATTGGCTCTATATTCCAGGTGTGCATTCTCTCTGGATATTACGGTATGTGCGCCGTATAGTAGTGCATACCTAGGTCACACAAAAGCATTGTGGCTTCTGAATATCTGTTGCAACTAACAGTACACCAAAAGCAAGTGCAAAAATTCAGGTAGCTGGGAGTGATACAGAGCATGACAATGTGAAGATGCAGCTCCTGTTGTCAGTTTCGGTGCAGGTCAGAGGGCAGGCAATTCTTATCCAGGGATGTGTGCACACGGAGCAGTTGGAGCAATTGGTACAACTATGATGGGGCATGATTTGGGGTAAGCTTTGAATTGTTGCCTGCCAAACATTATCACTAATAGCGGCCAATAGCAAAAGGAGAAACTGTTCACTTTTCTCGATTTTCTTGCCCACATTGCTTCTAGGCCTAACTAGGCACCCCCCTATACTGAGTGACGCAGCCCTGTTCTTTGTTTACAGGGTGCAGTTTTGTCCACAGGCCTCACCTGGGTAGAAGTCGTTCGACTTGGACATTTTCACCCGGGCTCCCGCTTCCTTTTGGAGCAGTGCAATGGTCTCACCACCTTTGCCGATGATGGCCCCGGCAGCCACAGCGGGTACAAGAATCTTGAAGTGGAACGTCCCATTGCCTGCAGGGAGAGAGGGCAGGACGCCACTGTGCATACACGCACACCACACTGTTGCAAAAAAAAAAAAAAAAAAAAGTGGCAGCACGCACAGACACACACACAGACAAACAGGGCGAGACTACCGGTGCATGTATGAGTCATGGGAGAGAAAAAAAGCCAGGGTGGTTTTCGGCGTGTGAATCCTGATGAGACCACGATGAGCCTTGGCGGTGGGCGGGTGAATGAGATGGCGTGATGTAGTATGGCGCTACGACGATGCAGCAAGCGGCCAACAGACAAGATGAAGAAGGGGAGAACAAAGGCCGTACCTGACGCTCGTCTTCGTAATTGCTCCATTTGCAAAGCTTTTGCGGGGAGTGGGGGAAGAAGAAGGGCTCCGGGCTCTTTCCACTCTCTCTCTCAAACGTGTGCGCGTGCCCCCTTCCGTTCGCTCTTAACTGCGTTTCTTTCGCCTGAGCATAGCGCACCCGGCGGCTAGTGGTGCCCGTCAAAAGGGCTGCAAGGCTGCAAACGAAGAGACACATACACACCGGTTGTAGGAACCGACAAGCCCCCGCCACCACCACTGTTGGAGCCCAGGCAGGTCTCGGGGGGGGGGGGGGGGGGGGGAGGGACAGGGAGGGCGCAGCTTCAGACCGACACAACCCAAACCGCAGCACTAGAACAACCACTTCTTTTTCGACGCCCCGTGGCCACTGCGGGGCGCAACTCGTTCTTTAAACCTTGCACAAGCAGAAACCCCGAGTTGTAAAGCCAAGAAGACCGTCCACCTCGCACTCATCTGCGAGATGCATGCCTTAAGCAAGCTAGTCCTAGCCAAGAAGCACTAGACAAAACAGCGCCGGTCTCCAGACGAGAAGCTAAAGAAAGGCAAGATGCGGCAGGTCAGCAAGGGTACAAGGGCACAACTATTTTGTGTGCACCGTCAAAGATGCACCTAGCAGATCGTTGTGTACTTTCCAACAGAGACAAAATGCCAAAAGCTGCAGCCTGGAAAATGGGCAACTAGATCAGTTCAATCAAGTTGAAAGATTTTTACGTAAGCCAGCTTCGACGAGTATGTCCTGCAAGCCCTGCTTCAACCAGTAAAAGTTTTTGCCATCTTCACGTGTCAGGTGCTTCTACAGTATGTATAGGCTGTCAATTCAAAGTTTCTGATGCCCAGTGTCACTCGCGTCTGCAATTTTGCTTTTGCGACAAGGTTTAATTAGCTCTATTCCATTTTTTTCTTAAACACATGCAATGCACTTATATGGTATAGAAGATACAAAAACATAAGCAAAATATTCCTGACTGTGCTCATATCAGGGTGAAATAAACTTAAGCTGATAACTTATTGTCAGAAATCACAGATAAGATCACAAGAAAACCTGACTAAGGACTGACAACAGCAGTAAATTTACCTATGTGTGGATTTCTTTTTGTATCGGCGAATGAGGAACACTGAAATTGTGGCACGATTATATGGAATAGAGCGTTATGTCTGGTAATGACATCCCTCAGCATACATTGACGACGTAAAGAGGACCGAGTTTCATCGACACCAGTTAGGACCGAAACGTCTACCAACGGTACGTGCGGTTAAGAATTGGAGCACCTGCTAGTCCACAAGCAACCACGAGGCAAAAGCCTCATGTTTCCAACAAGTAAAACGTTCCATGTAACACTGGCTGTCATATGGATGAATAAAGACCAAAGTGATTCCATTATGCATGACGTCCAAATTGAGCAATACTAATTCTGAACGTTGCTAATGGTAGAAATACTGTGCACAATTGAACCCTCATTGTAAATCCCTAATTATATAGCCATTATTGTATATAAATGTTAACACAAGTTCCCAGCAGGCTTTCGGTGGTCGCAACTGGTAATCAAAGTGAAGAGGTAGGTGGCACAGTTGTGAACATGCGCCATAAAGCCAGTGGATGTTAAGGTTAAAGAGCATAACCTTCTATGTAAAAAAATCATCCGAAGCTGGCCAGTATACAAAAAGAACAAGAAAAAAAATTCTCATCTCATGTTACCAGATGCGATTAGGAAATGAAGCGCACTATATACTACTAGGTAGCCCAGCAGCATATCACCATCAGGGTGATAAGCTTAAAGATAATCAAGCAGCCTGCTAAGTGCCAAGAATTTGACCTAACACCAGCTGGCACAGGGTGGAAGTCCCCCGTGGAAAAGCCCGGAAACGCAGACTACTGGAACTCGAGAAAATCTGCAATGGACAGAGGTGAAAATTATCATGCAGATCCCCCACGTGTCGGGAAAAGAAGTAAAAGAAAAAAAAATCGGACCCCACAGTCGGGCGAGGTGGAGCAAAAAAGGCCCAACCACTGCCACAGGCTAACGAGCATGGTCTGGGAACAAAGCTCAGTACGCGGCCCCAAATCAGTCCTCCTTTTAACTTATCGCCGATGGAAAAAGCAGCAGCAACAAGTTTAGTCACAGAAAGCGGAGGCCGCCACCCGCCCTCCCCTGCCCGGTCGAGATCGGTGCCACGAGGAAGGGAGGGCGGACCCCTCAAGAAACAAGAACGCGACCACCACCGGCGTAAACGGGACCAGAACCAAGGTCGAGGGGGGAAATACACAGCCACACGATGACGTCTGGATCGCGGCGTATCGGGCCCGTTCCCCTCGTCGCTTTCAACACCGCTACACTACCGCAGACGACGAGCCATCCGAGGAGAAATGCGCCAAGTCTGCTCACGCGCGCTTAATAACGCGCGCACGCGACCCTAAATACTCGCGAGGCGGCAGAAGGAATGGGGAAAGAAAAAAAGAATCGCACTTAATTTCCGCGACGATGCATCTAGCCGGCCACCGCCGGCCGCACGCACATGCAAGGTGGTGTGTTAAAGGGCTGCGCCGACGCGAAGGAGACGATAAATGCGATTACCACACGCTGCGACCGTCGTCGCGGCAGCCGGGTCAACGGCAAGGACACGTCGGGGCAGCACCCCAGATCGCCGGGGAAGCAATGCATTCCGCAGGTCGAGTCAGCGGCATGCAACGAACTGGCCGAAAGCACAGGGCGGAAGGGGGGCGGCAGTTTCTCCGGCAAATGCCCCAAGAGGGGCTGCTACTACTACTACTACTACAACTACGGCCGCTGGCATGCGCTCGGCGAAAACCCGGTCCGCAAATTACTTTCCGCCGCGCTCACCCCGTCTCAAACTAGGCAAAGCTCAGTTCTTAAGACAAGCGCTCGCAAAGCGTGCTCGAGGATCACGCCTTGTCGTCTGCCAAAGGCAGGTTCGCACGAAATATTTCTGCAAGATAGGCCTAGGCTACGCTGCGCAGGGTGAGCCGGCGCACTGGCTCAGCCCCCTCTCCACGACCAACACACCATATGCAAGGTCCGCTTCGGCCACGAGATATACACCGAATTGTACGCTGCGTGAGGCATCGGAGAGATTCGTCACATTCCTCCGTGCAGTGGCGAATCCGATCGGGCTCCCCCCGTCTCGCAGCAAAGCAAATAAGCAGAGGGGAAAAACACACCCGACCGAAAACACGGCGAACCGCCGCCGTGGGGTGTGGGGGAAGAAGACGGAAAGAAAAAATCGTTTTCTTTCCCGACCCGACCAAACACGGGTGCGCCATGAGAGGCGGAAAGCTCTGCTCGCGGGCCACGGGTCGGCGAAAAAAAACGTAACGGGCCGTGGCCAGCAGGAAAGGCTGTCGACGGCACTTGCCTTCGGGTCGGCGAGCAGCACGACGCGAAAATGGTCGACCTTGCTCGGCACCTCGCTGCTGCAGCAGGTACCGGGTGAAAAGTCCGCTGTCCCACATACCGGGCCCGGCGCTACTCCATCGAGGAAGAGAAAGTCGCGGCTACCAAACACGCAAGGGGCTTCGACTCGACGAAAAAGAAATCGCCGACCATGTAATAAGGTGTGCGACGAAGAGAAAAAAAATATACAAAAAGAGGCGAGCACCGCTCGCCGGGCACCCTCCCCGGCCTGCCTTCGGAGGAAAAAAAATGCACGTCGCGGGCCTGGCACGCAGATCTCACGGCTGTCAGCAGCGGCGAAATGGACGGCACTTTCCGAGCCCGTGATCCCCGAACCGCAATATCAGGAGCGAAAGACAGCGCTCGCCGGCTGATGGGACCCAGATAATTCGCCATCTCAGCGGCGATAAAAAAAATAGCAAGAAAACGTCGCCCCACTACTAGTACCTGACTCGGAATTTGCTGGGCAGCCGCCCAGGGCTTCGAAGCACCGAGAACGAGCTTTTTCGTCAGACCAAGCGCGCATCCAAGCCATCACGCAGCGGTCGAAAAGGGGGAACTCGCGAAAACCGAGCCCTGCCTGCCTGGGTCCGGCCGCTGTGTCATATGGTACTACCCACGTCACACCCAGTTGCGCTGGCTGGGCAGCGGACACGAGACGCCCCGCTAGACGCAAATTGGTACGCTACCTCCGCCATGGTGGGACCTTTTCGTCGCCCCAATATCGAGCTCGGAATCCAGGGGCCTCTTCCTAGAATCTCCAATATCGGGATCGGGACATCCATTCACACCTCCTAAACCCGTCGCCATCTTCAGTGCAGAAACGTCCGGGCGCTGACGTCACTCCCGACGTCAACACGAGTCTCCCGGAAGACGCTGCGGACCGGCCTTCTTCCTGTTCCTCTCCGCGAGTCGCGACGCCATCCCTCGCCGAAACGGCGAGGTACCGTGGACGATCGTTCGGCGCGCGCTGTCCACCATTTCACTGACACACGCACAGGCACTCTAGAACGTGCAAGCGCGCACTTTGCTGGGATGGGAGTGCGAATAGAGTTCACATGTTGTTTTAGGCCTTTCTCGGGCCCTGGTTCGCCGCCTTGTGACGGTTGTTTGCAACTTATCAAGCTTTATTTTAAACGTGTCCGCGTCCCCTGCGCTACTGATGGTCCATCAGCTTACACGAACGCCGCAGTGATAGTAACGGCTTGAGCTGTAATTATTTCGAACATAATGGATCAAGGCGTGATACACGCAAGCGCCAAATGTTCACACATTGCATTGTACAACAAAAAATAGATAGCAGTAAGCGCAGCTGTGTTTTATATCTGTTAGCTTCGCGCGTTTCGCCAGCGTCAATGACTCACTGTAGGTAGCACATTGTACGGATTAGTGTGATTTAACTTGTTTATATACTGGCGATGAGTGATAGCAGCTGATACACTGGTGCCTATGGCTGACAACGATTGCCGCAACTTTGATTTTAAACCACCTTATAACCCACGTGATAGGCTTTCCTGCATACCGCGTCTACCGTGCAGGGGAGCGACATTCGCAGAACACGCGGGAGACTTGAATTTGCACTCGCCTTGTCTTCCTGGCAGCATGTGGGTCCTGGCGCTGCGTCCACGACGTCGTTAGCGAAGCTTCTGTGCTGCATTTCGGCCTAGAAATGATAAGCCGAGGCAAATTTGCAGAAATAATCGCCTCACGCAGGACACAGCTGATTGTCCACAGGCACAGTTACCAAGCTTTGTCGCCAGGGCACGCTGCGAGCGCACCATTCGTTATCTTTAAAATCCGTCTCACGAAACAAAATAGCCATCGGTTTGTATATTTAGTTGAACAAGAAAATTAGAGCAATTTTTTTTGTTTCTAATGTAAGTATACTATGCGAACCAACAGTGAAAAGTTGCACGCGTATGCGACTCTGCGGAGCTAATCAATGCGGAGCTTTTATACGTAGTTATTCTCACACTAATTTCAGGCAACAAAAAGTTAACACTCAATCTAACGCAAATTTAGTCACATACAAGTTGTCGCGGCACCTATCGGTGAATAAACAAAGCTATTAATTCAACATTTTGGTTATTAGTTTGCGATATTGGCTTACTTTTATGCTCAAAAGCGACAGATGTATTCAAGAACGGTGAAAATCATAGCGGTAAATATGGTTGGTTTTGAAGCAAAATTTTGCACTAGTGCGATAAAAGCACTTTTGAGAAGAAGGAAGGAAAGAGCAAGCGAGTGAAACGGCGGCAACTGCGGAGGAGAGAGTGCAGCGGAAAGGTGCGCCGCCTGGATTGTGAGAGGTGCGGTGGGATCCTTCCCTCGCACCCTTCCGACAGCTCTTTTTTTCTATGTTTGTTTGTTTGTTCTAGTTTCGTTAATGTCATCAGGGGCCGTCGGAGAGTAATGTCCGATGTGAAGCGGGCTTCACACCATCGAGTGCAGTGAGCGGCTGCACGTTTGCCATTGGATGCGACGCCGCGGAACAGTCGGAATGATGCGGTGAGCGACAACTTTTAGGCCTAGAGAAGTTTCGCACGGCCACCGAGCGAGCCGCCGCCGGGTGCGATGCATGCACAGAGCACGCACCCGAAAATGGAAGATATGTTGCTGGCGGCTTCCCTTTAAGCAGCAGCTGCGCGCAGGCGCTGGAGCGAGTCGCTTGCGCGTTTCTCTGGGCGCTTTTAAAGTAGCACCGGCCCGGCAGTTAAGAAGCGTGCGCTAATTTTTTTGCCCGAGGCTTTTGTTCTTAGGGGCGGGTCGGGTTTGCGTTTCTTGGCGGAGCGTTCCACCTGTGAACGCGACGGCTCGAGCGTAGCCATGCGGAACGCCGCTGGCGTCTTTGTGCCGCGCGAGTCGACATGCGCGCGATTTTGGTAGCATATAGGTGAGGACCGCGTTACGTTCTGCTGTGTAATTATGTAGCGCAGTTGCACCGCCGGGCGAACCTATCTGCAATGTTTCGTGTAAACATGCCAGGCCGGGTACCGTTTTGAAAAGTGCAGTTGCATACAGTTTCGTGTGTTCGGAACCGGCGGCTAAGTATATGCATTCTGAGGTTTGCAAAATGCTTGCATCTCGACGATTGGGCTACTCGATCGTCGAACGTCGGCGGTTCCTTTTTTTCTTTTTTTTTTGCATATAAGAATTTAGAAAGAAATCTGATGAGGCATTTGTGCTTTGAACTCGGTGTATCGCGTTCATTCGCGCACCGTGTTCACTTTTTGCAGCGCCTTTTCTTATTCAAATGCAGTCCGATTTTCGAACACTACGGTACAACTACCAGAGTGGCGCGCATCTGGTAGCACTGCTACTAGAAAAACTACCAGCCACATTAAGCTCGCTATAACCATGTCGGCTCTGTTTGAGATCGATGAACGTACTGAAATAGCATGCAAGTCTTTCGCACTAGTTCAATTAGGTGTCTTTGCCGCCTATTTCTAATGAACAGTGTTAACGGTCAAGAGTGCTCAGCAGTCATGCCATATGCCTGAAGGCATAAAATTGACCACCAGCGCCTTTGCTTTTGAACGAGCTACTACTTTATCTTGGAGAGATTTCATGAAGGACACGTTGCTTGGTTACCAGGGGTAGCGTTAACAGTAACTAACATCACGGCTAGTAGAGGACACTAATGCTTCAATTCTCTCCCAGGCTGCTGCCGCTTGTTGCTGAAACTATGGGTTTTCGACTCCAAGGGTCTCATGATATTGTGAGCTGAATGAGTCGGATAATTGTATGCTTGCACTATTGCTTTTGCCATAGTATTGGCACTGGGACTCGTAGTAATCTCTTTAGTGCTGCTGGCCTTAGCAGCACTAAAATGTTGATCCTTTGGTAATGCAGGTTCCATTAACGACAGTGTGGTGCCATACACCATTATGGTATACGGCAGTACAGTCGGTGACAACCTGTGAATTGCATCCCGACCACGGCGGCCGCATTTCGATGGGGGCGAGATGTGAAAACACCCATGTACTTAAGTTTAGGTGCACGGTAAAGAAACCCTAGGTGGTCCAAATTATTCCGGAGTCCCCCCAATACTCATAATCAGATCGTGGTTTTGGCACGTAAAACCCCATATTTTAACCTGTAAATTCCAAGATTATATGTACACTGTCCAACTCAAACACAATTCGCATAGATGTCTCAGCCAATTTGGTTCGCTTATTAGCCTGACGTCAAGTGCTTTCCCATGTTTAAAGCAACTGTTTTCTCCACACAAATGGGTTTTTGCATTGCTGATTTCAAGGTGAAACCTGAACGTCTAGGGCAAATTTTATGAGTGATCTTGATATCACTTGGCCATAGCTAATATTTTAACGTGAAACAACCAGCTTTTGCTTTCCAATAAGCCAGGCATTTATATTAGCAGAGCAATGTCATTAAGCTGTGAGCGGATTATAGCAGGCTCAGCTCTGTTCCTTAGGTGAAAGGAAAGTGCACTGTGTTTTTGTGGGAGGAGCTTGTTTGTAAATTCTTACATTGCCACTGATTATAAAATGGTGCATAGGTTGGATAGGTAACACTTATTGTCGGGTTTGTACCGTGTGTGGGAGATCTGGCAGAAACAGAAAAAGGACGTCGATGACGCGCCTGGGTGTGCTAAAGTTGTGTTGGGACTTCTTGTGCGAAAACAGTAACAACAAGAAAAGTGCAGATGTAAAGTGCAGTGTAAGTCAATCTGCGCAACTGATACTTCAGAGAAAGCAAGCGTGTTATGCACGTTCTCGTATCTTTCGAAGTAGGAATCCGTTTGCTGGCTATTCTTAGTGATCATTCATCACTGATAATCTGTAGGCTCTCAATGACACCCTGGTCATGCAGCTACTCTGGGGCTCCAACACAGGTTGCGTTGCTGGATGTTTTCTACCACTGCAGCTGTACATACGTCTAGCTGACCTCCAACTTGGAGCCGGCAAAGCATGTGAGAAGCAAAAGTTACGAATAGCTGGCAAAAATAACTGTGGAGAGAAAGTGTCGTCTGTTTGTGTGAGGTGTAAGCAAGGTAACTTTTATTTTATTGTCATTGATATTTGAATTTCAAAGAAAAAAAAAAAACTCGGCACTTTGGTGCAAGTTGTGCTGCTCATTGATATCTACCACGCTGCCACACAATAATGGCTGTGAAACTCCCTCTTCGTAGCTTTGCTGTAAAATGTGATTGCTTTTGAAGCAGCGCACAAAACACGAACTGATGGACGATGTCAGTGTTTTCCGTGTTTCAGGCTGTCTGTGTATTGTGTGCTTTTCAAAATCGGGAAGTTGTAAATAGCCAGTTTTCTCTACCAGAATTGTGATTCAGGCCAACAACTAGCGAAATCTAACAAGCCTGTGTGTTTGCATTGGAGAACTCGCCCCCCAGTTCCTACTGCTTCGTGGCTTCTTAAACCTTTTGTTCATCTGTATAGATGGAAATCTGGTCAGAGAAAGGGAAGTGCTGCTTCACATGGCTGCATGCCTGACAGTACCTGGCAAATTTCAGTGTGCAAGATTGAAATAAGAACTACGAATCTGGGGCTGCTTGTAATTACTGTGGTAATGTGAAACTAGGCACCCCCATAGTACTAAGCACCTCTTTGAATGTCGACTACCATATTTCACAGAAAAAAAAAAAGAAATTACTGACTGCATTCATTTGATTCTAACCACCCTTTCTCGTTTCAAGTGTTCAAGCTTCAGAGAAAAAAAAAGGCAGGTAATTTTAGGTTTTTGTGGCAGTTAAGAATTAATCACTGCATGTTTGACATGGTCAGCAAATAGCGAATGTCAAGCACTTGTGATCTCCTAACAGAGGAGTGGTTATGGGATGGAATGCCGTTGCATCACGAATACAGGTGCCCATTGTCCGATGCTACTAGTGATCGCTTTTGGCAGGTGCTCAACGTTTTATTAGCTTCTTGTCGTAGTAAAAGTTGCTACTTAAGCCGCAGATAACTGCAGCCACCAATCACCTTTGCACAAAGAACAACAGATGGCCATTCCTGTCCATGTGCCAGTGACGTCACACTGCTCTCGTGTACAAACACAAAGAACGTCTGTAGTCTTTGTCAGAACTTCCAAAGGCAATCGTTGATTGACAAGGCCTGTTGTTGGGTCCCTTTGCAGGGCTTGTGTAGAACACTCAGTGCTCCGAAACTCGGGAGACAGAGGACTGCTTCCTGCTGCAGTAGCTAAGCGGCTATTCATGTTCTGCTCTTCAGCACAAGTTTGCAAGTTTGACTATTGGCCTGCATTCCTAGGGGGTGAAATGCAAAAACACTCATGCACTTAGATTTAGGTGCACGAAAGAACCGCAGTGGTCAAAATTAATTGGGATCTCTAGACAACAGTGCACCTCATAACCCACTGTGCAGGTCTCTGGACGGTAAGCTGCACAATTAAAACGTTGTGAGGGGGGGGGGGGGTGCAGTTCATTTGTGCAGTGGCACTGAAAGTTTTGATGAGGAATGCACTTTGTGAAGGGAGCTGGGAGGAATTGTGGCACACGGGAACTCGTACTTGGAACTGACGTTCCACATTTCCTGAGTTTTCTCATTGAGCTCGAGCAGAAAGGAATACGGGAAACAGTGTCTGACTTCATATCTCTGTTCTTGAATTGTGCTGTCCAGAAATGAAAGTATTTAGTGCCAGAAGAGTGCAAGCACAGGCACGCCTAAGCGCACCCAGAATAAAAGCTTGTTAGTAAAAAATAGCAGAAATTTACTTGCGCGAGTGGAAGTGACTTGAGCAAGAAAATAATATTTTGTATTTCTTGTAACCTGCTCTGCGCAGCATGCAGAGCTGTTTGGCTGGCTAAGTTATTCTGCATATTTACACTAAAGACACCTAAACGATGCCGTGCTGGGCTGAGCTGCACCATTCCAGTGGCATCACGTATAGCAACGTATGGCTGCCGTTACTGGCAGGGATTTCAAGTATCAAGCGGCAACTACAAATACACACTCTTGCATACATTTTGGAACAGGTGTAAACGAGCAACACCTTCTCGGAGCCCTTCAAGTGCAGCAGTGTTGATTCGCTCGGTGGAAATGAATGGGTGGCAAACATTCATGATGAAGTAAGTGTGTCGTAAGGTGTGACACGAAACATTGCAATTTATTTGTGCGTAAACAATGCTCTCTGTCTCTGTAGCTCAGTGGAAATGGCCAGCCTATGGAGCAGAATGTGCAGTAAACATTTCCCATACATTTGTGACCCTTGGCCTTGGTGATCTCTGTAGTTAAGCAATGTCATGAGCAGACTAAGAAAGTGAGGGCAATTTGGATTGGCCGTTTTAGCACTCAAGTCATCTGTGAGGTTTCTTCAGTGACTTGTTGCACTCTCGGGGGCTTTCACACGGTTGGACGTTTCTTGTAAGAAAAGACACTGTCATCCCCTTGAGCACAATGCTTCTAAGAAACCCATGCAGGTTTCTTAGAAAGGAAGCTTCACAGCTGGAGAAAAACTTGTCCTGGTTTGGAGATAGAACTCACCAAAGCCTTTATGGGGTGGTCACTCGATCATCCTAGCCAACCAGAAGGCCAGCTGGTCACAGAGTGAGGTGAAATTAATTGGCCGTTGGAAGCACAGAGCCATTAAACATGGGAGATTTGTGGATTTGCTACATTCAGTGACCCTGCGCTTCGAGTTGTAAATTAATTTGACATCGCTCTGCAATCTGTCATAGCCTTTCTGGTTCACTCAGGCAGTAGAGTTACTGTCCAGGAAAGGCATTGGTCCCAGGTTCAATCCCTTGACCAGTATGAATTCCTTAACTGCTAAGTTTTGTCTTAGAAAACCAAATGGGCTACGTTCTCAGCTTCGGGATGTAGATGACACTTACTCCCTTTCATGAAACTTCCTCTGCCGTGCCAATTTCCGCAGAGCTGACTTGCGCCGTTTGTAGTTTTCGGCTTGCAATGACGCGTGGTTTTCCGCATGGTGCTCCGCACAGGTGATGGCGGCGCCTCCCAAGAAGGGGGGCTACCCTTCTCGGCAGCGCCGCTTTGGGCCGGCGCCCCTGGCCTCCTTCGAGGACCTGCCCACTGATGACCAGGACAGCAGCCCTGAGGCGCGCAGCCCCGACACCCTCGTGCCCTCTGAGGTCTCCACGCCACAGGTAGGCGAGCCTCAGTGACCTGTTCACTAGTGTTTGCTGGTAGCAGTGGATGTTGCACTATTATTTTACTTGTCATGCAGTATACTACAATTATTTGGGACCTCTGTGCTAACGCTAACATTAATAAACTAGATGGAATATGAAATAAAAAAAGGTGGTACAGTTCATCCTGTAATTCATATGGTAGACCATCCGTCAGTACACTCGTAAAGAAAAGTGGATTTCCATCAGTTAGCCACTCAAATCCTATTTGTCGACTAAAGTTACTCTATCAGCTAACCAATGGACATTACAATATTTACAATTTTCACTTACCGAATTGGTTACACTACAAGAAAACAACATTCTTGATCTATTTCGCCCTTAACTGAATGAAACAACTTTAAGTTCACCTATTTCCTGTGGACCATCATCTACAATTAACTAACAAAGCTGTAAACCGAGACATGTCATCCTTTGTGGCTCAGTTACAGTGATAAGTATATATCTGTATGCTAAATGACTTTCTTCACATGTATGGCCTTTCTTTCATTGTATTGTGTTTACTAAGCTGTACCACCCAGCTATGATCTCATGATAGAGAGCACAGTATCTGTAATACATAAATAAATAACATATCTGCCAGCTTTTATGATCTTATCACAAACTGCAGAATTTTCAGAACTAGTTAACAATTATTGTAATGGCATCAGCAATTTTACAAGTTTTGATTTCCATCCGCTTTAGGGTAGAATTGATGTGAAAAAAGAAATGCAGGTACTATTTCCAACAGATTTCTCAATGCCTAATTTTTCAGACCGATTCGAATATTTGCATCTCGACCCATTCCATGAAATGACTCTATAGAACCACTATTTTGGCCATATTTGCCGGAACACTTCAAGAATAGCAGTTGTGAATATTTTTGTTTGTCTGTAGCGCAGTTTATTCTAGCTGAAACTTTAAAGGAGAGTGCCTGTTCAGAGTTACCTACTGTAAGACAAAATCTGCAAATTCGCAGCCACATTTTGATCAGTAATACACATTTTAGCATTTTTCACCACATTCAAGATGTTTTTTTTTTTTGAAGTTGACAGATCTGTGGTAATGGTGCACGGGTAAATGCTCATTGGATCCCTGAAATCACTGGAAATCTTGGAAGGGCATTCAATGCAAGCACATACAATCCTCGCTGTTTTAACAGCTAACTGCAGCACTACCTGTTTTGATAAGGTTGTGACCTTAATGCATCATTTCCTTGTTTTCATCATGTACCAATCATGCTTTTTTCCAATACTGGTCATCGTCCTTCATTATTATTTTTCATCCCCTCTTCTCATCCTTGCAGACCATCTTGGACTGATCTGTCTGAATTTTAGAAAATAAAATCTGTACAGATTCAGCGTACATGTGAAGCAAACCTTAAGTGAAGCAGGTAATTAATTACCGATGTGTACATTTGTCTTCATATTCATCCTCTGCTATGTGTAGTATTATCCACTGTTTATCTCTGTGGATGGTACAGGTTGCAACATCAATCTCGTGCAATGTTTAACCTGTTACTAATGTGGGCAACACACCAGAAATAGTTTTGTTTTTCTTGCTGAGTTCCAGTATTGAATATGAAGTTCGTGGCTAAATGTCTTCGGCCAACACTAAATGACAGGTGTCAAACGTCATTTGTTGGTTTAGAGCAAGAACACGGAACAAAGAAGAAGTTTGGCACGCAACTTGCTTTCTTTTGAAGGCACGGTCAGAGGAGACGGATTGATGCAAGATCTCCAGCTACACGGGTCTTGCACACGGGATGCAAAAGTAAATGAAATGTACATCTATAGTTCACATATGACAATAACTGTCTGTACAAATGCCAAATGAAGCCATAAGTGGCTTGAGGTGAAGCCACTGCCAATTTTCTGTCTGACGTCTCCCCATATTGCTGAGAAAGCTTCTGCAAAATATTTTTTTCTTTTCATTCATTATGCTTAGTGTTGATGTGTTTTCCACATTTAGATAGAAAATAAATGTTTTCTTTGAGTATATGTGCTGTCATTAAAGGGTTCAATTTATGTGCCTTACTGTTCGCAATCTATGCAGAAATGCAAGCACCAGTTCGAGCAGATGCACACTGTGTGCCAGTGTTAAAGGGAACACCAAATTTGCATTGAAAGCCGATAGCTTTCATTGTGTATGCTTGTGGTGAGAAAAAGACATGAGCGGGATTCCAAAACAGGTGAACAAAGTAACAAATAGCAGTGAGCTACATTCTGGCCTGCACTGTTTCAAGAATCGCACTGTGAGACGTCGGCCACAATGTCGATGCAACGGTGTTATGTGGGTGAAGGCAGTGTATGATGCCTCTCTAGGGAAGAGTGGTTATGAGATCTGCATGCCTAGAGAGGTATGAATCATATCTAAATGTGTTTAAGTATAGTGTTTTTTTTTTGTCACAGTGGCGTATGGCCAGTGACAATGTAATGGTGCAGCCCAAGTATAAGAAATTTAAGATCAAGGAAGCCATTAAATATCATATGCTATTCCATTAGGCGGTCTGTGTGTGTAAGAGGTACTTGTGAGCCAACATTAGACACATAAGTTTTACGCTGTGATTCATTGTTTGATTGTGCAGAAGAGAGGTCCACTCACTAGCCCTACATAGTTGGTCAACATTCAATACTTAAATAAGTCATCTACTTGGTGAGACATCTTACCTACGCTGAACCCTTTTGGCGTAGGCTAAGAAGATGTTGCTTTAATTTGCCCCTCCTCGTTATGAGGCTTTGCAGCATCTACTAGATGGTAAAGCCAAAATGAACATGGGTCAAGCGATTGCTGATGAACTGGATGAGAAAAAAAAGTGGCAGCAGACTTCAGGGATTCCATTGGCTCTTAAATTATTTACTGCAACATGCGCGTTCTCCCAGAGCGAAGGCCACCATGTTGTTTTTGCTTGCACACGTTTTCCTCAATATACTGCGATCACCCACTACGGGAGAATGGCCAAGAAGCCACTGGGTATAAAGTTCTAGGTTGGTGAGGGGTGGAATCGAACAAAAATGTACAGATTTAAAGTAAGAATTTGAAGAAAAATTGAAGCAGTTAACATATGTCAAGAGCCACTGTTACAATAAATGCGAGACGGCTAAGGCACATTTTTTTTTTCGATCTCATCAGTGCATGGTTACTGTATACAGACCCTTTGATAACAGAGTGCATTTGCACTATTGTGCAGGTGGAAGGGGATGTTGACTCGTTGGCGACACTGACGCCATGTGGCTCGGTGCCAACGGCCAACGGGTCTCCCTGTTCGCCCGTGGCACCGCCCCTGCTGGAGGCACCACCGCCGCCTTCCACGGATTCGCTCACTCCCGAAGAGCCCCAGCGTCGCAAAGGCTCCTGGACTGAGCTGTTCCTGCGCGGTCGCTCGCCGCAGCGCAGCAGTGGTGGGACTAGCCCCGAGCCCTCCAAAGGCTTCTTCTCGTCTTTGCTCAAGCTTGGTGGCCGCAAGTCACCCCGCAGCCCTTCGCCCCACAGCCCGTCACCTGTGCCTACCGCTCCCCGCCTTTCTGTCACCTTGCACGACGAACAGCCGGACGGTGTGCTGGACAGCTTGCCCAATAACCCAACGCAGAGTGTGCCGGATAGCATGCCGAATATAGTGCCAGATAGGGCGCCAGAGAAGAGACCAGACAAGCAGCCAAACAAGCAGCCGGACAAGCAGCCGGACAAACAGCCGGACAGCTTGCCTGACAAGCAGCCACAGGGCAATCCGAAGAAACGGCAAGACGGGACCAGTAGCAAGAAGCCAGCTTACGTGCCAGGCGAGCCACGTGCGCGGCCACAGGACCTAGAAATCAACGACCCCTTCGACCGTGCGTGCCTGCTGGAACGAGTGTGCCAGTCGCTGGCTGACATCCCCAGTGCCAGCCGTCGGGGCAGCCGCGAATCACCGGAGCCACTTTCGTCGGAGTCGGAGCTCACATTAGACGCGGTTCTTGCCAAGCAGAGTAGTCAGGATGAGTTCGAGACCTTGCTTGCTCAGGACTCGGTGGAGTCCGAAGAGTTTCTCTCGGTTGCGTCTGCAGTGGCACCACCGCCACCATCGCGCAGCCCCGTGCCCACTCGCCAGCAGCGGCTCGAGGTAGTGACCATCCCGATCGAGCGCCCGCGGAGCACAACGCCAATCAACATAGCACCGATTGAGGCGTTCCTGCCGGCAGTTTCACCGGAACCCTGCCCTCCGGATAAGATCCGGCTTTTTCTGCCCGGGGAGCAGTTCACGGGCCGTGGGCCACGGAGCCCTCGTCGCAGCTCGCTCAAGAGCTGGCTCCACTTTTGCGAGGAAGGTCTGCAGAGCCCCCGTAGCCGCAAGCGCTCCGAGGACAGCCAGGCAGCCGGCTGCTGTGACTGCCCTGGTCCGGAGGCCGCACACTCGGACTGCGCCTGTGACTGCCACCACCAATCTCCCGGAAGCAGCTCTCTGAGCAGCCCGGAGCATGCCTCCTAGAGCACATCCCACAACCGTGAGTGTCCTCCTTATTCAGCATAGCAAACGGTGCTGATGACTGATGGGATGAGTGATACGACCACGACAGGGGTGCTGTTATTGTAGAAACAACAAGTAAATAGTGCGTCTGTCCTGATCGTATTACTTGACCTTTTGTCTCTGCTGTTCGCTATGTTGAACTAGACTAACTACTCCTGCTTAGAACCCTCTTGCAGTTGTCGTTGTGTTCCAACATACTTGCTTTTGAACAATTGTTGTTCTCGGAAGTAACATAAAAACCTCGTAGATATGGTTACCATCTGTCCCAGATATTACAGGACTCTGTCATTATGGTATCCAACTAATCCCTGCAGGATGCTGTTAGAACAGCGTAGTAGAATGCATTTCTGGGATGGACTATAAATGGGCAAGAGAAAAAAAGGACTTGTTCTTCTACCATTGTTTCCTAGTGTGTTTTCTCTGCAAAACCACCAGAATTGCACCTGCTGTCTTCTTCACCTTTTGCCTTTTTATGCTGGTTTTTACCGAGACAGCCATTTGTCTTTGGTTAACATCTGAGACTTATGCATCCTGTCACATTATATTTATGCTATAAGCACACATAAGACAAAGTGCTAATTGCAACTACCCAAATCTTTCTAAGCTTCACAAATTCTATTTTTTTTTTTGCATACGTTGTCACCAGTGCATATTCCCGAGTGTCAAAATCTTGCGGCCAAAGAAAAGATGTAAAACGTGTGGCACAGCTTGAAGTAAAGCTGAACATCTGTCCGAAACGCAACAGCTTTATTGTACCTAAAGAGGTACTTTCTTGTCGATGGCTAGTGGCCAAGCCAATAACTACAAAAGCCCTTTGACAAATAAAGTATAAAATATGTCGAGGAGTATATGGAATATAACATCAGTTGCTGGAAATGAGAGTTGCTGAAATTACTCCTAAAGTAGCGAGAAAATGGTTAAGTGTCATTTTGAGGAGCTTCTGTCCAACAAATTTTGAATACGTAGCATTCTTTCTACAATTTCAACACTGTTGGGTGTGCTACAGATTTTCAGAGTGTGTGCAGTAACATGTCGACATGCCATACTGATGAGACTACTTATAGTGGTGGTGACGTCCAAAAGATAATTACTAGACAAAAGCTAAACTAGCTCGTGACCATGTTGCTTGAATTTCCGCCACATGCTTGATAGCTATTCAACGAGCCTAATCTACTATTCTACACACCTGGAATGATCGATAAAGAAGGCCACGTTAATCTATTTTAACCACTGTGCTAATGGAGAAAGCTAGCTAAAGCTAAACCTTTCATGGTAGTTCGGTGGCTATGGAATTGCGCTGCTATGCACGAGGTCATGGTTTCGACACTGGTCACGGTGGCTATGTTCCGACAGTGAATGCAGAAACACTCGTGTACCTTGCATTGGCTGCATGTTAAAGGGACTGGCAGCCAATTTTTGTGGTACCCGGTTTTCTTTTTTTTTTAAGCATAATAGGATGGTCAGGGTGTCCAAGGCTGCAGTGGCAATCTGGAGAACATCACGGAAAATTTTTTATCAGAATTTTTTTAAGTCTGCAGTTGCGATCATGATCTTGAAGTCATGCACTGGAAATAGTGATAGGTGGGCACTATACCGACTGCACGCTGGCGTTGGTGGGGGTGGTAGGATATGCCAGTAGTGCTGTTCATGTAGTGGTGGCAACCATTTACGGCACTATTAGTCCATGGAATTTTGCATATAGCAGGGAGAACACGGAACTCGGGGGAGGGGGGAAGGGAGGGGTACTCGCTCACAGACTTGTGTGTGTATAAAAGCACTCATGTGTGTGTATAAGCACTCATGTGTGTGTATAAGCACTCATGTGTGTGTATAAAAGCACTCATTGCACCCAGAGATTCCTGAGCTGGCACGCACTGCCGGGTTTGACCACCTAGCTTTTAGAGAAAAGCTCATTCGGCAGCTTTTGAATCTTGACGGTGCCAAGCAAGCACACACGCCTCCACCACCCGTCGCAAAACATGCACTCCACAAGCCGGAAAAAGTGGCAAAACGCAGAAACTGCAAGCTGTGCTATGAGCAGAAGAAAATCGAGCTCAAAACTAATGTCTTTTGCAGCACATGCCAAGTTCACTTGTGTTTTACGACTGCCCGGAACTGCTTCATCGAGTGGCACAAGAACCGTGGGACCTGAGTGGCTGACCACTGGTGCAAGCTAGATTTCACACAAAAAAAAGACAGTTGTAGATACGCGTGCCAAATTTTCACAAGCAAGAAAGGAGGCATTGTAGCACATTTTGTATATCTTGAATTTTTTTTATTATGTTTTTCCACTTTTATATCCGTGACTTTTCCAACTTTTTTATGTTGTTCTTTCAGCAAATCTTGAATTTGAGATTTTTAAAAAAATATTATATATCACTTTTAAGTCTAACCTTTCTTTATGCATGAAAGACCATCTAATTAGCTACATTTTGATAAACATTGCAGCAATATAGCGTAATGACTATTCGTAATAAAAAATAATTTTTGACACCCATCAGAATTGCCTGTTTTTTCCCCGGTCCCGAAAGAGTTAAAAGTAATTATGCAATACAATTTATATACAATATATATATATATATATGTATATATATATATACGATAATAACTTAGAAATACAGCCAGAAACATGTTACAGTGCATAGTCTAAACAATTATAGTTATTAATGGTGTGTAGAAAAGAAGTATTTGAATGTGTCAGTTTTTGCAAAATATGGAGTTAAGGTGTGCTGATGGTGGTGTCAAGTAGGTCTAGTGATAGACCTATTGCATAATGGCTGACAGCCCTATTCCCGCATTGGTGTCCTGACATCCTTGTGAAGCGTAGATGTGCAGGTGACTGTGGGACGCGCATCGGAAGTTTGTGGGCCACGTGGGCTCTACTTCAGCCCATGCCAGCCATTCATCTGTATTTCACATTAATTGTAGCAGTTAAGTGCAGGTAATAAGAATGTGTACGGTCCCCACATGGAGAGGCTAGTTATCTGCTTTTCACACGTGAGCGACAGCGTCGTCGTGAGCTGCACGTTGCTCATCTGAAGCCATGTAAACGACAGCAGTAACTTGAGCCGTGAATGATATGCTGGGTAGCGTTAGAAGTGACAAGTTGGTTTGATTGCGTTGCTATATTTCTCTTGCATTTACTGCTGAATTGCTACTGAATTATCATTAAAAACTATGCAAGTGAGATAGCCCTGTACAACCCAGACAATGAGATGCGACCTTTCTACAAATTTTCAGTAATGCAAAGCAGAGGTTAGTGTAAACATTTTTTTTCTTCTACTGTTGAAATGAGGTGAGCCATTGTGGGTGCTCTTCAGCGGGGTCAACTCCTTGTGCCCAGCGACGTGCACCGACTCGGTCCACTTCTGCCGCTGAGGGCCATCGCGTGGTAACCTATGCGTGAACCCTGCCCTGAATGTGTTGGGCAGAAGTTAGCAACACATTAGGCACCCAACATTGTGCTGTACTTGCATTTTGTGCATGGTCACTGCAGCACAGCCAATGCAGATGGTGCCAGAAATCACAACGAATGCAACAACCGGACGAACAACCTGTATATGTCATGTGTATTTTGGAAGATTATTGCTTCTCATGGGAGCATATCGAAGATGTTCTCTGCCTTGCTCACAGAGCAAAGATGAGCTGTTGCACAAGGTAGTCTGTGCAAAAAAAAAAAAAAAAGTGTGCTTCTGTGTATAGGAAGTTCAGTTGCTTTCTCATTGTGCCTTGCATAAAATATGTGGAGAAAACAATGGAAGTGAATTAGCCTTAAAAAGGCATTATGGAGATTTAGTATTTAGTTGCGTAAGCTATAATGGAAAATGGCTTTACGTAAGGCATCTACCTTTTTACCTTTTGAAGAGCTACATTGCAGCTTTCTAATGCTGTGGTATCTTAAATATTCAATCTACCCATCAAGCAATGTTGTAAACACCATGTGGATTGCTGTAGCTCTGCAGTCTGGAACTGGCCAATACTTGTCGCCATTTTATTCCCTAGCCCACCGTGATTTTGCTGGACACTCTCATTGTCCTGGTTAAGTGCAAAAGCACTCTCGCAGGGGCAAGCCCTCGTGTTGGTGTTGATAGCTTTTTGAAGTTGTGAAAAATGTCAACCTTGTATCAGATCTCAACTGAGCTGGTGAAAATGTAGCTGTGTGCCTTAGCAGTTGATGTGTTGCTCTTTAATACATGGTTGTCCATAATTTTTACGTCAAGAACCATGCATGAATAATAATGTAATCATACTTAAATTTAGGTGCACTATAAAGAACACCAGGTGGTCCAAATTTCCAGAGTCCTCTCCACTATGGCGTGCCTCATAATCAGATCGTGGTTTTGGCACGTAAAACCCCGCAATTAATTTTTTTTAAAAATAATAATGTAACCGTAGCAAAACCAGTAGCCTGTGTAGTTTCAAGGCTTTCTATGCTTTCACTAGAGCATGGAGTTCTTTGCTGTAGTTTAGCCACGATGAGAGAAAACTTGCTGCTGGGATGAAGTTGTGTAATTTCTCTGATGCCTCCACTCTCAAATGAGTGCTCATCGATGCTCCAGTCCATGTTCTTCCAAAGTCTGTTTTGACTGTGCACCCTACCTCTCAGATTCGCTCCAACTCGCTCATCATGAGGAGTGAAAATATCTGCATGAGTGCTGACAACAAGAAAGCTGATGTTGCTGCTCTCGTATGCCAGGAACGAATACCCCCGAGTATTTCACCGGCTCTGTGAAGTGCAGGCTTTCCCGCTTAACGGCACCATCTGCATTCTCAAGCAGAAAGAGGGCCATAATTTTTTATGTCTTAGACTAAAGTGAAGCCATAACATGCATTCTCTGCCTGTACGACGTGCAGATTGCCCATGCGCCAAGTCAAAATCCTTGACATGAACTCGTGAATGTGAATGAAACTAAAGAGTGAAAAATTTGTTGTAGTGCATGCTATTTCATGGGCGATGTGTCCATATGTCTATGTTGGCAAAAGTGGGGACATTGAGAAGTGGCTGAAGCAGCACCAATGTCAATTGAAGCCACACATGTTGTTAAGTGTGCTTTCTGAACATTGTGTTGCATCAGGCCATGATCAGTATGGTTGGATGAGACTTACTTCACAAGCATGTCTGTTAGGGTGCGATTCAGATGCTATGTGAGACCATTAGTCTGTGGATGGTAAGACGTAGTCAACTTGTGCTTGGTTGAGCAAGACTACAGGATGTCGGCGATGACTTTAGAAAGAAATGTCCAACCACAGTCTGTGAGCAGTTGGTGTGGAGCATGGTGTGGAGCATCATACTGCAGAATCGTGTCACGTAAAAAAAAAATCGGTGACATCTGTGGCGCAGCTTTTTGGAAGCGCTCTGGTGATGGTGTAGCGCGTGGTGTAATCTGTCGCCGCAGTGACCCGCTTGTTGCCAGACGTCGATAGAGGGAAAGGGCCAAGCAAGTCCAAGCCAGCGCGAAAGAACGGTTCCAAAGGAATGTCGAGCAGTTAAAGGCATCCAGCAGGGAGTGTCTATGGTTTTTTCGGTGCTGGCATTTCTCATACACCGCAACACATTTCCGAATGAAGTAGGCAAGGCCTGGCCAAAAGAAGCTTTGGCGAATCTAATCGTAGGTGCGAGAGGCGCCAAGGTGACCTGCCGTTGGTAAATCATGAAGTCCTTGGAGAACAGCTAATCGGAGGTGCTTAGGAATGACGAGGAGTAGGGCAGGATGGTTGGGGCGTACATTGTGGCAGTATAATACACCATCCTGGAGAATAAACAGGTGAAGGGACGAATCAGAAGGCAAAGATTCCAAGCCGTCGATCATGGCACACAAGGCAGTGTCATGGCATTGCCCCTTGGCAACATGTAGCAGCTGAGAAACGAAAAAAATGCAAGCGTCGGTTTCGGGGTCAGGGCCGGCGGGTGGTTCGCCCACTGGATAGGGTGATAACAGTCTGCGTCTTGATGTAATCGGCCCAACTTGTACACTACTGCATAAAAATATTCTTGCAGCCGCAGCGCCCAGTGACCAAGCCGGCTGGTAGGATCCTTGAGTGAGCTAAGCCAGCAGAGCGCATGGTAGTTCGTGATTACAGAGAAGTGCGTGCCATACAAGTATGGGCAGAATTCGGAAACCGCCCAGATGAGAGCCAGGCATTCACAATCTGTAATCGAATAGTTGCACTCTGCAGCTGTACGGAGGCGGCTAGCATAGGCAATAACACGATCTTGGCCCTGTTGGCGCTGGGCTGTTGGCACGGCTCTGATACCGTGACCACTGGCATCGGTACGCACCTTTGTAGAAGAGGACGGGTCAAAGTGGGCCAGTATAAGTTCTGTGGTGAGAATGTTGGTGAGGTGGGCAAATGCGGCAGTTGAGTGGGGCCCCACATAAACGGCATGTCCTTCTTCACAAGACCAGTAAATGGTCGGTCAGTTCTTGCGAAGTCTTCAATGAAGCATCGGAAGTAGGAACAGAGTTCTACAAAGCTTCAGACGTCTTTGACAGACTTAGGTACAGGACAAGACGTGGCAGCACGAATTTTCTCCGGGTTTGGTTGAATACCGGAAGCATCAACAAGGTGGCCCAGCACTGTAATCTGCCGGCGAACAAAGTGATAATTCGATGAATTTAGTTGGAGCCCAGCTTCGCGGAAGGCTTGAAGAACAGCTGATAAGCACTCAAGGTGTGTCTCAAACGTAGGCGAAAATACGAGAACATCGTCTAGGTAGCAGAGGCATGTTGACCATTTGAACCTTTGAAGCAAAGAGTCCATCATGCGTTCGAACATTGCTGGGGCGTTGCATAGACTGAATGGCATAAATTTGAATTGATATAGACTATCAGGGGTGACGAATGCAGTCTTCTCTTGGTTCTTTTCATCCACAGAAATTTGCCAATAACCAGACCAAAGGCCTATTGATGAAAAGTAGTTGGCACTGTGGAGACAATTGAGGGCGTGGTCAATGCCAGGCAAGGGGTAGACATCTTTCTTGGTAATGTGGTTTAGATGACAATAATCTATGCAGAAGCACCATGTGCCATCTTCCTTTTTTACAAGCACTATGGGCGACGCCCAAGGGCTCAACAAAAATTCAGCAATGCCTTTGGCAAGCATCTTGTTCACTTCATCTTGAATAACCTTACACTCTGAAGCAGAAATTCTACATGGCCGGCGATGAATGGGACTGGCATCACCAGTACTGATGTGATGCTTAACAATTGAAGTCTGGCCCATTTGGCAATTGTCGAGGTCAAAGAAGTCGTGGTAGGAAATCAAAAGGCGACACAGAGCTGCTGCTTTTTCAGGCAATAGGTCCGTAGCAATTATGGTACGAAATGGTGCCTCAGGGCAAATAGCATCCTGTGGACATGGTGAAGAATCTGAGCAGACGTCTACGGGAAATGTTGTGACGTGGCCATCTCCGATAGCACGGAGTTGAGTCCGAGGGTTAGGTCACGTGGACAATTGGACAGCACTGTAAAAAGAACCAGAATGTGGCAGTTGGCGATACTTATACGGGAAGTACACATTCCAGTGACGTCAGCAGTGCTGCCATTGGCCATGCATACGGCTCGAGTAGTAGGAGGTGTGAGAACCTTCCTCAGTCGACGACTGAGGTTGCAACTCATTATTGAAACGTGGGCTCCAGTATCTATTAACACCATCAAAGGGACACTGTCAACATGAACATCAACTAAGTTCTGGTTAGTTGGGAGCGTCAGTAGAGGATTTCGTCTCGATGAAGATAATGCAGCACTACCCCCAGGAGCTGCATGGTCTAGTTTTCCATCCAAGAGGGTCCATAACTGGTCGGCGATGAATAGCGGCATGGCTGGGGCAACGGGACCGACGGCACTGAGGTGATGGCGAATGAGCAGGACGACTGTCACCGACGTATGCGTCAGAGGTAGGAGGCATACGGCGAGGCAAGTAACGGCGCGGGTCGGCGTATGGGCGAGGAGACGAGAAAAAGGAGCTCAAATATGGTGACGTCCAGGAGGTGCGGCAGTGGCAAGCGATGTGGCCAATGCGAAAGCAACGGAAGCAAATTCACTTGTTGCCCAGACCTCTCCACTATGTAGGGTTGCGGTATCTGGGAGGGGAGTACAGATCGTTGTGAGGCGTAGCTGGCAGCACCAGTTGGGCGTCATGTTGGGAGATGGAGCAGGCAGCGGGAAAACCTAGGTTTTCAAATCCTTGCCGCACAACTACCTGAATGAGAGAGATTGCTGGGGCTGATTGGTCAATGGCGGGGTCAAGTGGGTGCGGATGGAACGGTGCAGGACTTGCAGCCTCAAGCTCGCAGTGAACAATACGTGTGATGTGCTCATTTAAGGGTGGTGAAGCAGTCGACGTCGCAGCCATGTTGGGGAACTGGGAGAACTGTGGAATGACGCGGCAGCCTTTGGCAAGCTCAAAGCATAGGCATTCTTTGACAGTGACTTCGATTGGGCACCAACAAGTTTAACACATTGTTCGTGATCCCTTTGAGTATGTGGCCGACTTTGTCAACCTCGGCCATTTTCTCGTTGACTTTCCGGCAAAGAGTATGCATGTCTTGTATGTACGAGACATACGATTCAGTAGAAGACTGAACTCGGGTAGCAAGCTCTTTTCAAGCAACCAGCTGCTGACTGGTGGGATTTCCAAAGAGGTCGCTGAGCTTTTCTTTGAAAGCATCCCAGCTAGAGATCTCGTCCTCGTGTGTCTGGAACCAGACACGAGGAGTTTCGCCCAAATAGAATAGGACATTTGCTAGCATAATGGTAAGGTCCCAGCGGTTGTTTCGGCCAACACGCTCGTACAGGCTGAGCCAGTCCTTGGCGTCGACATTATCTTGGCCGGAGAATATGCCAGGATTGCGGAGATTAGTAACCGTAACATACGTTGTTGGAGTCGCAGAAGTAAAAGGAGACAAGGTGTAGAAGTCGAGAAGTTGAAGGAGACGAAAGCAGGACGGTGCGTCCACTGCGGAGCTCCGTGGCGAGGACGGGGAAAGGCACCCTCCACCAAAATGGTACGCGAATGAAGGATTAAGAACTGGGGACTATTTACAAAGTATATTTACAAAAGATAACTGCAGCGCCGGCCAGTTCAGCCAAGTGCTCGAGAGCCAGAGAGCGTTCGTCGTCTTCGTTGGGGCGCCTGCGTGCATCGTCCACAAGAAGCACACAATATGCATGTATCAGTATTACCTAGTATTAGGCATGTATGATTGCAAAAGAAAAGAACCAACAGTGTGTGTCTATTTAGAGTGGCTTAATATCCAAATCATGACAGACACTCGACCAAAACGATGGAAATTTGCCACCTGTGTACGCTAGGTGTCCGACATGTTTTCATCTCGTTTGTGAACAAGGCTGCTATGAAGGAGCTGAAACATTTTAAGTTTACTAAATTGTCTGTGGTCGGTGTTTTGTCTTCTTTTTGATCGTCTGATTTCTTTTCATGCTAATCATCGTTGTTGTTCCCTCACCTTGCGTCCTCGGGTATCGGCCTTCATCCTCTGTGTGCGCTGTTAAACAGTGCGTGTGTGTGCATGTGTCTGAGCAGCATGCTCACGCTCCAAGCCGCTTCCAAACCGTCATATGCTTATGGTTCCTCTTGTTGCAGTGTGCATCCTTGTGTATGTATGCACTCTTTGATTTTATGCACTGCTGCTTCGGCTGTTTGTGCTCATACGTGCATTTGTGCACGGCACTTCTCTCGCACTTGTCTACACATTCTACTCCTTGTCGTTTACTTTCGTGGTACGTCATTGCCCCACCATGCCATGACTGTGTTGTACCACAAACTAGGTTTCCCAGGAAAGGAAAGAAAATGCTAAGCCCCATTTTAGGTGGTACCATTCATTCTGGTAGTGTAACGGCGCCTGACCCAGCTAGGTGAAACAGCGTGGGCGGCGGGTGTTCTTTTGTCAGGGTGAACGACGCATTAGTGGCAAAATCTGCGAATTGCTCCCTATTTCCCACCTCATTCTCGCTCCCCATTTTCCCCATTCGCCGGCAGGGGGAGCGGTCGCGCGACGAGCGAAGTGCGAACTACTACCATCGTGCTTACTGTTACTGGCACGCGCGCGCGCGTAGTATACTACCACGGAACACCCATCTACCTACTATGACGTCGCCCGGATGAGCCTGGGTTTTCAGGTAGCGGCGGCGCGCGCGTCGTTCGGCGGCTGCGCATCCCGACTCCCGTCTCCGCCGCCGGCATCGCCGGCGAAGTATCGGTTGCGGGGCGCTGCGCGCGGATCGAAGTCGTTCTTCGCGCGTCCTGAAGGGGCGCGCCAGCCATGCCATAAGCTAGCTGCGGAGCCGCCCCTGAAGTGCTGCTGCTGCTGCTTCGACGAGACCCGGGGGCAACTCCATTCGGCATGCCTCATTCTGTGTGCGACGGCACGCCGCAGGGACCAGGACGGGTGAGCGAGCGAGCGAGGTATAACCGTCCGCGCAGCTGCTCCGGCGCGGCGGGCTGCGGCGTAGTCGACGACGATCGGCGTGTGCCGACGGCCTTCTCCGGTGCCAGTGGTCTCTGGCGCGCGGTCGCGCGCGCGCGCGCGCGCTGTGGGTTATCGATCGGGAAAAAGATGGCGAGCTCGCACTCCGGTAACCCCGTGGTGGTGCGGTCTGGGTCGGCCCCGGCTTGTGCGCGCGTTCGCGGATCTTCGTCATCCCCGCCGGCAGAGGTTGTGTACGACGCGTCGTCCTGTATATCCTCCCCGGTATACGTACGTGTGTACCGCGCGCGTTGTGTGTCGATCATCGTCCCCTTCGGGAGCGTGACCTCGGCGTCGAGATTTGCGGATCGTCGTTCTGTGCCTTCTGCTCCGATTTCGCAGTCTCGGGGCTTGCTTGGTGTTGCGGAATAAGCCTTCTCTCTCTCTTTTTTTCCCCCCGGCTCCGTCGTGATATCCCTTGCTCCTCGAGAGAAAAATTACCTTGTCCTGAAAGGGTTGTGAAAACTCTGCAGCGGTTGTGTCAACGCTCGTATAGCTGCGTAACGCATAAATGTGGGCACTTCGGTTGAAGAACGGAAGGGATTCGGAGATTTGCGGCGCTGGCTTTTTTCACCTCCCCCCTCATTAGTTTGCCGCTGTCGATGATTAGGGCATACATGCACGGGCCATTGCATCTCGCGCAGAAATGCTTCGCTGGACCCTTTCGTGTAAGGGAGACTGGATAATCTGTTGGGTTTGTCGGTTGCCGCCGGTAGAATGCCGGCTCAAAAGACATCAGCCCTGAAGGAGGTGACCGCGCGTGAGGTAGCTCCTTTGAACATTGCACGTCCTAAATTTGCTCTTAATTTCCTCAAAACATATTTGAAGATGGGTTAAATTCCTCATGTGCAGCAGCATATTATTCCTCCTTCTGGACGAGCCTGGGTTGACCATGTATCTATCTTCTACTTCGTGCCTTGGACTCGGAACCGAGTCTACGTGGGTCACAAAGGCCTTTGACGCTTTTCGGGTTTCTCTGACATGCAGTTGATGAAAGCAGGGGAGTGCTTTCGTGTCCAGGGGAGGCGCTGTAGGAATTGAAGCGAAATCGCTTCTTGCCTACAGGGTACCCGTTGTGAGGCAGCTGTCGGGTACATATAGTACGTGTTGTCAAGAGCCGTGTTGGGAGGACGTGATTTGACGCGAGATTTTTTTCACGACTGCGGTTGGCTTCGCAATGTTGCTCTGCGCCGAGTTGCCGAAGGAATAATTTCGTTTCACAACTGAAGGTGACCTTCGTGCTTGCCCAAACTGCAACCTCACAAGGAGAGGCTTGGTGTAAAGGTTTCTGACGTTAATATGCGACGTGTACCGATTCAGTTTGTTGGCAGCGTATAGTCTGCAGAAGGTGCGGACACCTTCACCTGCGGTCCACAGGTGAACGTGCGAAGAACGCCAGCGATACTTGAGCAATGCGCGAAGACATGACAGTTATATGCCGAAGAAAAATAGTGCTACTCTGCCGTGAAAGCACTGTAAACGTAGTCCTAAACAATTCTGCTCGGCGTTGGTTCATGCTTTGGCTCCCAACCACTTGGGTAGTTAGTGTCATGAACAGGCGATTTCTATTCAACTACACTG
Organism: Dermacentor albipictus; assembly: GCF_038994185.2. Taxonomy (NCBI): domain Eukaryota; kingdom Metazoa; phylum Arthropoda; class Arachnida; order Ixodida; family Ixodidae; genus Dermacentor; species Dermacentor albipictus. The sequence goes on from NC_091827.1 coordinate 29,303,245, forward strand.
GGAATATTAACAAAACTTGGTCCAATCCGCCGCGGTAACCTAGTGGGTATACGGCTTCGTGTTGCTGAACTTCCAGGAGGCGGGATCAAATCCCGGCCGCGGCGGCCGCATTTCAATGGGGGCGAAATGGAAAAAAAAAAAAGAACAAGCTAATGTACCGTGCATTATTACGGTGCCTAAATTAATACGCAGTGTCCTGCTGTGGCGTACCTCGTAATCAGATCGTTGTTTTTGGCTCGTGAAAGGCTAGTATTTAATTTAAAAGACAATTTGATAAGTTTTACCAGCATTTGCTAATTCCAGCTCTGTGTAAAACGTTTTCTGTGGCGCCCGTTGCAGCTTCCTAAAAGTGGTTGCACGCTTGCTAACCGAATTTTTCGCTTGAACGCAATCCTCATGAAGATTTCGAAAAACAAAGTACGATGTGAAGTTTCGCGTTGCCCGGAGTGCGGTTTAGCTCGAAATTGATGTGGGGCGCTGTTATACGCGTTTCACCTTCAGATGCAGCTTCACAGCAATGAAAGTTTCGCCTGTAGATGCGGCTTCACGGCAGTGGGGCTCTTGTTGCGGCGAAGCCGCACTTTAATGCGAAACTTGCGTTGCAGTGAAGCAGAGGATGAAGGCGCGCTCAGCATTGAAGCGGAAGCGCGTTTTAACAGTGAAAGCACTGAACATACAAAACGTGATTGTTTCTTGAGGTTTGATTGGAGTATCAGTTGTTCCTTGTATGTTTTACAGATATTTACAAGTGCCTGGACATTGTTGTATGTGGTTATTTGCACGGGTTAGGTAGTTGGTCTCCTCCTCCTATTTTTTCTTCATTTTCCGAGGGTTGTTATTTGGGCGTTAGGGTCGCGTGCAGCGACGAGTTATACGCGTGAAAAGACGGTACTTCAGAAGCTGTGAACATATGCTTGGTGGCATTTTTGAGATACCATTTATGACCATGGGGTATCACAAACACTAAGTAAATAGAGAAACCAGTGTTGAAAGCAAATTTGTAGTATTGGTAGCTCAATCAGTTTCAGAGCGTTTCTCAAGTACTGCTCAGCCATGCTGTGTACAAACCACAGGGACAGCATAACGTTTGAATATCCTTGATGATTCAATGTGCTATTCCTTAATTAGTGAACACTGAAAAGTACCGTTAGGTATTTGTAGCTGGTACAACTTATGGGCTGAGGTCAGGATGTTCTCTTAAAGGATAACATGTGACAAGGTTGCACAGTATGCAGCAGTTTAAGACGCAAGAGTAGCAAATAGTAGCGGTTAATTAATCTTCACATTGTAAGGGCATTGTAACACTGTGAATCTAAGGTGGTACTACACTTTGGTTTATACCGGCCACGGCTGCCGCATTTCTATGGGGGCAAAATGTGAAAACCCCCATGTATTTAGATTTAGGTGCTCATTAAAGAACCCCAGGTAGTCGAAATTTCGGGAGTCCTCCACTACGGTTTGCCTCATAATCGGAAAGTGGTTTTGGCATGTAAAACCCCATAATTTAATTTTTAACACTTTGTTTTATTATGCTGTGTACTTAGCGCAGCTTATAGCTCTGTGCTCCAGTTAAATGAAAGTGCAAGCGGTCACGATGCAGAACCTTGGTGTCAGCGTTACCAAGCGGTATTTGTTTCCCCACTTGGTTATTGCATGGCTTGTTCTTGTGGCACATGGCTTCAACTTATCACTATGATTACCTTGTTACTACACTTACCTTATGTATACCCTGTATAAGGTGAAGAAACAGCTCCTGCTGATAACATTAAAATGTGTCACTTAGGCTTCAGTTGCCCTTTGTGCCATTAGCCATGAGTTGACGAAGTGAGAACTCCCATTCTTTTTTTTCTTTTTGCAGGGTAGTGTTAGGAGATGAATTTCCTCAAAAAGAAGATCAAGGGCCACAAGCGAGGAGGCCCAGAGAGTGACGAGGTTGAAGCGGCCATCTATGCCAAGCAGCTAGCCGAGGGCCAGCAGTCACAGCAGCCGCCAGAAGGCGCCGCCAAGGAGCATACCGGCGAGGAGTGGCGCTTCTTTGAGCAGCTGACGCAGCGCGTACAGGACACTGTGTACAAGACCCAAACCACCCTAAACAAGATAAAAGAGAGCTCTGCCATCACTGAACTCACCCGGCCTGACTACTACCTTGAATCTGCTGCCGCGCCTACCGATCCTGCCAGCCCAGCCAGATCGTGGGTGAACTTCGAGGAAAGTGAGGGTGCAGAAGTAGCGGGGCCCTCCACGGGCAGCTCAGAGCAGGCTAAGGAGCCGGTTGGAGATTTGGTGAAGGACCTTGTGAGCGAACCATCCGGTGAGCTCGTTAGCGAATCAGTTAGTTCTCCACCGGAAACTCAGCCGGCTGCTGACGACGACCAGGCCAGGAAGCTCCTCGAAGAGTTTGGCTTTGGCATCGAGGAGCCGCCTCCACCGCCACCTTCAAACGCACCTCACCTTGACCTACTCAGTGGTTTTGGTGTTGAGGAACCACAGCCCTCAGAAGCCCTTCACGTAGACATCAGTGATCCCTTTGACACGTCATTTGTTGACACACTCACAACAAGCACCGAACCTGACCCCTTTGACACTTCATTTGTGGATTGCTGCGTTGCTGCCAAGGAGGTGCCACCACCACCTGTTGAGGCTGACGGCAGTGAAGCCAGCCCAGAGATGAGCAACCCATTTCTCACCGATGCATCTGCTACGACTGGTGAAACTCTCTTCAGTAGTGGTGATGTTGGCGACGTTGCGCCCGATGTCCCGAACTTTTTTTCAGGTTCGCGCAGGTCGAGCACAAACCCTTTTGACAACCTCGAGGAAGACTTGGCATTCTTTCAGGCGACCCTTGTGGGTGCAGAAGAAGCAAATGCGACGCAGAGTGAGGCCAGTAACCTTTTGCAGGACATTGCAGCAACGTTTCCGTGTGAGTCCGAAGCCACTGTGCACCAACCGCCAAGTAGCGATCCCTTTAAGTCCAGCGAGACTGAGCAGCGGCAGCAGCCTGTGTCTGACCTGTTTGTGGGTGAGCATGAAATGGCACCGGATGCCTTCCAGGTTGCTTTTGGCAAGGCAAGCTTTGACCAAGGCCTCTCACCCGACAAGTGTGGACTTTCGGGAGGCACCTTTGTTGACACGTCTCCGGAGGAAGCTGGAGGCTCGCCAGTGGAGCCTATTGGCTCATTTGATCCTTTTTCAGACCTCAGCCGAGAGAGCCAGGAGCCCATTCCAGCTGCTCTGGCCAGCATCACACCACAGAGGGAGGATGTGAGCCCGTTCGACATTGGGCCCAGCGATAAACGGGAAGCGCCTGCTGCAACCAACGGTAAGCCTGAGCCATTTGCAGACTTTGCTACCAGTGAAGTGCCACCCACATCTTCAGAGTGTGATTTCTTTGGAAAAGATTCAGGTGCTACTTCAGCTGTGATAGCCTCTGATGACCCGTTTCATTCAGGCAATGTTGCTTCTCCACCTGCGCCATCTAGTGATGACCCATTCAGTTCAAGCAGATTGGCTGCTCAGCCTAAAACGACCGGTAACGACATCTTTGCGACTAGCAGTTTAAATGCTTCGGTTGCCACTGGCAGTGACCCGTTTCAGACGACTGATGTCACTGCTACTACATCTGTGGTGAGTGATGGTCAGGACCTCTTCGATACAAGTGATGCAGCCGACCCTGCTACGACTGTCGCTAATGCCTCCTTCAGCAATGGCGCCTTCGGTGCTCCTGTCATACCAGCGAGCGATGACCCGTTCCAGACAAGTAGCACTGCCGCTCCAGCCATGGCAAGTGGCAACAGCTTGTTCGACACAAATGACATCCTTGCTGCAGTTGGAATGGCAACCGATGATGATCCTTTCAGTGCAAGCAACATTGCTGCCACGGTTCCCCCACCTGGTCCTGACCCTTTTGACACAAGCAACATCCAGCTTGAGCCTGCAAAGAATGCTGTCCCCTTCACGGATACGACTGCCTTTGAAGCATTCGCGGCAAAATTTGAGCAGGCCATCGAAAAATTTGAGGACACCACCCTGGCACCCGCATTTGACGACCTCGACCAACAATCGCTGCAGGAGGATGATGATGCAGGCTTCGGTAGCATGGACATTTTCGACCCCTTTGCGCCCAAGGTGCCACCGCAGCCCAAGGCATCTCCAAAGGCTCCCGTCAAGGAAGTCTCGCAAGATTCGTTTGACGACGATGATGTGGGACCTGACCTGTCTGTTGTAATCCGACCGAAAATGCGGGAGGTCGCTGCACCAGATCTGGTCAGCCTTGAGCCACCGCCCAAGCTGCAGCCGCCGCCGAAGTCACCCGTGCGGTCTCGGTTCAATCCATTCGACCGGGGTGCAGCAATTCGAGATGAGCCAGTGGTCGACGAGGTGGGACCCACGCCGGCATTGGGGGATGCCGCGACCATGCAGCGCGAATCGGCAGAGAGTCCATCGACACCACTCTTCGATGAAGATACATCACAGCCACTCGAGGAGTTTCGGCCAAAGTTTGAAGGCGACGGCTGGGAGATGATGCTACGACATCCGAACAAGAAGAAAATCACGGGCAACCGGTACTGGAAGAAAGTGTTTGTGCGCATGACTGACCAGAACATCCTCTACTTACACAACAGCAGGGAGGACGCTGACCCTTTTCAAGAGGTTCCGCTTCAGGTGAGAAATCAGTGCAAATACTGACATACACACATTGTTTATCGTTTTTGGATGCCCGTTTTTCACCGAGTAACCACTGTTGAATAGATTTTGCTCAGCCCAAGTTGCGCCTGTATGTGTCAGAACATTCCCAAATGTTGCTGTCGTTCCTGTAGCAAAAGAATCACTTCTAGTCACATTGTATGCACGACAGGAATAGTGGTGTACATTCTGAAATGTACATGAACACCAGAAATTACGCTGGAGTGTGCAATGAGTCTTGTAAATAGCCGATGCGTGCTTGACTTGTAGATCAGATTTCGATGACCGATTGTGCTCACCGCTATTACTGTGCTTTGAGTATTGCTTTTCTTGGCACAAGTTTGCCCATAAAGAGTTTGATTCATGATGCAGTTTCACACTGACTGGTTGTTGGCCATCACTATGTTGTGAAAGTATGCTCGCATGCCTGGAAATGTTAGGTACTGTATTTTCCCAAACCTAAGCACCCATCTTTCTTGCGCTCTTGCTGAAGAAAGCCAGGGAGGATGTTCAAATGTTGAAGCACGTAACGTGATACTGCAAATCCACAGTTTGAGTATCATAAGGTTAAAGTCAAAAGCCATTTCAAGCACTGTAGGAGGTGGGGGGGTGTAACTGTAAGTTTAGGTAAGTTGCCACTTACAATCGCAGTGCTATACTGTAGTTGCTCATTCAAACTATCGGTTGATGTGGAGCTTGCTTGTTTGCCACTTGAGAAGCTGCTTTTCCTTGCCCTGTGGCAAATTTCCTTCAGTTTTATTGGTGCTGTCTGTGACACCTTCTTCCATGCCAATGGCATGGGGGAGATGATGGAATTTTTAATATGAAGGCATTTACATTCATGTGCAGATCTTACTGCAGGCTGTTTCATTCTAAGAACAAAGAAAAATGCTGTGCTCAGGTTTGAGTGGTGCTTGCAGTCACTTCTTGATGTAAAAATGGTGACTTCTTGATGTGAAAGGTAGGCCTTTCGTTGCTAACTGGAAGAAACTACCATATCTTCCAGTATATAAGTCGTGTTCCTTTCTTAATTTTTCAGCGGCTTATCTTATAGAAAGGTGCACTTAGATATGTTCTTTCTTTTCCCCCTATAAAAATTCTGTAAAAATTGGGTTGGATGCTAATGGGCATGCTAAGCTCACTGGATTGACCACCTCCAGCAGTTTCTATGGGTTGTGTGCACGCTACGGAGGTGGCGGGTTCTTTTCGTGATCGAGTTGCCAAGTGCCGTGCGAGAAGGATTGAGCTGCAATGCATGTGGCAGCAGGCCCATTTCAAGTCGACAGACTCTGAAGTTGTCGCATCTGCAGATTGCTTTCAAGATACGGTGCTTTGCACCCTTGTGCGCAATTCGACTCACTGTCACATGCTTTCACTCACACATACAGCACATGGCACGCGGGGACGATTTTATCGCCCATGGACTCTATAATAAACATCGCGGCGACCACGGTGGCACAAATGTGCCTGGAGTGTCCATGTCATTGGCATTTCTATAGGAATGGCAAAGATATGCTTGCGCGTGACTCGTGTTCATGAAGAGAAATGGCACTGCATTTTTTTAAGTTGCTTACTGAATGAACTGGTGCATCTGATACGCCCGTGCAACTTATATACTATTTTTGGGCATTTTGAGAGGGGCGCAGCTTATACAAAGGTGCGACTTACAGACAGGAAAATGCGGTAAATTCAATTTGTCCTACCATTTCCTCGCTCAGCTAGTGGACATCAAACATGTCGGCAGTCTGCTCTTGACATCTTTTCGCCCATGTGGCGACATTAGAAAGCTAAACCATCTGTTTTAGTTTTGCAAGCCATTGCAGGTGCTGATATCTGGTGTTGATGTGCTCAACAATGTCAGGAACATTCTTGTTAAGGCCCACCTTGTAAAAAATAAGAAAAAAAGTTAGGACTAGTCTGATGGTGATATTGCACTGCTGATACATTGACGCCAGCAGATAAATGGGATAGTGCCTTTCATTAGACAGCTTCACCCTCATATTCTCATATGAATCAAGACTAGAACCTCTACCTCCACTCCATGGAGTCATGCAAAGCACCGCCTCGGCTAGAGAAGACCCTACGCTTCTCAAGAATTGCCAGGGAGTTGCAGTGCAGAGCTATGATCACTACTGTCGAAGGGTGGCGCTGTCATCTACTTCCTTGATTCAGGACATAGTGCTGAGTGGAGAAACATTCTAGAATACGGAGATTGGAATAGCATTCAGTGCCTTACACACATTAAATGCAAGTACTTCACATCATGCTGTGGTGAGAATGCCTTGAGGGCATTTTAGTTTAATGTATGGGAAAGCAAATGTAACGAAAACGTTTGTGGACGATGTGCCATCTGGTGCCTCATGTCCAACCTGTCTGAGACAAAACTGTCTGTTAGCACGCATCCTGCCATTCATATGCCGAGGCGTTTTGTCAGGCTTGAAAATGCCAGAATGGCCAAATGATCTCAGAAATCCAGCACGCTAGCCACTCATAACTTGTGAGTCAGTCAAGTTGTGAGGAAGCTAAAGCTTAACTCCTCATTTATCCGTGATCAGCGACAGCGAGAGGGAAGTTGTTGCGACAATCTGCACTGAAGTGGGAGCCACGGGTGCCGTCATGTTTTACAACGCTATTTCTTAGCGTATGTGAACATTATGTAGGTTAATCTCGCCAAATAATGTATGTTAGCATATGTAAGCCACAGGGATACAGTAGCATACAGAGCATGTGCAACGAGCATGATAGTATTTCTTTGTGTGTTTATATTTGCTTCTGAATGCTAATCTAAAGCTCTCTATTGAAAGAAGGTTTCTGTGTGCTAGATGCAGCGTCAAAAGATTCTGCTTGCATGTGTACCTTTCGGTATTTCATACTGGGGTATGAGTCTATGCCATTGCCTCCACTGCACCACCATGACCATGCTACATTTGTATTTTATCTATATTTGTGTTTATAAATGTTTTGGATTTCCATTGACAGAAGTTTTTTTCAACACCCATATATAAAAACCAACCAAATTAGTGGCTGTTCCGTTTCGATGATTTTCATTTACGGAGGCTCTATTGTACTATATTAGTTGTTCAAGCAGCGATACATTAAAAAAATGATTTTTTTTTGGTCTGCTAGCTGTTATGCGCTATGTTCTTTGTAAGGTTGTCGTCTGCTGTACAAAACGATGATGCCCGATGTGCAGGCTTGCTACTCACTGTCCGAGATGGGTGCCCAGCAGTTTGACGCCTATGGGAAGATCTTCACGGTGAAGCTGCAGTACGTGTTCTATAAGGAGCGGGTGGGTGTGCGTCCGGGCCAGATCTCCAAGGTGATGCAGGGCCAGGTCACGACCATGGGCCAGATTGCCAAGCTGGGCCTGCCCCTGCAGCATGCGCCCCAAGTCTCGCAGCTGCTCAAGCTAGGCACCCAGAGCTGCGAGGACCTCAAGAGCTTCTGCCAGGTGTGTTACATGCAACTGCGCGAAGCCAAGAGACAATGAAGGCAGGGAAAGCATGGGGGAAATTAACTGCTCTCTTTTTGATTGAAACGTAGAAGTAAGGAAAAGGCAAATGAAAGAGGACAGAAACAACCGGCCTCGGGTGGGAGTCAAACTCGCATCTTTCACAGTGTGCATGCTGTGTTATCACCACCACCATCATCATCATCGGGCTATTTTATGTCCACTGCAGGTCGAAGGCCCCTCCCTGTGACCTCCAATTACCCTGTCCTGCGCCAACCGATTTTAACTAGCACCTGCGAATTTTTAAATTTCATTGCCCACCTAGTCTTCTGCTGTCCTCGACTGCGCTTCCTTTCTTTTGGCACTCATTCTGTAACCCGAATCATGCACCGGTTATCTAACCTGCGCGTTACATGACCTGTCCAGCTCCATAGTCAATTAGAATATCGGTAATACCCATTCGCTCTCCAATCCAAACCGCTCCCTTTCAGTCTCTTAACGTTATGCCTAGCATTCCTCGTCCTTGACTGCTGTGCTCTAAGATTGAGCTATGCTCGCGGACGACTTTCTATGCCAGTGAGGGGAAAGCTACGAAGACAAAGCGCGGACGAGTAAGGGCACTCCCAAAGGAAGTACCACATTCTCATCCGTTTACACTGGGGAATAGAAAACAGTAACATCTTACTTGCTTTTTACCTTTGGTATAAGTGACTGCAAACTGTGCACTCACTGTAGTGGACGAGCCTTTGCAAAATGTTACTTTGGCTTGCAGGCGTGTATAAAAATTTCTAATATAAGGTGGCACAGGAGGTGTGTTCAGTTGGTGACGTAAGTTTATTGGGCACAGATCTGAGAAAAAAAGCTGTACATAACCCATGGTTAGGCACACAGCTTGGATTTCGGACTTAGCACCGGTACAGTCAAACCTAGATATAGCAAATATAGTCATAAGGAATTATCGGACATAGCAAAGTAACTGTATGGTGTTTCTTGCCAATATTAGTACTTAACCAGTATATCGTATGTTTATAACAAATATTGAATAAAATTAAGGTATTTTCATGTTTGGTTCAACCATGTTGTAATGAGGTTCTGCCATGCTAGCATATGTGACCAGCCACAAGCTGAAACTAGGCCTGGAACGTGACTTTTTGCAGAACCTTCATTTTACAAGCCTTTGAAGCCAATTGTAGAGCTTGCTTTGTTGTCTTTGTGAAGCAGTGGATATAGCGGAGTTTTTTTTTTCTGTCATAAAGAAGTTGCTGCTTCAACTGCTGTTTCACTTGGCACTAGTGTGACAGAAGTCCTTGCCGTGGGTCAACTTAAAGGAATGGTCACATGACCAACTTGCTGTGGGCTTTAATAAATGGTGACCTGGATGATGGTGACCTGGATGATGATGACTACATCGTGCAACAGCTGAGCATAATGCAGCCTAACACTATGCAGGTTGTGGAGGATGCCCTGTTCCGGCTACAGATCCATCGAGACCGAGCACTTACGTACAAGACAGAAGAGATCCAGGTGACTGTGCAGGATGAGTTTATTGTTGAGCAGGACAGGACGGGACACGTGTGGAAGCAAAAGGCTCGTGTGCGTGTCTTCTTCCTTGCATTTGTTTCTGGTGAGTACGACACTTTCCTTGCGTATGCCTTTTTAGAGGTGTATGAGTATCTGAAGTAGTTGCAAACCGCCCATTGCTTCTTCGTTTATTTTATTCATTCACTGAGACACTTTGCCTTATTGGCAGAGTTACCTCGTATACTTGTGGAATATCATCTCTTTTGAACATTCTCCATTCACTCTACTGATTTCATAAGATTTCTGTATTATATTTAAATGATGAACTCATACAGACTTCTTACAATATTTCGTAAGACAGTAGAACCCCTCTAATATGTTTTCCATGGTCCTGCAAGAAAAAAATGCAATACCCAGTAAATGTATTATGCTAAGATGCTGTTGAATGTTAATACTACACTATGCACAGCTCAGCCTCTAAAGGATTTACAGTCATTGACAGCTAATTTAGACTTGTCGGGAACTACCTAAACTCCAAATAAGCTGGAGTCTAAAGTATTTGGTTTGGCAGATAAGGTCACTTGGGGAAACCTTCACTTTTGCGGGACTAGCGCTCGACGCATTGGTGTCTACGAGCAGTGGCATACTTTGGTGCAGCAGCGTTGTCTTATCGCAGTGCCAGGACTGCTGTCGCTAGCCGATGTGCCTGTTGCTAGAAAACTGAAAGCAGCATCTTCTAAAGTGATTGTCTCAAAATATGGCCCAAATTTGTCAGCACGTTACTGTGCGTACTTACGCTTGTCTGCGACCTGGTCAGTACTGTACCTATTTCAACCATTCTCATGCAATCACTATGGATAGATGAAAGGGCTGTCAATGCATCCCCTGGCGACATGACCAAGGTCGACTGAACTCCGATAGCTGAATGACTGCGGGTTTCTTCCTAACAGTTATTGTCCGGTGGTTCTTTTCCTTAATCAGCACCCTCGTCGATACATGCATTGAAAGTAGACTTCGCGGCACTTGAAACTGCTTTAAAAGGTTTCCCAGGACTGTATGACAATTTAACACTCAAATGAAAAATGCTGGACCCATTAGAACTCTCGTAATAAATGGTACATGTAGATGATGCAGCTTTTCAACACTTGGTGGCTTAGCTTGTCTTGCTGTTCGGGTAATTTGGGTGCAGTCTTTGACTACTGGATTGACTAGGCTTCACTTGTTTCTGTTTCGAAGAGGAGCGAACAACATGGCCAATGACCATGCCAGCAACACATTAAAACCAAAATATGGCTATTTTCGGTAATTTCTGGGGCTAAATTGGCACGTGGTCATGCAGGCGAAGTCAGAAATTGTCAAAAGTGTCGGAAATTAGGAAATTTCTCAGATCGACTGTGGCGCATCAAAAGTGTATGTTGGTGGTGGTCAGCATTGCACAGCTAGGATGTTTAAAGTGGTTGACATTTTTCATTTAGATTTATTATGTTATAGATGGCACACTTATACACCAAGGTTGCAACATACTATTATGCAGCAACATTGTTGAAACAATGACATGTCTGAAGGGATTATAATATCTAGCTGTCTATGTGCCTTTTGTAGGGACAGGGCTCTAGTGACAATTTACTCGGGAAAGCGTATGAACGAGAAACGTAACAGCAAGGTTCTACTGTAATTGTGCAGAAAACATATGTAAAGGATATGAAATTTGTAGGAGTGGCGCTTTAATAGGGCAAGCTGGAATATGTGCAGTCACTGTAAGGGCAGAATAGGAAGAATAGGTTAGCGGCTTCATGCACCTGTTGCTTCGAATAATTCCTGCCATACCACTTGCGTTTAATACCCTTATTCTCCATCATGAACACAGCAGCACCGACGACTCTGATAGATGTCTCCAAACTTCTCCAGCTCCATGTTAGTTGAACCCATTCATTCACCTGCAGATTTCATGTTTTCTTCGCCGTATAATTTCTGTAGTGCCCTTAGATGCTCTTCCCATTTGCCCGTTTGTACCCATTCATTACTTTTATCAGCAGTCATCATTAGTGGTGTTATGAAGAAATTTGAAATGGCCATTACATAACCTGCCTATTTCACTTATTTGTTGTAACTCCACTTGTTAGCATTTTCCATTGGTTATGCTTGCACAATTAACGGATTGACTCATGACTGTAACTACGGCTGCAGTGTCGGATGATTGATGCTCTTCTTTTGCAGTATTCCTGTATCAGCAGAGGTTGGGCAACTGCCCTTATTATTTTTTTTCATCCCTGACCTTTACTTTGTTTACTTTGCACTCTCCTGGAAATACTTTTCATACTGCTATGAGGAAATGTATGTTTACGGATATTTGGAATTTAAAAGCAGTTAGACAAAGCAGGTAACAAAATGGCAACAAAGTGCATGTGTTACCCCTTTTACACTTTGTTCTCATCTGAGGAAACCACCAACATGTATTAGTCCTCAACCATAGCACCATAGGCCCTCTTTCCCCACATCCTGGACCCTATTTTTCTAGGCATACTCTCACCCTCGCCTCACGTACCATATTTACTCAATTATAACTTCCACCATGTAGCCGTGAAGGTATACCAGAAAGCTTCCTGTTCATTGCATTCAGACACGAAACCGAAACTGCATTTGTGGCATTGGCAACAGCCTGCTGTCACAGCCAGCATCATTGCCATTGTCATCGCAAGACTGCAACAGAACAAGTCACTGTGTAGCTTGGCTGTAACCACGTGCCGCTTTCATTATGGCAGCTCACTCAAAAAAAAACGGACTCGCCATCCCGGCTCTGTGGAAACGGATGTCCAGAAAAGCTGTTACAAAATCACTACACCTGCTGATGGGTGTATGAAATGCTTTATTACTTTAGAGCGCTCGTATCCCAGACTGGCTTTATTCCACAAGCTTTATCCCGACACCTATGCCACTACTTCATGGAGGCACTGCAATGACTTAGCTAGCCTAGGCCATATGCTCTGGTGTTGGCCTTTGTTACGAGGCACAGAACAAATTAATGAGGACAAGTGGCTCTCCGCTTGTCCTCCTCGGAGCCCGGCGGTCGGGCATGGCCTGACTGTTCCAACGTGGGAGCTGCCCACAGCGTGCTGAGTCGCGTACCTGAGGACCTTCATCAAAGTTTTCCATCCATCCATCCATTTAGAGTAATGGTAGCGGTAATCCCTTTGTGGTCGCTGTGGTTACTCGGGAACCCCGGTTCTGCACGGCCTACCTATAGCAGTGCAGCAATGGGAGTGTCTATGAGAGCTGCAATCGGGGTGGTTCAGCCAGCATGGTAATTATGGGAAGTACATGGATTTCCCTAAACTTCATCCTTCTGGCTTCAAGGCACTTTATGACTTTGTAAACTCATCATTTTCAGCAAAGTACTGTGTAATAAACAAATAAACATTGTTAAAAATGTTCAACGGCAGGGTGCGAACACAGGACCTCTAGTACACAAGCCTGATATTGAACAAGCATAATAAAAGCATCCGAACACATACTTGACGACTAGCCCGCGAGAAATTCATAATGGTGTTCTGTTCCGCTTCTTGATGTATTACGCCACGGACACATGCATCGAGAAGTTGCCTAGAACGCCCTTATGAATTTCTCGCGCACTAGTCATCAAATATGTGGTTTGGATGCTTGTTTTGAGCTTGTTTTTTATTGACGAAAATACCGTATGTTGTATACATGATTCCAAAGAATATACACACTTTTCGCGTCACTTTGCCGAGTGCTTGAAACCTGCTTCACCTCTGCTGCGGGTTGACTCGGTATTGCACTACCTCTGGGATTGGCCCACGTTTTTTGCCCAAGAAAGTGGACTTGAAAAATTGCGACCAACGAGAGGACAACAGCTTAGGTGTAAAAAATAAGCAATTTTGCATCATGCATTTTTCGGCATTCAGGAGACTTTGGACGCATCGCAGGATGAACTTGCAAAGTTGTTGGCAACTGTTCCGTATGCAATGGTTGCAGAACCATTCGAGTGCAGAATATCAAACACAGTGGATTGTATGGAAGCCATGTTTTGTTTGCTTGTTTGTTTTGTTTGTTCATTTATGTATTTATTTGTTTATTTCAAGTATTGCTACGTTCAGCACTAAGAGTCATAGCATAGTGGTACAGATGTGTCAGAAGACAAGGACACAATACAGACGACTTCCGTTTATTTGATCCTGACGGGATGGACAAAACTAGTCGAACTATCCGACGGGTCGAATTAAACAAAAGGCAGGGGGAAAAAAAACGCTGTTACATGCCGTTGATTCACTTGATAGTATTTGTTTTATGCGAAGCATATTACGAGGGCTCAACCCAGCTCCTCAGGTGCGGCGGTGTCGCCTTGAATACCACGTGACACCGTGACGTCACGACAGCGGAGAAACGGCGCTCCAACTCGCGCCGTCGCTCGCGGCATCGCCCCCCGCATTGGACGCGGTGAGCGTCGAGCAACGCAGCGTTCGGCGCGACAACGAAATGTGCGCCTGAGCAAGCGCCTGAGCCGACGCCGACGACACATACTAGCATACTAGCTTTTAAGCATACTAGCCTTTATTTTAACGCTGTCGCGTTAAAATAAAGGCTAGTATGCTTCGCATCCTGGGCTTAACCTTAGCTAAGCCACAGCCATTGTTTTAAAGTTAGCTTCACTGCAATACATGTCGCACGTTGAAGCATACCAAGCGAGAAATTGTCACTGTCACAGGACTTGGCATGTGTTCCTTTAGATGCGCACCCACATGCGACATTTCTGGTCACAGTACGAGCACCGAAGCACCTTGTAAGTTTACTGGCAAGCCTTCGGGGTTTTATATTGTTACAGCATTGACACAGGCGCAACAATTTCGGTCACGAGTGTCTCTTTTAAACACGTGTTAGGGCGAAAAGTTTTGTTTAAATGGGACGAAGATTCAAAGTTCTGTGGAGTGAGTGGTGAGCCGTTGCGACCTATTGGTGTGTGTAGTGCTGACGTATTTTTGGGAGGCCATGTTATTACGACAGAGTTTGTAATTATTCCTCGGTCGACTCATGATGTTATTCTCGGCATGGACTTCTTGCGGGAGTGTGGTGCTACTGTCGACTGCCGCACAGGAAAAGTATTCTTAAGTGGTAGGATTCCATCAGGACTCCTGGAGAACCCTGTAGATCGCGAAATTGCACTGTGTGTTTGTGGTGATACGGTCATACCTGCATCATCTACCGTTTGCGTTCCCGTTGTCTGTTGCGGCGCCGATTCCGACTGCTTCGAAGCTACCGTAGAACCGATGCACTTTAACTGTATGAAGAAGAATGTGTTGGTGCCACATTGTGTTGTGTCGATCAAAGGCGGACGCACTGGCTTATGGACCGTAAACTGTTCTAAGGAGCCCGTTATACTATCAGATGGCATGAAATTAGCCTTCGCCAGGGAACACGCGTGCTTATCAGTGGCTGACCTTACAGATGTGCCGGAAGAACCCGATGGCCACAGTTCGGAAACGGCCCTTTTGTCGATGGTAAATAAATCGCTCAGCACGAGTGAACGCCGAACGTTAGTGGGTGTGCTTTCGAAGCACGTTTCGGTATTCGACTTTGCGCAGAAGGACAATATACCTGCAATCCCTGCGTCTCGAACGCGCCATACCATCAGCACGGGTTCGGCAAATCCGATTAGACAAAAGCCATATCGTGTTTCACCATCAGAGCGCCAGATTATCAACGAACAAGTGCATGAAATGATGAAAAAGGGAGTCGTATAAGAGTCAGCAAGTCCATGGGCAGCTCCAGTGATTCTTGTTAAAAAAAAAGATGGATCTTGGAGATTTTGCGTCGACTATCGCCGTTTGAATGCTGTAACAAAAAAGGACGTGTACCCACTCCCACGTATTGATGACGCAATAGACTGCCTTCATTCCGCCTCTTACTTTTCCTCAGTAGATTTACGATCCGGCTATTGGCAAATTCCGATGCATCCTGACGACAAGGAGAAGACTGCCTTTGTAACCCCTGATGGGCTCTTCGAATTTAATGTGATGCCATTTGGCTTGTGCAACGCTCCGGCAACTTTCGAAAGATTTATGGACACTGTATTGCGTGGCTTGAAATGGAACATCTGCATGTGCTACCTCGACGACGTCGTCATCTTTGGCCGCACCTTCAGCGAACACAACTCGCGTCTAGATATTGTTACGCATGAAAAAAACGAAGACCAGTGAACGTGCTTGCGGTCCCGAGTGGAGGAAAGAAGAAGAGGACGACGCTCAGTGGATAAACCAGCTGACCGCTCTAGCGCTCACCTTCGCGACTTAAAGTAAACGGTCCCCTTCATCCGTAAGGGTTACAAACGGTCTCCTTCGCGCGCAACAAAGTGGTGGAGGTGCGGGGTACCGCTAACGACAACGGAACCATCACTGCCGCAGCTTCGTCGAAGCCGTCGACTTGCCGGCCTCCCGCCATCAGCCGTGACCATCTTCGACATGCCAGAAGAAGGAGCCACTCCGAGGGCAGCGCCTAGCAGTCCACTGCCATACTACCGAGTTCCACCCACCTTCGGAGGCAAAGCGGGGGAAGATGCCGACGAGTGGCTCGTCCACTACAAACGAGTGAGCAAATCCAACGGGTGGGATCCAACCGCTCAGCTCACCAATGTGGTGTTCTCCCTGACCGATACCGCCCTCGTGTGGTATGAGAACCACGAGGACGCGCTTACGACGTGGGAACATTTTGTTGACGAGTTAAAGGCGTGTTTTGGGGACTCAGTCGCCAAAAAGAAGCGTGCGGAGCAGACACTGTCGCAACGGGCGCAGCTACCAGGTGAGACATGCACAACATACATCGAAGAAGTGTTAAAGCTGTGCAAGGTGGTCAATGCTCGCATGTCGGAAGAAGATAAAGTTGGACATTTGCTGAAAGGAGTGGCTGAGGATGTCTACAATTTTCTAATTGGAAAGGAGAGCCTCAGTTCTGTGTCCGACGTCATTCGGCACTGCAGAACTTTTGAAACGCTCAAGATGCGTCGGATTGCGCCAAAGTTTGGTCGGTTGGCAAACGTTACGACGGTTGCCAGTGTGGACACGAGTCCTTGCCTCGACCTTCCTTCAACCATCCGACAGATTGTCCGCGAGGAACTTTCCCGCCGCGAAGGGTTGTTGCATTCGACTGTTGACCACCATGGCGTGTACACGTCGCGAGAGGCTATGACGGCGCAACATTCGGCCCCTTGGCAACCGATGGTTACCGCAGCGGCCGTGGAGTACAGCGCAGCCCCACAGTCGAGGATGACAACACGCCCGCCGACTCCGCGCTATGACCAACGCACTCAGCGCACGCCTTCTCGACGCCCGATGCATCCTCGTGACACACACCACGAACCAACCCACTACACGCGGGAAAATGGTAATGTCCGCTTCATCGACGAACGACCAAGGTTTCGACCTCTCCCGGTGTGTTATTCCTGTGGCGTCCCGGGTCATATATCGCGGTTTTGCAACCAGCGTATGACCACGTGGTATGGCCAGCCGTCAGAGTTTTCTCGGCCCTCCGAACGGCCACACGGTGCCCCGTGGCCAGCACACGTATCGTCTGGCGATGAGTATTGGCCGAACAGCTCCCGGAATCGCTCCCCAGCATCTGACAGAAGTTTGACACCCCCACCGCAACGTCGTGCTCCCCGTTCTCCCTCACCGCTGCGTCGCACCGCGTCCCCTTCGTCACCGGAAAACTAGCTAGCGCGGCCGATGGAGGTGAGGTCGCTGGAGACGTGCTACTGACAGAAATACCTCCTGTGTTGATGCTGAAAAACAAAGTGCGCGTGCTTGTAGATAATGTCCCTGTGATGGCTCTGGTGGACACAGGCGCAACAATATAGACCCCCACTCTTTTGTTGGCTTTAAGCGTCCCCTCAATTTCCTGTTTTTTTTTTCATCTTACCACCTTCCATTTCGCTAGTTATCCCATAACACTGGTGGTTTTTCTCCGCTTCTCGGTGCACAGCGCATACATCCGCACATTATTAAAGGGACACTAAAGTGAAAAATGATTTCTTCTGCATCAGTAGATTACCTTTCTACAACACCAAAAACACCACTCTTACAACGATAAGACGATTGGTAAGCCAGAAAAAGCGCAAGAACGAAATACGGGTGGCGACGCCTACTTAAGTTCCTGCACCTGGTGGCTGTGATGTCATAGACTTTTGTGGCATCTTCTAGGGCCTACTGATTAAATATAGAGGTACAGATTGACTACATTGTGTTCTAAAGGACCAAAATATTAAACATGGTAAGTTTTGGGAACCTTTACTCAGCCAACGCGGCCCAAATGCGAAAACATACTTTGAAATCCCTGACGTCACGCTGACGTACCAGCGCTGGGGTTTCGGCGCGAAATTCAAATACTGATACTTGGACCTTAATTTTCTCATCTAATAATCAAACTATCTTTTTGAAATGACCGCCTGCAGGGTTCTGAAACAATGCTTCATTAGTCTAAACTGATTTATTGCTTCCCTTTAGTGTCCCTTTAAGGAACACATACTTGGCTCCGTTAACGGCTCACATATGAGACACGCATGGTGGGTGGGCATGAGGGCTGAAATCGCTGTGGCAACATCAGAAACAGCTCTGAATGGCTGTCAGTATGCTGATGAGGCATCTAGGTGCTCTTACTGTCACCGCAGATGGTGCATGCACACCTGTATAAGAAATGCTTTTTGTCCCGTGACAGTGGCCCCCTTTCAGTATTGGTATGCTTCACCGCATAACACAGATGCACTGCGGCGAAGCTTACTAGTTTAGCTCAAATTCTTTCAGCTCAAAACCAGTTTGGACCGATAGAGATGTATGGGCGCCGGCTGGGCCCTTCGGTCGTGTATGAATTAATGGAAGTGCATTGTATATGAAAACAAAAGACTATAAATACACTTGTGTTCAGCGTTCAAACATATATAAAATATGCACAGCAATGAAATGCGTCCAAGAGTCCGTATAACCTAACTTCACTTTTATGAACATAGATTGTGCAGGTATATTTCTGTTTTTGATAGTGGGAATTGCAGACATGCTATGTACTTTTCTCTTGTTATAAAATTTGGTGCACTTTCGATTTGGGCTAAAAGCACTATAAAATATGTTTTACGATTTTGGGCATATCTTGTCCCCAAACAGTAAACGTCATCTGTCTTGTTTATATTTCCTTTCTTGAAAACTCTATGCTTGCTAGTTTCCTGTTAAGAATGCTATGTGACATCTTGATACACACGCCGTTTATGACATGGGAGTATTCCAGGCATCAAGGTAGATGGTTATTGTTTGGTGACAAGGTAGGTCCCAAAGGGTACAGACTTTCCTCTTAAAGTGTAGATTACAGTAAATGTGATACAACCGGGAATGATTCCTGTGCACATCGACCTGTGAAGGGAGGCGTCTGACTGTGTGGTGTTTGTCAGCTGCATGGATTGTTAGTTCCTTTCTTTTGCTGATACCTTGCACAAAGGTGTGGAAGTTTGATGTCTGCTTGGAACGATGCTTGTGTGACCCAGGGATGCCAGACATTGAGGTGGGCATCAACGACCTGACCCGCCAGGGCAAGGAAGTCGTGGGCCGCTACGACATCATGCCTGTGGTCACCGAGGAGTGGATCCGCCTGGAAAACTGCGAGTTCCACTCGTGCGTCCTCCAGGAGGAGTTTGAGAACAACCGCATCATCAAGTGAGCTTTTCTGACTTGTTTGCCTCTGGCACATTGCATAGCATGTGAGCTGTCAACCACGTGAATGGCATGCCTTGCGAGTGCATTTGCAGTCCTTTTTTTTTCTTTGCATGCTTCTGCATGTTCCTCGTACGTTAGTGAGAGTTCCAGCATAGTCTGGCAAACAGCAAGTTGAATAAGTTTGTTTCAAAGACATGACAATTTCAACCTATAATATATATATATATATATATATATATATATATATATATATATATATATATATATATATATATATATATATATATATATATATATATATTTTTTGCATTACATGAAGGTCCAGATCCTATAAACAGTATACAAAAATACTGGCAAGTATCAAGGAGCCTTAAATAATTGATCAAATTATTTCTGCTCACCAGTTTTGGTTTTGGTGATGCGACAGCCTTAATGGGACTTAATGTGACAGCATGATACATTGGTTCATTTGGTTTTTGTCATTGCCGCAGCTGCCACACGTGGGCATAACCAGAAGAAACATGTGAAGCCCACTCATTTATTCTTTCGCAAGAAGCATTGCCACATTTAGCGTCATTGCTGCATGTTGAGAGCACATTTTGTTCGCTTTGTGTTATGATGTCGTCACAATGAAGTTGATATCAAGGCGCCAGGTCTGAGATTTCCAGAAAAACCTTGCAATCAAGTTTAAGGTCCCTTATAATTTCCCGACCATCGTACTTGCTAGGTCTCGTACTTTTACATGCAATAAGTGTGCGATAGTTTCTACAACTTGCAAATGGCAAGAGTCAAGTAGGAGTGGTTGATGAGCAGTTGAAGCACACAACACCTTCCTGAAGCATATATTAACATGAGGACTACATTGGCCGAATGGCATGCTGTTTACAAAACTTGGGCGAGCTGGAAGATCCTTCTTGCAGGCATTTATTTCATAATACCCAAGGGTGTGGAAAATGAATGCAGACTGACTGCAATGACTCCCATTAAAGCTGTGGGTTATTGGAGCATAGCAGAATGAGTGTCAAAAAACAGGAAGCAGTCGAGGGTAGCGGAACCTGTCGGGGTAGATTGGAGTCTATGGTGTGTGCTGCTAAGGTCGAGGTCACGGGGTCGAATCCTAGTCGTGATGGCTGCATTTTGATGCGGTCACATGAAAGGCAAAAATGCCCATGTCCTCTCTGTGTTCGGGGCACGTTAAAGATCCCCTCATGGTCAAAATTAATCCGGAGTCCCCCACTACGGCGTGCCTCATAATGAAATCGTGGTTTTAGCACATAGAGCCCCAGAATTCAATTCGATTCGAGGCTAGCAGAAGACTGCATGATGTGGTGAGATCGAGAAATTTGAAAAGTGTAGGGTTGGCCTGAGTGGCAAAGGGCTGGAGTGTGATTGGAAATTTCCTGGAGTTTCCTTTGCCCTACAGTCAACTTCATTACAGCCTGAAGATCAGTTGGCGGAATGTAGTATGGCCATGATTTTATTATCAGGAAATACATTTTTCCGAAAGCAAGCTTTTAAGACTGATTCAAAGCATGGAAGACTCCTTGAACATTTGCACTATAATGGTCACAATAGTGAATTGTTCCTCAATACAAGTCAGACAAAGCTAGTTAATTTGGGAAGCAACTTAATACTAGCTTATATTTAGGAACCAAATTGCATGTTTTGCACTTGTGCATGTGACATGGGTTCTATGCACAGCTGACTCATGTTAGTTCAAGCTGCTGAGGACCATAGATTGTTCAGTGGTACCTGTTGCAAGCTCTTTCAGCTGTGGACGGTGTTTGTACCACCACTTGTAGGTCACACTTCAATACAGGGAATCCCCATAGACAGGCATTCTAGATCACTAGTATTCCCATTGTGCAACCTCATATCGGCACCAGTCAGACATACAAAGCAGCCTTGATATCAAAAATGGGGGCGTGTTATGAATATGCATTCCTTATGAACACCCCCCCCCCCCTTCCCCGCTTCCAGATTTCCCTTTCACCCATTTGTCAGTCATAGTATTCTGTTCTGGGAGTGAAGTGCATAAATGCTTCAAACAATCAAATTAATCTAAAAACTTGCTCCAGTTAACCCTTATGTGCTGGCAAGAAATCCAAAAATACATTCCAAAAATTACATCTTTTGTTGCACATCTGGATAGCTAACTTTTTTTCCAGATTAGAAATATATATGACATCAGGGTAGTAAATTTTTAACTTATCTGAAAATGCATAAATTTAGAATGAGGTGGCGCTGGCAGAAGGTTCCATCTATCTAACTTTGTTCACTGCTACGTTGTATCAAGACTATTATCGGTCTGTTACATCAGAGTTGCTGGATGTGTCTATAGCACAGAAAACACTGCCGTCACTGGCAATGCTTTCATGCAGAAGCAAGTCAGCTTTTGAGCTTGATGACTAAATCAAATGAAAGCTGCACCATCGTGATGAGTACGATGGCACTCGACTGGCAGGCGCCATTTTTAATATCTCTACCAGATGAACGTAGACAAACAGTCTGTAGGTCTAATGGTCAAAGAGGGAACTCACCAGAACGTCAAAATGAATTGAACCAGCCTGGCCATTACTGGCACTTGGAAAGAGCGCCCAAACACATGGGCGTTGTCATTGCCACTAATTGCAAAAAAATTTTTAACCGAGTAAGACTCGTCCACTGCAAAGAGTTAAGGAGCTTCAATGTTCAGTGAAAGCATTGTGGGTCTATCAGTTTTGAGATTTGCATGAATTAACCGTAACTTGTGGCGTTATCTGAGTTCGAATTAAGACGTGTTGGCTATACTACTTGGCTCCGTTTGTTGCGACTACTAACTGTCCCTTTGAGTGCATGGGCTTAACTGCAACTTTTGAAAACCCTGCTGCCCCCCAGGTTGCACCCTCCCGATGCCTGCCTGTTTGAATTGATGCGGTTTCGGATTCGACCACCGAAAGCGCGGGAACTACCATTGCAGGTGAGGGTCTGCACAGCCTGGCTTGTTGACGCTTGCCATGACGCCGCTTGTGATTATTGCAGCAGCGGCGTTTAGAGAATGTTGCTGTTCCGGAATGAGCGTGGCCTTGGTGCTGGCTTGTGCTTGGCAGTCAGCAAATAGTGTTTTAGGACTATATTTTCTGTCTGCTGACTACTATTATGAACGTCACCATGGCAGCACGAATGCTCCTCCAATGCTTTAGTGAGTGAACAGAGTAAGGGATGCATGCTAGTTTGACGAGGAGACAAAATGCGAAGACAGGAGTAGGAAGGATACTAGGTGGGTGCTAAACTTCAACGGTTTATTCAGAGAGTGAACTCAAAGGACACACCAGATCCACATGCATGCAGCAGTTGTGTGAAAAGATCACAGCAACGTGTCAAAACAGTTGGAACATGCTGCCAAAATGGCGCGATTTGTGCCTCTATTCATTATTACAAGGAGCCTCCAACAATCCTCGTGCCAACGTGTCGCTACTTCTTCCCAGTATCTTGATCTCACAAAGCATTAGCTCACACTCACAGGCATTCTAAGTGCACTTTACCCATTGTTCTTTAACAATGGTTCATGCTCCCATCTTCTTAAGCCTTTGTTTCCACATTGCACTAATATGCATTCCTTTGACTTCAACCAACTTACCCAGCAACAATTTTGATGGTGAAGAGAGCAAGAAGCGAGAGCAAGGACTCCACCAGGCACGATCGCACTTTGCAGCTGCTTCCTTCGACGCGGCTTGCGTTTTGCCCCCTTCACTTCAGTGGAATCCGTGATCGCACTGAGAGACGTGGACATGGAACCGAAGCGAAAGGACACACTTTTATTTTAGTAGACTCCATTTTCATTAAACACTCTTTTAACTGTTCTTGTCACTCGTGGCTCCACTCGCACTATAGATGTTCAAGTGTTAAGTACCTCTACTCGTTTGAGCTTTCTACAGGTACAGATTGAAGTCACCGAACAATATTTTGTGCTAGGAGAGAGACAATGAAAATATGAGAATGATCAGTTCGAAAAAAAGAAGGAAATGAACTATAAGGGAAGAATAACTTTTGTAGTTCCTTTACAATGCCAGTAATACAGAACTCATTTACAGGCTTTTGTCCAGTTATGTGCTTCAGTGAAATAATATATGCTTGAAAATTTTACTACAGTTGTGGCCACAGAAGTGTTTTGTGTTTTTCATAGCCGTTGCTCAGCTTGATGCTTGTTGTGTGTCGTAGCAATACTGTGAAGTGAAGATATTGCATACAACCGTTAATCGGCATTGGTATTGTATTGACATGTTTCTAACGTGCCCCCGAATCTAACATGCACCCAATTTTCGCAGGTGTAAAGTAAGAAAATAAAAGCGTATCTGAACGTAACAGGTGCCCAATTTATTAAAAAAAAAACTATATCATGCCCCCCCCCACCCACCCACGTTCACGATCAGAAAAAGGGCAGAATTCACCTCCGCAGAAAAAAATTCTTTTTAATGAGCTTTCCTAAGAAAAGCTGCACATCGTGGTTGCCATTTTTACTTCATTGGCTACAGATGTCGCGCACACAGGGGAGAGGGGGGGTCTTCTCGAGCGGTCGCATTTAGAGATACTACTATAACTGTTCCGAGATTTTACGCGACTGCATCGGACGTCGAAGTATGTGGCACTGTACACTGTGCTCAGATAGAAAGCTTGGAAACAGTACCAGGAATGCTGGTGACGCTATACGCTGACACATCCAGTGCTGAGACGCCCGAAATCTTGCGAAAGTGATTGTATCTCCAAAAGCATTGACCAAGAATAGTGCTCCCGATCATGTTCAAGCACAAAATGAACCTGCATCAACCGTCACGAAGATCTATTCTGTCACCATCTTGTGACGACGATGATGCTGAGTCCGACAGCTCTGGTGGTAGGCGGTTGCCAACACTGCGAACATGATTTTGGTTTCACATCTGGATGCAACCCGCAGGCAATTTTCTGATCCATTTTTTCTGAAAAGGGGGGGGCAAAAGGTGCGCGTTAGAGGTAGGTAAAATTTGGTGAATCGTGCTTGTGTAATAGTGAAATGACCACTCTTACCACGAGAGGAGCCTTGGCGAGGCAGAAACTGGTGCAAGAACGAAAGACGAGTGATGATATTTCAATTCAGATTACGTAATTTGTTGTGTTGTATCTGTCACATTAAATTTACCAGTTCTCGCAAATTTGCAGGTGAGATTTAGCCTCTAGCTTTATTCACTCAAATCTTGGGTATGGGCCACAGTGGGTATTGGCCGTATTGTGTGAGGATAACAACAACCCCTTTCAGCTCCAGCTCGCTGTGATGTCTTAGATTTTGAATTTTGACAACACATGCTCGAGTCAAGATTGTGGAGAGGATGAGGGCAAGGGCCTCCTGCCTGGCCGATTATCTTGGCTGAGGTGTGGGCAGGATGCTGGCTGTACAACCTTTTGCCATTACTGACTTCATCTTATATATATATACACAGACACATTAGAGAATGTTCCTTGTGTCCTCTGCACAGATAATTGTTTACTGATAAAGAGAGAATTTATTACGTACTAAAGGAACTGGAGAGCTAACCAGACTAGTATCAATAACTATCCTTGTGCCAAAATGGCTTATAAGTTGGAAGATATCTTGAAATCCACATCACACAAACATAGTATGAAATTTTAAAACGCTTGGCCTTCATTTTGCACAGTAATAATAAACATTCTTATTCTCCCAAGTGGGTGAGAATAGTTTTGAAAGAATACTTTATCAGGCTATACAGATGTAGCTCTATTACTACTTAGTGAGTATCTAAGGCAGTGTTCTGCAAGCTCTTTTAGGAGCTTTCCACCTATGTGTGAGCATTTGCCAATCTGTCTTTTAAGCGAACAAACTTGTAGTGTAAACAGCTAGTCACCAGTGAACTTGAATGCCACTTTGAACCTGAGGCCCACAGTCAAGCCTGCGCGCCTCAGCTTGGCCGATTGCTGGTTATGGCAACTGGTACTCTTAACCAATATGGCACGAAACGGTGCAAGACATGTGGCACGTAATATTGTGCCATATGCTGCTTCACTATTTTGCATTGTCGTTGAAAGTACAACTTTCTTGCTGTGTCCAATGGTATTCCACTTACTGTACTGCACGAGCATGCTGCTGGTAACATATCCATCATGAAAACTTGTGTGTATTTGATCTCTGGTGCTCTCTTTGAATAGCAATTCTGTTTTCATGGGGGAAAAGGGTTTGCTGCTATGCCAGATAATATATTTATTGCCATTCTAAAAAGAACAGCACCCAGTCTACCAGCAACCTTTTATTAACCTAGGAGAGGGTTCTCAGTGCAACCAGGTAAGAACATCAGGGGTGTATTCCGGCAACGATACACACTCCTTAGTGTTTGCCTTTCCTTAGCTAGACAGTGTCTTGACGCTGGGTCCACTTCTTCGTGCAGCTGAAGGTCGTGATGCGGGTGTCGCCAAGGCACGTGGAGCTCCGTGCGGATGTCCTAGTGCCCGGCTACCACAGTCGCAAGCATGGCCAGGTGCCCTGTGAGGATGTCCAGATCCGATTCCCCATTCCAGAGTGCTGGGTCTACCTGTTCAGGGTGGAGAAGCACTTTCGATACGGGGCCCTCAAGTCGGCCGCAAGGAGGCCCGGAAAGATAAAGGTACGCCCACGCATGTGGTTCCTGTGCTTCACAGGTGCTGGTCCCTCGAGTGTTGGGGAAGAGAGGACACAACTCCAAAGGGGTGCATATTAGTGCAACAAGGAAATGGACTTTACTGGGAAAGAGTAGGAAGGAACAAAACAGGCACTAAATCCTGACTGACAGGGTGGGCACAATGCGACACAAATTATTGGTGTGACGAGAAGTGGAAGTATTAAAAAAGGGGCCCAGTGTACTAGAAATGTTCCTTCCTACTCCCTCCTTCTTAAGTCCTTGTTTTCTCATCACGCTAATGGGCACCTGGCCTAGCCTTCAACCAACTTGCCCGGTAACATGGTCTTCCAAAGGGGTACTCTTGGGGAGGTCTTATTTCATGAATTGGAGGAGGAGTTATTGTGATGTCATTTACTCCTCCTCAAAGGAGCACTGACTTAAAATTTTCAACTTGTTATTTTTTTTTTTTTTTGCATGAAACGAAGCTCTGAACATTCTAATCCTTGGCTATAACACTGGCAGACACCAGAGCACCCTGGATAACTTATTATGGTACAGTCGAACCCGTTTATAACAAACTGAATAGTTCTGTGAAAATTTATTGTTGTATCAGTAGTTCGTCACATGTGTACTTGCCCTTCAAAGCATGAAAAAATGGACGATGCTAGTTGGTATCGGCACTTACGATTAACGCCACTTTGGTCTGAAAAGTAGGAACTTCAGTACCTTCATTTTTGTTCCCAGCAATTTTCCGCATCTAACTGCAAGTTTCCATTAAAAACCTAATCTAAAATAACAATGAGCGTTGTTGTGGCTCCTTTGAAACGGCGCCCAGCCAGTTCCAATACCTACCATCTTATTTACCATTCTACTATACTACAAGTGCATCCATTACCATGTCTTCAAGACCTTGTGATATATTTTACTATCAGCAGGACACAAGTGAATTCTGCATACAATAGTGAAGTGTCCAAGTTGGCTGGAAGCAGGAACTACTGTAGCATACTGGCATTTTGCAAACTTCTTGCTGTTATACGGCTGCAGCATCAGCCATGTGCGCACTGAGGGCCACAAAGTTATGTATTATATATCACTTCGGCTGAAAAAAGTACCAAGTTTAAAATGTAGGATGGCTTTGCAAACCGTTATCAGCAACAACATATGCGAAGCATAGATGTGAACTGCGATCTTCTAATAAAGGTGTTGTAACCGCCGACTTTTCGCAACTTTGTGTGGCAGCGGCATATCATGCTACTGTCATGTCATGCTCGGGCGGCGTAAATATTGACAGCAACTATGAGATAGCGACACGTGAGTGACTGTTGGTCCAAATCGTCCGAATAGGCGTAGTGCATGCGGTGCCGCATGGAGAACTGCTCAAAATTGAGATTGCCACCGTCATAGCCTCCGAGATTTGCGCGCAGTGCTGCAAGCTATGGCCTTCGAGATAGCACCAGTGTATGCGCCAGTGCTGTCTTGGAGGCCATCGTACGCTGTACTGCCTTGCCCTGAAGCAAGCTAAAGACATGCCTTGAAAGAATGGTTATCTTACCATGGTTAAAGGAAAGCGACTTACTATGCGCCTTCAGAAATCCGCATGCTGTGCTCGCTCATCTTGCTGGCCTTCATCGCAGTTAGCCTGGGGCATGTGGTGTGCCGCCATGCGCCCGGTTTGGTTGGGCTTCCATGTTTGGGATCTTCGTGTGTGTGCTCCTTTTACCATGACCGGGCTTGAAGTGTTGTAACAGTACTGCGTTTCTGAAAATTTTCGTTGTATCTGGACGCAGTTTCAATAGGCCGGGTTAAAAAACTGTGAATGCAGTGAAATGTGGTCGTTATAACCGATAATTCGTTATGTGTGGGATCGTTATAAGTGGCTTCGAGCGTACTTGTTTCTCTGAACTGGTTCCTAAGTCTGGCAAATGTATGTGTGGTGACATCACTGGCTCACTCCATTTTTGATATCTCTGTGGTTTCCACACGCGAGCGTAGCTAAAAGGGACCCCAATGCCACATCCTTATCTATTTTTTTACGAGCGGCGTCACCGTACCTAGCCTTACTGCTACATGACATCAACAAATTTGCTGTGTCATGATAATTCAATGCTGGATGCCGTGTTTAGAGACCAACTTCAGTATCAAATGAAAACTAGTTGTTTCTCGACCTTTGTACTCGCTATGTACCATCCTTTTACAGGTGACATGCGTGTGGTAGAGTTTCTACAACTTTGAAAATATGTCTCTGCAATCATTTAACCCCTTTGCTTCTGCCCATGGGGCGCTTCCCAATGCCTGGTGTTCCACAATGCATTTTCCTGCCCTTTTCAGCATATTCCGCACTGAAAAAAGTTTGCTGTAAATTATGCTACAGACG